>NC_135480.1:116702633-117902633 GCF_052094955.1 Ictidomys tridecemlineatus | reverse complement strand
GTGTTTATTGCGAGCTAGCTTGGTCCTCCGCGCGAACACACAGCAACTGGTGATGCTGAGAGACCCGAGTCCAGGGTTTGAAGCAGTTTTATACACTCTTTGGGGAAGGCAAGGACTTCACATACATCATAGCATCTCTTAGCAAATCATCACACACTGGGGGAAAATCAAACAACAACTCTAAAACATGATTAGCACATTCACTGGCGGGAACAAATTGGATGATTGCTTAGTACAAGAGGGGTATTCATTTGAACTGATTGGTTTAAGCCAAGAGGGGAGTAGTGCTGAACTACATGGTTTCCCAACATGTTATCAACACCATAAACTACTGGGAGGGTCATCTGGCATCCCAGGTATTTCCCTGTCTCATGCTGATTGGTGGCTGCTAGGGGTTTGCTATGGATCCCCACCTAGCCTGACTGAGTCAGGGACACCTGGCATAGCGGATCTCTCCTGTTATTTGTAGATAAACAACTCAGCATGGTGGGTATGGGCCTAGGAGTGCTCTGTGGGTCTTTCCAAGGGCAAAGGTCATGCCCCCTTCCTTGGACAAGCTTTGCTCTGAGGTAGAGGCTGGCTTTTCAGTATGTATCCCAATAAGAAAGTCAGACAAATGCTTTTCAAAAAAGATGATCTCCTTAAGCTGCAAGGCAGCTGATGAGATAGTTCCAATGTAATTAATGACTGCCAGTTTCACCAAAGGCCCATGTCCCTCTTGATTGTCTATCTAGATGCACCTGGCCCATCACCTTAGCTTGCAGCAAAGGAGCTTGGCTAGAAATGTACCCCATCCATGAGGCCTCCTGTCAAGCACAAAAGTAGAATTTGGAGGACTTGTAATAAATATGGCAAAATGTCTCATTTTTTCCTATTCTTTAAGAAAAATAATTTTCAACCTCAAATACTCATTAAAATTTCAAAGAAAGAAGGGTGTGGTGGTGCACACCTGTATTCCCAGAGACTGAGGAGGCTGAGATTGGAGGATCACAAGTTTCAGGCCAGCCTGATCAACCCAGCCAGATCCTGTCTCAAAATAAAAAAAAAAAAAGTAACTGAGGATGTAGCTCAGTGCTTAAGCACCCCTGGGTTCAATCCTCACTACACTGTCAATACCTGCCTGTGTCCTCTCCAGACCTACTGTGTTCATCCTTAGGCTTCAAGTCTGCAGATTATTGTTATTTTCACTGTTTGCTTTTTAGCACTTAAAAGAATAAATTCCTACCTCTTAAGCTGACTGTGGCTCTGGATCTATGAGGCAATAAATATTTGTCCTACTGGAACCAATGAGTACCAGAGGATACCATTTATAAAGCTGCCAGCCAGAGTCTGGTAGACAGCCCCAAGCTAAATTCAGCCAGAAATATGGAGTCAACTCAGGAAAATAATCATATTATGTACTAGCATCCAACCACACCATGATCCTGCAGAATCGTCAGGTTACAAACAGCACAGAACCAGTGACACCACAAGACTGTGATATAAAAGATCATGAGAGGGGCTGGGGATGTGGCTCAAGCATTAGTGCGCTCACCTGGCATGCGTGCCGCCCAGGTTTGATCCTCAGCACCACATACAAAAAACAAAGATGTTGTGTCCGCCGAAAACTAAAAAATAAATATTAAAAAATACTAAAAAAAAAAAAAAAAAAAGATCATGAGATCATACTATATTCTTCCAGCTGCAATGTGGAAGCAGATCCTGCTCTCTTTGGAGCATCCAAAGCCCCAAAGAATTCTCAGACAATTCATAAAGCCTAAAAATAGTAGATGGCATATTGACTTCCCTACCCACAATAATTGGAAACAATATGTATCCCAATGTTTATGTCAATGTTAGTGTCAATGTTTGATTACAAAAATGAATTAGTTGTATTGGTATTTGCACCCAGAGTTGTTAGAGTATCTTCTACAAATTATATAAGAATTAGTCCATTCCAGTATCAAGAGCTTGGTAGTATAAATACCTTGTTCCAGGCCTTAAGAAGATCAACTACTTTTTTTGGCAGTAAATCTTAAAGTTCTTTGATCACAGTTTGTGCCCTTTGTAAGATTCTTCATAGAAATAGAAAAGGCAATCATGAAATTCATTTGGAAAAATAAGAGACCTAGAATAGCCAAAGTAATCCTTAGCAATCCATAGAAAAATTAAGCAGGAGGCATCACAATACCAGACCTTAAATCATACTACAGAGCCATAGTAACAAAAATGGCATGTTTTGGGCACCAAAATAGATACAAAGACCAATGGTACTGAAGCCAGGCAGTCAGTATAGATAAGTAAATTGAGTCAGGTCACATCAAGGAGGCCAAATTTCCAGTGAGCCCAGGAAATGGGAGACTGTCCCCTGAAGGATTGACATGTTAATTCTTTCAAAGCCTTTTGTTCACCCTTTTCAAGAACCTGCACTGCTCCAGCCTGTTGCCAGGGTAACCTTCCCAGGAATTGCCCCTCCCCACAGGGAGCCTTAAGGTTGTTAATTAATGTGTCCTGGGTATCTCCATCCTGCCCTTCCCCCTTGAGCCCATCTGTTTCCCTCCTTTTGGCCAGCCCACCAAGTAGCATTTCCTAGGCCTAGTCACATACATACACAGGAAGGAGAAAGATAAGGGGAAGAGGGCAGAAGAACAAAGGAAGCCTAGAACATAAAAAGAGCAGAACATCTCGATTCTTGGGGATACCAGGATACCAACTATGGCCCCCTTCTCCCTTCTGGGAGAGGTCTATTTTACCCCCTTTTTACCCCTTTCTAAATAAACTGTTCTTTATATGCTTGCCTTAGCGTGCCTCTCTAATGTTCAAACTTAAACATGTGAGAAAGCAGGACTTGTCACCAATAACTGATAGTATCAGTACAGAATAGAAGACACAGAGACAAACTCTTATAAATACAGTTATCTCATACTAGACAAAGATACTGAAAACATACATTGGATAAAAGATAGCCTGTTCAACAAATGTTGCTGGGAAAACTGGAACAAAATGAAATTGAAATCTTATCTCTCACCATGCACAAAAATCAAAGTGGATCAAAGATTTAGGCACTAGAACAGAGACCCTGCACCTAATAGAAGAAAAAGTAGGCCCAAATCTCTACCATGTTGACTTAGGAGTTGACTTCCTTAACAAGTCTCCTAAAGCACAAGAAGTAAAATCAAAAATCAATAAATGGGATGGCATCAGACTAAAAAGCTTCTTCACAGCAAAGGAAACAATAATGTGAAGAGCCTACAGAGTGGGAGAAAATCTCTATCACATGCTCCTCAGATAGAGCAATAATCTCCAGGGTATACTTTTTGAGTTAAAAACTAAAAAACTTTACACCATAAATAAATAAATAAATAAATAAATAACCCAATCAATGAATGGGTCAAGGAACAGAACAGACACTTCACAGAAGAAGAAATACAATTAATCAACAAATATATGGAAAAATGTTCAACATCTCTAGCAATTAGAGAAATGAAAATCAAAACTACACTGAGATTCCATCTCACTGGAGTCAGAATAGCAATTACCAAGAATACAAGCAACAATAAATGTTGGCAAAGATGCAGGGGAGGGGGGGGAAATGTATACTCATTCATTGCTGGTGGGACTGCAAATTGGTGCAACTACTATAGAAAGCCGTACAGAGGTTCCTCAGAAAACTTGGAATGGAAGCACCATTTGACTCAGTCATCTTACTCCTAGGTTTATATCCAAAGGACTTTAAATCAGCATACTACAATGACACAGCCACATCAATGTTTATAGCAGCTCGATTCACAAGAGTTAAACTATGAAACCAAACTAGGTGCCATTCAATGGGTGAATGGATAAAAAAAAAAATGTGGTATATATACATATTGGAATATTACTCAACCTCAAAGAATGAAATTATGGCATTTGCCAGTAAATGGATGGAACTGAAGAATATTATTCTAAGCCAAATAAGCTAATCCCAAAGAACCAAAGGCCAAATGTTTTCTCTGATATGCAGATGTTAATTCAGAATAAGGGGGGGTGGAGAATAAAGGTCTTTTGAATGAAACAAAAGGGAGTGAAGTAAGGAGAGGGTGCATGAGGATAGGATTATGCATTAAACATTATTAACTTGTGTGTATATATGATTACATGACCTGTTATGCTCGAATTCAGGACCCCCAAAAGACCACCAGAGACCAAGATCTATGTAAGCAGCAAAAGGTGTTTATTGCAAGCTAGCTTGGTCCTCCGAGCAAACACACAGCAACTGGTGATGCTGCGAGCCCCCGAGTCCAGGGTTTGCAGCAGTTTTATACACTCTTTGGGAAAGGCAAGGACTTCACATACATCATAGCATCTCTTAGCAAATCATCACACACCTCGGGAAAATCATAAAACAACTCTAAAACATGATTAGCACATTCACTGGTGGGAACAAGTTGGGTAGGGGTGATTGGTTACTACAAGAGGGGTATTCATTTGAACTGATTGGTTTAAGCCAAGAGGCATGTTTGTGCTGAACTACATGGTTTCCCAACATGTTATCAACCACCATAAACTTCTGGGAGGGTCATCTGGCATTCCAGGTATTTCCCTGTCTCATGCTGATTGGTGACTGCTAGGGGGTTGCTATGGGTCCTCACCTAGCCTGACTAAATCAGGGACACCTGGTACAGCAGATCTCTCCTGTTATTTGTAGATAAACCACTTAGCAGGGTGGGAATGTGCCTAGGAGTGCTCTGTGGGTCTTTCCAAGGACAAAGGTCATGTCCCTTTCTTGGACAGGCTTTGCTCTGAGGTAGAGGCTGGTTTTTCACATCATGTAAAACCACACTAATGAGAAGTTATACTCCATTTGTATATGATGTGTCAAAATGCATTCTACTGCCATATATTATAACTAATTTGAACAAATTTAAAAAAAATATATGATTTCTGCCCTCTTGTCCCACTTGGTTAGTTCTGTGTCAAATAGAGGCCACTGCACAACATATTTCTTCCTAAAATCACATCTACCAGGTTTGGAGACTGTTTAACACTGCAGCCTGGCCAGCAGATGGCCACCTATAAGCTAAACCCAGTTTCTCCCCCTTTGGGAAGTGCTTTAGGAGGGAGGCAGCGAGGTACTTGGAGAAATGAGTCAAAACTTAGATTTCAGTTCTGGTGTCTCCTCTTGTACTGGGCGACCTTGAGGAGAGTCTATCCAGTTCTCTGGGCTGTGATTGCTCCATCTATAAAAGGTGAAGTGAAATGTTCTCAGAGGCCCCATTTGTTTAAATTATCTGTGATTCATATAGAGAGGCATTGGTAACAAGATTGGAAAGGACCACAGTAGGGGTCCCACCTTCTTGTATACATCAAACCACTCAAATATCTGACAACTTCACTTGGCCTATAAAACTTTTATGCAAAAGAATATATATACATATGTCTACATGCATATATGCATGTATGTATCTATACATATGCATGTATATATGTGGACATATGTGTGTAAAGATATATATATACACATATATATGTATGTAGATAGATACAGATATTGTCCACATACATATATATATATGTGTATGTAGATATAGACTTAGATATAGACATAGATATTGACATAGATATAGATATAATAATTTCCTCTGTGATCTAGCCTCTATGGAGGCTTCATGATGTTGAAAAAAGTGATGTCATCCATTGGCTCAATATCCCTTCAGCACAGTAGCCTAAAGGCTCCTTAAAATTTTTGTCAGCCCCAAGTGTCAAGATCCTGTGTCCTAAGCCTTATTAAGCACTGTATCACTCCTCCAGCTTCTGGATACTGGGAGAGAGAGTGGGGAGTCTCTGTTGTCTGGGAGCAGAGAGGCAGGACATATGCTCTGTACTGAGAACTGTGGATTTCCAGACAAAGGAAGTGTTTTCATCCAGGCCTAAGGAGGCTTCACTCAAAAAGCTGGGGAGGGTCTGCACTATGTCAACATGGGGAGTGGAGAGTAATATTGGGAGGCTCTGCTATTCTATTTTTTAGTTAACTTTTTCTGTTTTAGTTTTAGTTTGACATGCTTTTGAAAGCAGTTTTTACAGAAAAAAAATGCAGTTCTCATATGTTCTCTTACCCTCCCACTACAAGTCTTCTCTATTATTAAAATCTTGCCTTAATATGGCACATTTGTTACAATCAATGAACTGATTTTGATACATTAATATTGACTAGAAAGTCATAGTTCACATTGAGGGTCATGCTCCATGTGCATATTCTGTGGGTTTGAACAACTGCATGGTGATGTATAATAACATGACAGTAGCATACAAATAGTTTTACTGCCTAACAATCCTCAGTACCCCATTTATTCCTCCCAAGCCCATGGCAGCCAATGAACTATTTCCATAGCTTTGTCTTTTCCAGAATGTCAGATAGTTGGAATCATATACTCCATATGGACTTTTTCATATTGACTTCTTTCCCTCCTCATATGCATTTGAGTCCATGTCATGGTCTGGATATAACACATTTCTTTATTCATTTACCTATTAAAGAACAACTTTGTTGCTTCCAAATTTGGGCAATTATGAATACAGCTGCAATAAACATTCATGTGCAGATTTTTTGTGGACACAATTTTTCAACTCCTGTGGGTTAACACCAAGGAGCATGATTATTATATCTTATGGCTTAGTTTTGGAAGAAACTACCAAATTCTTCCAAAGTAGTTGTACCAGTTAGCATTCTCACCAGAAAAGAATGAGAATTTCTGCTGTTCCAAACCCTTGACATCACTTAACGTTATCAGTGTTCTGAATTTTACTTTTTTTAATTAATTAAATTTTTAAGCATTATTCAGGATTGAACCCAGGACCTTATCATGTTAAGCAAGTGTTCAACCACTGAACTATTCCCCCATCCCTTGGATTTTTATCATTCTAATAAGTGTATAGTTGTACCTTATTGTTTTAAATTGTAAACTCCTAATGACACAGGGTGTGAGTATCTTTTCATAATCTTATTTGTTATATGTATGACATATAACAAATAAGATTATGTGTCTGTTTCATTTTCTTTCCTATTTTATTTTGAGATTATATATTTTTTAATCACTATGTTTAAGAATAAGAGTTCTTCACATATTTTGGATACCACTCCTTTATCTGGTAATTGTTTTGCAAATATTTTTTCCAGTCTATAACTCATGTTTTTATTCTCCTAACAGTGTCTTTAACAGGAAAGAAGCTTTTTATTTTATTCATGCCCAAATTGTCAGTCTGTTCTTTCCTGGATTGTGTTTTTGGCTTTTTAGCCATTGCCAAATCAAAGGGCACTTAACATTTCCTCTTATGGTACATCCTAGGAGTTTTATAGATTTGCATTTTACACGCAGATGATCCAATGTTTTGTTCTAATATGACCTATTTTGAATTTACTTTAGTGAACAGTGTAAGGTTTGTATATTTTTTGCATGTGGATGTCCAGTTTTTCTACATCATTTATTGTAAAGCCTGTCTTTCTACATTGAATTGCATTTGCCCCTTTATCAAAGATCAGTTGACTATATTTGTGGATATCTATATATGGGCTCTCATCTGTTCTAATGGTCTATTGTCTACTCATTCATCAGTTTGACACTATCTTGTTTGTACTATATATTCAATCTTGAAGTCTGGTAGTGTTAATTCTCCAACATTGTTCTTTACATGAATCTTTTGTGGGGAATTTTTGCCTTTTCAAATAAATTACAGAATAAGTTCAGTGGTATCTACAAGACAACTAACTAGTTGGGATTTTAATTGAAATATAATGAATTCTGTATATCAATTAGAGAAAAGCTGACATTTTGATAATATTAAGAATTTCTATCCATGTATATGAAATATTTACTTATTTAAGTCCTCTTTGATTTCTTTTTGTAGTTTCCCTTGTATATATTTTGTTAGATTTATACCTAGGTATTTATTTTTTGGTGCAAATATAAACAGCATTACATTTTTAATTTAAAATTCCAAATGTTCCTCACTAGGTACACTTCTATTTGCCTGAAATCCCAGCTACTTGGGAGGCTGAGGCAGGAGGATCTAAAGTTTGAGGCCATCCTGTACAACTTAGCAAGACCCTGTCTTAAAATAAAAAATAAAATAGGGCTGGGATGTAGCTCAGCGGTAAAGCACCCTTAGGCTCAATCCCTAGTACTACACAAGCACCCAAACGCATATTCCAATTTTTATTGTTACATTAAAAAAAAGAAAAAAAAACTCACTTGACTTTTATTTATTACCTTTGTGTCATGCAATCCTGCTATAATCATGTCTTAGTTACAGGAGTTTGTTGATTCTTTGAGATTTTTTTTTTTTTACATAGACAATCATTGTCATCTATGGACAGAGACCTATTTTGTTCTTATCAGTCTGTATACTTTTATTTCCCTTTCTTGATTTTTCCCATTATCTAGGACTTCCAGTATGATATCAAAAGCAGTAGTGAGAAAGGACATTGTTTTAGTCCAGTTTTTTACTGCCATGACCAAAAGACCTGACAAGAACAATTTTAAGAAGGAAATGTTTATTTGGGGGCCCACTGGTTCACAGGTCTTGATCCATAGGTTACTTACTCTATTCCTTGGGTCCTGAGGTGAAGCAGAACATTGTGACAGAATGTCTCCTCTGCCATACAGAAGGAAAAACCACTGTATGGCAGAGGAAAGCAGCAGGAGATGTGGAACCCATAAGCAGAGAGCAAACTCTGCTCGACAAGGACAATATAAACTCCAAAGTCCTGCCTCAAAGGATCTACCTCCTCCAGCCACACCCTACCTGCTTACAGTTACCATTCAGTGATTTTCTACAAGGGAATTAATTCACTGATTGAGTTAAGACTCTCATAACCTAGCAATTTTGCCTCTGAATCTTCTTTTGTCTCACACCTAAGTTTTGGGGGCATGGTTCATATTCAAACATAACAGACATCTTTGCCTTTTCCTGATATTAGTGGGAAAGTTTTAAGTTTCTTGCCATTGAGTATGGTATTAGCTGTATTTTTCTTTTTTTTTCAATTTCTTGATAAATTTTTTTTAAAAAATTATTCTAATTAGTCTTACATGACAGTAGAATGCATTTTGACACATTGTACACAAATGAAGTACAACATCTCCTTCCTCTGTTTGCACATGGTGCAGAGTCACACCAGTAGTGTAATCATACATTATACTGGGTAATAATGTCTGTCTCCTCCTACCATCTTTCCCATATCCACAGCCCCACCCTTCCCCTCACTCCGTCTGTACCATGGAAAGTCCCTTCAGTCTTCCCTACTCCCGCCACAATGGATCAGTATCCACTGATCAGAGAAAACATTCAGACGTTGGTTTTTAGGGATTGGCTTATTTCACTTAGCATGATAGATATTCTCTAGTTCCATCCATTTACCTGCAAATGCCATAATTTCATATTCTTTAAATCTGAGTAATATTCCATTGTGGCTAATTTTTTTTATCAAGTTAAGGAAGTACTCCTTCTATTCCATTGCTTGTTTGCTGAGAATTGTTGTCATGAAGAAACATTGGATTTTGTCATGACTTCTCTACATTCATTAATATAATCATGTGGTTTTTCTTAGCCCTGATGTGATTGATTTCATTAATTACCAACAAATGTTAAATCAACCTTGCATGCCTAGAATACATTCAAATTGGTCCTGGTATATAATTCCTTCCATAAATTGTTGAACTCAATTTGATATTATTGTTTTTAGGATTTTTGCATGAATGTTCATAAGAGATATTTGTAGTTAACTTTTCTTGTATATCTTTATCTAGTTTAGATATTGGTATAATACTACCCTCATATAATAAATAATAGGTACAGTTATCCTTCATGTTTGTGGGTTCTACATTCATGGATTCACCAATAAAAAGCACTTGACAAAAAATTACATCTACACTGAACACAGACAGAAATTTTCCCTTGTCATTATACTCTAAATAATGCAGTATAACAAATATTTACATGGCCTTGTGTTATGGCTTGGATGTAGTTTATATGCCAGAGTTTCATATGTTAGTAGTTTGGTCCTGAGTACAGCAGCACTGAGAGAAGGTGGATCTTTAAGGTGTGGGGACTTGGGCTGGGGACTTAGCTCAGTGATAGAAATTAAGCACTAGTATGTACAAGGCCCAGGGTTTGACCCCCAGCATCACAGAGAAAAAAATTTGTGCAGTCTCATGCATGATGATTAGGTCATTTGGAGCACTGTCCCTGGAAGAGATGTGATAGCTATCATGAGAATGAGATAGTTCTCATAAGAATATATTGTTATAAAAGAACAAGTGTGACCAGTTCCTATTCTCTGACTTGCCATCTCACCATGTGATCTCTCATTCTCACAAGAGAACTTGCCATCTGCCATGATGAGATACAACCAAGGAAGCCCTCATTAGAGCTACTGCTGTGATGTCTGGATTTTCAGCCCCCCAAACTATAAGCTAAATAAACGTTTTTCTTTTGTAAATATTCTCGCCTCTGGCATTTTGTTATAGTGACAGAAAATAAAATGATGTACTTTTGCACTATATTAGATATTGAAAGCATATAGGAGAATTGTATAGATTACATGAAAATGCTACAACATTTTGTATGAGACTTGAGCAATCACAGATTTTTATATCTGACTGGGGTTCTGGAACTAATCACTCACAGATACCAAGAGATAACTATATGCACTCAACTTCTATTTTCTGGAAAAGATTGCCCTAATATTTTATAGAATTCACCAGTGAAATAATCTGGGCTTTGTGTTTTCTGTTTGGGAGGTTATTAATTTTTGATTTAATTTTTAAAGTATTATACACCTATTCAAATTATCTGCTTTTTTGGTGAGTTTTGATAAACGTTGTTTTTCAATGAATTTCTCTATTTCACCACCGTTAGCAAATTTGTGGGCATAGAATTGCCCCTCTGATAATCCTTAATTAGCCTTTAAATGTTTATAGGATCAGTATTTATTGTTCCTCATTGATTTCTGATATTGTAATTTTCGTCTTCATTGAGACTTTTTTTGACTTATATATTATTTAAAAGTTTGTTGTTTAGTCTTCAAGTATTTGTGGATTTTCTAGATATCTTTCTGTTATTGATTTATAGGTTGATTTAATTTTCTGATTTCTGTTCTTTTAAATTTGTTAAGATATATTTAAAGACACACAGTGTTTGATAACTGTTTCCTGTAATCTCTAGAAGAAAGTGCATTCTGTTGCTATTAAATAAAATATTCTACTGACATAATTGAACCTTGTAGATTGATGGTTCTGTTTAATTCAACTGTCCTTACTGATTTCCTGACTGCTGGATGTGACAAGTAAAAGCTCGAACCATAACAGTGAATTCAGCTATTACTCCTTATAGCTCTATCAGTTTTTAACCTCATATATTTTAAAACTGTTATTAGAACCATACACATTAAAGTCTACTATGTCTTCTTGGAGAATTGACTTTTAATCATTATGCAATGCTCTCTTCATCCCTCATTATTTTTCTTGTTCTCAAGTCTATTTTGTCTGAAAATAATTTACCAAGAGATACCAGCATTCTTTTAGATAGTGTTAGTATAATATATATCTCCATTCCTTTGTTTTTAGTCTATCTGTGACCTTATATTCAAAGTAGGTCTTGTAAACAACATATAGTTGAATCTTGTTTTTATGCACTCTGACAATCTTTTTCTTTTAATTTGTGTAGTTACTCTATTAATGTTAAAAATAATTATTAATGTAATTAAGATCTATCATATCTATTACTGTATCCTATTTCATGCCTGTCATGATTTGGACATGAGGTGATCCCCAAAAGCTCACATAGGAGATAAGAAGGTTTAGAGGAGAAATGACTGGGTTATGAGAGCCTTAATTCCATCAGTGAATTAATCCCTGATAGGGATTAACTGAGTGGTAAATAAAGGTGGTAATAAAAGGTGTGGCTAGAAGAGGTGTTTAGTCTTCAAGTATTTGTGGATTTTCTAGATATCTTTCTGTTATTGATTTATAGGTTGATTTAATTTTCTGATTTCTGTTCTTTTAAATTTGTTAAGATATATTTAAAGACACACAGTGTCTTTAAATATAATAGATGTGTAGGGTCATTGGGGACATGCCTTTGGGGTATATAGTTTGTATCTGGCAAGTGGAATTTTTCTCTCTGCTTCCTGATCAACCTGTGAGCTGCTTCCCTCTGCCACAATCTTCCACCATGATGGTCTGCCTCACCTTCAGTCCCAAGGAATGGAGCCAGCTATCCACAGACTGACACCTGTGAAATCATGAGCCACCAAATAAAATTTTCTCTTCTAAAATTGTTCTTGTTGAGTCTTTTAGTCACAGCAGAGAAAAAGCTGACTAAAACAATGCCTCTGCTCTTATATTTTATTTTGTCTTCCAAACTTTTCTGCCCTTTTAAATTCAACATGTTGTATGATCCCTTTTTTTTCCCTCTTAGCATTTTAATTATACATCTTCACATTTTATCATGATTTTACACTTTTGATTTTGTAACATAAATTTACAACTGATGCCATACCTCTTTCAAGTGGCACTAGAACCACCTGACAAGTATTCTAAGCACCTCCTAACAAGTGTTCCTGATTCCTTCCCTCCCCAACCTATGTAATATTGCTATTATCCATTTCATTTACTCACATTTATTTATGCTATTATCCATTTCATTTACTCAAATTTATTTGATCTTTTATTATTTTGAACAAATTATTATTATTATTATTATTTTTAATATTTATTTTCTAGTTCTTGGCGGACACAACATCTTTGTTGGTATGTGGTGCTGAGGATCGAACCCGGGCCATACGCATGCCAGGCAAGGCGCGCTACCACTTGAGCCACATCCCCAGCCCATTGAACAAATTATTATATCCTACATTAAGAATAAAAACTGGAAAGATTTTATTTTACCTTCACCTTTTCTTTCTCTTATGTTATTTATTTTCTTATGTAGATACAACTTCTGACTTATATTGTATTTTTCCTTATTTCTGATAATTTTCACTCAACATTTACTGCAAAGCAGTCTGATGATTAGCATTTCCTTTAAAGTTCTATTTGCCTTAGAAATTATTTCTTTCTCACTTTTGAAGGATAATTTTGCAGAATACAGAATTCTAAGTAGATTGTTCTTTTAACATTGAATATCTCACTCCACCATCTCCTTGTTTACATGATTTCTGAAGAGAAGTCTAATGTAGGTCCTATTTAGAATGCTCTTGACAGGGTGGCTATGCTTCCATTCAACTGCCAAACGTAGAACAGGATTTTTTCCCCATCTTCACTGAAAGAACTGATAGGGTTTATGGAGGAAAAGCTCATAACAACTGCCCTCTTAGAGTTTCAAACTCACATATTTGTCCGCCTGAGCTGCAGTGGTTTGTCAAGTATAGTTTATATTTTTCTTCTCTGGTATTCATTCCTGTGGAGGCCTCTACTCCAGAAAGAGACTATATATCTCCCCAATTCTGGGAAAGAAGTTTGTCTGTGATATCAATTCTTTGATAGGTCTAGGATGAGTTGTTAATTTTTCAGTTAGCTTAGCTATATTGTTGTCATTAGGAGAGGGTGATGACTTCCAAGTTCCTTGCATGTCAGATCAGAGACAAAAAGTCCTCTAAAGAACTCTTTGTTTTATAATACCATTTAGCTCTAAAAACTACTAGTTTCAATAGTTTTCAAAAATAGTTTTAAAAGCTATTTTTGTTTATAATAGTTGTAGATGTGTAGAAAACTTGAAGAAATAGTACAGAGGGTTTCCAAACACTCCATACTCAGTTTTCCTTTCATTAACATCTTGTATTACTATGATTTATTGATCACAACTAGTAATCCAATGTTGATGCATGATTATTAACTAAAGTTTATATTTACAATGTTTTTCTGATTTTTCCCTAATGTTCTTTTTCTGCCCCAAGATCCCTCCCAGAATTTTATATTATATTTTATCAGCGTGTCTCCTTAGGATTCTCTTGGCTGTGACAATTCTCCAGACTTCCTTTGTTTTTGCTGACCATGTCTATTTTGAAGTGTAGAACTCAGATGTTTTGTAGAAGGATCCTCTCCTGGAGTTTGTCTACTATTTTGTTCTGATTACACTGGGAATATGGATTGTTAGGAGGGAGACCACAGGAGGAAGACCATTTTTATCCCATCTTATCAAGGGCACATGGTTTCAGCACAACTCCTGGCTGGATAGTGTTGATCAGGCTTCTCTACTATCTTTCCTTCCCTTTTTGGAAGGAAGCCAGTATTTGGTAGAACATTTTCAACATGAAATCCTCAGAGAAGTCTTCCTTTCCCATGATTTCTGAAGAGAAATCATGTAGTGATCCACATGTTATCACTCATTCAACTATTCATTCAATGAACACTTATTATGACCACCATATGCCTGACCACATTGAAGTCCTGGGGCCTCAGAAAGCTTAGTCTAGTGGGAAGATTGACCAAATAAGCAAGCACAACGTGAATGCAACAGCAGTTATTATAAGAGCCATGAGACTGAGTGCAGAGAGCATGGGAGACAGTAAAGGGGAACCTAACGTATATGAGATGAAGGTGGAAAAGCCTATCTGAGACCCAGCATATGCCTGAGACACCAGCAGTCAGGGAAAGAGAAAGGGACAGAGAAGCCATGAGATGGCTTGTGCAGAAACCCAGCAAATGTAACATTCTGAGGTTGGGTGATGAAGAGAAGCTAATCTGGCCTTGCTTTCAGCATAACCATCCACCTTTACAGATTGTTTTTCATAAGATTTAGTTTTATTCAAGGTCAGACCCTATGTCTTGTCCTTTGTGTCTCTACTTAGTGCAGTTTGATTGACAGAATCAGAGCAGTGATGAAGATTTTTGCAATTTGTTTGAGGCGATCACACAATCCCATAGGCCTGTGTTTCTGCATTTCTAAAAAGATCGTGTTTAGGGAGAGCAAATGGGGTGAAGAACTAGGCAGCTGGAGAGAAAAGGTGGCTGGCAGTCAGCAAGAATGCAGGCACCTGCAAATGGCAGATGAAACAGGAGTGGGAGCTGGAAGGGCAGAAACAAATAGAAAGATGCTTTGAGAGAAGTAGGTCAGATTTCAGATCTCTGAGCTCATAGTTTAGCCTCCAGAGAACTTGATAAAGCTGCAGTTTTCCAGAGCAGAGGCTAAACAGATGTTATCCATATATGCTTCAATTTCAGGCACAAAACTCCTGCATTTAACCAATGCAGACCTGCTGGCTGGCTGTTTCTCTACCTGCAGACTTGACCAAGAGTGAACCTGGGACCTGAAGCAGTCGTGGGTAGTGGAAGTGAAATGGGAGAGAAGAGAGAAGGAGAAGCCACTTTCCAGAGGCTGAACCTCATGGAATGAAAGCACTTACCTCCAGCTGAGACCAAAGGTGGAGTTCAGGTTTCTGGCTTCAGTTCATAATGCAGTTAGCAGAAGGAAAGAAGCAGCAAAGGGACTTTTAGCACCTCAGTCCTTTGTAGTGGGCCTCGGACTCCTCTCCCACTGGAGCTCTAAGAGTGTAGTGTCTTTTTTGTACCCCTTATCCTCCTGACCCTAGGGTCACTCTTGACTGCTTTCAGTTTTGTCTGTTGTAACACATATGCATGCACTCACACATACATCTGATGAAAGCACATATACCTGCACCAACACCACATGCATAAACATGTACATCCGTGTCCAGGTACTGATTTCTCCTTGTCAACCTACATGTACTTTTCACTCATTTCCCACAGTTCATGTGGACTCCACCTTGTGCAGACTCAACAACAGAATGGAAAGGTGGTGATATAGAACAAGTCTACCTAGTTACTTAACTCACATCCATTTGCTGTATTCACATGGACCCTCAGTATAGTAAAAGGAACATTAAAAAAAAGGACATGCTTCCACTAGAGAGGAAGTTATGTGGGAAACAACTCCCTGGAGAAAAAGACTACTTCCAACTATGTGACCACAATGTAACAACATCATGATATCTGGCCAAGAACCAAGACAGGTGTCTATTGGGTCATGGGTGTTTAACATAAGTTTGGTAAATTCTCAGGTTAGGGCAGGGTGTATTCAGCTCAAAACTATACCACATATCTGCTGTGTGGCTTAGGAAAGCTGTTTATATTAGTCTGTTTTTGCATTACTATAATAAAATATCTGAGGTTGGGAAACTTAAAAATAAAGAGCTTTATTCTTTTCATAATTTTGGAGGTATAAGAGCATGGCACCAGCATTAGTTCGGCCTCACGGCCAGTGACATTCAGTGAACACATGGGGAAGAAGAATTCAGGGGAGGTTCCAGGCTCCCTTACAACAACCTGTTCTCACAAAAAGTGGTCCAGTCTCATGAACTGTGCATTGATCCCTTCCAAGGATTATGCCTTTGTGTCCTAATTACCTTTCAATGGGCTCCACCCTTTAACCCCTCCCTCAATATGGCCACTCACAATGAGGTCCAAGCTTTTAGCACATCAATCTTTGGGGAACATAACAAATCCAAACCATAGCAGCACCACTTAACATTTCTGTGCTCACATTCCTCATATACAAAATAGAAATATTCTTCTGACCCACTTCTATGCTTGTGAGAATTGGAGGAATTCATCCTCACAGAGCATTTAACGTGGCACCTGACGCAGGGAAAGGGCTGGGTAAGTGTGGGCTCCCATGGTTAGTATTGAATGTTCCCAGTTAACTATCCCTGAGGGGAGCTGCCTCACAACTCTGTAGACCCAGATGGTGCCAACCCAAGGGCTTTGCAGCAGAGGTGGGCAGCTAGTTCTGATTTGCCCTTCTTTGAACTGTCAGCACAGTCTCATCACCAGCACATTGCTGAAACCCACTCCTAGGCAAGCTTCCTATTTTTATGCAGGACATACAATGAATGAGTGCAAAGTGCATAGCCACCTCAGATTAACCCAGATTTGACCTGAAGATGTCCCCAGTAAGTTACTTTTCACCTCTTTCATGCCACTGCTGCAGTCCAGGACACCATCATCTCCTCCTGGATACTTGCTTCTGTGTTAATTATACATGAAGGTTCCCTCCAGCAGAAGGGTATTAATTAATTTATGTTAGGACCATAATAGATTCCAATACAAACTCCATTTCATTGCATCCAACAGTACTCTGAGTGCTGATTGCTGTGAGGCATAATTCCATAATTCACTGTGAAATGTGGTCCCCTGCAGCAAGCTCTTGCCCAGCTCCTGAGAAGAGAAGCTAACAGAAAAGGAGACAAGACACCAAGCTCTCTATTGGCAGAGCTGATGAAAAGCTCTCCATCCCTGGACCTCCTCATCAGTCAAGAGGTCAGATAGAAAGGATTACACACACTAATCATTCAGACTTTCTTGTAATAACTGTATGACCTAAAGCATTTGCCTACCGTCTCTGAGTCTTAGCTTTCTTGTTTATTAAAAAGGAGCAATATAGTAATATGTATCACTCAAGATATTTGCACAGATTAAATCAGACAAAGTTGTAGAAAACACTCATCACAATATCAGTTACTTAGTACATCCTTAAGCGATTTTGTCTCATCATCCCAGATGTGGAAAATTTATAAAAACTTAAATAAGGAACAAATATAACCCTTTCGATAACTTTGAAATAATATTTGAATATTTATTATGTTTGCAGAATTGAAAACTTGGGATATCATGGGTTAGTAGTAGCAATGAGCAATAGCAGCTGGCATTTAATGAGTACTTACTGTGTTCCCAACCCCTGTGCTGTTTCATGCCATCCCTGGAACCTTTGTAAAGGCTGTCCCCATGCCTGCTTTCCTGGGTGTTGTGAAGGCAATATCCTAACAATGTAATAAATGGACAGGGCTGGAAAAGGAGGCCTAGGATCAACCTTGAAGGGAAGGCCAGCACCTGAGCTCACAGAGCAACATGGTGCGTGGCTGTTCCAAGAGAGCAGGAAAAAAGAGGGGAAAAGGCGGTTCCAATCCCCAGGCCCCAGGTATACAGTCCTTTTCTGTCACTCCTTGATGGCAAGTTGCTAAGAGTAAGTGATTCAAAAGTGGACAAGGCAAATATAGGCAGGAGAAGGAGGGTCATTGCTGCTGACTAAGAAGCGTGCCAGCCAGAGGAAGGATGCTTGGCATGAAGAGACTTGTTGGGTTTCTTTGGCCAGGTGCAGAGGGTACCTGTTTGCCTGAGTGGAGCTGTATTTCCTGGGTAGTGAGTCCACAGCCCAGGTCCACCACCCTCCAGTCTGCCTCCTCCTATTTCATGTTAGAACTGCCCCCTCTGTTGTATAGGCATCTGCCCACTAGCCCTCCCACATGCATCATGTTTAAAACAACTTTTAATGGTGCAGTGCATAGGGAAGCAGCTTTTAAACCTGCTTTAAAGCAGTTATACACTGCACTGCCTCTCACTAATTTACACAAACTCCAGGTATATCCTTGACAAACCTCTTCCACTCACATCTGTATCTAATCCATGAGGAGATCCTCGATTCCTACTCACAAAGACACTCCCAGTAAGTCACTTTTTATCTCTTCTACACTGCTGCTGCAGTCCAGAGCACCATCACCTACCTCCTGGATCCTAGCTTCCATGCTATTTCCCTCCTCACACCAACCCAAGTCAACTACAAGTGTGAAGAAGAACTTCTTAGCTCCCTGCTCAAAATCCTGCAGAAGCTCTAGGCTCCACAAGACCTGCCTGCTTACCTCTCCTGTGTCTCTCATTACTCTGTCTCTAGCCATTCCTCAAGAAAGTCAAACTGATTCTTCATTCTACTCTCTCCAGGAGTGTTCATAGCTACATAGCTTACTTCCTCACTGTGATAAGGTTTCTGCCCAAATGACAGCCCCATAGAGTCTGTTCAAGTGCCCTATATAATATATTTCCTCCTCCCAGACCCTGTTACTATAGCCTTTACCCTAACTTATTTGTTTTTATAGTACCTGCAATTCCCTGATATTTTCAAACATATTTTTTATTATAGCTATGTGTTCCTTAACAAAGGAGACATGTGCTGAGAAATGTGTTGCTACGTAATTTTGTCATTGTGCAAACATGATAGGTTGTATTTAACACAAAACAGGGTGGTATACCTACTACATACCTAGGCCATATGGGATTACTTTCTGCTTTCAAGTGACAAAACTCTACAGCATTTTACTACACTGAATGTTATAGGCAGTCATATCCCAATGTGCTGGTGTATCTAAACAAAATTAAAATATAGTGAAAACACAGTATAAAAGATTTTTTTAATGACATACCTATATAGGATACTTACCAGGCTGGGGATGTAACTCAGTGGTAGAGCACTTGCCTAGTGTGTTCAAGGCTGTGGGTTTAAGGCTCAGCCAAAAAAATAAAAATAAAAACTATCCAGTACCCTTACTATGAACAAAGTTTGCAGGACTTGAAGTTGCTTTGGGTGATTCAGTGAATGAGAAGGAAGTGAATATGAAAGCCTAAAACATTATGTACCTGACTGTAGACTATAAAGCCTATGTATTTTCATGCATTTTGGCATTAGTGCTCAGTCCATATGTATTGGTTATATTTCTTGGATAATTGATCACTTTTTCATCATGCAATTTTTTCAATATTTATTGGAAACTTCCTTGTACTTAACTCCATTTGTTTAAAATTAGCATAGTAACTCTAACTTTCCTTTGATTAGTGTTATCATGATATATATATCTTTTT
This sequence comes from Ictidomys tridecemlineatus, assembly GCF_052094955.1. Lineage (NCBI taxonomy): Eukaryota > Metazoa > Chordata > Mammalia > Rodentia > Sciuridae > Ictidomys > Ictidomys tridecemlineatus. The sequence continues at coordinate 117,882,972 of NC_135480.1, read as the reverse complement.
AAGAATTTTTTTTTATTTTCTTATATGAGCTCTCTTATTATTATTATACATGAGCAAACATCAACTCAATCTAATTGACATTTATATGTATATTCTATCAGACAACAGCAGAATACCCTTTATTCTCCAACTCATACAGAGAATGCAGCAAAATAGGCCACTTTAGGTGTTATACACTATGAAGTGATGCATTTAGAAAGATAGACATTTTACTAATACCTTCTCAAATCAGAATGAAATCATTGTACAGTTATTATGTCAATGTCAACACTGAACTAGAGGTTAATACAAGGAGAAATTTAATGAAAGTCTCTCTACTACCAAGACTACAATACTCTTTGTGATTATATATGACTCTCTCTTATATAAGTAATAAAGTTATACCTGCTTAAAAAAAAACCTATATACTTAGGTTACTAAATTTATTTTTAAAATATTTTTTTCCCCTCGGTAAAAAATCAAACAGCTTACTGTAACTTTTTTTTAAAAGAGAGAGAGAGAGAGAGAGAGAGAGAGAGAGAGAGAGAGAGAGAGAGAGATCTTTTTAATATTTATTTTTTAGTTTTAGTGGACACAACATCTTTATTTTTATTTTATGTGGTGCTGAGGATTGAACCCAGCGCCCCATGCATGCCAGGTGAGCGTTTTATCACTTGAGCCACATCCCCAGCCCAATTGTAACTTGCTATCCTTATTCTGTATATTTTTTTCTATTTAAAAATGAGCTCAGTGGATTAGACAAGTGGAATAAAGGGAAGGAAGGAGGGATAGGGATAGGAAAGGCAGTGTAATGAACTGGACATAACTTTATGTTCATTTATGAATACACCACAGTGAATCTCCACATCATGCACAACAAGAGGGGGATCCTAATTAGAATAAGATATACTCCATGTATGTATTATATATATCAAAATATAGTCTACTGTCATGTATATCTAAAAAAATATTTTTAAAATTGATATTTTTATTTTATCTTAACTTTTTAAACTTTTCCATTAAAACATAAGACATAGGCCCATAGGTTTAATTTAGGCCTGACCTCCACAGGTCAGAATCATAAGTATCACTGTTCTCCACCTTCACGTCTGGTCCCACTGGAAGGTCTTCAGGGGTCACAGCAACCACAGAGCTGACATCTCCTATAATAGCAATGTCTTCTTCTAGAATTCTCCTGAAGGACTGGTCTGAGGCTGTTTTACAGCTAACTTTTTAAATATATAAAAAGAAGGAGTACACTTTAAAATAATGATCAAAAAGAATAGTAAATACACAAACCAGTAACATAGTCATTTATTATCAAGTATTATATCTACTTATTATATATAAAATATATGTACAACACTTAATTGTATGTGCTATATTTTTATATAACTGTCAGTGCACTGGATTTGTTTATACCGGCATCATCATAAACATGTAAATAATGCATTTTACTACTAACTTACATGATTATATGATTAACAGGGCTATAAGGCCACTAGGTGATAGGAATTTTTCAGCTCCATTGTAATCTTCTGGGCCTACCATTTTATATGTAGTCTATCATGAATCAAAACATCATTATGCAAAACAAGACTATATGTATTTGTTCAGGAAGCCACACACCAGGAAAAAAATAATGCCCCACTCTGGAAAAAGAAAAGAATTTAGGCAAATTGACCTTCAAAGATAGTGCAAATGATTGTTGTCTAGCATTGAGGAGCTGAGTGTCTGAACGTAGAGCAGCTGGACTAAGTAGAGCTGGGGTTTGTTAAGAGCTTCCTGGATAGCCAGCCAGTCTGGCTTTTTAGAGTATAACACGGAGGGACTTCAGTCTGCCCACCTTGGGACAGATTTGATCCAGAAGATGAGCAAAACTAGCCTGTCAGGAAATGGATGGCTTAGGCATGTAGGAACTGACCCCAACCCCTGGTGACCAGCCAGGCTGCCTTTTCAAATGTAGGCACTTTCTTATTGGAGTAGAGGATAGATTTTTTTCTAGCCTGATGACTGGGATTGTGAAACCAGGTGTTGAAGGGTATAAGGACTCCTAAAATATTAACATTGGCTATTCTGAATTTGTCACTAAAATTGGTGCTGAACCTTAGGCAAAATTAATCAACCCCTCTGAGCACATTTTCCCATGGGTGAAGTTAGGACTCAGTTTCCCTGGGACAATCATAGTGAACATCTAGTATCCCAACATAATTATTAGTAATACTTTCTTCACATCAAAGTGTCATGGTTTAGGCAAATAAATGATTTTGTCACTCTAATAATAATGTAGTCTTTATAGTATTTTGAGAGGGATTAAATGAACTAGCATACGTGATACTGGCCAAGACAGCATCTGATACATGGATTCCAATGGAGTGTTCATGGAGACAATTTAATACAAAATTATGTCTGTGTTCTGCTTGCCCTAGTCCTCAGCTTCTTGACACTGCTACCTCTGTGGGAGTGCTGGAACCATCACCTAGATCTCCTCCCACTCCTTCCATCACCTTGGGCTCTGTTGGTTTCTCCTCTTACCCTCCTCCCATGCCTTCCTCTGCCTGAGCTGAGTGATTCTTGGGCCTCTGAGGGCCACACAGAGTATCATACCCAGGGAACTGTGGCTCCTGTGACAGATGTTCTCCTGTCCTGGTCACACAGGTAATGAAGGACCAAGTCCGTTTAGGAGAGCATTCTCTTATCTCATTCTGGCAAAGGCCCCTCTTTCTCTTCTTGAAAAATGGGCTGCTGGCCCATCTGGGAACCATGACCACTCTTCACAGAGCCTTCACCTGGATTGATGGGTGAAATTCCTTCTCTTTTCAAAGTGAAATTTTGTAGCACGAGCCTCTCCCATGGGCTTTGACTACCTCCTTGTGAGGAAGCATGGACTATAGAGGCTGGAAGGAAATCTTTGTACCAGTCTCTACTTCAGTAGATGAGAAAAGTGTCATCTGGAGAGGGAGGTGCTGGGAAGAGATCACAGAGTTGCAATTCTAAAACCTGAGCCACCAACCCTATGGCTCTCTATGTCCTGAACTTTCTGAGTGAGAATATCAACAGTTTTGAGGGCAGTCAGAGGAGCACTGAAGCAGGAGTCAGACCCAGAGACTGGGTACAGGAAGGGACAATCAATAAGGCTGTTCTCTAGCAGGTTTCCCATCACCCTGCCTCCCTCTACCCTTTGCTAGTGGAGATTTTGCCTACAGCCCCAGATATTGGAAACTGACTAGGAACTAGCCAAGTTCTTTCCTGTATGTCTTGCAGAGTTTGGGATATACTTATATTAAGAATAAAAAAGTATGTTTGTATCTTTGTGTTGTTATTGTTGTTTTTTTTTTTTTTGCCAGCAGGGGGTGGGGGGAGTATTTGGGGTTGAACCCAAAGCTACTTTACCACTGAGCTACATCCCCAGCACTTTTTATTTTTAATTTTGGGACAGAGTTTCTCTAAGTTACTTAGACTGGCTTGGAACTTATGATCCTCCTGTCCAGCCTCTTAAGTCACTGGTATTACAGATGTGGGTCACTATGGCTGGCAAGTATGCTGTTATCTGAAATGCATTTTTAATTAGATGTCCTGTATTTTGTTTGGCAACCCATATGCATAAGGCCTGTGCTGCTCAGTGCTTAGAATACAGAAGGTGTTACCAAGGGTCCAGGGTCAGGGCCTTAAAGTGTTCAAATAAGTCCCAATAGACAACAACAGTCCCAATACAGTATGAGAAAGCTCTGAACCTACTGTAACATGGGACAGTCCCTAGCTCAAAACATGACATCTGCTAGGAACAGAAAGAGGCACAGGAGAAGCGGGGTTTGTGCTTTGGGAGCAGCGACTAGGGAACACTGAGAACACCTTCCCCTCTGCAGCCTGACTCTGTTCTCCAGACCTTTTGAGGAGGGCATGAAGGAATGAGGAAGGCCATAGGAAGCAGACAGACCTGGCCTGAGCTCAGGTTCACTATTCCCCACCACACAACTATTGGCAAGTTAGCGACCCTTTCCTAGAGCTACACCGATGCCCTATATCCATGCACAGATTATGAAGGATCAGGACAGTGGTCCCTTCTTCTCCAAGGGGATACATTCAAAAACCACCAGTGGATGTCTGAAACTGCAAATAATACTGAACCCCATACATATAGTCATTTTTCCTGTAATTAAGTTTAACTTGTGAATTAAACACAGTAAAAAATTAACAGCAACAACTAATAATAAAACAGAGTCATCATAAAAATACACTTCAATATAAGTTATTTAAACTTATAAATACTGGTATTTATTTCTGGAATTTTCCATTTAATATTTTTGAACCATAGTTGCCCACAGGTAGCAAACTGTGGCAAGTAAAACTGTAGATAAGAAAAGACACAAAATGCTTAGTGCCTGGGAGGCACTAAGTGTTTAAAAATGTTGCTACATGAATAAATGGACTCAGCCTAGAATATAACATTTCATTGATTACTGTGCTGATATTTCCTCCCTCTGAACAACCATATCTTCCATCAGTTTTTGCTAATTTTATAGCCGTCATATCATTGAGGCCATTGTCTTTCCTAGCTCCCATTAGCTGACAATGAGACCTTCTAAGTTTTCCTCCAGGTCTTCTAACTTCTCTATTGTATTTGTCCTCTCTCATTTCCTTGTGAGAGAACTTTCTTCATTGCATTAAATCAGATGTTTGACTTACCCATTAAGATTCTAATTTTACCATTATCTATGTTAATTTTAGAAATTAATTATTTCGGATCTTCTTGTGTCAAACTCTTTTGTTCCTCTTTTGGTTTGTTTCTGTCTAGCTTGTAAATAATTAACATTAACTTCCTATATTGTGCCTCAGTGCCTAAAGTTCCAATCCTCATGCTTCGTATGCTTGCTACGTGTACTTCATAAAAGAACATGTAAAATGTGTTTGATGTTGTAATTGTGAACTCATAACCAGCATGCGATTTTTATCAATGCAAATCTTATACATCCCATAGTTTTTGCTTTCTTTTGCCTGGCACCTTGGAGTATCCCACACCTTGGATCAATTTTATGTTCCTTGCTCAGTTCAGGATGCCACAGGGAACAGCCACTTCTAACTCCAAATCAATGCCAGACAGAGGTGCAAGATACCATTAATCACAGGAAAAGTTTTTCTCATCTGGAATCACAGAAAGCCAAACAGAGGGTACATAAACCCTCTGTGAAACCATCCCCATTGTGACCCAAACCCCATCCTCCTCCAAGGGCCTGAGAAGGATTAGAGAGTCCCCCATAGAGAGCCACCTCCTAAGGGCATCATCTCACCTCCTGCTCCTCAGTTAACACAATTAACACAAGGGGAAGCCCACCAGGCTGAGAGGAAGATCATCTCCTCCACTTTGACACAAAGGTGTGAGCAGTTGTGTTATGCTTGAATTCGGGACCCCCAAAGACCACCAGAGACCCAAGATCGATGTAAGCAGCAAAGAGGTGTTTATTGCGAGTTAGCTCGGTCCTCTGCGCACACACACAGCAACTGGTGATGCTGAGAGGCCCCGAGCCGAGGGTTTGCAGCAGTTTTATACATTCTTTGGAGAAGGCAGGGACCCCCACATACATCATAGCATCTCTTAGCAAATCATCACACACCGCGGGAAAATCAAATAACAACTCTAAAACATGATTAGCACATTCACTGGGGGGAACAAGTTGGGAAGGGGTGATTGGTCAGTACAAAAGGGGTATTCATTTGAACTGATTGGTTTAAGCCAAGATGGGTGTATGTGCTGAACTACATGGTTTCCCAACATGTTATCAACCACCATAAACTACTGGGAGGGTCATCTGGCATCCCAGGGTTTTTTCCTGACTCATGCTGATTGGGGGCTGCTATGGATCCCCACCTAGCCTGACTGAGTCAGGGACACCTGGCTCAGCAGATCTCTCCTGTTATTTGTAGATAAACAACTTAGCAGGGTGGGAATGTGCTTAGGAATGCTCTGTGGGTTTTTCCAAGGACAAAGGCCATGCCCCTTCCTTGGACAGGCTTTGCTCTGAGATAGAGGCTGGTTTTTCAGTTGCCTCCTGGCTTTCTGTTTTTGACCCTATAATAAAGATACCTTTAGAGAAGTATGAGGGCAACATGGTCTTGCTTCTATTTCCAATTGGGAAGATATGAGAGGTGGATGAGGAATATGCTTTAGCCTGGAGTAATCTCTGGGACTGACCTGCTGAATCCTGATGTGCCTAAGGCACAGCACTGCCCACCTCTACCTGCCAGCATGACAGATCCACAGGAGTCTCCTGTCAGTGTTCTACATACACTATATCCATCATTTGTTTCAAAGGAAAGGAGGCCTGCCTGCCTGCCTCCTTTCTTCCCTCCTTCCCTCCTTTCTTCCATTCACCATCTTTTCCCCCCTTGCTTCCTCCAACCGTATGTTCATTCACCAACAATGTGATGCCAGGACAGGACGAAACAGATTGTCGACAGAACTGGCTCCTCCGCAGTCCCCAGGAAAGGAGGAGGGATGCAGGAGAAAAGGCTCATCCATTATTAATTCCCCCTGGAGACTCCAGTGCTTTCTAAGCCAACTGCATTATTTAAAACCGGCTTAAATTTGGCCCCAAATAGAGAATCATACCCCTTGTTGAGGGTTAGTGATTAATCCCCTTTCTCCTGTGGCAGCATCACTTTCCTTGGAAGATACACAACACATCACACAAAGAATTGTGCCTGCACTTTCTCTGTCAGTGTGTCTTGCACAGCCACCTACAAATGACATCGCTTTGCCTTTGCCCAGCTGCCACATGCAATCACCCATTCATTCCTCTCTTAACTTTCTCAGTTCACAAATAGAGCACAGTACATTCATTTCCAGTGGAAAGTGAGGAAGAAATCAAAGTTATCTGAGTTTCCTTGACTGATCCATCTCAAGTTAGACAGTCTTGCAGCTCTCACAGGGTTTACTGGGCAGAGAAACTGGTCTGTGCCCTGGAACAGCAGCAAGCTGTCTATTCAGGAGCCTGTGGTCTCAGCCTGGGAGAAGAAAGGACTGAGCTAGGGAACTGGTTGCTATGGAGATGTTTCTTCCTAGCAAGTAGAGCAGTTGGGTCTGTCAGTTGAAGAATTTTGCTATGATAAAAAGGAAGGACAGATAAAGATGCAGGTATGTGATATGAAATCTCATCTTCTCCTGGATGGACGAGTCAGAGCAGATACCACAGAGAGGTATATCCATCACTTGTTTCAAAGGAAAGGAGGCCTGCCTGCCTGCTTCATTTCTTCCTTCCTTCTCTACTTTATTCCATTCACCATCTTTCCTCCCTTGCTTCCTAGAGATTTGATGAGGTAAATATCAAATCACCCCATGACCCAGCTCTTGGGGAGGTAGATGATCCTAGGACTCCAAATTAAGCCAAGCAGATAAGACCTCTTTTTCCAAATCTGGCTTCCATTCAAATACTCAAGCCTCTCCCATATGAGACTCTGGTGTCTAGGTCTTAGGATCTGAGATATTTTCTGTGAGACTTGCCAGCCATTTCCATCCACCCCCAAGTATCTTTTTCTCACATGTTTTCAGCCTTGCCCTCATGGCTCCTCTACCAACTTGAATCCACTCCATCACTGGATATCCTCCTGAGTCCACATCCAGGAGCCTTCTTTGAACCCCATAGCCTACAATATTTGGGCTTTCTGGGAAGAACTTTTTGAGTTCAACTTTGTTCTGAGAGTTCTTGCAAAGAACACAGAGTGCAGAGGTCAGATGCTCATATTCAAAGAACCCTTTGGGATGGGGCTTGGTACAAAGAGGTTGTGCAGTTCAGTTGGGCTCTGGAATGAAAGCCACTGAAGCCATCGGGCAGCTGCTGCTGTGTACTAGGGATTCTCCTCCGACCTAGGGGCCATTGATGGGAAGAGGTTTTGTGTGTTCCCACTCAGGGGCTATTATCAGGCTTCGCATTTGCATCCTGGTTGAAACATTTAAAGCAACTGGTGCCCACAGAACATTAGGACAACTGTAATAAGTAACAGTAGTATTTTTTCTAGATAAAAGATAGACTGCATTGGTCTCCCCAAGACCTTGAGTCACCAGAGGAATTGCATCTACTCCATAAGTAGATAAAAAAGTATCTTTTTTCATCTCACTCCAGTCAGAACGGCAGCTATTAAGAATACAAGCAACAATAAGTGTTGGTGAGGATGTGGGGAGGAAAAGGCACACTCATACGTTGCTGATGGGGTTGAAAATTGGGGCAGCCAATATGGAAAGCAGTATGGAGAATCCTTGGAAAACTGGAAATGGAACCACCATTTGACCCAGATATCCTACTCCTCAGTCTATACCCAAAGGACTTAAAAAGAGCATACTACAGGGACATAGCCACATCAATGTTTATAGCAGCACAATTCACAATAACTAAACTGTGGAACCAAACTAGATACCCTTCAGTAGATGAATGGATAAAGAAAATGTGGTATATGTACAGACAACGGAATATTATTCAGCATTAAAATAGAATAAAATCATGGCATTTGTAGGTAAATGGATGGAGTTGGAGAATAGAAAGCTAAGTGAAGTTAGGCAATCCCCCAAAATCAAATGCTGAATGTTTTCTCTGATTTAAGGATGCTGATTCATAATGTGGTGGTGGTGGGGCATGGGAGATTAAATGGACTCTAGATAGGGCAAAAGTGAAAATGGGAGGGAGGGGAGGAGAGGGGCATGGGGGTAGGAAAAACAGAATGAGATGGGCATCATTACCCTAAGTACATGTATGAAGACACAAATGGTGACTCTACTTTGTATACAACCAGAGATTTGAATAATTGTGCTCTATATGTGTAATATGAATTGTAATGCATTCTTCTGTCATATATAACAAATTAAAATAAGAAAAAAGGAATCATAAAGAAAAGTTTGAGGAACTGTCTTAACTATTCAATGACCAAATAAGAAAAAAATCTGTATTGGAATCTCAATATTAATCCCAGTGGAATCACTTGGGAACTTTGTGGAATAATTTTTGATGCTTTTTTTTTTCTTAACCTCCCTAATAAATTAAGTCCTTTGTTTCATTTTTAAAAAGTTTACTTAAGATGCATTGCTGCACCCAGTAAAGCATTTGTCTCATTTATGAAGTTCAACTTGGAATCGACACTTAAAATTTGGGACCTCAATCTTTTTGGGGAAAAGAAACTTAAGCTAAAAATAGCCATAAATTCTGGAGGCACAAGTGACTATAAATAACAAATAGCTTTCCAATATTACATCCTAAGACTTTGTCCATGGCATTATATGATATGTTCTTTGTGTTGTTTCTCACCCCGAATCCATAGTGCAACATGTAGTGAAAAATCCCAACAAGCATGACGTACTGAGGTTATCTCTTCACCAACCACTGCACATGTATCTGTGAGGCACTGCCTCTTATTTCTCGGGTCTCTACTTTCAAAAATAAGCCTGTGCCTTTATCAGACCTCAGAAGTAATCATAAAGGGGGTTCAGCTCTGAGGAACATCCAGTCTCCTCCCAGCCATACCATCAAATTTATTGTGGAAAATTGTCATCCCCAGTCTTTCAGCACCCCCTAACCACTCTGCAAGTGGTTAGTTAGTGCCACAGGCCCTCCTGTTGAAGACACCTGGGTGGCCTCTAACTAGCCTGTTGTGTGCACCATGAGATGGTAATTAGTCAGTTACCATGTCACATCCAAAATATGGCTATGTTTCTGCAATTAATGACAATATCACAGTCCAGCCCTAGGGAGAATTTATTTATTAGTACCAAGTTGTTAAAAAAAAAAAAAGGTAAAAGTAGGTCTAGCCCAGAGTGGTTGGTTGGTTTCAGGACTAGGACTTTCAGATTTCTCTGTCACTCTGTTTCTGTCTTTCTCTGATATCCTATCCCAACCCTCTCTCTCAGTCTCTCTCTCTCTCTTTCAAAAATAATTAAAAGCTAGAACTCAAACACATATTTGTAACACCCACATTTCAGCAGAATTATTTATAACAGCTGAAAGGTGAAAGCGACTCCTTTGTCCATGGATAGATAAAAGTGTGGCATGTGAGTACAATGGGATGTCATCCAGAATAGAAAGAGTGCAATTGTTTCACATGCTACAACACAGGCAAACTTTCATGGAATTATGCTAAGTGTAAGAAACGATACACAAGAAGACAAATATAAGATTCCACTCATAAGAGGTATCTGGAATTGTTAGATTCAGAGACAGAAAGTATAATGGGGTGGGAGAGGATAATATGGAATTAGGTACAGAGTTTCAGTTTTATAAGATTAAAGAATTCTGCAGATGGATCAGTGATGGTTGTACAATAATATGAATGCACCTGTGTGTTATATGCTTAAAAGTGGTTAAAATGGTAAATTTTATATTGTATATATGTATCTACATATATACACATATATATTCCCAGTAAAAAAATTGAAGAAAAATATTTCATTTGTTTCCATTCCTTTGAGTAATATCATTACAAATAACTTATTTCCTCTGAAAAGCTGTTCATATACACATTATCTTTTCTACAGAGGCCTTTATTTTTGTTATGGTTTAGATATTAGGTGTCCCCCAAAAGCTCATGTGTTAAACAATGCAAGAACATTTAGAGATGAAATGATTGGGTTATGAGAGCTTTAACGCAATCAATGAATTAATCCCCTGATGGAAACTGAGTGGTAACTGAGGCAGATAGGGTGTGGCTGGAGGAGGTGGGCATTGGGCACATGCCATTGGGATATATATTTTGTATCTGGGAAGTGGAGTCTCTTTCTACTTCCTGATCATCATGTAAGCCACTTCTCTCCACCACACTTTTCCACTGTGATGTTCAGTCATACCTTGAGTCACAATGAATGGACCCACTGTCTATGGACTGAGACTTCTGTAACTGAGAGCCACAAATAAACTTTTCCTCCTCTAAAATTGTTATTGTCAGGTTTTTTGGTCACAGCAGCAAAAAAGCTGACTAAACAATTCGTATACTCAATTTGCAAAATATAATACAGGTCCTTTCCTTGATATCTTGTTTTATACGTGTTCAAGTCATTGGTTAACAAAATAAATGAAGACAATGTCTCCTCAGGCTCTATTTGCAGAATATAGTGCTATTGGTGGAGTAAATAATGGTCTACTGCACCCTACCATGGTCACACCCAACTGGATTCTTCTCTGCTCCAGCATCACATGGAGATCCAGCTGTCAACAAATAGAATGGGTGCAGGAAGAGGATTCAGGGCAGTGATCTAGAAACCATTTCTGATGGAGCCTAAGGCAAGGAAAGCTAAGTGTAGCACTATTCTGAAGGATAAATTCAATGGTATGATTTCCTTTAGGATCACAGATTCCAGGATATAATTTATTGTATAACTACTGTGCTATCTGGTATCATCTATGAATTCCTCTATTTTTTCAGTTACCTTAAGTTAAGGCGCAGTGGGTTCTATTTCTTTGTTTAGTCTCAAAACTTCTAATATAGGACCAGTCAGTATATGCAGAGTACTGATCCCCACTAGCCACCCTCCTAGTAATCAAAAAGCACATACTGAGCCACCACTCAGTGCCCAGCATTCTGCATAATGCTCTGGTACAAGCAGAAGCTACGATCCCACTGCAGTATAGCTGACCTTCCAAGGATGAAATTCCCTTTTTTCTCAAGTATTTTGTTATAGTCATGAAAAGTTAACTAGTATAGTAGTGGATTTGAAGGAAGAAATGGAACTTCAGCTAGACCTGGGAAAATAATAAAGTAGGAACCAATTACATAATGGCAAATGCTATTCAAAGTGAGATACAACATTTTTGAACACCAATTATAATTGCAAAGCTGTGAACTAAGTCCTTTACATATTATCTCATTTAGTCTTCCTATAATTGTAGGAAATAAGTGATCAGACCCATTTTATGGTTAAGAAACTGAAGCCCAAGGATGTATATAACTAGCCAATTGCCATACTGCCTCACATCCTCATGACATCAACTCAGACCCACGAAAATGTGCCGCAGTCACTTCCCTCCTCTCTGCAAAGGTGGCTGTCCTTCCCATGTTCTGGTAGCATTAGGTGAAGGTTTGACTCTAGTGTAAGGCTCTTCTGCAGGATGTTCACACTAGATTGTCTCTTAACCTTGCATTGAAAGTACTTCCAAGTAGGTAAGCCCAGGTGTATCACATGACAGTTTGAGGTAGGAAGAAGAGAGAAATAAGGTATTACAAGTGCCATCATGCCCACCCTTGGTAGGCAAGTTGATGCCTTCTTGAACATGTATATTCCAAGAAGAAGATGCAAATATCATTGCACCCATCACCTAGCTGCTAATTCTATATGATTAACTCAAGAACACATAGACAACTCCTAAATCCCTTCTTGGGGGGGCGGGGAGAAAAGTTCATCTGTTCAGATTTCCTACACCAGGGTTTCAAGACTCTATCACCAAGATTATAAGATGGGATAGTCTGCTAGGTCACTAAAACAGAACCACCATCCCATCCTGAGCACCATCTCTCTGTGGGATTCTGCAGATTCAAGTGTGAGTGAAGCTTGCAGAGATACACAGAGACACATAAACACATGAACACACAGATACATACAGACACACACACACACACATAGTAACACATAGATACAGGCATACACAGATACAAAGACTCACACAGACTTACACTCACTCTTGCATATCACTCATTATGTACACAATGACACACAGATACACACAAATGCTTAGCATACTAACAAACATAAATAGGTGCAGAATAATTCACTCACACACACACAGAAAAACACATGCTCACATTCTCACATACACAACCTCACTCACAGCCAGAGCAGAGCCAAGAGCTTTATGTGCTTTTATGTGGACATGACATTTACTGACATATAAAAGAAAGATAGTATGAGGGGAGTGAACATCTATCTGAGAAGTACAGACACTGATAAAGGAGATCTGGGTTGAGGGATGTCACCATGAATAAACTGATAAATCAGGAGGAGTATTGGACTTTCCATTTGGATCCTTTTGTGTGCATAGGTGTGTGCTTCCTGCATGGCCTTGATCCTGGGTGCTGATGGGTGGCATACACTAGATAGGTGTATTGTGTGTCTGTGTCTGTCTGTGGCATGTGAGCCCACTCCATCCATATGTGTGATGCTTTCTGGAACTGCTGCTGCCTGCCTTCTCATGCCTTTGGCCTTCCTGTAATGCCCTGTCCCTGAAGGTCCTGCAAGCAATCAGTGTACTTTCCACTGAACTCATCTCAGATATATATACACACACATATATGTATATATGGTAGGGATGTATGAGTGTGTCTACCCCAGTTCTGTGAGGTCATTCTGTCTCCTTCTGGTGCTAAACTAGGCTTCCCCTACTCATACACACTGAAGTCTGAATCTTGCACCCTAGAAAAAATTGAATGCAATCTCCTCCTGTCACATCTTGGTGTGTGATTAGCACACCAAGATGCAGAGAAGTGAACCAACCAGTGACTGCAGGCTGGTGCACCACAGATGCCATGTTTCTTGATCAGCTAGTTGTCCCTCCTGTTGAAACCTAGACTCTACCTGAGGTGCCAGCACCAACCTCCTTGCCTGTCCCTGTGTCTTCCTCCTGCTGGGAGAAAGATATGTCTCCTAGTCTCTTCCCTCAACTTGGGTCCCACTGAGACAGCAAGGTGGGGAAAAGCGGTCATGTACATTCAATAGTGTGGAAGAGAATAGACCTGTACCTTAGAGAATAACTGCACATTACATGGGATGAAAAAGGGCTGGGGCTGAGGGGATGCTTAGCAATAAAGCCAGGACCCAGATCAGAAGGGTAACTTGGTAGAGAAGAGATCTGAATACCTCACCCTTGGACCTCAGCATGGGACTGTGAGTCACAGGAGAGATGCATAATATGCTGGAGAGAAGAATGAATGACCATTGGCACCATGACTCAGGCCAACGCAGGAAAAGTAAAAAACCTTTTACTAAACACACAAACAAAAAAGTCCACTGATAAAATAGATACTACACACAAAGTTGTGATGGCAAGGAGAATGTTACTTGTCAAAGAAAAAGCTCTTAGTTTATGTGTGTCCACAGTGCAGGGCAGGGTGCTGTTCTGTGTGGCTCTCCAGCTCTGTCAGTGATGTCACAGTTCCATTGCCACAGGGAGTGGGAGGGCTCCCATCTGAAAATGGGGCCATCTGTCCTCCTGCAGAGAAAGAACACTTTCCAGCTTATCATACCCTTATGGAGATCAATCTTGGCCCAAGGAATCAGAATAAAACACCTGGTCCCAGGCCCCGTGACATGTTTTTCTGACTCACAAAGCCTAAATTTCCCAACTACTTACTTCCATAGCCACTTCTGGTTGGTTAGCCTTCATACCATTATCACTGGTAAAATGTTTCTTTGAAAATGAGGTTTCATCTGCAGGTAGGCAGAACTGATGGATCTATCTGAAATGTGTGTATTCTCCTTTGTAAGATCTTATTTATAATACATGTTGACTGACATGTCTGACTGACAGAGATAGATGCATGAGAAATAGATAAATGATAGATGATAGAGATGATAAATAGCTGATAGATAATAGATGATTAATAAGTAGACAGGTGGATGTTAGATTAATAATTGATTTTGAAGAACAGGCATCTTAACAAAGAAAACATTGCTAGACCAAAACTGATAAGATCAATAGAAACATAATAAATGAATGAAAAAAAATTAAAATAGGCAGGAAAGAATAAAAATTTAAAATTCAGTGGGGATAATTAATTTATGTTGGATAATTGGTGGCAGGCAAGAGGCCAAAATAAGTGTAAAGAAGTGGTGAATGAATGATGATGACTCTCACTTCTGTGGGTGTGTCCTGCCAGGCAGGCCCTGCACTACTTTACATAACTCACTGTTTTTGTTTTGTTTTGTTTTGTTTTTGGTGGTTCTGGGGATTGAACCCAGGGTGCTTTCCACTGAGCTATATTCTCAACCAAGACTCCCCCCTTCCTCTCTCTCTCTCTCTCTCTCTCTCTCTCTCTCTCTCTCTATATATATATATATATATATATATATATATATATATATATATTTATATAATTCTGCATATTATTATATATTATATATATTTTTGAGACAAGAGTTTTGCTAACTTGCTGAAGCTGATCTGGAACTTGCAATCTTCCTGTCTCAGTCTCTCAAGTTAGTTGCTGGGATTATAGGTGTGTGCCACCATACCTGGCTTACATACCCCATCTAATTTCATCCTCACAGCTAGTCTGAGGAGATACTCCTAGAATTCCATTTCCTATTTGACAAACCAAGCCATAGAGATGTTGAATAATTTTCTCCAAACCACACAGACCCTGAAAACAAAGAGATAGACTCTACACCCAGGTCCATTTGAATGAAAAGTCAAAGTTCTTGACCATTTAGTTGTGCCCCTCTCCCCAGGGTGGAAATGAAAGTGGACAGATGATGAAAAATTGTACAAACCCACACAAACACAATTGCACCTCACTGACCAAAAGCCTTCCAACCTCTTAATTAACCCCAAAACTCTACAGAAAATTTCCAATCCTTCTTCTTCAACAGAGAGAGGCTCCATTGCCAGCTAAAATTCATGAGTTCTGCAAGGCTGGAGAGAGCCAGCCATTCTCAGGGGCTCACCCAGGCATCCTTTGGCCAAAATGACCCTCTTCTTTCAAAATCTCAGCTCCCTTCAGGTTCTGGACAGAATCTTTTACAACTCTCAGCAGAGCTAGTTGTTTTTGTTATGACAGATGCTGATGACAGGCAATACCAGAGAGACAGAGAGAGAAATGCAGGCATCAAACCACTTCACAATGAAGTGTCCTTGGGGCTGTCCCCCAGCCTCCTGAAGAAAGCATGAGAGACAGGAGTCAGCTTGGGAGCAGCAATTGTCTATTCTGTTCTGTCAAAGGAAGACCAGGCCATCTTCCTACTGTCCTGAGTCAGAACTCAGGACTGAGAAAGAAGATGTCCTTACTCTTTCAAGGGCATAAGGGTTCCTCATCTTTGCGTCCAAGTTTGTTTAATATTCAGCTGAAATTATAACTTAAAACATCATGGAAGACTGACTTGATTCTAAAGTATGAAATATAATATGCCAAGAGCTTTGTAATGTTGTGAACAACCAATAAAAAAATACCAAAAAAAAATCATGGAAGATTAGAGCTAGAAAGAAGCCTACTGTTTTAGCATTAGAACTTTTAACACTTTAAATGTGTAAATGGAGAAACTGAGGCCTCATGTGTTAGTCAGCTTTCCAGGACTGTGACCAAAATACCTGACAAGATCAACTTAAGAGTTTATTTTGTGCTCACGTTTTCAGAGATTCAGTCAGTCACTGGTCAGCTAACTCCATTGCTGTGAGCCTGAGATGAGGCAGAACATGATGGAGGAAGGATGTGGCAGAGGAAAGTTGCTCAGTTGATTGTGGTCGAGAGAGAGAGAGAGAGAGAGAGAGAGAGAGAGAGAGAGAGAGAGAGAGAGAGAGAGAGAGAGAGAGAGAGAGAAGAGTTGAGTCAGGGACAATTTACAGATCAAGAATACACCCTTAGTGGCCTACTTCCTCTAGTGATGCCCCACCTGCCTACAATTATCACCCCAGTAGTTCATTCAAATTATCAATACACCAAATGGATTAACTAAACTGATTAGATTATAGCTCTCACAATTAAATCCTTTCTCTTCTGAATTTTCCTACATTAACACATGAGATTTTCAGGGGATATTAAAAATCCAAACCATAACATCTAATGAGTGACGTGACTTGCCAAAGATAACCCATCTAGTTGTGCATTGTGGACCAGAAATGTAATCCCCAACTAAATATATCCAGAGGCTCCAGCCCAAGCAGGGATTGGATCACACTCACACTCTCTCTTCCCCAGCTATGTCCCAGGCCAATCAGTCCTGGGCTATTTGTGCCAGGGCTCATGATTCTCCTTAACATAAGCTTCAAAACATTATAATGAAGGAAGTAAATATTCCTTAAACTCAACATATTCTGCACTTTCCACACTCTCCACACACTATCCACTCTTTCCGTCCCTGGGCAGACAGCTACACATTATAGAGTCACATGGACCTTCCTGTTCCAATTCTGCCCTGGGATGTTGCTCCATGTGAAAAGCCAAATGAGTTTCAGAATGCACAGACTTCAAGGCATCATGCAGGACTCATACTTAGTCAGTGCAAGTGCTGCTAGTGTGAGATATTTAATGACCACGAGAAATGTAAGAATAAATTGGGGCTCCAAATTTCCAAGGTGCTCAGTTCTGGATTTCGTCACTTTGTAGGCTGTGAGGCAGGAACTTGGAGGACAAATACCTGTGCTTTCAAGAGAAAAGCTGTCGTCCCTTTAAATAACTACTAACAGCCCTTCAGATTGTTTTTGTTTGCTTGTTTATTTGTTTGTTGCAAATTAGGCTCTCCAGGGGAAACCACAAGGAACAAGTTCATACCAGCCAAAATTTCTGAATCACTCTTTTGAGTAACCTAGAGTAAAATTTGCTCATTATAATCTGATTATGATGCTAAATTCTATGCCTAGGAGGTGTTCCTCTCAACCATTTTTGAATATTCAACATATGCAGAAGCATGATCTTGAACTGGACATGCTAAGGAATGTGCTACTGCTACATGCGATGACCTCTTTCCAATATAAATACACATGAGTCTTCCCAATAAAATTCCCTCACCTCTTGCATTGGCAATTGTCCCCAGCACTCTCCTTACCTGCTGCAAATAATAACACTTTCTTCACTCTTTTATCTCCTGGTTATAATTTTTGGCTTTGCCCTCATCAAGAGGCAAACCACCATGTTCAATTACCCTTTGACCTTAGAAATGAACATGAATCTTGATGACATTTAGTACCTAGTGATTACTAAGTGGAGTGCTAGTGATGCTTAATCATGCTGTGCTGGATGAGAAGCAGGTAGAGGTCTGAAGGAACAGGACCCCCATCTTGGGGAGACAGCATGTGTTCCATCACTTAGCCTTCAGGACAATCCTCAGAAGCACCACTGTTCCTATTTCACAGAGGAGAATACCGAGTCTCAAAGAAAAAACAGATCACTTGCCCAAAGATACACATATCATGAGGTGACACTGGCACTGGACTAGTCTGCTTGATCCCAGTGCCCTTCCATCTACTCTTGGGAAACCCAGGAGAGGGTCATGAAGTGCTATCTTGAATATGCCATGTACATTCCAGGGCAAGACTGGATAGAGATGAATCCTGCTCTTCCAATATGGGCTGTATGTCATGGACTTCTCTTCCTCAGTTTCCCCACCTCTATAGTGGGAACAACAGTGATGCCTGCTTTATAGGGTTGTTGTCATACTTATACCTTTGGAGCATTCTTGGATGTAGTGGGTTCTGTACATGTTAGCTATTGCTGACATTCTCTCTGCATCTCTTCTCCTTACCTAGCAAGGATATGTCACCAAAATCAGACTCTCAGCTGTGATAGTCTCTTTTGTCCTCAGGGAACAGGGTCTAAAACAAATTAGCTTGTCTACTGAAAGTGGAAATAGGAGCCTTCTAGCCAAGGGGGACTGCTCGGGGCAGAAGCTGCACATGGTGACAAGCAGGGAGTCCCCCAGAATTAATTGCTCACCACCATGTCACTGCTGGTGACAAATTCACAATTACTGTCTTCCTAGGAAGAAAAACATCCTATCCTTTCCCAGCTCTGGTTCCTAGAGTCTCTGGCCTGATATAAGTGGGTCTGGAAGGTGCTCCTGCAGGTTCCACACAAAAAAATAACCACTGAAGAAAAGGACTCTGGGCCTACATGATAGATTGGCTTTTATTATCTATTTAAATCAGTGATGGAGACTAGTCCACTGGCACCCAACCAATGGAGTCTCAGATTTGGATGGACACTAAGGAGCTAGGATTGAAATAAGAGTAAAAATGATAGCATCTATTAATGAGGACAAGTCTGAAAAGTAATGCTGAACACTGTTCTTACCTGGACCTAGACTTCTGCTTCAGGGTGCATGAGAACAGATTTAGAAAAAAGAATAGAAAATTGGGTCCCTTGCTGAATTTCCTACAGTTGTGAAGTACCTGAACAGACCCATACATGGGCTTGACTTTCATTTTATGCATCTGAACTAATCTTGTGTTCACAATGCAGAGAACAGAGGGGTAGAAATACTGAGCTTCCTCAACCATCAAGAACTGCAATGCAGCCAGTTTCATGTGCACCCCAAAAGTCCCTTGCATACTCCTCTATTTAGGTATATAGGATCCTAGAGCTGCTGTGCTCCTATCCTGCCCCTGCACCAGAAGAAGCCTGAGGCTTTGTGAGTTCTACCCAGTCCTTGCTGGTGAAGCACCATTAGATGACCCAAAGCACAGGCAGGTAAAGATAATATTTGGTGTTGAATTCTCGAGCCCAAGATTATAAACCCAGTTCTGTCAATAATCTTGAATAATCCCAACTCCTCTCTGACCTCAGTTTTCACATCTGCCCAGTGGGGACTAGAGGAGAAGAAATAGCCTCTCTAAGCTCCCTAGAGCATTTTTCCTTTATCCCAAGTGATGCATTCCAGCACAGGCTGAGCTGAAGGGAAGGCTCTTTCTTTGGGTTCCCTGGATGTACTTCTTCATCTCTCTTTTAAACCACTGCCTTCTCTCTCCATTCTGAGCTACCTGCAGGCAGAAACTATATCCTTCCAACTTTAATTGACCCTCATAATGTAGGTATAGACATGCTGTCGATGTTCAATAAATGAATGTGAATGAATAGAAGCATACTTCTTGGAGTCCCAGCACCAGGTGTTCAGGTCCACATCCAGCACTGTGTCAGGCAATGAAGACACCAGGAGATACATCCCAAGGCAACTGCTTTTAAGATGTTCAAAACTATTTGCAGAGTTAGAGCTTAGACATAAAGCACAGGCAGCAGATGCTACATGCCCCCAAAGTGGTTCAGGCAAAAAGTCATAGAACACAGAAGGGACCAGTGCAAATCTGAGGTACTGTTCAACCATAAGCTAAATGCCCAGTGGTTTCAAGAATGAGGATACTGACTTACTTGGAGTCTTTACTCACTTTATCTGAAAGCATGAACCTGTATCCTCAGTTCGGGGATTGAGGGGGAACTAAACAGCAAGTTTGGGGAGAGGTTCAGGCCCAAATGTAAAAACCATTTCTATTTTATTGAACAAAGATACAAACCTGGGCAACATCGAGCCTTTTCTTCTCCTTTTGACAGCTCTCTCTTGTGGAGTTGAAGCTTCACAGAGTACGGAAAGGAATTAATCACCCTTCCTTGGAGAAGGGAAAGGCTCTGTTCCTGTTCTAAAAAACTGCAGACCCAGGGTTCCCAACTTTTCCTACCCTATGCTGCCAGAACAATGCTCTCGTCTACCCAGGTGGCGTATCAGACTCACCTCCTCCAGGAAGCCTGTCAGAGTCACACAGCAGACTCTCATCTTTCTTTGAATGACTAGTGCTTACTGACTGGCCACCATTGCAATCATTCATTCACTTCTAAAATCAAGGGAGTCTTTGCAAATAAATATTAAGCACAATATTTGGACTTCTGTTTCCTCTCCAAAGGTAGTGGAAATTAATAGCAGAATTTAAAAGACACAATTGGGAATAATAGATGGATCTAGATAGAAAAACTAAAAACCTTCATGGGTCTTCCTCTGGCTTTTTTTCATGTCCCTTTTCCATCAATAGAAAGTATGGTTGGTGGGGGTGGGGGGTGGGGAGGGTGAAGTACAAATGAGGTCAACAGAACTGAGAGAAATTGGGTTTCAAAATGACAAGCGTAGTACAGATCCTGCCTAGAAACCACAGGTTCTGGAGTTACCGTGTGCTGCCCAGTCAGGGCCCTGGCATCTTTCCATGATCCTGGCCAAAACCCACATGCTGAGTCAGGGATCCACATCTGCTGCTCAGTGTCTGCTGACGCTGGAAGTGCTACGTGATAATTACCCACCAAGTGCCAGGTTATTTCTGTCTCCAGCAGGAGGACAGATCAGGAGGGGAAGAGTCCAGAAATAGTAAAAGCAATTAACAGGCTGGTTTCGTAGGGCATAATTACTGTGAACAAATTAGGAACTGGCCAGGTAAACCTTGGCCTAGTTACCAGGCAGGTGAGATGTGGGGGCATTAGCATGCCTTTTCTAGCCCTGAAACCCAGAGGGCAGGCAGGACCATCAGCTTCCAGGGTATCCCCTCCTTTTCTGGGCCTTATGTGGACCCAGACTCCTGAGTGAGCTGAGGAGCCTTTCATGGTCCACACACTGTGCCCCTCAAGATGGGTATGAAAGGAGACTTTGGAGAGGCATGCCAAATTTCACTCATTGTCATTATAGAAATTCATGAGAATCTGGAGAAAATAGTTCTCATTGTCACTAGGACATGTACATTCTGCCAGCTATTGCTTTCTTCTTTGTGTGAATACGTAATTCCTAATAGAGTCAGATACCTGGCTAAGAAAAGATGCCATTGAAATAGGAAGTCAGCTGCCAACATTTAAATAGAAGCTCCTGCTGGGTGGAGGCACAGGGAGGAGATAAGGCCCAAAGCTTCCTCAGCTTTGCCATCAAGGGCTAATTTTCCAGTTGAGAAGAAGTATCATTACCAAAGATTCAAATCAATGTTATGCAATGAACATGAGTCATGGGGATGCAAATTGAATCAGGTGAGGTGTCCTGGAGGCATGAAATGAGGCATGGGGCAGCTTTCTAAAGAGTAAGCCTGGTTTCCCCAGACTCTGATGGCCCTTTACTCCAAATCCAGCTTCGTTGAAGGCAACTGGAGCATCAGCCTGCCCAGTCCTCTGGATTCCTTCACTGTAAGGGCGAAAATAAAGTTATCTGCTCAGACTGGAAGTCACCTCTCAAGCCAGCCTGCCATTCATTCTGCTGGCACAGTAGTTAGGGACAAATGGTAGGAGTGGGAGAGTAGAGTGTAAAATTCAAGCTCCTGCTCTGTCATCAATAGCTATGTGGTCTTGGCAAACTTCTAAAACAGAGCTTAGGTCATTCTATAGACAGGTGAGATTTGGCCAGCATTGTAAAATAGCATGCGAGTGGCCCTGGCATAGTGGGGCTATTTCCATACTGTCTTATCAGTGCCATTCAGGGCCAGACCTGAGTACATTGGTTTCTCTCAGCCACGCAGATACATCACCACCTCACAGTACCTTTCTCAGTGGAAACTCACCACCAACTCTCAATAGTCACACCTTTGTGGTCACTCTACCCATGTGTGCAGATTTCTAAGAGTACCTCCTTCAGATCAGAGGAACTTCAAACCCCTGCCCTTTTTCCACTCCCTGGGGCCAACATGCTTCTTGGCTGTTTTATTTTATGACCCGCAGGCAATTCTAATTCTTCCAACACAGGGGGCAGAGAGACCACATACTATGCAGATTTAGCCCTGGCGCTGAATCAGAAACAATTGAGATCCTGGGTTCTGGCCCTGGATCTTAAATGGGGCCCCAAGCTTGTCACTTCTTATCTCTGTATATACCTTTCTGTATATTAGATGGGGGAGGCCCACAACCTGTCTCCTTCACAGCATGGCTTTGAGGAGGGAGTTGCAAAAGAAAATTCACTCTGTTTGGATCTCTCTCCAGCCATAGCCTCTAAGTCATAGAAACAGGTGGGAAGCAGAGCTCAGAAAGGTTATAAGACCTGCCTGGCCACACATAGTTAATTCTTTGTGGGTCACTAGGTACCCTAGGGGCCTTCTCCACTGTACCAACCAGACAGTCTCAGGCAGGTCTGTCTATTCATCTAACCCCCAACTCAGCCAGGCTTGCTGGCCCCAGGAAGAGCCTCTCACACCATGCCTGGCAGCTATAGACACTGTGAATAATGGAGTGTCATGTTTGTCTAATGGATTTATCAGTACTTACGAATGCAGCTTCATCAACAAAAGCAGGTGAAAATCGATGTCCAGGCAGCTAAGTGAGCTGCACTCTCCCTCACAGCTTGGCGTATATTGATAGTCTTTTGTCCACTTGGTGTTTTGCACCCAATGTGGAGCTAAAATCAGGAATAAAAATGCCCTTGGCTCTTCTTGTAGACAGAGCTTTGACTCTTGCTCAGGGTGGGGTGTTGGGGCTAAGTGCTCCCCATCTAGCATTTAGTGTCCTTTACTGGAGCAGCAAATCAGTCAAGGAGTGTCTTTTCTCCAGAAGAGAGAAGGCAGCTCCTCTGAAGTCTCACACAGCTCTGACACAGGCAAGCCATCATACACAGAACCTAGGGGAAGCCACTCTTTCTGCCCTGGACCAGAGAGAGAACAGGCACTTTCTTCTGTATAAGTGTATACACTAGTGTGTGTGTGTGCATGTATGTGTATGTGCATGCACATGCACTTATGTTTGCACCTGTGTGCATGATAAGCTTGTGTATGAGCATGTCTGTGTGTTTGTGTGTGTGGTTGTTTGGTTGGTGGGTTTTGTTTTTGGCTGGTTATGTTGGAAGATTTAAAAGGAGTATTGGATGTTTCTTGACAAATCTGCATTAGGATATGGAAATGTAATGAAGCAGGGAAGCTATGACGCCTTAGAAGTTGTTCTATTTCTGTTTGCTCAAGTACATTCTATGCATCTACCCCATATTCTCATTGTGCTCAGTGTTTGCTGGGGTAGGTGGGGAAGATAATCACATTGGAATGAGCTCCAGATGGTGAGCACTGAGAATGCTTCAAATTAATTTTATTTATATATCAATTGTCTATTATGGGCAAGGCTCAATGCCAATTTCTGGGAAAAAATGGAGAGAAGAGGTGGTGATGTTGGAGGGCTTCCTGATGTGTTTTCTCATTTGGTAAGAACTTGTGCCAAGCATATGTGATGTTACTTCCAAGCCCTGCAGTGACCCTCAGGTTAAGTGTTATTACTCCGTTTTAGAGAGCGGGGGAAAACAGCCAATAATCTTCCCCAAATAAAAGAAAGAGTCAGAAGCTAAATTGGAATTTACATTTGGGCTTGTCTAACACCACAATTCAATTTCTTTGCACACTGAGATGCAGGAAGTCAGGTGGTGGTATTGCCCCATTTTCCAGTTTGGAAAATGTCCATGGCCATCTTTTGCTATAGCCCAAAGATTCTCAAATGCCAGCATGCATCAGGGTCTCCTGCAGAAGAGATGGCCTGCCCTACCTCAGGAGTGTCTGCCATAGGACCCAAAGATATGCATTTTAGTAAGCCTATAGGTGGTGCCTACACTGCTAGTCCAGGGACTGTATTTTGAGAACCACTGCTACAGATACTGTATCCCAAGGCCACAGAACCCAGAAGAATAAGATAGCTATTCTGACAGAGAGTTTTGGTGAATCACCAGGTAATTGGCAGGCCCCATCTCCTCAAGAACCTCGCTACTATCTGGTAGAAAACGAGAGTTCCATGTCCTGTCCTTCCCAAAGCACAGAACCCCTGTAGGCTCCCTCCCGTTTGGATCCTGGGTTTCTCTCTTGACCTTCCTTCCTTGCTGTTGATTAATGTTTCATTCCTTTCAGATGCCAATGTGTTCTTACAAATATGAGAACTGTCTTATTCATCCTTCTTTTGCACTATTCTGTTGGAAGCAGAATTTAAATTCTGTTTTATTTTAAAAGATTTGGGAGACTTGCTATTGATTTTGTGGAGAGCAGATTATATATTTGTGTTAATGTCTGGTTTTGTGTTAACAAAAGCATGCACACATTTTGGAGAGATGTACATTTAGGTTGTTCTTGAGAGAACAAGGAGATATGGTAGATATCATTCCCATTTTACAGGTAGAGAATTTAAAGCCAGAGAAAACTCAAAAAATACAGCTATAAAAGTACTACTATTACTATGTATCACTTATTAGTAATAATATTCTGTCATTGAGTGTTTATTTGTGCTATCACATACATGTGCATATCTCATTTAACCCACACACAATCCTGCAAGGTGGTCATCATAACTAAAATTTGGCAAATACTCATGATAGGCTTGATAATATGCTAAGCCTTTTTTACCTGTATTGCCTCATTTAATACTTATAATTGCTCCATGAGTTAGGTGTCGTTCTTGTCTATAATTTTTTAGAAAAGGAAACCAAGCACAGAGAGCTGAGAAACTATGTTCAAAGTTACATCACTAATAAGTGATAAGTATTAACTAGATCCCAGGGCCTCTGTCCTATCCAGCCTCCTAATACAGATGCTGTTATACCACATTTTGCTGATGGCCCAGAGGGATCACTGAAGCCATATGGGAAGTCATAGCAGCAAAGCACCAATCTAAGGCATTCAGTTTCAGAGTCCTTAACCTTAATTCCTACACTTCCTTGATGCAGTGAAGTCAGAACCTCAGGTGTATAGGCTCCAAACATATGTTCACCCATCCCAAACTCTACCACTTTTAGAATTGATGCTACCTGGTGCTCTTAGAATCCTCCTTAGAAATAAAAAGTATATCGTTGGTCATAACAGCTGAGTATAACCAACTGCTATGTTTTGTCCCACAAAAGTTGATATGAGCAAAGATTAATCCCCAAACTGAAGTGTTGGTATCTGGAGGTATGGCCTTTGGGAGGAATTAGAGTTAGATGAAAATATGAAGGTAGGCCCAATGATAAGTCAGTGGTTTTATAAGAAGAGGAAGAAAGACCTGAGTTGGCATGCTGATGCTCTACAATAGGTTATGATGTAGCAAGAATTCCCTCACCAGATGCTAGCACCTTGATCTTGTACTTCCCAGCATCCAGAACTGTGATAAATAAATTTATTTTCTTTACAAATTACCTTATCTGTAGTATTATGCCTCAACAACAGAAAACAGACCAATACCCTTCTTGCCTGTGAAATCAGGAAACAGGTTTTATTTTCCAAGGACACACAATTCATGCAAAATTATAATGAAAGATTACAACACTGATGGTGGGACTGCATATTGGTACAGCCAATATGGAAAGCAGTATGGAGATTCCTTGGAAAATTGGGAATAAACCACCATTTGACCTAGCTATCCCTCTTCCCGGTATATACCCAAAGAACTTGTAACAGCATACTACAGGGACACAGCACATCAATGATTATAGCAGCACAATTCACAATAACTAAACTGTGGAACCAACCTAGATGCCCTTCAGTAGATAAATGTATAAAAAAAGTGGCATATATACACAATGGAATAGTACTCAGCAATAAAAGAGAATAAAATCATGGCATTTACAGGTAAATAGATGGAGTTGGAGAATAGAATGCTAAGTGAAGTTAGCCAATAGCAAAAAACCAAATGCCAAATGTTTCTCTGATATAAGAAGGCTGATTTATAGTGGGGTAGGGAGTGGGTGCATGGGAGGAATAGATGAACTCTAGATAGGGCAGAGGGTTTGGAGGGGAAGGGAGGAGACATGGGGTTAGAAATGATGGTGGAATGTGATGGACATCATTATCCAAAGTACATGTATGAAGACAGAAATTGGTGTGAATATGCTTTATGTACAACCAGATATATGAAAAAATTGTGCTCTATATGTATAATATGAATTGTAATGCATTCCTGTGTCATATATAAATAAAATAATTAATTTTTTTAAAAAGATTACAAATCCACTCATATTATTTGTTCCATGTTGATTAATGTCCTCAGTTTTACCCCAGTTTGGTTGCCCATGGAACAGATCCCATGGGACTCTCTACCTGGCCTCAGTGGGTTCTGTCTCCATTGCACATGACACATTCCCAAAGGGAGAGGTACTTCTTACAGCACCTGCCATAAAACTACTTTTGTTGCCATTGGGTTGCTATGGCATTCTCTTTAATATAAATATGCCTCTAGCTCTGGGATATCATCTCTTCTCTGGAGGGTTGGGGCAGGGGGATGAGGGTGAACATGAATAGGGACTTAGGCAAGGGGCAGGTGGTTAACTCAGAGAAGATAGTAGATAGAGTTGTGGTGAAGCGGGTGGAGAGGATAACGATTCCTAGAAATACTGCAGCATCTTGGAGCTCCCTGCATGCTGATCCACTTCTTTCCTATTTCCCAAGCACACGTGAGGAGAGGCAGCCTGAACATCATTCTGAAAGAAAAGAGAAGAGAAGGGCTAGCCTTGTTTTCTTCATGCCCTTGAGTTTCCAACCTCACTCCCTGCAACCCCTGCCATATTCTTTTGAAGACAAAGGTGGGTGAGCTGCAGACAACAAGAACAGAGCTCCAATCTCCTTCCAGAGGCTTAAGGGGCTTGATGCCAGAAGGAATGGGGGAGGCACCATATGCTTGGCACAGACTCCTCAGCTCACTTTGTTCTCAACGAGTTGCTTCCTTGTGTATGAATGTCTGTGTGTCTCTCAGAGGCCCTGAAGAATGAGATCATTCAGAGGGCAAGGTGAGCCAAAAACCTTTCTGTGGGTGTCCAGGGAGCCCCAGAGCATCAGAGCCTTCCCAACCATCTGCAACCTTGACCTCTCCCCATGCTGGCTACTCCCAAGGGAAGAGGGAAGCTGAAACAAAGAGAGGGGTTGATGTGATCCCATTTACGGGGAATGAAAGAAGAAACTTAGGCAGAAATGGAGCCAGAACAGACAGGGTGTTATGTGAGTTTGGTCACCATGCCCTGCTGAAAGAGAGCTTTGTAAGTTCCTCCACTAGATGCCATGAGGGGTAATATGGATAATTTTTTTGTTTTGTTTTCTGTGAAATTCCAGAACAGAAGCCAGTTGGTTAAAGATCAAGAAAGATAGATATTGACTCATTAAAGGGAAGTATATTCTCACATTGAAATTAGAATCTGCTTCCTCAGGAAATAGTGAGAAACCTGTCACTCAAGTATTCAAGCACACTGGGGATTGCCAACTAGAGAGGATGTAAAAGGAAGCTGGCATCAAGGGTGACCTACCCAGGATGACCAAGGAGAGTCCCTTCCATGCTGAAACTGAATTTTCTCTGACTCCAGACCTTGGGGATCTTAACTCAGGTGAAGTGACTCCACATCTCACCTCTGGCCCATTAGTTAGTTGGTAAGCATTTACAGAGAATTACCAAGTGCCTTGAAAAGGCACAAATAAACCCCTGGCCTCAAAAAGCATATAATGAAACTGGGGGAAATGATAATCTCACAGAAAATCATTAGAAGGCAGCAGCAATGGCTCATAAGCATGGTACAAACCATTCAACAAAAAAGCTGCAGTGCTATGGCTGAGGGCAAGAAAGAGTTAGACAGGACACATCTTCATAACTAGTCCAAGAGTACCAGGGCCCAACTGTGAACTACAGTAGCCCAGGAAGCAGTGAGGGGCATCAGCAATATGGTCAAGAAAAGTCAGCATGAAGCATGCCTGGTAAAGGGCATTCGTCTGAGCAGCTAACCTGAGCTACAATTTGAGAAGTCTCCATAGGAGAGAGTTAGCTTGGTAATGACTCCCAGGATGGGGATGCAGGGAACATTGCTCTCCAAATGAACTTCCTTGCCCCTGAAGAGAGAGATACGACTTGGTGGTATCCCTTCTGGGAAAAAAGGCAGTAAGGCAAATGATCTCCTCTGCCCCTCTGGCCCAGGAATACTTCAGCAGACATTTAGAGATTACCATTTTTTATCTTGGACTGTAATTATCTGCTCAAGAGTGTTTACTTTGTTTTGTACTGCTATAACAGCATACCTAAAACTGGATCATTAATAATAATAAAAAAAAAACAGAGGTATACTCCTTACAGCTACAGGGCTGGGAAGTCCAAAGTTGAGGGACCCTCAAGTGTCAAGGGCCTTTTCACTGTTTCAACCATGGCAGAAGATGGAAAGGCAAGAGAGTACATGTGTGTTATGTGTAGAGAAGCAAGGGGATTGGAGAGGCAGGGAAAAGGTAAACCAAACTCATCCCTTTTTCAGTAGTCCATTTTTACCTTAATGACATTAATCCATTCATGAGAGTGGATCCCTGATAATCTAATCCAAATTGAAGGTCTCATCCCCCAATACTGTCCAATTGAGGATTAAGTTTCCAACCATGAACTTTAGGAGACACATTCAAATTATAAAGGTGTCTGACCTCTCTAACTGGATTATGAGTTCCTTCAGAGGAGAATTCATTTTTTACCTACTGTTTCCCAACTACTCTGACCAACACCACACACACACACACACACACACTCACATAACACATACACAAGCATGTACACACACATTATATGTGTATATATATATATACACATACATATATATTCATATTTGTTAATCTATTGATGCATAGGAAAATAAATTAATACATGTTTCTAGAAACATTTTTCAAGGAGAGTGAGAGAGAGAGTAGGAGTCTAAGTCCTTGAAATCTGGCCAGTGGCTGGCTTAATAGAGCAATAGCCCAAAAGCACATTATGAAAAGCATGGGCTCAGGACCATAAATATTTCTGAGAATAGAAAAACTGAAGGAGGCTGCAGTTTTTCTCAGTGTAATATGGGAAAGTCCCTGACAAAAAACTCAACACCTACAAATAAACTGATGAATGCTATTTCACTATCACCTTAAGCCTTCACACCACAGCACATGCTCACATGCATGACTAAGCACACACACATCTTCCCAAAGTACTCTCCCATCCCTCACCCACAGGCTTTCTCCAGCCTGCCTCCCCTTCTAGAGGAGCAGAGGAGGCATTTTTGGACTCTGCAAAGGGACCTGACAGGTTTTTCCCTTTGTGCCATTCACTGTTCCTCCGCCCAGTAGGATTAGTTTCTTGGTTGTCAAGCTCTGCTGTTTCTTTCCCAAGCAGTTGATTCAGCTTCACTCTGCTTTGAGAACCTTCCCCCATAGAATTTCAAGGGCCAGAATAGACATGTGACATCTCCAAGGGAGCAAAATTAAAAATAGGGACATGGCCTCCATATCAAGCTATTGCCTAGACTAGTTTACAGATGACTTCTTGGGTCCCAGAACTTTCTGAATGTCATCTACATTTTCCCCAGCACATATTCCACTTAGAAAGGTGGGGAGACAGGCTGAGTCTCAGAGTTATCTAAGGAAAGAGCATAGTGAACAGTTCTGGATTCTTCTTACATGCCTTCTCAGAGGGGCCCACTGTCTATACCATCTTGGTACCTCAACTTTCAGATTTACAGAAAACCAGCTGGAAATCCAAAGGCAGGGGCAAAATTTTGTGTGTACACTCTGTGTACACTTCTCTGTGTACACTTCAGGTCCTCTGTACTTATTTGAAGAAGGAAGGTGGAAATAAGAGAGGGAAGCCAGGAAGAAATTACAAAGAAAAAGAATTTTTTTTTTTATGGCTAAGATGGCTGAGTTCATTTCTGGCTTTCACCTGTAAACTGGCTCTAACTTTGCTAAGCCTTGGTTTCCTTATCTGGACAACAAAAAATGGAGCAAGCCCCTGTCTCTCAGGGCAAATATAAGTGAACCAAATAAGTGTTCACTCCATGCAAATGTGGTTAGCATGCTGCAGAGCAATGCTCTAACATCACGGAGGGTGTCTGGCGAAGTTCCCTGACTCCACCAGTCTAAACTCTTAGCAGCAAAGCATCACGAGACCTGTTTGTGCAAACCCTTGCCAACAGTGTGGCACCCAGTTCTTGATCTTTAACAATCTGTTGTGTGAAAAATGGCATCTCAAAGAAGTCTTAATTTGCATTTCTCTTACTGTCAGTAAGGATGAACATCTATTCACATTTAAGAGCTATTTGTACTTCTTTTCCTGTGAATTACCTCTTCATATCCTTGGCCCATTTTTCTTTTTGAGTTTTTGCCTTATTTTTTAGAGATATTATGCATTAGAGAAATTAACCTTTGTGATCACAGTTCCAAATATTTATTCCAGTTTTTGTTGTTCGGTTTTGTTTATGGTGGGGCTTTGCCATGTAGAATTTTTTAAAATCCTGTGTAATAAAACTTATCAAGCCATTGTTTCCTTATTTGATTGTTTATTTACTATCATAATTATCAAGTCCTTTTCTACTCTGAGACTATAAAAAATTCTCCTGTGTTTTATTTTTCCTATAATTATATGGCATTGTAATTTTAACCTTTAAGGTTTTGATCTATTTGAAATATATCTGAGTTTAAGATGCCTATTAATATGCTAGTTACAGATTCAACAGTAATTTTCTCAGATGGTTACATTATTGTTCCAACACCATTTTCAGAATGACCCACTAATTTAAGAATGTCTGCAAAAGTATATCCACACTACTCTAAATTTTCTTATATATCCTATTCTCCTTTTAGACTATATTATATCCCATTGATGAGATTATGTACTCATGCACAAGCACCACTGTTTTATTTACTATAACTTTTAAGATATAACATAGCCCTCACCACTACTGAAACACATCTGTTTTTGGAATTTTCTGAACTATCCCTGCTTCTTTCTTTTCCTACATAAATTTTAGGATCAATTTGTCTAATTTCAAAGTATGCTATTTTGTTACTTATTTGGGGATAAAATTTAATTATAGATTAGTTAAGGGGAGAATTGAAATATTCATCTTGACTTGTATCCATTAGGAAATGGATGAGTAGGCTTATGTGCCTTGGCTTGACCACATATGGGTTTGAGGACCAGCAGTCTGGAGGTAGGCAGTATGAGCTGCTTTGGCAACTTAAGAATACCATCTGGCATTTAAGTGACTTCTATCTTTCTTCTCTGCCATTCCTGGAACTAGCTTCCATACTTTAAACTATCTTAACTAAAGGGTGCCTCAAGGTGGCTGGGCTGTAGTCAGTATGTCCCTATTCCAGGAAACAAGACAGTGAAAGAAAAAACGGGCATCTGCCCTTCCCCTTTTAAGGAGTTTTCTTGGAAGTCCACTCATCAAGTACCACTAGCATGTTGAAAATGTAGTCTTTCCAGAGAGCTAAAAAAAAATGTTGTCTTTTCAGCTGGGCACATTGCCACCCCAAATAAAATTAGATTTCTATTTCTAAGGATAGAGGAGAAAATTGAAGAAGTACCTGCAGACCCTGCCCCTCTGTCCCAGAATATAAGGAATCTTTTTTGTTGTCCAAGTCCATGCTCTCTTTACAGCTCTCCCACCTGTGTGTCCTCAACACTATAGCCCTGAAACAGCAAAATCACACCTCTCTAAATCAAATGAAAAAATGGTCACTTTTTATTATTCACAGCAACTCAGCAACATTTAGCCAGTAGACGACTTTTCTTTTCAAATCTTTTTATTGTTTATCTATGGGACATTCGTAACCTTCTTTTACCTTGTCCCATTCTCCTTTGCTCAGACATTTGGTTGCTGTGCTTATTCATTCTTGCTATAGTTTGGATCTTGAATGTCCCCACAAGGCTCATGTGTTAGAGGTTTGGTCCCCAGGGTGGTGCTGAAACTTGAAGGAAGTGGGACCTGGTAAGAAGTCCTTGGGTCATTGTGGGTGCTTCTTATAGGGGAATTGTGGGAGCCTGGTCTCTTCCTCCTGTTCCAGTTCAAGATGTAACTGTTTTGCTCCTAAAATGCACTCTGCCATGATGTGTCACTATCTACCACCCTCACCAGAACTGAGCTGATACAGGCACCATATGTTTGAACCCCCAAAGCTGGAAGCTAAATAAACATTTTCTCTTTATAGATAAGTTGCCTAAGATATTTCATTGTAGTAATAGGAATCTGACTAATACAACTCTTTATTGAGTTCACGCAGCCCCGTGACTGTATGTATAAGGGAGGCATATATGCATACCCATACCAATACTTCCCAAATTTAAATGTCCAGCCCAGCACACCTGCTTGGAGTAAAGCTGAAATCTTTTATCTGGTGCACTGAGTACATGTGAAGACACAAAGAATCTCACAAAATGGTTGAATCACTCTCCAAACAGCTTGTCAGTTTCATTTAAAGTGAAACACACACTCAACCCTATGGCTCAGAAATCCTGTACCTTTTAAGGAGTTTTCTTGGAAGTCCACTCATCAAGTACCTAAAGAAACGAAGACATGCATATGTATAAAATCAGTACATGACTGTTTATAGCAGCTTTATCCATAATTGCCCAAAATCTGGGAGGGAAAAAAATCCCAACTATGTAACAGAGGAACAGATAAACACATCATGGTACATCCATACAATGAAGTGCTCCTCATCAATGAAAAGAAATGAAATTATTTATGCCTGCAACATGTATACATTTCAAATGCATTATGCTAACTTAATGAAAGAAGCTACAATCAAAGGACCACATATTCAGCTGAGAAAAGTGGCACATGCCTGTAATCTCAGATACTTGGGAGCCTGTGGCAAAAAAGTCACAAGTTCAAGACCAGTCTGCCTCAATAAATAAATAAATAGATAGGCCTGTAGCTTAGTGGTACAGCACTTGTCTGTCTTGGTACTGCCAAAAAAATTATGTCATCTATACAATTTCATTTGTCGGAAACTCTGGAAAACATAAAACTACAGATAAAGGAAAGGAGAAGAGTTATTTCCAGAGGCTGAAGGTAGGACAAGGAGAATAACTGTAAAGTTGTATGAGAAAACTGGGGGATTGAAATACTCTGTATTTTGATTGTGGTGGTGGTTATCCATACATTGATATATACATTTGGCAAAAATTACAGACCTACACACTTGAAAAAGTAAATTTTACTATAAAAATCATACCTAAAATGTTTCCATGGGCTCCATATTTAATGTATCTTTTGGGGGAAGTGAACACAAAATTCAGAGTCTACCATTTTATTAAATGGAGTTACTTTAGGAGGGGGGAAAACACCTTGGCAACACCCTGATTACTTTTTTCTCATCCCTTACCCGAATCCACAAGTCTGGGGGGCTCATCCCATTCTCCTATTCTGATCTGACCATTTCTGTTGTTTTTGTTTGATTTATTTCCTTGATTGTTGTTATTGTTTGTTTTGTTTGCTTGTTTGGTGATAAATGTTGAATCCAGGACCCTGTACATGCTATAATCACATTTTATAGTCTCAAAATCCTCTAGGGGCTTTCTTGCACATTTGTGTCAAGTCCAAAACTTTCATCTCCCCCCAAAGCCTGCCTTTCTGTGACTCATATCCCACCATTGCAAATCTTGCTCCTGCAAGCCCGGGTGCCTCAGAGGTTCTATGCACCTGATCATCCCCTATACACAGATGTGGTTTGCAGGTTTTTAGCCCTTTACACAAACATCATTTCAATGAGATGTCTAGGTAGCCACTCTTGATTTCCTACAATATTTAAATACTTTTCTGAATCTCATCATTTCCTAAGAAATGATTCACCCACATTGTCTCTCTTCCCTACCATTATCAAGTTCATCTATGGAAAGCATAACTAAATATCTAAATGACTGAGCAACTTTGAGAGACAGCATTGCTTCTAACAATTTAAAATGCTGTGCTTTTGAGTTAACTCTCCATGAGCCTCATTGTTCACCCCCAATTACACTTACACCTCCCCAACTATCCCACTATTCTTCAATTACATCTTCAATGACAACCTTTGAAGGGCATATCCCTGGTTCTTTTCCTGATCCCCACCTCACTTCCCAACATCCACTCAGCAACTCGTTTAATTGCATGTGGCAGAAGGCACTGGGCTCCTTCATGCTTTAACAACTCTCTAAGCCAAATCCATTCTCCCCAAAGCTTGCCTACCCATCTTCACTCCTGCTCTCAGTTTTCAAGGCTGTTTGGAGGAAAACAACACAGGTTAAATAGGAAGTTTCCATGCAAAAAACAGAGCTCAGCCTCGAGTCCCTCAAATCTGTGTTCTCAGCACCACCTCAGAGCAGGGGCTAGTTGGTATGGGTTTACTTACAAGTAGCTGTGCTCATTCTGCAGCATCCAAGGACCAGGTACTAGGATTCACAGAAATTCTCCATTCTCCAATGAGGGATGGACACATTTTGTAGGACTGTCCTCCTCAATCATATCAGTAGGTCCCCAGAGTATTGAGCATCATGTGACATGCCTGTGAGTCCCGGAGAGAAAATATACCCTAATAATTCTCCACTGACTTACTTCTTTATTATTTCAGCAAATATTTAGATTCCACTTCTTGTGGCCAGCTTCATGCCAGGGTAAAAGAAGAGAACACTCACAAGCACTGAAACAACACAGCCGAATTGAGCAGCCCTTGCCAATGCTTCCAACTAAGTGCACCAATCGTCCATTATCCCACAGAGCCCAATCTCTCTTGTATGAATCTGCAGACACAATCTCACCTACTGTAGCCTAGGCCCATTTCCCCTACTTCCAAAGAGGTCTAAAACAGCCTGCCATTTCCCCCTTTCTTTGTCTTGCTGAAGCCTGAATGTGGAACTCCTCAACTCCCTCTCATAAGGTCAAAAATCGTGAGAAGAAACAAAGCTGAAGTAAAATGTTACTGTAATGTAAGTTGAACACAAATCATGAAGAGCAGGATGGTTCTCCCATCTCCATCTCACACTGGCCCCCCTCTTCTGCCAGTGTAGGCACCCTGCTTCCCTGTCACTGTATTGGCCATCAGAGCCCTGCCAGAAACTCCCTTTGCACCCATTGATTTGGGGCCAAACAGAAAATGAGGCAGAGGATGCCTTCTGGTTTGGCCCTCAGCTATATCATGGCCTGCCCTTCTTTGTCCCTCTCTATCCATGAGTCTGTGGTGCCCTGGGGAGATGGATCAGCAGGTGTCCAAACTCACTGTTCATTTAATGCACTGAATAAAACATTACTCACAGATTAACGGAGCAGTTTTAAGTGAACAACCATTTTCATCTGTTTTAAATTTTCATGGGTACCTTTCTGAAGAACAAGTACATTGTTAATAATTGAGGGGGAATGAGACCTTGTTAATCTTTCTGTATTTTAATAAGGTCCTACTGTGCCCCAGCCATTTATTTTTAAAACCGCTTCATTTTTCCCTGAAGTTGTTTCCTTTGAGGAGAGTATTGGTGGGGCGGATGGTATGGGGCTTTGAGTCTAGCGGGGCACTGGGAAATGGTCTTTGAGTTTCAGGAGAAAATCATGGCGGTCATGCAGGGGTCAGGACCCACAACAGAGGGCCCAGCACGTCCAGCATTAACTCAAGCCAGGAGAGGGGCTGCTGCAGAGAAGTGGTTGGATAATCTAATTGATAGAGAATGGAGAAGGAGGTGGAAAGGCGGACATGAGTGAATAGTAAAAGGGCCAAAGGAAC
This sequence comes from Ictidomys tridecemlineatus, assembly GCF_052094955.1. Classification (NCBI taxonomy): domain Eukaryota; kingdom Metazoa; phylum Chordata; class Mammalia; order Rodentia; family Sciuridae; genus Ictidomys; species Ictidomys tridecemlineatus. Next base: position 117,846,919 of record NC_135480.1, on the reverse strand, counting down.
CTACAGGAATCAGAAGGCTGGACTTTGATTACCTACCTCAGCATGTTGAGTGAGTTCCCGTATACTTTTACGTTCTGACACTCTCTGAGTCATACTCCCAAATAAGTACAACCAAACCAGTGAGTAAATCTAAGACAGCCTAACCCTCTGCACGCATCATCTCACTGAAGTCTCACAACAAGCATTTCAGTACTAATTTACCGTATTAAAGATAGCAGAAAAATGAGTCAAACAGATAAAGCCACTTGCTTAAGGTTGTACAGGTAATTAGAAATATATGAAGGACAGGAATGCAAGCCTGCTTGGATTCCAAATCTTTGCACCTAACCACCAGGCAATGCTGAGAAGATGAGCTGCCCAAAACCTACATTGGCCTATTTTTCTGATTCTGGTGTCTGGCTGTCCCCAGGCAATAATTTCCTTAGTTCATCCTGGGTTCTAGAAAAATCATAGCCATACCTATTCTGCCTGCCTGCTGCACACAGCTCCTGCCCTCACTGTGGCAGGTGTCTGCCCCATCACTAGCCAGCCCACTCCCATTGACACTTGGCCATGTGTACTTCATTACTACCATGTAATAGATAAGGTTCTAGGCAGTTTGCAGGGCCAACAAGTATCCTGGACTTGCTGGACTTGGGGCTGAGGTGGTGAATGTTGACAGTAGAACAAAGAGGGATTGGTTCAGACAGCACAGCTTCAGCCTGCATTGAAAGCCACTCAAGTGATCGAATTCATGCAACAAGCTGTTAAAGCCTGCTGTGTGGGGACTTAAAACAGCTCTACATTAAAGTCTTACTTCACTGGAAAAATCAACTCTTCATATTTATAGGCAGGAATGCAACCACCCTACTTGCTGGATAAGGTTAACTGGAAGCTTCCTGAAATGAGGAGGAATAAGAAGCAGGATAAAACAGGTCACAAAAAGCACAAGATTGTCCAAGTCCAGGATGTAGGGGTTGCACCCTTATACTATGAGCAGAAAAGCAACTCAAGGCTTATTTTAGGGGCTTTGCTCATGTGTGATTTGTTACATATTATTTGTAGAAATGTGGAGTGCTGGAAAGTATGTTTCCCAGAAATGCCCTTATCAACCAGATCCAAATTTCTCTTTGTCACAAATGTCTAGAATTTCATTATTAAGAATTTGTTCCTTGCACAAATATACCAGCAGCAAAGGAAGTCACCATGGTTAGATTTCATCCTCAACCCACAGCTTTACCCGTAGTATGGTTGTCTCTGTACTTTCTGTACTCTCTTCCATCTGCTTAGGAAAGCAGAAGCAATCTGACAACTAAAAAATAAATGCATCTTGCAAACATCTCTAAAATAAATGCAAATGCAGCCCACACAAAATCCAGGAGAATGTACAAGCTGTCAACACTAGTACAGTAACTGGGTGACTCTAGGTGAATAACTTCAAATATCTGAACCTTACTTCCAACATCCACATCATTCTTTTAAAAGAGTTATTTTTTTTTAATTTTCTCTAATCAGTTATACATAATAGCAGAAGGCTCTTCAATTCATTGTACACAAAATAGAGCACAATTATTTCACTTCTTTGGTTATACATGAAGTAGGTTCACATTATTTATGCAATGATACATGTACCTAGGATAATGATGTCTGTTTCATTCCACCATCTTTTCTATCCCCATGACCCCTTCCTTCTCCTCCCTCCCCTTAGCCCAATCCAAAATTCCTCCACTCATACCATAGCCTCTCCCCATCATTATGGATTAGCATCCATTTATCAGAGAAAATATTTTGCCTTTGGTTTTTTGGGGATTGACTTACTTAGCATAATATTCTTCAACTCCATCCATTTACCTGCAAATGCCATAATTTCATTCTCTCTCTTTTTTTTTGAGTACTATTCCATTGTGTATATATACCACATTTTTTTATTCATTCATCTTTTGAAGAGCATCTAGGCTGGTTACACAGTTTAGCTATTGTGAATTGAGCTGCTAAGAACATTGATGTGGCTGTGTCACTCTATTATGCTGATTTTAAGTCCTTTGGGTATAGACCTAGGAGAGGGATAGCTGGGTCAAATGGTGATTCCATCCCAAGTTTTCCAAGGATTCTTCATACTGCTTTCCATATTGGCTGCCCCAATTTGCAGTCTCACCAGCAATGTATAAGTGTGCCTTTTCCCCCACATCCTCTCCAACACTTATTGTTGCTTGAATTCTTAATAACTGCCATTCTGACTGGAGTAAGATAAAAATCTTAGTTTTGACTTCCATTTCTCTGACTACTAGAGATGTTGAACATTTTTTCATATATTTGTTGATCGACTGTATATCTTCTTCTGAGAAGTGTCTGTTCAGTTCTTAACCCATTTATTGATTGGGCTATTTGGGTTTTTTGGTGTTAAATTTTTTGAGTTCTTTATGTATCCTGGAAATTTGTGCTCTATCTGATGTGCATGTGGTAAAATTCACTCCCATTCTGTAAGGTCTCTCTTCACCTCATTGATTGTTTCTTTTGCTGAGAAGCAGCTTTGTAGTTTGAATCCATTCCATTTATTCATTCTTAATTGTGTGTGTATGTGTGTGTGTTTTAGGAGTCTAACAAGACTTGTTAAGGAAGTTGGGGCATAATTCAACATGATGAAGATTTGGGTCTACTTTTTCTTTTATTAGGCGTAGGGTCTCTAGTCTAACTTGTAGATCTTTCATCCACTTTGAGTTGAGTCTTGTGCATGGTGAGAGATAGGAGTTTAATTTCATTTTGCTGCATATGGATTTCTAGTTTTCCCATCAGCATTTGTTGAAAAGGCTATCTTTTCCCCAGTGTATGTTTTTGGGGCCTTTGTCTAGTATGAGATAACTGTATTTATATGGGTTCATCTCTGTGTCTTCTATTCTGTACCATTGTCTACATGTCTGCTCTAGTGCCAATACCATGCTGTTTTTGTTACTATGGTTCTGTATTATAGTTTAAGTTCTGGTATTGTGAGGCCTCCTGCTTCACTTTTTTTGCTAAGGATTGCTTTGGCTATTCTGGGTCTCTTATTTTTCCAAATGAATTTTATGATTGCTTTTTCTATTTCTATGAGGTATGATGTTGGGATTTTAATTATATCACATTGAATTTGTATAGTGCTTTTGGTAGTATAGCCATTTTGACAACATTAATTCTGTCTATCCAAGAGCATGGGAGATCTTTCCATATTCTAAAGTCTTCTTCAATTTCTTTCTTTAGTATTCTGTGGTTTTCCTTGTAGAGTTCTTTCACCTCTGTTGTTAAATTATTTCCCAAGTATTTTATTTTCTTTGAGGCTATTGTGAAGGGTTGTTTTTCCTAATTTCTCTTTCAAAGGATTCATCAGTAATGTATAGAAATGCATTTGATTTATGGTTATTGATTTTATATCCTACTACTTTGCTGTATTCATTTATTAATTCTAGAAGTTTTCTGGTGGAATTTTTTGGATCGTCTAAGTATAGAATTATGTCGTCAGCAAATAGTGATAGTTTGAATTCTTTTTTTCCTATTTGCATTTCTTTAATTTCTTTCATCTGTCTAATTGCTCTGGCTAGAGTTTCAAGGACTAAATGTTAAATAGAAGTGGTGAAAGAGGGTATCCCTGTTTTGTTCCAGAGTTAGCCTTTAGCTGGTTCCTCTTCCATTGGGTCAGCCTTAGGTTGCCAGGTCATATTTCAGAATGAGGAATCACCAATCTACCATGCAATATCTGTACAGCTCTTAGTATAAGCCTAGCATTCAGTCTGTAAATTATTCTTGTGGTTTTTATTACTATCTTTATCTTTGCATAGTCCTCTAAGGTTTATTAGCTCATTTGTGCTCCTCCTTTTCCTGTGCAGTAGGAAAGGCTGGTGTGCTCAGCCTCATTTTATAGAGACTTAGAGGGACTTGGTAGCCTGTCCTTGACAAGGGTCGCCACATAAGTTCTAAGCAAAGTCAGCTCCCTGTGCCTTTTGTGCAGAGTTCTTCAACCCCATCTGGGAGAGGTATTGGTGCATGTGTCCATTTTTCTTACCATGTCTTGACAGGAGAAGTTTCTTCCATCCCTAATGTTATGTGCTGAGTTATGTCACACCCTCCCTTAATATATTAAAATCCTGACTCTACTGCCTCAAGATATGATTGCATTTGAAAATCGGTTCTTTGAAGTGGTAATTAAGGAAAAAGGAGGTCACTGAAGTGTACCCTAATGCAATATTACTGATGGCCTATGACAAGAAGAGATTAGGCATAGACACCCACAAAGGAGTGACCCCATGAACACACAGGAGGACAAGACAGCCACCTACACATCAAAAAGAGATGCCTCAGGAGAAACCAACCCTGCTGACACCTTGATCTTTGACTTCCAGTTTCCAGAATGAGGAAAGAATCAATTTCTGTTGCTTAAGAGATACTTCTATGCTATGACAGCCCGAGAAGACTCAAACACCTCCAATCTGCATTCAGAAAGCAGAGTAAAGCTCCTTCTGGCCCCCCAGGCCTCAGGCCCAGTTCTCTGCTGCTTCCCCCTATGCCACCTGCCACTTTGTTGCCCTTCACCTTTGCCACCTACCTTTTTTACCTTCCTCACTGTGTTTAATCTTTCTAACTTTTTGTTTAATGACTCCAAGAGACTTCCTCTGACTACATATTTGGAGTCCCTTGCCTGGGTCTCACATATCACTATGCTGCATATTTGTGGATGTGTGTATTTATATGTGTGTGGTTGTATATTTAGGTATCTCTTTTACCCTTATTTATATCTACTCCTTAAGAGCATATTGAGATTAATGGAACATCAAGGCTCAATGGAACTTTAAGGACCATTTATTCTATGATCTTAATTTTACAAAGGAGAAGACCAAGACCCAAGGTCACAACACTGATCAGCAACAAAGTAAGTGTGACTGCTAGTTCTAAGCTGTTCTGCCAGGCCATAATGCTGTTGAGTGTCTTTAAAGGAACCAAAGATCCCACTGATAAATGTCCCCTGGAGTCTGTCAGCAGAGTTTCTGGGACATCCTCAGACACTGTTCTTTCCTCCAGCTCTCTCTCCTTTCTATTCCTCAGATCTAGCACATTGTGCATGCCCACTCTTTCTTACCTGTTGTCTTTTTTAAAGACTAGGAACAATGCCTATGCAGGTACTAACACACTCAGGAGAACAGATTTGTGAGCATGCACCTAGGGGTGCTGATAGATCCCCCAGTATACATCCATGGATAAATGAAAATTTACAGTAGCATGTCTCACAGGTATCAGCTTACACAGAATTTGTAATTACTTGATTCATTTCTGCCCACGTTCTGCATGGGGAGGGAGTAGGTAACCATCAGAGGTGTGGCTTCCTGGAAATAAAAGCTATGAAAGTAATATTAAGAAATAAATACACAAAAAATGCAGGAAATTAATTAAAGTGGTGGCCTTAAGAATGGAAGAGACCTGATGGGTCTGATCCTAAGGAAGAGAAAAACCCGCAAATGCTTTATTTATAGTGCAACACATCAAAGAGTATTAGTGTGGCACGCTTCTTCAGGAAAACAGGACAAGAATGGGGAAAACAAGTTGTTTGGGACTTGGCAGGTTACGCCTGTCTCCAGGCAGCTGCATTTGACCCTAGGTCTGTGAGCTAAGGCAGGGTGCCAGCATGATCTGGGCTTTGTGGAACCAGGGAATTTCACACAGGAGGTCCCAGAAAAGTAGCCTTCCTGCCTTATTATGGCTCAAACAAACCCATATTTTGTACACGGCTTCCAACATTCATTATTTGTCCTCTCTACTAGACCGTAAGGACCATGAGAGTAGAAAGGCCTGGATTTGTCCCCCAGTGTCTTGAAGGGTCTGGCAGGTACAGTGTCTCAAAATAAACTTTGATTGAACTGAATAGAAAGGCACATGCACTGGCATTTGCAGACACAGACACATTAGGACAGCACGCATGGGTAGAAGCACCATGTGGGGCCCACACAGGCATGCATTCATGGTCCTATGCATACATTACATATAAAGCAGCATATCAGGACACACATGGAGTTTTCACTATAGGCGGCTCATTCTTCGTTGGTCAGGGGATGAGGTGAAGTTCCTGTGAAGCCCCCAGGCTGTCTTGTGCCGCTAGAAAGTATATACAATGCTAGCCTGCTATTTTTTCAATCCACAGCCTGGAGTGAGCTATAGAGATAATCTGTGGGAAAGCTGAGCCCTGCTGGGAACTGACAGCTCTGACCCAGATGACAGTCAGCAGGCAGCAATAAGAAAATCACATCCAGCTGGGGGCCTGGCCTCAGCTGGTCAGCATCAAGCTCCCCACCTCATGGAGATATGGAGTTCTCCAGAGGCCTCCACGGCTCCTATAATGGAGTCCACAGTGTCTTTAAATATCCAGCACTCAGCGCCCAGTCCAGGAGCAGCAAGAGCAAAGCACTGTGACTGCCTCTCCCAGCTGCTGGGAAAGTAAGCCAGGAGACCGCTTCAGACCGCGACTCAATCTCTTCTTGCCCAGAGCACCAACGTGAGTGACTTAGGAAGGGCTGTCACCACGAGCAGACTGGTACCAACTTCATGTAGAACAAGTCTCCACCAGGCTGTCAGGTGAAAGGGTCTAGACCATTCCTGATCTGTGTGTGCCAAGCAATCTCTAGCTATTGTACCTGCTCTGCAAGCTGATTCATTCTGCCTAGGCCTGGAACCCTCCCCCAGATAATCTCACCTGCCCTCAAGGAGTTTTACATGCAGCCTCCATCCAGGTACCAAAATCACCTTTAAAAAAAACTAAAATCATAGTTTGTCACCTCCCTTTAGGCTTTCCAGCGGCTTCTCAATGAAATCCAATCCCTTTCCTGGAGGTGATGGCCTCTGTGACCTGGATCCCAGCCAACTCCTCCTCTTGGCCACCACTCCACAGCCACACTGAATTTCCTCTCCTTGAACAAGCTCATCTTTGCCTTGCTCTGCTTCAGCTGCCCCTCCCCCTTGACCCTTCACCCTCCCAGCGTTCCTGGGCTGACTCTTTCTAGGAGCCTTTCCTTGAATACTCTGTGTAAGTAGCCAAGGAAGCTTTATCAATGTGGCTACATTTTTTTTTTCTTCATCTTTTTATCTAATGTCTTAACTGTCTTTTGTCTAATGTCTTAACTAGGGATCTTCAACAACCGGTATTTATTTCTCATAATTCTGAAGGCTGGAATTTCAAGATTAAGGGACCACCAGAGTTAATATTTGATAAGGGTTCTTCATGGCTTATAGAGTCAATCTTCTCACTGTATTCTCTCCTGGCCTTTCCTTCTCTATGTGTGTACATCCTTGTGTGTCTCCCCTTCTTCTAATAAGGATACTGATCCTACTCAATTAGGGCACCATCCTCATCAGCTTACTTAATCTTGAATTATACCCCAAAGGCCTGTGTCCAATTACAATTCCATTAGGAATTTGGGTTTCAACATGTAAATTTGATGGCATATAATTCAGTCTGCCCTGATGAGAACTGAAAGCCCAGGCCCAGATTACAGTCTGCAGGTAGCAACAAGAAAAATCACACCCAGCTGGGGGACTGGTCTCAGCTGGCGAGCATGAAGCTCCCTGCCTCATGGAGATATGGAGTTCTCTAGAGATACATTGATATTTACTCAACAAATAATTATTCAGCACCTACTATGTGTAGCCACTGATTCTTGAGGCCAATACACAGCAGTGAATAAAATAGAAAAAGATCCTGCCTTCACAAAAGTTGCATTATGATTGAATAAAGATAGTCCACAAAAATAGGTGCTACAGACAGAAGATCTGTATCCCCCGAAGTTAATATGTTGAAATTCAATCCCTACTCTTATGGCATTAGAAAATGGGGTCTTTGGCAATTACTAGGTCATAAGGGTGGAGACCCCATGATGAGAAAGGAGAAGACACAGTATCTCTCTACCCTCTTTCAGACAAGTGAGGACACAGTGAGAAGAAGCTGACTACAAACCAGGAAGCAGGCCCTCACCAGACACCAAATCTGCCAGCATCTTGACTGTGGACTTCAAACTTTCTGAACAATGAGAAAAGATTATTTAAGCCACTCAATCTAGGGTACATTTTACAGCAGCCCAGGTTGGCTAGGAATAAGCAAGTGAATGTATTGCGCTTCAGAGAATGGTAAGTCCTATGGAAAATAACACAGGGAGAAAAAAAAATACAGTAGCTAAAGTCAGGAGAGGAGTTGTTTACTGTGTAGGATTGTTAAGGAGGGGATGCTATGTGACCTGAGGTTGTTAAGTGTATTATCAATATATTACACAGGATTGTCAGGAAGAGTTTGCTGTGTGACATGAAATTGTAGTGGAAGGATTGCTATATTGTGTATGATTGAGAGGGATATGGTTGCTTTGTTGTGTATGTCAGAGAGGGGTTGCTATGTGACCTCAGACTGTCAGAAAAGATGTTTGTATTATATTGCGCTGTCAGAAAGAGGGGTTGATATTTTACCAGAAGTTTTTCAGGAAGGGGTTACTGTATCATGTATGGGTATCAGGGAGGGAGTTGCTTTGTTGTGTAAGGTTGTCAGGGAAGGGGTTACTATATTACTTGGGATTGTCAAGGAGATGTTGCTATGTGACCTAGAGTTGTTAGGGAAGAGGAGGTGTTGCTATATCTTGTGGGCTTGTTGACAAAGGGTTACTATGATGCATAGCATTGTCAGAAGAGGGGTTGCTATGTTACCTGAGGTTGTCGGGGAGGGGTTATTATGTCACACAGAGTTTTCAAGGGAGATCTAACAAAAACATTGAGGTATTTATCATACTACCCAAAGATATCCCATCTCAGACCCCTTCTTGGCAGTTAGTGGTGGGCAGGCTGTTCCATGCCCAGATAAGGTTAGAATTGGACATGTGGCTTACATTGGCCAGTGAAGTATGAGTGTAAGGGATGGTATCACTCACACACTTAGCTCATACTACAGCCCAAAGCAGCCTGGCGTCCAGGGTGAGAGTAAAATGAAGCACATAGCCTAGTTGGCCTCCAGAGAGACACATCCTGTAAGGGACATGTGGAGATAACTCAGCCCATCTTGTCTTGTACAGACCTAAAGAAAGTGAGGGATCAGCCAGAAATACCTGGGGAGAGTGCATTCCAGGCAGAGGAGAGCAAGCACAGAGCAGAAAGATTATGTAAATGTTCAATGAAAATAAAAGACCAGATGGCTGGAGTAGATTGGGGAAGGGACAGAGGGCAAGAGACTTGCGGCCATGAAGGTATTAACTCAGGTAGACAGGGAAGCCCCTGCAAGATTTTGAGCACAGACATACCACCTGAAATATTTTTTTTAAAGGATCCCTCTGGCTACTGGAGAAATGGTGGAGGACAAGTGGCCATTAAGAACCATTGATGAGAAGCTATAGAAGTTTAGTCCAAGGTGAGAATGGAAAGGGAAAAGGAACTAAATTCCATAAGTATAGTACTGAAACTGGTCAATGTAGAATGAGAAAGAGGAATTGAGGGCAGCTCCCTTGTCTTTGGCCTGAGCAATTGGAAGGATAGAATTATTATTTCCTGAATGGGGGCCTCTGAAGGAGTAGCCTTAGGTATAAACCAGGAGTTAGACTTTGGACCAGTCTTTCTAGAGTAATAGAATGAACTCCAAAGCTTCGGCACACATGACCAAAAACCTGCCCAGGACGAGGGTAGGGGTACCAAGGACAAGACACCACACGGACCTAGGGGGAAGCCTCAGAATCCCTAGGATATGTGGATGATACAGCATCCTGGATCACCTGGAACTGACTACACAGGGATAAATTCTTCTTCTAAACCTGGAAGCTGACCACATGAGGGAAATACAGGTCATTTTTGCTCTATTCCTCCTGGTAGTTTTTCTAAAAAACCCAGAGCAGTCCAGTCAAATTCTTCTTACCACTACAAAGAACAGTGAATAGAATCATAATGAGCCCATGAGATGCGAAGGAACAGAGGATGTGCAAGGATAGGAAAGTCCCCACACAAGAGTCCAGCTCACTGCCAGCATTGCCACATGAAGCTGCAGAACCTGCAGACAGTTGGATACAACAATGGTCCAGGATACAGAGACCACTCCATGGAAGGTCAAGTGGGGGAAGACCCACATAACTAAGAACTAGTTGTAGAAACTCACTAGGACCACCCACCTAGTAAGAGGTAAGCATTCTCTGGAGGCTACTCCAGAGCCCTTGTGTCTGTACAGACATGACAGCCTCCCTGAAGCTTTGTCCTCAGGGAGTCAGCAATCATTCATCAATGGGTTGTATCCAGACAGAGCTTCTCTACCTCTGCCTCCACCTCTGTTCTAGAACTTGGACAAGGATAAGTTTCTCTCCCTCCCCAGCCTTCCTCCCTCCATCTCTCTTCCCCTTTTTGTCTCTGTCTCCACTACTTCCTTTCCACAAATATCTATTGCATAACTTCTAAGTAGTACCTATTGGACATTTTAAAGTAAGAATGAAAATTATTCCAATGTGGTCTTTTCTGGTAAGATGCTCTGATTTTAGTGGAAAGAGGGACACACAGACAGATGGTCACAGCACATAGGTTGGGCACAGCTATACTGAAATTATAATCATATCTGTCTTGCAATGAAGACAATAGAGGGTTTAAGAAAGAAGTTATACTATATTATCTGTATATAATGACGAGATTCATACAGAGCTAGACATGTGGGGATTATTGCCCCTCACGCTAGCTGGAACTATTTATTCCTGATTCTGGATCAAACTTACCAAGAGTTTCTTCCATTATGCAGAGTGAAAATGATTCTGTCTTGCTGTGTGGCCTTGGATGATGCCTTCTGTCTAGATCTCAATTTGCAGATGTCAGAATATAAGTGACAAGTAAAAACTGTCTATAATTCAATGTTCTTCTCCCCATCAGCCTTCTCCCCATCTCTTCTCCCAGCCCTTCATCTCCCTGATGCCCCTTGCCTCCCAGGACCACACACTAGAGTCCCCCTCCTGGCTTCACCCCCTCTTGAACCAATAGTCAAGCCTGCTTCAAAGTTCCCTGTGTCTTCAAGGGCATGGGGACAAGAACCCAGCATTGTTTTTGCCCTCCCCCACTACCACCTCCAGAGTACCTACTTAGTTGCAAAACCCATATTGAATTCTTACAAGAGGAAGAAGAAGGAAGGGAAGAAGACAGGGAGTGAAGGAGGAAGGAATTTTGGAAGGTACAATGCATAAGAATAAGACTGTGAGATCAGATTACAAATACAAATATACAACTTTGGCTCCTCCATTCATTGGGTGACTTGGATTGCTCTACCTCCCTGTATCTCACTTTCAACATCTAAAAATGGTTTATAATTAATATCTACCTCATTGGATTTATTATGATGTTCAAACAATATCTCATAAGCGATAACTCACAGAATCCCCCTGGTTTGTGATCAGAAAATATCAGCAAATATTATTAGGTCTTTTGCAGTCAGCAAGACACGGGTTTGAATCCACATTATGCCATTACTAACTGGTGAGCTTTGGGCAATTACTGGATTTCTCTACATCTCCATTTTCTCCTATGTGGAAAGAGCAATAAAACATGACTCAGAAAGCAAATTCTCTGAGTGGAGGCTGTTTCTACCACTGAAAAATCCCTGCATACAGTAGTCACTTATCAAGTACTTCCTGGAAGTATTTCTACTCCAAAGGCCTCTTATGGAAGCAGACTTTCATCATTGTTTAGGCAATGTAAGAGCCTCGTGACTATTCTCCATGCTATTGTCTGGACCACTCTAATCTTATGCCTGAGATCAGCTTTTTAAAATATCAATTAGTCTCCTGCTTAGAAATCCTTATTTTCTTATTTAACCCACTGCTTTCTCTGAAAATATACCTCCCTCTCTCTCTCTCTCTCTCTCTCTCTCTCTCTCTCTCTCTCTCTCTCTCTCTCTCACACACACACACACACACACACACACACACACACACATTTATGTTTCACCTCTGCCAATGGAAATCTCTCCCATCATTTAAGACCTTATTTGCATGCCAGGATTTCATCTTCAATCACCTTTCACCAAACATCCCTAATGGCATGTGTTTAATTCTTACAATGCTACCATTAATTGGGTGTCGTGAGTAGGATCAGGGAATGTCTTTTCACTGAATCAATTTCAGTACAAAATAAATGATGGGTTAAATCCATCAAGTTAATTTAACTACCATTCCCATCTGTACAATTTTCTTCTTGATTCAGACTGAACCCAAATATGTCATTCCTTCCACATCCTGGTCTCTTTCTAGTGGCCAACTCACTTCCATTCAAAGTAGCACTCAGTGCTACTAGGTTTATGGACTTGTCATTTGGAATAACACATTTGCATGTTAGCAGGCAGTTTCAGGATTTCAGTCCATATAAGCCACATAGAGCTTCAGATAAGAGAAGGAAATATTCTGGAAAAGGGGCCCCCTCTAGGGCCCCTCATATAATGCCATTTGTGTTGTGCATACACTCCTCTCCTGAGGTCAGCCTTTGGGAAGGACTGATCTATCTACTTCATATTTTTGCTGCAGAAGGCTACCCAGAAGGGTGCAGCCTCCTGGTCAGCCCCCAGAGATGATTTTTCAGCTGTACCAGCCCAATGATCCCCATGGCCAGACATTAGCATGTCTCCCATTGGCAGGATCACTTCTTACACAGAACCCTTCTGAGGACTTAATATCTCTCTCTCTCTCTCTCTCTCTCTCTCTCTCTCTCTCTCTCTCTGGTACAAGGGATTGAACTCGGGGGCATTGGACAACTGAGCCATATCCCCAGCCCTATTTTGTACTTTACTTACAGACAGGGTCTCACTGAGTTGCTAAGTGCCTCACTTTTGCTGAGGCAAGCTTTGAACTTGTGATCCTCCTGCCTCAGGCTCCCAAGCCACTGGTATTACAGACATGCGGCACTGCACCTGGCTATTCCTCCATTTTTGTTTCCAATCTTTGCTTTAGCTAGAACTTTAACTAAAGATAAGAAGCTTTGAGCAAGGTGGGCAATGGATTCCAAGTACAGAGCCTACATTTGCTGCCAGCAGAGGGATTCTTGAGTGTGGACTAGGTCCTACTCCATCAGAATCACTTTTGGAATAAAAATTCCTATGCCCTGCCAAGATCTGCTTACCTACTCCTGGGATGTGGTCCAAGAGGCACTTGATCTTGAGCTTTTGCTGCTTCCTATATTCACTTAACACCTTGAGCTAATGTAGGAGGCCTCAGTGACCCAACACCCTTGACATTTGCTTCTGCAATGTGTAATAAACTTTGAGCATTTGTTTCCTGGGATATTTTTAATTTTATTTTCTTGGCCATCTTTAGAGATTCTTAATGTAAAATTTCGACTTAGTAGGCCCATAACATACACATCTCAATAATCAACATTTTATATAAATGCTTAGATGAGAAGGAGAATATTATTTGCGGGGGAGAAGCATAGGGAATGATATACCTCATATCAAAAATTGCTGGCTCATTCTGTGCATACCTTTGCCTGGACAGAACCATATGCATTAGTTTCCAAATATGCGCTGCCAATCCTGCTGCCCCTAGAATATAGAGGAAAACTAATATTCACAGAAATAAGCTCACATTGATTGACTTCTCATTCATATTCTATCCTGACCAAAATTATGTAAGATGGGCGTCATTATCCTTACCTCATAGAGGATAAAATTGAGACTCAGTTCATTCATTACCACCTCCAAGGTCTTACCGCAAGCAAGTACTTTTCACAGCCAAGATTGGAACCAGTTCTTCCACTATAAAACTGGTCTTCCTTCCATCACACTGCTACTTCTCCCCACTTCTCTGTCTGTAAAATCCTACTCACCCTCACTGAGCTCCACCCACCCCAGCCCCAGCAGCTCCCCCTTTGTGAGGATCCCTAGACTCTTCCAGGTGGAATCAGAGCCTCTCTTCCCTTTGCTCTCTCCAGGCCACTCTGCTGTCATCTTAATTCCCTAATTGGACTTACCAATGTGTCTACCTCTGCTGTCAGATGGAGCTCCTAGATTCAGGTTCTGTATCTTAATAAATAGTGCTTTTTCTCAAATGAGGAAGAGTGGCTGACCCATGAACAGGATTACAGAGTGAACAATGCAGACTGTGGCCTTGAGATTGGGAGTTGACATCTTCATCAGCTCTTGCATTGCCTCTTTAACTTCTTTACTAGTTTCATCTGAACTGTGCCAAGAAAAAGCAGAGTCTCGGGTCTCCAAATTCAATCTCTGTAGAAAACCTACACCATAAGAGCCAAGACATGCAGCTGTTTGATGAGAGGTTCAGTTCAGGTTGTCTCTATTGGTGCATGTTCTTGTACATTAATCTTCTTAAAAACATCAATAAATAGCTTGTGATGACTTTAATGGAGATTGAATTACTTGAATAAAGTTATTCCTCATTATAGAGTTGAGCTGTTCTCAACATTTATTGTACAAAGTAATGGGGTCCATTAAAGCATGATATTAGAGGTCTAGGAATTAAATTCAAAGTTAGTTCCAGTATTACAAAATGTGTCTGAACAACACTCAGAGCCCCAGACCCTAACATGGAAGGAGAAGGAAAGGCATCATGTTTTGGCAATTTCTCCCTCAATGACTAGTGTTGGCAGGAAGGGAGGTTGACAAGCACACAGGACTATCTAGGTGGCACCTGACATTTCCAGGAGCTGTCACAATCAGGGAAGTGCACAGGCTTCATTAATCCTAGTAAAGGGCAGCTCAAATAGCTGCTGCCTCCTATCACTTCTCTGCTTCCCCTATGTCTCTTGACACTCGCTAGAATTTCATTACCATTAACAGCTCTGCAAATTGCACCCTCAGCAAAATGCCCAGATAGTTAATAAACAGCTCCACAAGCAAATCCTGGTAGGGGATTCTTTTCTCTCTCTCCTGATTAAAGGTGCAACTCTCTGTTATTTCTAATTTCTAGGGATGAGAGACTAATTTATATTGATGCCCACTAAAGGCTCAGGTACTGGACCATCTCTCTAGGCTAGTTGAACCCCTTTACATTTGGAAACAGAAGACCTGAGTTTTATCCCACTCTTATGCCTATTAGCTACATGTCCTTGCAAAACTCATTTAATGCCCCTGGGGTCTCAGTTTCCTCAACTGTAAAATGAGAAAAAAAAATTGTTTCTAGTTCACAGAGTTGTTATGAGGATCAAATTAGCTAATCTATGTAAGGTAATAAGTGATGGCCCAAGAAAGAACTCAAAGGAAAGATGGCTATTGCCCTTGTTATCAGTCACATGCTAATGATTACTTTACATTGTTTTGAGGTACTGGGAAGTTCAAAGCAGTGCTCTGAAAACATGAATGTGAAAAACTGTTATCATTATTATTCTTAAGCCAGTATCTTCCACTCCTTGAGATCTAAAAGACCCTTCTTCTCACATACCCCACATCTGTTTGTGCTTCTGTTCCCAGCTTTGCTATGACTCTTCCCCCTTGGTTCCATTATATTCCCCCAATACCCTCTGAATGTCCTTAGCACTTTTCATAGCAAGGTCTTTCTGACTGCAGGAATGCGGATACAAGAGAGTGAAACATTTGAAGAAAATGACCTATAAGCCAGCTGTGTTCTGATTACTGCTGGGTCTGAGTGGAACTGATCAATCAGTGTGACCGTGTGGTCCATGTAGGGGATTAGGTTCCACCTGGAGCCCATGGGAACAAGCAGGACCACATGAGTTCACACCTCCCCTATGCCAAGGCCAAAGGACAAGGATTCATCAGCCTGGAAGCAGGAAGAGATTTAGCTGAGTTTCCAAATAAATAAAGGAATAAAAGATATCGGGCCCTCTGAGAACTCATGGCCTTCATCCAGGCTGCAATTGGATATGCTTACTATTGTCAGATGCATCTTTGCTGGAGACTAAGTCAGTGAGAGATTGATTTTTAGAGCCCGACTGGCTGCTGATGGATAGTGTGATGAAATGAGAGATATAAATTGTCACCCTTTGCAATCAAAGATGCTGTCACTGCAGAAGTTACTTTCTGGTTACAGGATGAAGACTAGGAGGGTAGTGCCTGGCTGCTGTTACATGGGAACCCACACCTGGCAGGTGTCAGTGTTTCTAACTGGTGTTCCAGATGTTGCCTCCGTTGTGCTAAATCTTGGCTATGTGGCCACAAGCATCTTTGCTGGTTAGTGTAAGGGACAGAAGCAGTTACTCCTTGTGATCTGAGCCTACCTCTGGGACTTACCAATTGTGTGGCCAGTTACAGGATCTACTACAAGCATCAGAATAATAAAGTCAATAGTAATATCTACTTTTTAAGATCATTGATTTAAACAATAAATGCATATCTGGGGGCATAAAATATCCCAGGTAACAAGCCAATCTTATAAGGCAATATTGTCCCACAAAACAAGCTTTTTGAAGAAAAAAAATTGCATTTTTTTTAATTGAACGACTCAATAATGTCATGAAGAACCTAGGTTCTTTCCATCTTCTCAGTCTACCACACTCTTCTGATGTTGGATCTGTTCTCATGTTGGATCCCCACATGGTTAGAATAGAGCTACCACTTTTCTGGTCCCACATTCAGGTATGAGACATCCAGGGAAAGAAGAAAGGCAACCTCTCCCTTTTCAAGAAACCTCTCCCAAACATCTTTCATGTTATCGCCTCTTTCATCTCATCTGCCAAGATTGTGTCCCATATACTTACTTACCCCTGTCTGATGTAAGCCAATGAGTTATTAGGAAAATGTGACCACAACTAAACAAACTCATAGGTAAAGTCAGCTTTTCTTTAAACATATGACTGTATAGAAAACAACATACACATGATCAAAACAAGAAGGGTAACAATGGGATTGATAGATAACTAACAGTCCACTAGAGGTGAAGCACTGAGGTATTCCATGACCACACATTCAGAATGGCTTTTAAAAGTTTAGTGTCTGCATTGCAGCTTTGTAATGGGAACTATCCGATTCAAACACTCCATCGCACTCTTCCAGTTGAATGCATTTGCCTTCTAAAACACAACACTTGCTTACAAACAAGGGAATTATGAAGGAATAATATTTAATAGTTATGTATTTCCTAAAACAAATCAAGACCATTAACTAAATACAAATAAATCTCCATTTATATAAGACATATAGCTTAAAGAACTATTTAAAAGAATATAAACATAAGTACATTTAAATACAAATCATATCAATTTTAAAATTTTACCCTTTGTGGTAAACTAATTGACTTTCTATTTATAGGACTAAGAGCACTTCTTTCTAATACATCTTGAGTCTAATACATCTTGGCTTCAATCTCCACTGGCTCATTGTATTGGAGTAGGTTCTCCCAACTCAGCCAGAGTTTCATCAACTACCCAAGACTTTTTTTTCATTTTCCCTAATTAAAGAGACAGTGTTGCCAGTCCTCTGTCTCTTCTTACATCCTTTTGGATTTGCTTGGCCACATGGATACAAGCATGTGACAACTTTTCTCACCAGTGAGGATTTCCTTCTGTAAGCTTCATTCATTCAACCTTTTCATATCTTTTTGAAAGGAGGTGTGTGTACATACTTGAAAAAATACATATAATCAGCCCTCCATATCTGCGCATTCTGCATCTGCTGGTTCAATCAATAATGAGTCATTAAAAACATTTTTAAAACTGTTTCTGCACTGAACATGTGCAGATTTTTCTTATTGTTTTTGCCTAAACAAGATACTATAACAACTAGTCACAAGTATTTACATTTGTTATGGTGTAGATATAGTTTAGTGTCTCTCAAAAGCTCATGTGTTACACAATGGAGAAATTTTCAGAGGTGAAATTATTAGAGTACAAGAGGTCTAACCTAAATGGTAAATTAATCCACTGATATGAATTAACTGGGTAGTAACTGTAAGTACTCAGAGTGTTGCTGAAGGAAGTAGGTCACTGGGCATGTGATTTTAGGGTTTATATGAATGGAGTGAATGGAATTTTCCTTGCTTCCTAGTTGCCATGTCCTAAGTTGCTTTCTTCTGCCACACTTTTCTGCTATGATGTTCTATCTCACCTCTGTCCCAAAATCATGGAGTCAATCATGAGCTGAACCTCTGAATCCATGAGCCGAAATAAACTTGTACTCCTCTATGTTTTCTTGCTAGATCCTCTGAATCCATGAGCCGAAATAAACTTGTACTCCTCTATGTTTTCTTGCTAGATCTTTTGTTCATAGTGATGCAAAATAAAATAAAAAATCATAGATATTATAAGTTATCTAGAGATAATTTAATGTATATAGGAGGATGTGCACAGATTATATGCAAATATTCTGATATTGTATATAAGGGACTTGAGCATTCACAATTGTTGGTATTTGTGGAGAAGACCTAGAGACAGTTCCTCATGGATACCAAGGGATGACCATATCCTCTACTCCATCACTCAATCCCATTAAACTCTTTGAGTAGTTGAGGTGTGTTTATCTGTTTAAATGTTCTTTGTCCAGATACACAGGCAGAAGGAAGAAAAGCATAGCTTATAACTGTGCTGTGTGGTCTAGCATATTGCCTCTGTGGCTGTTCCTTCAAGGTCCCTGCAGTGATGCAGGGTGAGAAGTGGGCAGGTTGTGGCCACTGAGTGGGACCTGATAGAGCTGTAGCACAGCACCCTCCCCAGTGTATTTCAGAGGCATCGGGTGAGCCTATAGCTATCAGCAAAAGAGTGAGAAGGACCCTTATTAGGAGCCAGTATCTCTGTTCATACCCACTATGTAGGGAGCACATCTGGACACCTTGATAACAGGGCATTATCTCCATACTCCCCTCTACATGCAAACCTCAGCAAGAATTTGAGCTGCCATTTCCAGAATCAAGCTTCTTAAACCAGGAGGTTAGATTTTATGAACTTGCTTAATTTAGTTTTTAATTGCATGCAGGGTCAAATTATGTCAATTGTTTCTCATAATGGATGTATCTGTTCTCTTTCACAAAGGAGAAAATAGCCCAGGTCCCCAGAGCAGGGAGGATGAAACAGGAGTAGCACTCAGTCAGAAACTGAAAATGTCATAAAATCAGAATTCAGGGGATTAGTCCAGGCCACCACTGTCCTCAGCCTCTACTGTTATGACTCTATAGACAGATCAACCACCTCTCTCTGTTGAAAGCTATTCAGGATGATTTTTGCTCAATAAAATGCAGAAGTGGCAAACAATTCTTGACAGTTGGGGTTTTCTTATGGAATATATCCTGATTCACTCTCTAGGAAAGATTATTATTCTTGTATTATGCAGAAGGGATCTGGCCCCAACTGTTATGTGATACTGAAAACTTGAAAGTGTGGGCTGAACTCCTCCATGAAAGCCTGAGAAATAAATGACAAAAGGAAAACCATTCCAATAGCCATCACTGCTATAAGAGGCCTTTGTCACATCTAAAGCATATCTTTCAAAATGCTTTATCTTCCACCACATTGCCCCCTTCGATTTGTAGGTGGGAAGGGAATAAGGAGGTCATTATGGGGAAAGAAAACTCAGGCACAGAAATAAAATGTATTTTACTGGTGAGGATATTAATAAGACCTCATTCCAGCCCCAAATCCTGTTACATCAGCCTATTGGCCAAAGACAGCAGAAGTAATAAATGTACACCCATTTAAAAGTGTTAAGAAACAAGAAAACAATCCTAAACAAAGGAGTAAAAAGTTTAATAGTTAAGCTATAGATAAAGGTGATGCTGGATGGAAATTAGGCAAGAGGCTTCCTGGAATAGGGGATCTCTGCCAGTTTTTCCTACAGAGGGGAAGAAGTGAGATGGTCCACATCTGAAAAGGGCAGAGACCAGCCCATCTTCCTGGGCTTTTTAATGTTCATACCACAGTGCAGTAACTCTGCTCTTCCCCTAAAAGAAAAAAGTTCCCATAAGAGCAGCAGTTCTCATAACCCAAAAACAGGTCAAAAATCCCTTCAATCTTTAGTCCATGAGCCATGAAAGGAGATATGATCAGACAAATGGGGAAGATAGTTTCAGGAAACAGACTTTGGCAGGGAAGAGGGGGAAGCAGACTCACTACAGGCTCAGTGGCTCCTGAATCTTGGATATAGCTGTGTTGTTGCTGTGTCTTAGGGGTACATATGAAAGTAGAAGAAGTCAGGGTCCTATAAGGAACATTTGCTTAAATAGGGGGTTTTCTGCTTCTCAACATGACCCTTCCTCTTTTCTTCTCTCTTCTCCTGTATTCAGCTCTTTCCTCCCAGATGAAATTCCCATCCCACAGCTTGGAGCAACACCAGAGAAGTACATTGGCCCCACACTGACTTGTCTTCAGAGTCCCTTTCTACAATTGTTTCCTCTCTGCCCTTCCTTCTCTTCCCCAATTTCTCCTCTCTCCTCCTCCTCCTCCTCCTCCTCCTCCTCCTCCTCCTCCTCCTCCTCCTCCTCCTCCTCCTCCTCCTTTTCCTTTATGACATTTCTCTCATGACTCCATTCCCTTCTTCTTTACAAAGATTTAAAACTTCTTTTTGCTCATGTCATCCCTTCTTCTTGAAACCTCATCAATATGCCACAAATTGTATCTAGTGCTAATTCAAGTCCACCTCAAACCCCAGCCCTTCTCAAGATTTTACAGCGCACTTTCTTTATTCTCTGAACCTATAAACTAATGATTGCTTTTTTTTTCTCCCATAGCAGTCCTCAAAGTTCCAGTATTTGTGTCCAGTTTCTCTAACTTAGTATAAGATCCTTAAGAATAAGGTCAATGTTTGCTAGTGTCCTTCCTGGCATCCAACACACTTGCAGAGCACATTGGAAATACTGCATCCCAGTGGAGAGGAATGTTCCCACATGGACTTCAGGAGTTCTCTCTGCTGGACAGCTCCTGAGCCCTCTTTGCCAGTTTTGTTACAGGACATAATCTCTTAGAAGTGCATAGTCATTACTCTCTGAAGGAAAAGCTGTATAATCAAAAACACTGAAACAAAAGTCTCCCCAGGTTCTTGGAATCGCAGTGGATCCATTTCATTTATTTTCCTGCAAGATGTTCAACTTTCTCATTGAGATGGTTCATCTCTACCTACCTATAATCTCTCCCAATCAAAACTTAGAGATTTAATATAATGAAATCATGATGAAAATAACCCTGTTCCTAATGGCTTCAGGAACCAGAACTTTAGAGCTTATCAAAAAATAGAGATTCTTTCATCCAAATGCAAAATTTATGATTTCTAGTTGAGGAAGCTGAGGCCCATAGAGAGTAAGTAACTGACCCAAGATCCCCTCCACAGCCGGTTAGAGTTGGTGCTTATACGTGCACATCATCCTCTATGTTTCTGCCATTGAGGGTGCAGAGCCTGCAGGGGCTGCCTTGCCTAGGCTTCACTCTGCGTTTTAGAACTTTTCTCCTAGCTCACAATCAATAAGCACAAGATCTCTTCATTCTCACTAAACATGTTGCTGACAGTAGCTTGTGCTGGCTGCTTCTCAATAAGCTTGGGCTCTAATGACAAGCAATACTTAACCAATGGAATACATTACTATGCTGAGATTCCAGCCATAGGCAGTTGTCCCAAGAGAAATGTTTCTGAATAGGGGTTTCACTGGGATCCATTTAATCATAGCACAGAGTTAATGGGACTTAGCTAGCCGATACCTCTTTCTCCAGTGACCTGAGATGAGGTTTGTTAGAGTACCAAGGTGACAGGGAGGCATTAAGTTCGTGAAGAATAAGTCCTGTTTGCCAAGGAAACCTCTTTGCAGCCATGTAAATGCATTAGGATGCCTTCAGGCACCACTGAGGAAATGCAAGCTGTGCGCACCTGAGTAAGAAGCCCCCAGCTTCTAAGAAAGGAGGCACTTGTAGGCTCTTCGTTTCACCCAGCCTGAAGCTGCCATTTAGATAATCATTCTGTAATTCCATCATTGAATTTCTGTCCCCATTCCTAGGACACTATATACAGACTCCTCTTAGACGTTGTAGGAGAAGGGTTCCCCATCTACAGGAGAGGTGGCTCAATCAAGAGTCCAGAGAATAGTCAAAGCCAGTCCCATGACTGTGTCCCTGAGCAAGATGAAGCCATTAAATCCCACACCATGTTTGCAATATTCTCTCCATGCCTTATCTTCCCCATAGTTCTTTGTACCCATTCCTACTGTTCAAAACTCCCACTAATTATCATTAAATTGGGTTGAGAAAGGTAAACAAACAAACATCATAAAGGACAACATGCAGAATGTGAGTTATCCCAGAGAAGCCATGCAACTTGGTATTGTGACTAGGAGAAGGGAGAGAGATGATAGCAGTGGCCTTCACTCCTGAACAGTCTGATAAAAAGTGTCTTCTCAAATCAAAATGAACCAGCAGGCTGTGGCCGTGAGGGCAGGAGTAAAGAAGTGCTGAAGCTTATATCATGCCCTGGGAAATCTTCTACAGACACTCATGATTTAAAGCGGGACTCCCTTGAGGTCTTAGACTCATATTGGCTCGCAAAGTGTCAGGATGAGATGTAAGGCAAAGAGAGCAGAAAGTGACCTGAACCTATAAGCAGGTAACTACCTTCAAATCCCAAATCCTCCAATTATTAGCAAGATTATTTGTGAAAGTCACTTAACCCCTCTGAGCCTCACTTGAGGCAGCTCTAAAAGAGGGGCAAATCACAAAGAATTTGTTATAAACATTGAAATAAAATTTCTTATTTTAAACTGCTTAGCCCACAGACTGGCTCCAAGCAGATGTCCCCTGAACATCAGTCTTTTTTCCTTTCAGGTGAACAGGCCCATGTACCGTGGTTATTTCCCAACTGGCTCCAGGCCATTGTAGCTCACTGCAAACTGCTCCCCAAGGAGCATTTTCCAGGCCAACTCCCTGACCCCAAGCCAAAGCAGCCAAGCTAAGGGCAAGTTGTTGTACTTCAATAGTTTCTTGCTCAAATCTTCATTCTCAGAGATCCCTCTCCATCTGAAGCTAAAGAGGGGGCTGCTGTCAAGAGCCTAAATTACATCTTATCCCTGATCCTCTAAGAATTGTCATTTGTTGGTATAACCACTCTAGAGAGAAGTATAGAGATTCCTCAAAAAACTAAGAACAGAACCACCATTTGACCCAGGGATACCACTCCTCAGTATATGTCCAAAGGAATTAAAATCAGCACACTACAGCAACACGGCCACTTAAATATTGATAGCAGCTCAATTCACAATAGCTAAGCTTTGAAACCAACCTAGGTGCCCTTCAAAAGATGAATGGATAAAGAAAATGGTGTATATACATAATAAAATATTATTCAGCTATAAAGAAGAATGACTTAGTGACATTTGCCAGTAAATGGAAGGACCTGTAGACTATCATCCTAAGTGAAGTAAGCCAATCCCTAAAAAACAATGGTCAAATGGTCTTTCTGATGCTAATACCCAACAAGGGAGGGGGAGAATACAAGTTCAGTGGATTAGACACAGGGGAATAAAGAGAAATAACAAGGAATAGGAATAGGAAAGACAGTGGAATGAATCTGACACAACTTTCCTATGTACATATATGAATATACCACAGTGAATCTCAACATCATGTACATTCACAAGATGGGATCCTAATTAGAATAACATATACTTCATGTTTGTATAAATATGTCAAAACAGACTAAAAGAACTAAAAAGAACAACAACAAAAAAAAGAGTCTCCATTTTGCATGGACAAGCAGAGGAAAGACTTAAATGCTAGAAAACAGGGACAAGATAATTGTCCTCCTTTCCATTCCCCTCTCTCCTTCCCCTCAACATCAAGCCAAAACTAGAACAGAGTTCTAAGTGGGACTCTGCATCAGATCTAGGCCTGTCCTAGTGGAGATAGAACAGCCTTAGCTAGCAGTCAGGACCTCTCTTCTGGCCTTCATTTCTCAACACCAACCTTCAACAGCTGCCTCACACACATTACAAATTCTAGACCCTTGATACAGGAGATCACGCCAGCTATAATCTTCATAAATATGGGTCTTAGTCAACTTGCACCTTTGGTCTGGATGCCCATCTTGACTTCTCAACCTGCTGAGATTCCTAATTCCCATGATCCTGTCTCTTCTCTGATACACAAGTCAGCAATGGTAGCACCTTCCTGAATAACGTAACATCAGTGTCTACACTGCAGATAAAGCACTCATTGACTTTATTTTTTTACTCATCCAAAAATATTTTCTGAATCCTTGCTCTGTGCTAGACATGATTTCTACTGAGCACAGTGCCTGAGGAAAGCAGCATTCTCTTTCATCTCGGGACTCACCACACTCTGCACAGTGCCCATCACACAAGATATGTTCAATAATTGGATAGAATACTTCATGCTTCAACCAGTCCCTCATGCCACTGTGGATGACTCCACTATTTGGTAGAAATTTCTTTTTAACTTTAGGAAGTTCAATGACAACCTGCAAATCTTCCCTCACACCCAACCTGTTAAATCTATGCTATGTGTAACCCAACTAATGACCTTTCCCTCACTGATGTCTCCCCAGAAGGCATTAGAACATTTTCATCAAATATCTTACAAAGTGGTGTGAACTTCACATAAGTACTTCCAGCTGCCTTAGGGTCAGACCAAACAGACATTAAACTTCTCAGTTTAGAAATATTTGTCCCCATAAATGCATTAGTGTGTTCAAGTAGGTAGACCGTGTGTTCCTACACACTCAAGTAGAAACCACTAAGCTGGGAGTCTGAGGTCTGCCACTCACCTACCCTGTTTGGCCTGAGGTAAGCCACTCCATCTGTCTTAGTCTATTTTTCTAATGCTACAACAATATACCCAAGCTCAGGTAACTGATAAGGAAAAGAGTTTTATTTAGTTCATAGTTCTAGAGGCTAGAAAGCCCAAAAGCATAACACAAGCATGTGCTCAGCATATGGTAAGGATCTTCTTATTGTATCATAAAATGTCAGGGAACATCACATAGTAAGCTGGTGCAAATGTGCTAGCTTAGGTCCTTCTTCCTATTTTTAGCCACTAATGCCATTATGGGAGCCACACTTTCAAGACCTTATCTACTTCCAGTTATTTCCCAAAGGCCCCACCTCCAAATACCACTAACACATAATTTGTGGGGTTAAGTTTTCAACCATAAAGTTTGGATATATTCAAACCACAACACCCTTCCTCCATATGCACTTTCCTTGTTTATCAAATGAGAAACAGCTTGCAGCTTACAAACTTCCAGGCCCTTCCCCCAAGGACTTTTCTATTATTTCTGCCTTATGGTATAAAGAATACTTTGCAGAACTTTATTTATTCATCTCCCATTTTCAAACAAGTCAAAGGATATTATAACTGCCCATTAGAGTTACTGATTGGTATGAGATAACCATACCAAGTAGCTATAATTCAAACCAAAATGCAAGACTGAGGTTTCAGCCTGACTTTGTGGCCTGAATATATATCCAAGCACAATTTTTATTAGACTTTTCTTGAACATTGGCAAAAGGTTCCAGAATTTCTGTCACTGTTAAATATTCCAAGAGATCTAGATGCCTGGGTGAAGGCCCTCTTGGAAATCTTCACCTCTTGATTCTTGGTGTGATCAATAATGGCATGGGGACACTCATGGGGTTAGGTGGAGGAAGAGATGGCACATGACTCTAAGATCCTGAACCTGACTTTGTAGGTACAGCCCCCAGGCTGGGAACAGGAGGAGACAAGTCTTTTTACAGGTGAAGACAGAGGTTGTACCAGTGACTTGGGAAATTGCCGTTGTTTGTGGCTCTTCTTATGAGCCTGTGAAGGTGCTTGTGCTTGTGATTCATAGACCCTGGATACCCCCATGGGTGAGTAGAATGGAGGAACTCCTTTTTCTCCTTCTCTATTCTTTTAATTCCTACAGTCTCTGTTTCCTGGCAATTCTCAAAGCAAAGTGAATTCAGAGCCACAGCATGTCAAAGTGTACAAAGAACAGAAGGATCTTTATGCTCATATTAGAGGTGAGGAACCCAAGGCCAGGGAAAGTGCAATGACTTAACCAAGTTCACATATAATTAAGGCAGATGCAAGTAAAAGCTGAAGTAGGTCTGTGGACTCCAAAGGAGATCTCTGAACAGTAATACTGCCCCTCACTGCTTAGTATAGCCTGAGCTGAGCTTTAAAGATACTGACCAGGTGTAAAGTGACAAACAAGTATACCCAGGCCTCACATTTCCTGAGTAACTAGAATTGTTTCGACCTCCTGGTAACATGATACAACCACCAAGGCAGAATTAAAAGAAATAGAAATTCTCTTATTCACTCTTTCAAGACATGTACTGAGTTTCAACTTCATATACTGCACATGGGATCCAGAGACAAAGTGAAGGGACCCGTGTCTATTGGGAGCCAGATACATGCTTAGCTGTGTGTGGTGTCATGGGGTAGCTGCAAGCATGCAACAGAGATATGAGTGCAGGGCTTAGAAACCGGGGTAGAAGAGGCAGAAACAGGGTAAGAGAAGAATTCCTGGAGGAAAGGATGACAGACCCAAATCTTCAATGATGACTAGGAGATAACCAGAAGATGAAGGTAGGAGAGGCATCTCAAACAGAAGAAAGGCAAGCAGATGAGAAGCATACAGTTTGTGACAGTCACTTGGTAGGTCTCTTTTTCTGCAACATGTGTCAGAGGAAGCCAAGAGTTGCAGAAAGTCATGGAGCCTAGCCACAAGGTTCTTACAAGCCTCATCTATAGGTGACAAGGAGTTGCTGACGCATTTAAGTAGGGAAGTGACTGAGTTCAAAGCTGCTTTTAAGCTAAATTACTTTGGCACCAGAAGGAGGATGCACTGTTGATTGATTAGCTGTGTAGGGCCAAGACATCAGAATGCACTGCAGCAGTGAATGGCGGGGGTGGGGGGGACATCAAAAGTCTTAGCTTACAGTCCAATGTCCCTAGGTATTGTGGTAGGTAAGGGAGAAAGCAAGCTCCCCATGCACTCTAGGTGGCCCAGATGCATCCCCAGCAGAGCCTAGCATGGGGCTGCCCAGAACTCCAATGGTCTGTTTCACAAGCAGATATACTGCTCCATAAACATTTATGGGCTTGAATAGTTGAACAGATGCAGCTATTCTCCCATCCCTGCCCTCCCACCTAGGTGGGACAGGGACTGAGCTTTCTTCCATGAAGCAGGCCACCTGGGATTTCAGATGAGACTCCTGCTGAACTACCTCTGGTCCCAGAGCCTCAGGATATCTCACAGACATAGTAGGCCTTGTCCAACCAGGCAATAGCCATGCTTCCCAGCACAGTCTAACATCTCCACCTCTCCATAGAAGTTATTCTGTTTACAAAGATCTGAGATCTATATGGGCCTATTGTCTCAAGTAGTTAATGAGGACAGACATTCCTGATGCTGAGGAAGGCACCTATATAAAATTATCCACCTGTCCCTCCACATATGCACTCACAGAGGCAAGTCAGAGGGGCCATAGGACCTAAGGTTAATAGTAGTTGACTCTTAGTGACAGCTTTGGATGATTTTTATTTTTTTTCTTTGTATTTTATTTTATTAGAATTTGGGCAAAGAAAAAAATCTTTACAAAAATCAATATTATAGAATGGGGAGGGACTTATTAAATAGTTCTTCCCAATTATATTTATTTCTTATACCCAAATTCTGCTTTCCTAAGTCTGTGATTGAATCTACCTGTTATAATGACAGATCCCCTCATCCCCATGAGGCATTTCTAATACTGATCTGCCCAGTACCTGAAATTTTTCCCATTAACATTACTCCTTTTGGTGTGAAAATTGGAAGTTCTGCTTAAAACACAAATAAGTTTCCCACATGGGAAAACACATTAATAATAACATTAAATATTCATAAAATGCTTTATCCTGTATCTTATTCCATTCTTGAAGCAGTCCCATGAGGCAGGCAAATGATTATGCTGAACTGAATGGAATTGGTTGAGTTACTATAGTGCCTTACCTACATGTACAGACCAGGGGACAAACAGCCTTGGTTTGAGCATTGACTCTTAATTACAGAAGGATTGTTGGCACTGTATCAGTCTAACCATCATGTTTCAAACATTTAAAGTTAGGTATCTATTAATATACAAACACAATTTTTAACTGATAAAGGATTTGCTTTTGGACTTGGGGTGCCACATATAGTAGGACTAGAATAGGCATGAGGAGATTGAGCAGCACAGTAGGAGTGAAGCACATCATGCTGGAAAGCCTGCAACATTTAATGGCAGTGGCAAAACACTTGGTCAATTCCTGTTCCTTGGAAACTACATCATGTGCCTCCTAGCACTGGAGTAGAGTAGGAAAAAAATTAGAACACTGTTATATTTTGAATCACTCTGTCCTTTCCCAGAAAAATTCTACAAAAGAGAGATGGTTTTCAACTAGAGCTAGTTGGCATGCAAGCATAGAGGGAAAGAAATAATACATTTTCTACACTATACCCCTGAGTAAGTTGAATAAAAATACAGCCCCAAGTGGTTCTATTTCAAATGAAAACAGTTATAAATGGAGACTGTGCAGTGGAACTCCAGTGGAAGATAAAACTATGACCCCAAGACTTTATCAAGCACCTTATATTAAGAGTTTTCAGCAGACAATGGGAGTTGATACACTAGCAAAGATCAGATTAAGGGTGTTATCATCACCATTAATTTAAAAGCTAAGAGGATGGGCTGAGATACAGAAGCAAGTGAGTAAAATAGATAGATATTCAGGCTTGAAAGCTACGTCTGGACACAAAGAAGTGTGGCTGTGGTTATTTCACATTAAAATGATCACTAGCAAATGGACGACAAGCCAATTCGGATTTTAAGAGAACTGTATTTCCAAAGAAACCTCAAGAGCAGTCCACCACAATCTGAGACTGTGAAAGTCTTAAAACACTCTCCATTTCTTGGTTCTGAATCCCACTCTGCAAGGTGTTAAAACTATTTGTCCTCCAGGAATGACTGGATCTCTATTACAAAAAGCAGAAGATGATTGACAAGAAGGTGGATGTAGAGGGTGATTAACAGGGAGGACCATTCCTGAGGCAGAGCCAGAGCCATGGAGGACAGAGGCTAAAGAGCTACTCCTGGGACAGTAGAGGAGTGTTCATTTGATCCATCCAGAAAACCTTAGACCCTTGCCTGGGTGGCAAGTCCATCACCAAGAACCAGTGATCACTGTGTTTCTTTCGTGAATGGATCCTTTTTTTATTTTCATTGCTATTTCCTCTTTTCTCCACAATAATAAATTAGGCAGATTGGAAGCAGATTGATTGTCTTTTAATTTCTGAGTCACCAGGCTGTGTGTAGCCATATCTAGGACTGAAGAAGAGATCTGCACATAAAATAAGCTGGATTCAGTAAATGAGTAAGATTTCAGAATCATTGCCTCGGAAATCCCAGGAATATTCTCCACATGGAAGAGCAATGTCCACAGATATTGGGGAACCAAAATGGCAGATGTATAGATATGGTTGGTAGCCTTTCCAATATTCCTCCTTTGTTAGTAGCATATCCCTATTTTATTAATGATAGCAATGGGTCTCATCAAAAAAACAGTCCCCAGGGCTGGAATTGTGGCTCAGTGGTAGAGCACTTGCTTCACATATGTGAAGCCCTGGGTTTGATCCTCAGCACCACATAAAAATAAATAAATTAAATAAAGGTATCATGTCCATATGCAACTAAAAGAATATTTAAAATGTTAAAAAAAAATCCCCAGCCTCCTATGCAGGTAGTCTGGCCATGTGACTAAATTCTGACAAACGAGGTGCAATCAGGAGGTTTTAAGTGATCTTTGTAAGGAAATCATTTTTTCCCCTTTGCCCTTTTCACTTATCATCCCTAAATAGAATGCCAACATGATAGGTGGAATGTCAGGCACTGTTTTGGTTCTCAAGGAGACCTGAAAACTGGAAAATAATGTGATGGGAACACAGAACTTAAATAACAATGAACCTACCAGATTTGCTCATTTCCAGATTTCTATTGCAGGAACAAAGGAAGAAACTTTTTATTTTGTCTAAGCTATTGATTTTATGTATTCTCTTATTTGAGTAAAGCAAAGTGTAATTGTTACTGATTTAAGCTTATCACTTATTCTGAGTATTAGTTTCAACATCTATAAAATGGGCATTAAAAAATACCTGCTTGAAAATTTTTATGAGAGGTAAATAGTGTATTTTTAAAAAGCCCAGCTCAAACCTATTATATAATCATCAGTGAATAGGTAGAAACTGTTACTTAATTCGCTACAATTACTGCTGTTGTTATTATTATTATAGTACAATCTATAGCAGCTAGTTCAAGCCAGGATCAAACACTAATACTCATGCCATTGCTTTTGCAGATGATAATCTAATTTATTCTTAACACTTTCTGATTTGCAATAGAAAGACCACCAGAACAGAGGACAGGAATATTTGTTTGAGGCCCAAGATGAGGAAAGATTATAGCAGAAAAAGCTTATGTCAGGGTGGGCTGACTTTTTCCATAAAAGGCCATATAGTAAATACGTTGGCTTTGAAAGTCTGTTTTAGTCAGCTTTTTCACTGCTGTGACCAAAAGAAGTGACAAGGACAATTTTACAGGAGGAAAAGTTTATTTGATACTCATGGGTGTTGCAGAAGCTTCAGTTCATGTATGGCAACTCTACTGCTCTGGACCCAAGGTGAGGCAGGACATCATGGTAGCAAATAGACAATGTAAAGGAAAGTAGCTCAGCATGTGGCAATCAGAAAGCAGAGAGAGCTCTGTTCACCAAAAACAAAATATAAACCCCAAACACCTCCCCACCCCCCACCCCCCACCCCCGACCTACTTCTTCTAGCCACACCCAACCTGCCTATAGTTACCACTCAGTTAATCCACTTAAGTTGATTAATGCACTGATAAGGTTATGGCTGGCATAACCCAATTATTTAACCTCTAAATTTCCTTGCTGAGTCTTGGTCTAGAGGGAAATACCTGGAAGGACAGTTCTATAGCAATCTGTACCCAGGCCTTAGACAAGGCAAAAGGGACCATGTGCCCATGTCCTGTTTATCCCTCAGCACCTCTACCTTGTGCTCTTCCTGGGGTTCTTAGAACAAGTCACACCCAGCCCAAATACCCTCTGCATGAAGCTCATCCTTCTCTACCCCACTTGTTTAGTAGGATTCCTACTCAGCCTGCAAATCTCAGCCTAAATACCTAAATATTACATATATCAGTACTCTTCCTGGCCCCAAACCAGGGTGAGGAGTCCTGGCAAGTGCTTCTGTAGCACCCTGTCCCTTGCTGTCATTGCCCTTCACACACTTTGACCACCATTGTCTTCAGACTTGGATTTGTCACAAACTCTGTGCTCAGGTTGTGCAGACTTAACACAGTGGTCATCATGCTCAAGGTTAATGAGGGAGACCACCGGCTAGAGGTCAGTTTTATGCGAGAGGTTAGATTAAAGAGAAAGGTTGGCAGGATGCATAAAAATGAAACAGGATTAGGCAAAGGGGTTCCAGCACCAGGCACAGGGGTGCAGAAAGGCTGTGAATATTCCTCCAGGCTTCTATTTTACCCCTGTGGGCAGCATCTGCCCAGTCCCTGCTTCCTGTGGGCACTTTGCCAGGCAGCCACGTCACCAGCAAGCTGTTAACCTTGGTAATGAAAAGCACAACTTTATGAGCAGGAGCAATTGGCTAAACTCATTAATTTTATTCATAATAGAAAATTAATGCTTAGAGTGAGTGGGCTAGCAGCAGTAAGGACCTCTGATTTTAAACATAAAGGGGAAAATATAGAGTCATTTCCTGATGTGGAGGGTTATGTTCCCTTTTATTACATTGCAGCAGAGTCATTTTTAACTGCCTTATTTTTGTAGGGGAATACTTTGTTTTCCAGTTCCAGGATTTTCATTTTCATTAGGAGCAGGAAGCAAGGACAATAGAGCCCTGCTTGTGCATAGCTCCTCTGCCTTATTCCCCTTCTGTATACACATTAGAATGAGGTGGGATATCAGGTATCCTTGTGTGGTCCTGGCTAGTTGATTAAGGAGCCATCGTCATGGTTTCCATAGCATTTTTACAGCCCAAGGTTGTTCTCTTTCTTCCTTTTCTCCTTGCCAACAAACAGCATATGATTCTCAAAGCAGAGCCTCTGAGAGTGGGATAGAGGAAAGAAAATAGAAATGGAGAATAGAAAACATGGGGGGGGGAAGGAGCCAGGGAGAGCAGGAAAAAAGTAACAATAAATAGCATGTATTAAGAACCAAACATGAGCTAAGCACGTGAAGGGCTTTGCATACTTAATGTCGCTTAATTTTTACAATCCTTTGAATTTGGAATGATTTTCCCTGCTTTGGAGATAGAGGAGATGGATCCTTGTGAAGGTAAGTAAAGTCTCAAGGCATATTCCTCAAACCCAGGTCTATGCAATTGAAAATGACACAGAATTCCCCCTGGCTATCTTCCACCCACCCATCCACCCCTGTTGCAGCCGGGGGCTCGGACTACATTCTTGTATTCAGGTCCATCTAGGAATTACAGTGAGTCCAAGGATATACATGACTGCATAATTAAGGAGAACATTAGGTGACAGACCCCAGAGAATCAAGGGCAGGCTATGAAGGAGCTTCTAGTGCTGGGGCTTCTCCAAGTGTTCTGGAAGTCCTGCAGGAAGCACATCCTACCTTCACTGGAAAGTGAAGTCTTTCAGTTAAGAAACAGTGCTTATGCACTTCAGACAAATTTCATGGGCTCAGAAGTTGTTAGGTTGGTGGTGGCGACTTAGAACAAAGCAGCCTGAGCGGGAAAGGAACATCAGTCAGGTGCCGGTGGAAACGCCTATCAATCAGTGAGATCTCCTGACTAGCCTGTCAATCAGCAGGACCCCCTGGCCAATCCTGGAGTTCAGCCAACTCTGCTGACCAACTCCAGAGGGACAAGGAACCCTAAAAACACCTTTTCCTGTCCCAAGCACTTCCCTTCCTGCTGTAAGCCCCATAAAAGTCCAGTCGGGTAAAGCTTCCGCGAGGTTTCTCCTCACACCCTTCTCTGGTCCACTCTGTGGGTCTGATCGAGTTTTGCCCGGGAGTGATATCTCAATAAAGCCTCATTCGTTGGCCCTTTTAAATCTGCCTCCTTTGGTCGCTGCCCGCCTCTCCTGATCTGACAGAAGTCAATAACTGCTTGACCCTCCTGAAAATGATGGACACTGGAGATTCCAAGATCCATGAAGCCTCCTCCAGGAGTACAAGAGGTTACCAGTCATGGCTGCCTCTGGAAAGTGGAAAATATGCTTCAAACTAAATTGCTTCAGGAAGGTTGGACATCCTGCTCACCTTTTGAAATAAATAGGTGGTGACTTTGGACCGAATACAGGCACCACTAGGGCCCTAGAGATTGGATTGAGTGTGGGTTTCTATGAATACAGAGCTAGAAAATTCTGGGAAACTGAGGCAGGACAAAGACCTTCAAACTCTGATTCTTGCAATCAAATCAGGGATTTCAAACATTGTTCAGAGTAACAGGCATTAGTTTATTACAAGGGATGAGAAAGGGAAAAGTGAACACTCTACAGAAAGAGAGTAGGTCCTCAGAGAGGAAAGGGACTATGTGCCTCTTCTATTCTCCACTTTTACTGGTGATTCCAGGTAAGTTTGCAGAGAGTCCTACCCAGGCCTACCTCTTGACTTTTGACTGAAACAGGTTGACATCAGACTTTGAAATCCCCATGACCACTATAGATCATTTTGGCCCATGATGACCAGTTCTTTTTTCATTTATTTATATAAGACAGTGGAATGCATTATATATATTTTTTAAAGAGAGAGAGAGAGAGAGAATTTTAATATTTATTTTTTAGTTTTCGGCGGACACAACATCTTTGTTTTGTATGTGGTGCTGAGGATCGAACCCAGGCCGCACGCATGCCAGGCGAGCGTGCTACCGCCTGAGCCACATTCCCAGCTCCGCATTATAATTCTTATTACACATATAGAGTACAATTTTTCACATCTCTGGTTGTATACAAAGTATATTCACACCAATTCATGTCTTCATACATGTACTTTGGATAATTATGTTCATCACATTCCACCATCATTTCTAACCCCCTGCCCTCTCCCTTCCCCTACAATCCCTCTGCCCTATCTAAAGTTCATCTATTCTTCCCATGCTCCCACTATGAATCAGCCTCCTATATAAAGAAAACATTTGGCTTTTTTTTGTTTTTTTTTTTTTTGCAATTGGCTAACTTCACTTAGCATTATCTTTTCTAACTCCATCCATTTACCTGCAAATGCCACGATTTTATTCTCTTTTATTGCTGAGTAAAATTCCATTGTGTATATATGCCACATTTTTTTTTATCCATTCATCTATTGAAGGGCATCTAGGTTGGTTCCACAGTTTAGCTATTGTTAATTGTGCTGCTATAAACATTGATGTGGCTGTATCCTGTAGTATGTGTTTGTAAGTCCTTTGGGTATAGACCGAAGAGTGGGATAGCTGGGTCAAATGGAGGTTCCATTCCAAACTTTCCAAGAAATCTCCATACTGCTTTCCATATTGGCTGCACCAATTTGCAGTCCCACCAGCAGTGTATGAGTGTACCTCTTTCCCCACATCCTCACCAACACTTATTGTTGTTTGTCTTCATAATAGCTTCCATTCTGAATAGAGTGAGAGGAAATCTTAGAGTGGTTTTGATTTTCATTTCTCTAATTGCTAGAGTTGATGAACATTTTTTCATATATTTGTTGATTGATTGTATATCATCTTCTGAGAAGTGTCTGTTCAAGTCCTTGGCCCATTTATTGATTGGGTTATTTGGTTGTTTTCTTTCTTTCTTTTCTTTTTCTTTTTTTTTTTTTTTTTTTGGTGTTTAACTTTTTGAGTTCTTTATATACCCTAGAGATTAGTGCTCTATCTGATGTGTGAAGGGTAAAAATTTGCTCCCATGATGTAGGCTCTCTATTCACCTCACAGATTATTTCTTTTGCTGAAAAGAAACTTTTTAAATTTGAGTCCATCCCATTTATCGATTCCTGATTTTAATCCTTGAGCCAAAGGAGTCTTATTAAGGAAGTTGAAGATTAGGGATGACTAGTTCCAATTGGAATCTGTTCTTTCAGATTTTATGGTTTGGAAGAATTATGTTTATCTCTGTGAGTTCTAGGATCTGATCTGTGAGAGGATCACAAAAGTCTCTCCCTTTAAGGTAACTTATGCTCATCTTTAAGAAAATTATTTGGGGGCCTGCATTTCTTCTGCAGATAACAGGTAGTTTGCTGAGAGGAATTTAACATATCCTGTCCTTTTAAATCAGGCAGGACTGCAGGTATATTGCTTTGTAAAAAGGAAAGCATGTGGGGATCATCACAGAGGGCCCAATTTATATAATTATTTCCTTAATCTGTGTTCCCACTACTCAGATGTGTCTGTCTCCATCACTATGTGAGATGGACCAGGCTCACATCCTAGCCTGATCTTTACTATCCTTACTTCAACAAGCTCTTTAATCTCCTTCACCTTGGGTTCCACATTCATATATGTAATAAGAGTACTCACACAGTTAGTTTAAGGATTAAAAAGGTAAAAATGTGAGCAACTTGGCATTTAGTAAGCCCCACCCTGTATCTGTGAGTAGCGCATACAATAGGTCCTTGTTATTAGGAAAAGTGGATGAGAAGTCTACTGGGACACTTCATTTTTTACATGTATTTTTCCCCTATAAACATCTTATTGCACCTATAATCAAGGCATTATTGAAATATGGCTTAATTTTCCCAAATCCAGGAAGTCCAAGTTTGTAGAGATTCTGTGATTAGGCAAAGGCATATATAGTATCTTACACTGTAATTTTTCTCACCCTCCATTCTAGCCTCTCCTTTTGTCCCCCAGCAGATCTAGCATGTCATGGCTGACAGACAGGTTTAGAAACAGAAGAGCTTATGGGGCACTTATGGTCTCCACCAAGTGTCCTCTAGGAAAAGCCAACAGGATTACACCCCAGACATGGTAATACTTTGAGACTGACTTGTATGATTTGATGTCTAGGTACCTCGCTCTTGTTCTCTTGGAACATTTGCCTTTTGCAAGTGAATTGCTGTTGTCCTTCAATCCTAAAGAAATGACAATGGACTCCCCTTGGAGCTCCCAGGAGCTAAAGAACTCAGTTGACAATTTTCTGTTGTCAAATTGTTCAAGCAACATAAATGCTTCCTGCATAGAACCTCCCTGGTGTGAACTGGCCTGAAAGCTTTTACACCATCCTTTTGCAAAGAAAATGAGAAGCTTCTCTGTGAAAGAGAAAGAGCAACTGCCTATTCACAACACAGTTTCCAGGTGTATGCATGCTCATTGTATTCAAGAAGGGCATTTGGCGCCTGAACACCTTCAGCAAAAGACTTTTGAGAAACTCTTGTGAAAGACATCGGCTTCAATTGTCCATACATGACAGAGTTGATTCCCATCTTGCATTCAAGGCTGCAATGAATGCTATTCCAAATTTGCAGCATCAAAAAGCTTCTTAATGCAGACTTTTTGAGTTAACTTTTATAGGAATCATTAAGGTCATAATTGTGCCATTCCCTGGACTTCATTTTAATGGATTTTAAATGTCATTCACACTTTCAGGTGGCTCCTCTGCTCATAGAATAAGTCCTGTATGTTCTTCAATCTCTTAGCAAAGTGAGGCTATAAATAATCAATGGGTTGAACCTACTATTACTGGGGGGTGTATAGTTCAATATTGAAGTATTTGCCTGGCATGCACAAGTCCCTGTGTTCAATCCCCAGAACTGGAAAGAAGAAAAAAGAAAAAAAAACTGAAAAAAATCCTGAATAAACTGGACATTTTTATTTATTTCTTTACAGTATTGGGGATTGAACTCAGGGCCTCATGATCAGTAAACTCTCAACCACTGAGCTATATCCAGTCTGGGAACTTTGAGGGCCTACATTATTTGAAGTTGATTGACTCTTGTTTAAAGGTGTACCTAGGATTTGTTTTAATCAGCAAGAGAAAACTGCTATTTGAATAATACCTTGTATTATGGTTTAGATCTGGAATGTACCTCCGAAAGCTCCTGTGTTGAAAGTGTGGTCCTTAAGGCAGCAAGGTTCAGAGGTAGGGCTTTTAAGCAATGATGGGGTCACAGGGCTCTGACCTGATCAGTGAATTAATTCATTTGATTGATAGATGAGTGGACTATTGGGAAGTGAGGCCTGGTTAGAGGAAACAGGTCACTGTGGGCATGCCCTGGAGGAATTTGTGTATTCTTTGGTCCCTTCCCCCACCCCTGTCTCTTTCTGTCTCCCCTTCTCTCCCTCCTAGACTGGGCAGCTTTCCTCTGCTTTCCTCCTGCATGATGTTTCTGAAGTGGAGTTGAACAATCATGAAACTGTGAGCCAAAATAATTTCTTTCTTGTCCAAGTTGTTCTTGTCAGGTATTTTGGTCACAAAGCTGGCCAACAGATTTTGTTACTCATAGTTATCAAAAGGGTGATGTAGATGATATATGACCCACTCGGGGTCAGTAGGGAAGCACCATGTGGGTTAGGAGGCAGATGGAGCAGGAGGAAAAGCTTTTATTGTGGTTTCCCTGGAAAGAAACAGGCAAGGCAGAGTAAGCATCTGAGCAGGATTAGGATTAGATAGTTTAAATAATTTCAGCAGATTCTGGGCTTTGCAGGTGATCCCTTCTCCTGCACCTGGTCCTGGTATTAATTAGGGAAGGAAGCTACTACAGGAGCCTGAAAAGAAAGAGACTATGGACTCAAAACTACATACCAAAAACTTATTCACAGGCAAGTTTTTGAGCTCTTCGGGAATTAGCTAACCTGGGGAGGGACTGTCCCTGGTTCGTAAGACCCCAGGTGTCAAAGCATCATAAAAACAATAAATTAAAAACAAATAGGTTTAATATAGCCCTTTTCAGTGGTCACATTTGCATTTGAATTATAAAATGTTTTATGAATGCTATCATGTCTTATTATTGATATACAGTCTTTTTGTGTACAGCCTTCTTGTGAGTCATTATCAAAATGTTTCATTCAGTCAAAGGAAGCACTACAGTATTCTCCACATAAGCCTTAGCAGCAGGCCCTGCATTTTCTCCTCCAAGGACTTGCAGCAGGCAGTTTTGCATGTGCATAGCATAGCCCTCAGCAAGCTGGTGCTCCTGGAAAAGCTTTGTGTCTCTACTATCTGACACTGCTAGTGAGAAACACACATTGAAAAAACCCAGAGTCAATATAGAGAGTGCCTTCATAAAAGAAAAAGAAAAAGGAGATGTGATAAAGAGTGCTATGTCAGGTTTCAGTGACGCAGACCACAAAAAGCCATCCCGATTCTCTGTGGGACCTTCATTTTCTTTGCTTTAGGGAGTATGGTGGATTTTCTTCAGCATGTGAACCCCAGAACCACATCTTGAGTATTCTCTAAACCACAACTTTTGACTTTAAAGAGATATCTTTTGTACCTCACAAACCAGGAATCACTTACATACAGTTCATCTCTTATATCCAAAGGTTTGCATCTGCAGATTCAAACAACAATTACTCAAATATATTCTTAAAAATGGTGTCTATACTGAGCAGGTCCATATTTTCTTGCCACTCTTTCCTAAATGATACAATATAACAACTATCTATACAGCATTTACATTGTTTAGGTATTATCAGCAATTTAGAAGATAATTTAAAGCAGACAGGAGGTTGTACATAAATAATACGCAAATACTAAGTCTTGAGTTTACCAATTTTAATATCCTCAGAGTCTTTGAATCGATCCACTTTAAATATGAAGAAAAGACTATAGTTACAAAATTATTATTACTACACAAGTAAACTCAATTTTGAATGTTTGCTTTGTTTTTAATTCTGTATATAACCTACCAAAAGGATTCCATTACCAGTACCAACCAATATTAATCTGCAGTTCCCAAAACCCTGAAGAACTATAGATCGCTCAGAAGGCTCAACTAGAAGCCATACATACTAATATTTTACTGATAGTGTTATTTTTAAGTTAAAATATCCTTACTTTTTATAAAAATGAGAGTTTTTCAATGTAATAATTCAAATGATATGAAAATTTTCCACAAAAGGAAAGAAAACAGTCTCCTGCCTGAAAATACCCACTATTTACTTTTTTTTTTTTTTTTTTTTTTTTTTTTTGGTACCAGTGATTGAACCCAGGGGCACTTAACCACTGATCCATATCCCCAGTGCTTTCTATATTTTATTTAGAGGCAGGATCTCAATGAGTTGCTTAGGACCTAACTAAGTTGCTGAGGTTGGCTTTGAACCCACAGTCCTCCTGCTTCAGCCTCCTGAGCCTCTGGGATTACAGGTGTTTGCCACTGCACTCAGCCCACCATTTACTTTTGATGCTCTTACTCCCTGAATACTGTGTGGTGTATATACATACTCATATGTAACCAGCTCTACAATAGCTGTACAGTAATGGAATATGATACAAGCTGTTCTGTTACTTTGTTTCATGTAAAAATATCATCCAAATCTTTCACTTTATTCACCATGTTTTATTGTAATGATCAACCATATTTTGCTCTATCAATTCACTATTGATGGGCAGTCTAGTTGTTCTCATTGTTTTACAATTCTAAACAATTACTTGGTGAACATTCTTGAGTGCCCTGTAACTATCTACTAATAGTAGACTTGAAAGTGAGCTTGTTGATTCAAAGGGCAAACAGGTTTATATTTAATACATTCTAACACATTGCCAAATGTGTTATCCCCAAATGTTAAGACAACCCATAAACAACACTTGAGATTGTCCAAATCCTCACAACATCTCTAATAGTTTTATTGTCTATCTTTTTAATATTTTCCAATATGATAATTGAAAAATATTTCATCATTGTTATTTGCTGTTGTTTAAGGGAACATCTTTGTATTGATTTATTGTGCTTCTGTATCTCGTGTGTGTGTGTGTATGTGTGTGTGTGTGTGTGTGTGTGTAAATCATCTACCCAAATTCTGCAGCCATTTTTCTATTTGTTTGTTCTTGATCTTATTGAGTTAGATGATGTTAGAATGTAAGAATAATGTCCAGTGGTCAAATATCAGCTCAGAATCAAACTGCCTAAGCTCAACTTCACTTCATCTTCCACATATAAGACAAGTGTTTGGCACATAGAAGCACTTAGTAATATCATTATAAAGATGAGGTTAAATTCAAATATTTTAACAATTGGGTAGCACAGGCATCAATCAATTAGAATGGAAATCAGCTGTATTATTTGAGCAGCATCCCAAAGGCAGCATTCTAGTTAATCTGTGAATTCCTGGAGAATGCAGTGATGGGCAGGTCCTAGGGGAATTGGTGACAGGGTAGATGTTACCTGAAGGCTCAGGGAATCAGTTTTTTTACCAGCCAGTATGAAGATTGTCTGTATTCTCACATGCAGGCCACTGTACTCATTCTACTGGCCTGGCTGTGCTAACAGCATGCCCCATGGAAGGCAGAGACCTTCTAGTTTCTCACTAGTCTTTCTGCTTTGTTAATGATTTTCTAAAACTTTAAAATTTTATGTGATTACAATTATCAATTTTTTCCTTCACGCTTTTGAAAGGCCTTATCCACTCAAAGACTATACAATATCCACCCACATTCCTTCCAATTTTGCTTGACCTCTTTTAGCATGTAAAATCTTTTGCTGATGTTCTGCTTTTTTAAACAAATCCATTCTCATTGCCCCACATCAAATTCTGTTTGTTACAATTTAATACACATGCATAAACACACACACACACACACACACACACACACATACAGAGAGAGAGACAGAGAGAGAGAGAGAGAGAGAGAGAGAGAGAGAGAGAGAGAGAGTGTTGTATGACACTTACTCAGTGCTCTCTGGCGTGTCCAATGGGAGTAGGGCCCCCTGGTCACTCTCACAGCTTCCTGTATTCTGTTTGTAGTCCTCAATTACCTATTTGGATTTTTTGGATTAGTGGTTGTACCTTTCATACTCTTCAATAAATTCCATGAGGACAAGGACAGAGTTTGTGTTCAGCTCACCATTCCAGTTCCCAGGGACAAGCAATGTCCCAGGGACATTCACAGATATTTGTTGAATGAGTGAGTGAAAAAGAGAGCAAAAGCAGAGAGAAAGAGAGAGAGAGAGCAAGAAGGGATGAAAGACGCAGCCTTTGTTTCATACTCTTTGTAGGCTTTACCCTTCTACACCCACAGCCCATCTCTCTGCAGTGTTTTCTCAGCACAGATGGCAGAATTTAGTTGAATGCAGTTGAGTGGAAGGTGGCTATTTTCCTCTTTGATCTCAGAGCATGGAGCATTCTCATGACTGACCTATGCAGTCTTAAAGACTTAATTATTTGTGTGTGTGTCTTCTTCTCTCTTTAGACTGGAATCTTCTGGAAAACAAGTGCCATTTATTATTCATTGTATGTCATATCCTCCTTAAGCTGAGCTTAACTCAGAAATGTTTGAAAATACAAAAGAAAGCATCTGGCATCCTAGCCTGAGCCTAAGAGAGCACAGCATTGGGAAACCCCAGCTCCTGGAGCTCCTGGCTGTCGACTGCTGGGAGAGGACTATTCCCATGAGGCATTGATATCTGCAGCTACCTCATTCCAGCTAGGTTACCTGTACCTCCACCCCACTTTAGCTATAATTATTGAATGTATAAATTACCTTCAATGAAGTGACAAGGACTCAATTAAAGAAGGAGATCTGAAGTCAAAGCTGTCATGTCAGAGAAATCAGACATGACAAAGACATGAAATAAGCAGCACTTTGCAGGGCAAGTCCTCCAGAGCTAAGCAGCTAGGGATTCCTTCCCTCAATACCCAGGCATCCCGGTGGCCCAGGAGAAGGAGTGAGCCCAGCAAGAACTGGCACTCCAGGCACACCCAAGCTCTACCAGGCTTTGGGAGGCCTCTCACTTCCTGCTCATATGTCTTCCAGGCTCCCCACTACTATCAAGTACAGTATATTATTCTGAGCCTGGCATTTCAAAACCTTCACGCTCTTAGTTACCCAAAGAACTTTTTAGCCTCATCACCCATCCTCATATGCCTCTATTAGTAGACTAATTCCTGTTCTTTACAAATAATTCTGATGTTTTGCATCAGATTTAGTTGGTCCCTAAAAATATAGTCTCTTCCCATGTGCACTAATG
Source organism: Ictidomys tridecemlineatus (assembly GCF_052094955.1). Classification (NCBI taxonomy): domain Eukaryota; kingdom Metazoa; phylum Chordata; class Mammalia; order Rodentia; family Sciuridae; genus Ictidomys; species Ictidomys tridecemlineatus. The sequence continues at coordinate 117,804,889 of NC_135480.1, read as the reverse complement.
AAAGGGCTCTGAATTCCCCATTCCCTTTCTTGACCAACATTGTCTTTGAAAGTCTCCTCTAACCTATATACATTGATATTGAAAATTAGATAGCATGTGAATAGATGGAAGAAGGTGAGCATACAGGTTACTATAGTTTGGATCTTAAATGCTGCTCAAAAACCTGTGTTTTAAAGGGCCCAGCTTGGAGCTATTAGGAGATGGTAGAAAGTTTCAGAGATAGGACTTGGTTAGAGGAGATCTTCTGGGCACTGGGGCATGCCCTTGAAGGAAATAATGGAAACTGATCTCCTTCCTCTTTCTCTCTTTCAATTCCCAGTCATGATGTTAGCAGTTTTGCCACATGCCCCCATAGCAACAGTGCCAGATGATCATGAAATGAAAACTACAAAAATGACTGATTCAAAACGAAACTTTCCTCTTTATAAGTTGATTATCTTAGGTATTTGTTACAGGAATGGAAATCCAACAAACACACAGAGCCAGTACAATTTTATCCCTTGATAGATGGGACAGTCCTGATGGGAACTGAAGGAATTAAGTTGGAGGATGCAAAAAACTGCATCCAGAGAAAAGCATTAGGCTCAGAAATCAAAACATGTACTATTGGCCTTCACAATTTACTCCTCTTCCTGAGTCTAGGGAATACATGGGGATACATGCTATTTCTTGAAACCCCCAGAGCATTGCTAAATAGGAGATAGAATGTAGGAGAAAGTCAGAGCTCCCACTCTGGGGGAGCTCCTTATTTTTAAGAGGATATGGAAAAAATATAAAACTCATAAGAGGCATCACAAAACTGAAGACACAATGACCTAGCCATTTCTGTTCCTGAATATAATGAACTCTGCCAGACATTAATAAAAATAAATAGATTCCTTCTCTTTAATTCATCTTATCCCTGCCCTCTGATATCACACTAGGTTGAGCTTCATTGATGAACGTTTAGAGAATCAAATGGGTCTTATTGTTGTAATATAGAGAAACTTGCCAGGAGCAGGTAGAGAACACTGTCTGAACCCATTTGCCTTTGCCTGTATGTACAGAAGAGTAATTGATTCAATTGGTTGTGGAACTTTGGTAATATCACATTAGTGGAGTTTAGCCTTCTATATGAATCCATAGATTCCCATAAAATGTCTTTTAAAAAATCTTCTATGATTAGAAAGAAAAGTGACCATGCATCTTAAAGATAGCCAATTACCAGCTACACAAGTCAGGCACCAGAAGATGCCCTACATAGCCTTAGCATTTCCAAAGGTGGGAGAGGCAGGGCCAGTTTTCACATCTTAAGGGACTATCACTCAGAAGAGCAGCATCTGTCAAATGTTTCACACTGATTCTAAAAGACGGTTTGTTTTACTGCAAGCAAAATATAAATCAATATGAAAAAAAGAAAAAAAATAAGTATAATCAAATAGCAAAAGGAGAAAAATCTTTCATCAATTCTTGAAATTATAGTGTGCTTGGGGTCTACAGCAAGCATTCTCTGAGGACCAAGTGGCAATTCTGAGGCTTCAGAATGTCACCATATTATGTTAGAGAAGAGTTTTCACTTCTAAAGTAGAGAAGGCATAGCTACACATTAAACCTGATCTCTATTGAAAAAAAAAATGCAATGACTTGGATACATGTATACTATTGTACCAATCAAAAATAATTTTACACACATTTAATGTGGGACATCCATTTCCTCCTAAAATGCAAGTAGATGGTATGTCTTCCAGTATGGTATTTCCTCAGAAGTAAAAAAAAAAAAAAAAAAAACCCAGCAGCAGCATAGTATTTGAAGATCTACTCTGGGGTAGGCACCAGGAACAATCATGGTTCTTGTCATCAGGGTGCTGACAGTCCAGTGGAAGGTAACAAAAAATAAGCAGGTCATTGATGAGCAGTGTGGCAAGGGCAAGCAATACACAGGTGTCTTTAGGAACATTTGTGGGGACTTAGGGTAGTTATAAGGGGAAGCTGATTTCCAAGCAATGTTTGAAAGGCAAGGAACTGACCAAGGTGAGAAGTCTGGGGAATTATAGAACAGGAAAAATAGTAGATACAAATATCCAAGCACAAAAGAATGTATAAGTCCTCTGGAAAAACTAGAAGTTTCATTTGTCTGGATGCCTGGGTGGTGAGGGAGAAAGGAATGATGTTGGAGATACAAGCAAATTTTAGATCATGCAAAACCCAGAAGTTTACCTAGGACTTCATCATGCAGACAACATGAAGTCATGAAAGGATGTTTTTTAAGAGAGAGAGAGAGAGAATTTTTTTAATATTTATTTTTAAGTTTTCGGTAGACACAACATCTTTATTTTTTTATTTTTTTTATGTGGTGCTGAGGATCGAACCCAGCGCCCCATGCATGCCAGGCGAGTGCGCTACCGCGTGAGCCACATCCACAGCCTAATGAGAGGATTTTAGTAGAGGGATGATAAGACTGGATTTACAATCTTAAGTATATCAAAATGCAGTGTAGGGTTAGAGGAAAGCAGAATAAGAAATAGGGGGCCAGTTAGGAGGTTAAAACAATGAGAGCACAGATTTGTATCTTGTGTATTCTGAACGTCTTTCTTCTAAGAGGGCATGCAGATACTCAATTATACCATCCTCACCCCTACTTCCAATTCCCATGTACTTTCCCACCTTATAGACCATATTTACATTTGTCTTTTCTAGGTAGCAATGGGATAACAAGATGTTCCAGGGATTCTTTACTGATGATTTCAGGTCAACCTGTAGACACATGTTTGTTTACTGGGGCCCCTCCCCAGTTTCACCCAGGCACAGTGCTGGCCACAGAATCCATGTAAATGGGCTCTCATGCCTTTGGATAAATTGCTGCAGGGAAATCCCACTAATCATGCTGCTTGGCTGATGGCTACCCCAGCAAGCTCACAGGAGCCAGCCTGCCAACTGATGGGAACAGACCACTGGTTCACCCTCATCAGCCGCTCCTGCCACATTTTCCTTTCTGCATCCCTCCCAGCTCAAGCCTAAAATTTCTGCTTAGACCCCCTGCCCTTCTCCCTTTGGCATAAGTAAGCCCTATGGTACATAAGAGGTCTGTTTAGACACATGGCATTCCTAGAAGTAGACACATTCATAGGAACAGCCAAACAGGGCAAAGAAGGTAAGCCCTTTCTGAAAGTAGATCTAAAAAGCTCTAACTAAGTGGACCCAGTGAGAAGCTCAACTTCTCTAAGCTTCAGGTTGAGCTTCTTTATCAGCAGATAGGAGAATGAAGGAGACTTCCAAAAGCCAGAACAAAAATGTCCTCTACAGAGAGAGCCAAAACAAGGAAATGAAGGTTGTTGATATTTACATGCAATCTATGCAGCTAAATCTGAGCTTATTTCTCAGAGGAAGCCATAATTTTCAACACAGTCTCCCACACAACAGAGCCCCGCTGCAGGGAGTATTTCTGCATCAAGATGTCTTTAAACAACACAATTTGGAAATGGCCTGGAATGAAATTAAACGGCAGTTTGGTTGCACTTTAATCACTGGAGGCCGATCAAGATGCTGCTGTGATTATGACAGAGGAATCTATATTTATTGTCTTGTGGGGATTTGCATTGGAGATACAGTGATCTTTCTGCAAGGCACCCAATTTATTCATAAAGCCGTAGCAAAGAATTGCAACTGTGAGTCATTCAAGTGTGTCTTCCTCCAGCCTCACAGAGCCTGGAGCCAGGGGATGGAGCCCCATCCATTTGGCTGGCTTTTCTGCATCCAGCCTTGGAGGAATGAATTGAGAAGGACCCTTGAATCATTCCCCACAATCACTCTAGAGCCTGCTTGCCACAAGCAGAGGGGCAGGCTTTTTTTGTTGTTAGTAAGTGCAGAAGAGGACCATCTGAGGGAGAATCCACAAATGCTGAGAGGAAAGACAAGGGCCTTCATCAGCCATTCCAGCACTCAAGCAAGGAGACGTTTCAAAGGCTCTTTAATTTTCTTGGCCTGTGCCCACATGTGACTCGTGATTGAAAATATCTGCACTAAACAGACATTCATAAAACGCCTACTCCACACCAGGCTGTGGACGAGAAAAGGGTGGGAGGATGGAGAATGCAGTTACAAAGCTGGGTAAAATGCCATCCAGTAAGGGACAATGTGACAGCTTAGCAATGCAGGCACTCAGAGAATCTTGAATTGAATGAAGCATGGGCCCAGAAAACCAACCTGTGCCAGTGCCCATTCCAGATGTGGTGCCAGATACAGATCATCCTTAGCTTCATCATGGTTTGACTACTTGGGGTGATATGAGAGGTGTCTTAAAAGGAAATATTCAACCAAGCAGTTGAAGCAGCCTAAATGCCATGTATGTTGTTTCTGTCCCTCCTCAGCTATGTCCAGAGCAAACTCTGACATGTTCATGAAAGCCAATTATGTACAGCTCTCCTCAACTCTGGAGATCTCAAAATCAGCCATATGGAGAGTATTTACACCACTAAAACCATAAAACACTACTACTTTAGTTTGAATGCCCCCTCTAAAACTCATGAGGAAATTTAATTGCCACTGTGATAGTACTGGGAGGTAGGACATTTAAAGGGCAAATAAATCATGAAGGGTCCACACTCATGAATGGGTTAATGCCATTGTTGTGGAAGTGGCCTTGTTATAAATGCAGGCTGCCTGTCTTGCACGTGCTTACTTGCTCTTCCACAGTATTATAACACAGGATGAAGGGCCTGACCAAATGTAACCCCACTTGTAGGCTCCAGAACCCTGAATTGAACACACCTCCATTGTCCATAAATAACCCAGTCCATGCTATTCTGTTATAGCACCAGAACACAGACTAAGATAACTACAAAGGAAGGGTTTTTTTTTCCTTGTCAGTTGATAAGTACTCACCAGCCCATCACAACCTCCACCCCGACGTCTGAATGACTAGAATAAAGTGAATTCTAATGTCTCTCACCTAATCTTGAACTGATTCCAATACATCATGTCTTCAGGTGAGCAAAAAGTCTTAAGTTAAAGAGAGTCTAGATGTTTGTTCCACCTACCCACAATACATAAAGGAAGATGCCATCTTTTTCAAGTATGTGGCTGTGTTAGGGTGATCCAGAATAAATATGTGTGATCACAAAAGTGATCTCTCTCTCTCTCTCTCTCTCTCTCTCTCTCTCTCACACACACACACACACACACACACACACACACACACACACAGTACTTACTATGTATAAGCATAATGCTTTATACAATTGATCAAGGACTTTACAGTATTATTTATTCTGTCTAGAAATCAAAGAAATAGATACTGTTATATTCCTGTTTTATAGATGAGGAAACTGAGTTTCAGAGATCCTAAGTTTACGAGCTTGCTTCCATGGTAAGTAATAGCTAGGATCATTCAATGTGTGGAGCTGGATTCCAATTTGGGATGCTCTCTTGGAATCATATCATATCACAAGGGTCCAAAGAAAACTTAAGAACATACTAGTCTGTGGGTAGGCACAGGAGAACAGGACTGGGATACCCAAACAAGAATGTGGCAATGCCTCAGTCTTTGTATGCTGCTATAACAGAAGAACAGAGAGTGAATAATTTATAATTAACAGAAATTAATTGACTCACAGTTCTGGAGACTGAGAAATTAAAAATAAATGTGTTGCAATTGGGTTGGGTCTTTTTGCTGCATCATAACATAGTAGAGGATATAACATGGTGAGAGAGCAAGAGAAGGCCAACCGTGCTTCTATAACTAATCCACTCCCATAATAACATAAATCCATTAGTATGGACAGAACCCTCATGACCTGATTGTCACTTAAATGTCCCACTTTTCAACAATGTTGCATTGGGGATTAAGCTTTCAAGACATGAACTTTGCGGAACACATTCAAACGAAAGCATGTAGGATATTTCTTTCAGGAGCTGCAGATTTTAGTTTATTGAACTACACTTTGTATCCCAGACCCTCAGAAAATTCCTGACCCACAGACAGGCTCCTCTTAGTCTCTGGAGTGGGAGAGGCCACCCTTAAAGTAACACCCTACTTTGTTTGGGTCACCATGTCAGGAGGATCAAAAACACTACTCTTGGGTCTGCTGCCTTCTTTCATAGCTATCTCATGGGCTAGAGCAACCACAAAGGCAGCCAGTCGGGGAGACTCTGAACGTGCCCATCATCTGGCTATCCTGAAGGCAATGGACACCAAGCATTTATTCACAGCCAGCAGAGGAACTGTTACAAGTAGCCATAGTCATTTGACAGCTGCCTATGTCCTGCTGCCACAATGTCCCAGCACTTCACAGGGAGCAACATAAAGGATAGCAGGCTAAAGTTGAAAGATAGCGTTTTCATCCTCTTTAAGCCTCTGAATGGAGAAAGGATTAGACTGATATATTTGGGGAGCCCCTTCTAACTCAAACTTTTCCCTTTTTTCCCTTACTGGTAGACTCCAGATACTGGGCCATAACCAGTTTTCATTAATTGCTCTAGGTATCATTTACCATTCAGTGGGATATTATCTGATACCACTATCAGCAGCAACGTGTCTGCTGCAATTGTGGGACCCCTAATGCTAGAAATCTTGCCCTTTCATGTCTGAATATAGTGACACAAATTGCGTTCTCATCTCTAGGCATGGAACCTCATTTCAGGTCCTTTTACTGTAGCTCAGTATTTCTGGAATCAGTTTCTCTGGGCTTGGGCTGCACACATGGGCAGTAGTGAATAAACATGGTAGCCTCCCTTATCTAAATGCTGAGTTCCTCTCCCTTCTTCTTTTAGCTCATGCCATCAGATAGGTATAGGTTCTACCCCACAGGTGTGATTAAGTCATCTGAAACCATTCCACAGAACTACTGGCTAAAGATTGCTAAACAGGATGTAGAAGCTAGGCACTTAAGACATCTGTGGGGATAGGAGATGTCAGGCTGTCTGATCTGTTGTTTACACATGGATTGTAATTCTAAACATGGTGTTCTTTATTCCACTGTGTGGATTCTAATTAACTGCCAGAAATGCATTGTTGAGGAGATGATGGATTATGCTGGGGAAAATATTAATATAACTCATTCACTTCTGCCCATGTATAGCCCAAGCCCAGAACAATTGAGTCCAGAAATACTGAGCTGGAATGAGAGGACCCAAGATGAGGTTCCATGCCTGGCAATGAGGACATAATTGGTGCCACCACACCCACAACTGCAAGACAAGACCTCCAGTCTTCTGGGTCCCACAACTACAACAAACAGGCTTGTTGGTGGCATCAGATGACACCCCACTGAGTAATAAATGATACCTACAGCAACAGGTCAAATTTAATAAAATGGAAGTTACTTGGAATAGATATAAGGTCCTATATGTTGTCTGCCAAATGAATCACATGAGTCTGGGGAAAATAGGGGGATCACAGTAAAAGTCACTGGGTCAAAGTCCACAAGTCCTCCAAAAACCTGGTGCAGATTTAAGAAAAGTAGGTAATCTCTGTGTTTAGTTCTAAAAGATTACTTTTTCACTTTGTATTACTTTGGTCATTCTGTTCAATTCTATTTAACATATTTTGAAAGAGTATATTAGGTAGAGTTTACTTGAGAGGAAGAATTATTTTAAGGAATTGATTTAAGATATTGTAGAAGCTGGTAAGCAGGAAATCTTTAGGACAAGACAGTGGGCTAGAAATTTAAGTAAGAGTTAAATTTCTTCTTTTGGGGAAACTTTGGCTTTTGGTCTCAAGGTCTTCAACTGATTGGATAATCCCCTACCCACATCATGAAAGCTAATCTGTTCTACTTACAGTCAACTGTAAGTGTTGATCTCATCTATAAAATACCTCCACAGCAATACCTAGACTACTGTCTGACCAAACCACTGTGTTCCACAATCTCATCAAGTTGATACAAAGAATTCGCCATCAGATAGGTATAGGTTCTACTCCACGGGTGTGATTAAGTCACATACACAAAAATATTGACACATCACTGGAGATCATTCAAAGGAGAGATAACAGTCTTATGGCCATTTCATATGAGAAGCATGTAAAGAAACATAGTTGTGCCTCATCTAATACTGTTATCTCACAGAATTTAAGACAGTTATAATAGTATTACATTTAATGTTTTTACATATTGTAGATAAAGAAAGGACTGATTAGAACATAATGCATTCTTATGAAGTAATTTTTATATTTACATAAAATATATTTACATAAATATTTATAGAAATATTTTTATATTTATTCAAAGAGATGTTAGGGCTTATTTTGGCAATTTTAGTATAAATTTTGCTTTTCTGTATGCAAAAAGAAAAAATCAGTAAAATAAATTAAGCTATTTTTAAAACCTCTTAATATTCTGAATCCAATTCTGCAGGATCACTTTTGTTGATATTGTTTTATTTGTTCTTTTTAGATATACATGACAGAAAAGTCTATTTTGACATATATACATGGATTATAGCTTATTCTAATTAAGATTCCAGTCTTGTGGTTGTACATGATGTGGAGATTCACTGTGGTGGATTCATATATATACCTAGGAAAGTTATGTTCAGTTCATTATACTGTCTTTCCTATTCCTTTCTCCCACCCCTTCTCTTCATTCCCCTTTGTTTAATCCACTGCACTTCTGTTCTTTCCTTCCCCCAAACCTTGTTATGTGTTAGCATCTATGTATCAGAAAGAACATTGAACCTTTGGTTTGGGGGGATTGGCTTATTTCACTAAGCACAATAGTTTCCAGATCCATTCATTTACTGGCAAAATCATAAAGTTGTTTTTCTTATGGCTGAGTAATATTCCATTGTGTATATATATATACCATATTTTATTTACCCATTCATCTGTTGAAAGGCACCTAGATTGGTTCCATAACTTAGCTATTGTGAATTGAGCTGCTTTAACACTGATGTAGGCTGCATCACTGTAGTATACTGATTTTAACTCCTTTGTGTGTGTGTGGGGGTGTGTGTGTGTGTGTATGATGCAGTGTCACTTCTTCATTCAGAATTGGTGATATACAGGATTTTCCACATAATATTGTTTCTGTGCATTATCAACTTGTCTAATGAAATTTTTTTATAAGAAACTATATAAGAACTAAAGCCATTGGGAGCTCTTAATTGGGTTTTGCAATTATTCAGACCTAGCTTACTTTTGACTCTTGTTTCAGGAATTGTAATAAACATTCCTAATTCACTAAAGGCCTAGGAAACCCACCTACATGATCTCCTGTGTGTCTTACTAAGCCACCCATGCCCACTCTGCAAAAGTTTGGGCTGGAGTTTTTGATGTTGGTGATGTGCAATGGACATTATGTCATGGTCAACACCCAGCTGAAGTCACTGTAAGAAATCATGGCATATTCTTATCACAGAGGTAATGAAATTTGGGGAGGAAATGTATATTTCAAATTAATGAAACACATTTATATCAAATAATTATTGAACCTTCATAATGTGGTTATCACAAGCCTCAGAGTGCCACACACATGACTGTATTTAATATCATTGCATAACAGCCATATTGAGGGGGCACTGCTACCCTTCTCATTCTACAGATGAGATAAATAGGGATCAGAGAAGTCCAGCAAGTTGAACAGTTAGAGCAAGCAAGTGAATGATTGACCAAGGGAATACTGTTCACATTTAATGGAGCCACTGTTTCTCTCAAAGATAACATTAGTAACCTGCAAACATTTCTAGAGCTCTCCTAGAAAGGTTCTGATAATTCTGAAAAGTTGATGGGGGAAACTACTAGAATCTGAGAATAGGGATCTTACAATGGAATGATCAATCTGAGGACAGTGAGCACCCATCACAACTTTGGTACTTGTACATATGGCATGGCAGGACTAGGTCTCCAATATTGTTACTCCATGTGAGGATGAAACAAAAGGCATGTGTGAAAGAGTACCTTGCACATCTCCCTGAAACAAGCCGGGTTAACATCATGTGCAGAGAAGTCTGGGGACAGCTTCTGATTTTCCCTCTTTGGGCATAGAAAGGTTTTGATGAAGAAATTGGTATGTGTGCATGCACGTGTGTGTGCATACACACACACACACACACACACACACACACACACTCCTCACACCTAATAAGGGCAGTAATTCACGTCAAAAATAGAGAAAGAAAACCAAAGCCTCAAATAACAAAAAGATTATAAATGTTTTATTCCCCTGAATAAACACTATGAAACCCTCTATTAATCTTAAATATGTTTTTGGGCAAATACATTTTTTGAAAAGACTTTTAAGTGTCCTTTTTAAAATTTTGCTAACTATACAGAGTTTTCTCCCTCTCACCTGATGAGTATCTCAAGGTCTCCTTTCCCCAGCCTGAAGGTTAGAAGGTCTTTTCCCCTAGCTGACCTCTAGAGAATACCAGGAAGAATCTCATAATGAACAAAAAGCCTATAATGGTCATGTGTTCCAAAACCAGTATCTGGCTGTCCCAAGACTCTGGTGAATATGCCTCTACTTCTTTCTTCAAATGCAGTCCTTTGTAAATTGCAAAGTATAGTTTTAAATTTTGAGTATTTTTTCCCTACTGATTGACTCCTTCCAGTAGTCTCAAACCCAGTTATCTTCATAATAATAACTACAGGAATTGCTTAACTCAGGACCTTAGGGACACGGTAAAAGTAGTTATTCAGAATGCTCTCAAGTCCACCTTCTATAATAGAAAATATCTGGTTTACTTTATAAATCTACATATAGCAATTGCAAGGATATATGGTGGTTTTGGTACCAGCCTCCAGTTCTTCCTAATTCAGCAGACCAGGTAGAATGCTCCTTTTATATTTATTAAAAGCTCCCTTGTGTCTCTGTTTGGCAGCATCATCTCTGATCTCATCTGGACCTCTTCTGGGATCCCCAGGCAGTCTGCACTATGCTGGTTGCTACTCCTCCCCTGTCTTCCTCAGCTCATAAATTGAAAGCAAGCTGGGAGACGCTACAACTTGCCACCTGTTGTTCATCAAAGGCTGAGCCCACCCCCTTCTCCAGCCACTGCTACAGTTTTTGTCAATCTGGACAGGGCACTCTGAATGAAGACCTGTGTGCACCTTAGTGAGAATCACCCCAACCACTGCTACTACCACCTTCCTCTTTCCATTGCCTACATGTTTTAGTCAGCTTTTTCACTGCTGTGATTAAAAGACCTGATCAGAACAATTGTAGAGAAGGAAAGTTCATTTGGGGGCTCACCATTTCAAAGGTCTCAATTCATTTGAGGCTCCATCCCACAGGACTCAAGGTGAGGCAGAACATCATGGCAGAAGAGAGTGTTAGAGGGAAGCAGTTCACAGGACGATTGGAAAGCAGAGAAAGATATTTCACTCTCCAGATACAAAATATATACCCCAAAGGCAGCCCGGCCAATGACCGACCTTCTCTAGCCACACCCTATCCACTTTCAGTTACCACTCAGTTAATCCCATCTGAAGATGAACTCACTGATTGAGTTAAGGGTCTCATGATCCAATCATTTCTCCTCTAAACATTCTTACATTGTCTCACACATGAATTTTTGGGGTATACCTCATATCCAAACCATAACACTACACCTTGCTGATCCAAGGACTTCTGCAGTAGGCCCAGAAGACCTGACTTTTACTCCTGGAAATCGAATCTTGAGCATGTCACCTTATGTGAAGAAAAATATAGTTTTTCTCTCTATTCTTACTTTAAACATAGAATACCTGTGTGACCTGGTGCGTGGTGGGGTTTTCCCACCCACAAAACAGTTCTTCAGCAGACACCAACTGGGGTCCAGTAATTCATTTATGACCCTATCTACCTAGAAGTAATGCCAGATTCCACAGGTTGAAAGCTCAGTTCCCAAGATTACCTCCTTTGTGGCACATGCCAATCCCAAGACCCACATTGCCACTTGGACTTCTGTCCTGGGACCCGGCTATAAATTAGAACTCTCACAACACCCTCCTTGGGTTTGATAATTTTCTAAGATAGCTCATTGGTTAAAGAAACACTTATTGTGCTTACCAGTTTATTATCAAGGACATAGATGAATAGTCAGATGAGGAAGTACACAGTATATATTCTAGAAGGTTAGAGGGTAGAGCTTCTCTGGATGCAGTACCTTCCCAACACTTTCTGTGCGGCCACATGGAAGGTCATTAAATCTTGTTGCTCAAGAGTTTTTATGGAACTTAATCTTCAGTCCCCTTCTCTTCCCAGAAGTCAGTAGAGCTGAAAGTTTCTACCTTCTGATCTCTCAGGAACACAATAATGCCCATGGGGCAATTCTTTCTTTCTTTCTTTTTTTCTTGGAACCACAGATTGAACCCAGAGGCACTTAACCACTGACCACATTCCCAGCCCTATTTTATACTTTATTTAGGGACAGGGTCTTGCTGAGTTGCTTAGGGCCCCACTAAGTTGCCGCGGCTGGCTTTGAACTTGCAATCCTCCTGTCTCAGCCTCCCGAGCTGCTGGGATTACAGGCATGTGCCACCATGCCTGACACCATAGGGCAATTCTTCGCTTTCCTCCCCGCTCCTTCAGGGGACACTGAGGTGTACATTCTACACAGAGGTCCCCAGCAGGTCCCAGGGGGTTGTCGAAATAAAGCACACCTGGAGAAGCTCCTTCGCACCAGTCACACTTGCTCCTCAGGTCTCAAATCTGGCAGCTCACTATTATTGTTCCAATAAACTGCATCAAAGCCTTTTTCTTAGGACCTATATTTGGGGAAATATAGATAAAATAAGGACCAGTGTGTTCTAAACATGAATTCCAAGTGCAGAGAAGTGAAGACTCAATACATTGTCAGAATAGTGAGCAGGAGAGAAATGGTCTGCACAGATTCTTTAGAGGAATCCTGATTTATTTTTTTTATTGGTTGTTCAAAACGTTACAAAGCTCATGACATATAATCTTTCATTCATTTGATTCAAGTGAGTTATGAACTCCCATTTTTACCCCAAATACAAATTGCAGAATCACATCAGTTACACATTCACAATGTTTACATAATGCCATATTATTGACTGTTGTATTCTGCTACCTTTCCTATCCCCTACTATCCCCCCTCCCCTCCCCTCCCATCTTCCCTCTCTACCTCATCTGTTGTTGTTCAGTTCTCTCCCTTGTTTGCCCGCCCCCTTTCCCCTCACAACCTCTTATATGTGATTTCGTATAACGTATAACGTTGAGGGTTTCCTTCCATTTCCATGCAATTTCCCTTCATTGAGGAAAGGAGGCTTGCTCTCGTCTTGAGGAAGCCAGTGAGTAACCTTCCAAGAGAGGATGTCAGCCCATAGGTGCCAGACGGATTAGTGCAGCTTCTCTGCCTGGGAGGCCCGAGGGGTAGCCCAAGCTGTGAGCTGCTTCTGGAGATTTGCATTTGATCCAAATTACTGATCTGGAAAACAGGATCTGGTCACTAACCTGTTCCCTACTGTTTCTTAAACAAACACAAAGCACATCTCTGCTACCTGGGAATGCTCACTACTAGTAATAGGAAGAAGTAAAAACTAAAGGGGGAATCCAAAGATTTAAAGGCGTCTCTGTAGAAGTCCTTGAATCTTAGGTTCATGAAAGACTTGGCCCCAGCTTATCTTATTGAGCCTCATCTTTCTTTTCTACCTTAATGGCCTTTGATTCTCAAGGCTTCTCTTTCCAGCAATGGTAAAAAGGAGCCCCAGGGAAGCAGGAGGGAGCCAGGAAACTGTGGTATCACTGAGACAGGGAGGAGAGCTGCAAGAATAAAAGTGGATCAGTGTCTGATCATGCAGAGTGGATGAGGGAGAGGGAGGGGGACTAGAGAAATGCCATTGGGTTTGGCATTTCTGTCTCTGGTGACCTTTGAGAAAGTAATTTCTGTCGTGTGGTGAGAGCAGGATCCAGATGGTGTAAAGTTGAAGACTGAGGGGGCAGAGGGGATCAGAGGGAGCCCCAGCAGCCCAATCTCAGATAAGCTAGGCAATAGGTGAGAAAAAGCAGAAACATGGTAATAAAAGAAGATAGCAGAGATTTTACAGATGAGAGGGAAAGTGTCAGAGGACGCAATAAAGAGGAGAAGTGAAGACTGAGAGAGTTAGAGAGAGAGAGAGAGAGAGAATATCTATCCATCTAAGGAAATTCAGCTGAGGCCTTGCTTGCTTCCACACTGGCCCTGACAGTCCCCAGCAGAAAAGACACGTCTTGTTCTTCATCCACACCACCTATATCCATCACTTACCAGTGTGTCTAACAAGTATTGGGTGACATATACACACTTTAAAATAAGGATAGTATGAAAGAGAGAAAGGAAGAAAGAAAGAAATGGAAGAAGAGAAGGAACAGGGCTTCTGCTGAATAATCTCAATGTTCTCAGTGGAATAGGAGAACAATGTCATCTGCTCAAAATGTAGCAGATGGGAGAAGTGCTAGAGGGTTAAGTGACATGGAGAGGGTGTGGATATACAATATGCTTAACAGAGCTTCCCAACAAGGACCTGGGACAGGTCAGTGAGCCAGGACACTGTAAGGCACCAACACTAAAGCAGGTCAGTTGCTGCAGTTCCAAACAACCTCCTGCATTTTCTTGGCTTCCCCTGGGTGGCTCAAGCATAGCAGGAGTACAGGCTAAGCGTGATCTTTGAAGTAAGGCCAAGAAAGGAATTTGTCCCTACCTTTGAACCTCTGCTCTATCAGTCAGTGTTCTTGGCTGATGCAGGAGAATCCTGAGCCCCCTCACCAAAGGGTATGGCCTTCATGAGGGGCTGGAAAGGATCTTCTTACAGGTGAAACTGCAGGCAGATGTCTAAATATCTGTCCTGAGATTATCTCTATGTTTGTGTCTTTTGGATGTGACCTTTAGCAGTGTTCAAGCCAGCTGCCAGGAATGTGCTCACTTCTTTAACAGTACATGCATACTTGTTCTTTCAAAATACTTGTTGTGAAAAAGTCCAATAGGAATTCCATTTATATTATTACAAAAAATTCCAATACTACTTTTGTCATTGAAAGAAAAGGAAGGACTGTTTGAAGCTTGAAATATAATTTCAACTGTTGTAAATTTCTGAATGATTGTAAAAAACTGATTTTAAAACTTTTATCACCTATTTAAATGAACAAAGCCTTTAGTCAATGGTGCCTATCAGAAATTTGAACAAATGATCATTAAGTCTGAGGTTTAAATTACATTGTAGTTCTTTTAAGAATCAACATTGATCTATATACATCAAGTTATGCTCAGGAAAGCCAGCTCAATTTTCTCATTTAACAGATTTTATGGATTTACATAAATTTTATACCAATTTATTACTTCATAGATCTTTTAAATTTTTATTTACCTAATATCATTTATTATCTAATTGTGTATTTCAACATTTCTCATTAACCTTAAGTGATGCAAAAAAAAAAATATATGCCCCACATAGATGCCCCCAAATCCCCTCCAGTTTGCTCCAGCACACCATTTAAGTACTATTTTCTATGTATATTATGACATCAAAAAGGATCAAGTTCAGAAAGCAATGTGGAAAAGGAATCAGGGAGAAATTAATAGAAGATGATGTAGCTGTGGTGGACCAGGCCAGCCACAATTCAGCAGCCATACCCAGCAAAGCTCTGTGTCTAAGGAACAGACCTCCAAGTGGGAATAGCATGGTGTGTCCCAGTCCCAAAAAAAGGCCTGCAGGGCACAGACCAGGAGGGGCAGTTACAGCTCACAGCCTGGCTAGATTGGAGTTCATTTACCCTGGCTGGGGACCTGGACTGGGGTTAAATACAATCTCAGTGAACATCTGTATGACGTGGATTTATCTGTCTCTTCTTTCCTATCTGGACAGGCCTCCCAGGTTTTTGCAGAGACATTCTCCTCTGAGCCACGACCCTGCATCTCCCAGATATAAAGTGCTTCCATTTCAAAAGTGCTCTTTTATACCAGATTTCAGTTACCTGGATTACTGCTGTAGGCCCTATTACAATCACAACCACGGTGTGTAGATATCAGCCTCATAAAACCCACAGATATTAGACCTAAACCCAGAAATCACAGGGTGGGAGGACCCTATATGCAATGGAAAGTACTCTAAACAGAGGCTTGGGCTGCATCTTGTTTTGACCACTGTCTGGCTGCGGATCTCTTGTTACCATGTTTCTTTCCTGGTTCAAGAAAAGCAAATTGAGAGCATTTTCTTATATGACCTTAAGTCTTCTCGGCCCTGACAGTTTTCATTTCTGAGGTAGCCAGCATCCCACTGGTTCCTCACTGGCTCAAAATCTCTAAAATGCAATTACCCTGAAGACTGGAGCCATGCCCACATTGCTCACAGTTATATCCCTCCTGTTGAGAACAGATTCTGATATGTAGTGGGAGATCAATAAGTATTAGATGGATGGATAGATTGGTGATGGAAAAATGAATGGGTGGATTGGTGGAAGGTGAATAAGTAGATGGATGGGTAGATGGACTTCTAGGGACACATTAAAGTCAAAGTCTCTATTAAATACATCATAAAGCTTACTTATTTGAAAAAAAAAATCAGTAGTCCATGGGGAAGAGGGACCAGTCTACTATGCCAAAGTAACTTAATAGTGGCTCATTTAATATTAAAACCACACTGGGAAAAACATACTTAATGAGGAGGGTTTTAAGCACATGCCCAAAAGACAATGGAGCCAGAAAAGCTATTAATTCTCACTCCATCAGTCTTGAAAGCCTTTTAGGAAGGAAGATTTGAAAAACTATTTGGAAGATAAAACTCAGTATTGGACGGCAGAAAAGAACATGCAGTTTATATTAAAAAAGTCACTGGTCATGGAGTTGAGACTACTGAACAGGTAAGTCCAGGCCTTATGGATTCTGAGTGATCCCCCACTTCCCCCAGGCCATATGAATCTCACCGCGTTAGAGGTTCATCTATCCTTGGTCTAACCTCCAGTAATTAATATCTCCAGTAATTAATAAGTCCCCTCATGACTTTCTCTATTGTCATCATTCACTTAAAATAATTCTTTAAATAGATACTATCAGGGCCACAACTCCAGGAGGCTCTGTTACCTCATGGTTTGTGCAAGAAAAAGGACAGTCTCCATCCTCAAGGAGTAGGCAGTCCATTGAGGAAGCTAATGCAACAGCAAATAAGAGCTGTGAGGTCAGGTATGTCCTAAATGGCACAGCACAAAATTCTATGAGACTACGTCCCCCAAACCTCATTATCTTATGTATGAATGTCCCAGGGCTTGACGGTCTCATGCAGTAAACACCAAGGCTCTTCCTCAATGCCCACAAAGCAGGTTGTGATCAGTTTTTTCCAGTCACAGCATTAAAAAAGCAGCCCAATGTTGCTGCCTATTCTGTCACAGAATTGGGTCAGCCCATCAGAAGCAGCAAGGAGTTAGATGCCCCCTGTCCCCTGCCCAGTTAACCAGAGTTAGCAGGTGACTTAAGCCCAGGACGGGGTTGTAGCCCCCACTTCCTGTGCTGTGCAATTCAGCATATTCAACTTGATGTCACCTTTTATGAGAATGTCTTTCAGGTTGGCTTCAAAAGCCACATTCCTTCTCTCTTATCTCCTCCTAGAGATGCAGTATACAGCTGAAATGAAATTAATTGAGGACTTTTACCAAAACCAATGCATGTTTTACTTCACATAGCACCAAGTTAATTTCTTAATAGCAGAGAAATGCCAGCTGCATGTTCAGGCTGAAGCTAAAGTGAATGGCAGAACCAGTCCCCTCTCAACTCACCCTTAAAGGTGAATGGCTACAGATCACACTGCCATTGCCTTTGGAAACATGGAGGCCAAGTGCATACCTACAGAAGTTCATGGCTCCTGTGGTGAGTATCTTGCCCCTGTGCAATCAGAGAGGTCAATCTCTGCTCAGATTAACTGCCCAACTTGGTTTCCCCATGATATAAATAAGTCAGGGAGCCATTCTTCCTCCATAATTCAGGAGGGTAAGGACAGAAGAGCCCTGCTGGACTCTAATTACTTGGATCCTGCCACAAATAGAGTGCTTTTAGTGGGACTAATTGGATAACAAAGGTAGGGCTACTGTCAAGTTGGTGGTCAGTGCCTCAAGTGCACCAGCATCATCCCAGATCCCATCAGCTATTGTTTTAGTCAGTTTTTTTGATGCTGTGACTTAAAGACCCAACCAGAACAATTATAAAGGAAGAAAAGTTTATTTAAATCCTCATGGTTTCAGAGGTCTTGGTCCAAATACAGCCAGCTCCATCATGATGGAAGAGTATAGCAAAGGAAAGCAGCTCACGTGGTGATCAGGAAGAGAGGTCTCCACTTGCCAGATAGAAATATATACCCAAAAGTCATGCCCCCAATTTCCACTCCCTCCAACCATACCCTTCAGTTACCACTCAGTTAATCTCTATGAGGGGATTAATTCACTGATTTGATTGAGTCTTACAACCCAATCACTTCTCCTCTGAATCTTCTTGCATTGTCTCACATGTGAACTTTTGGGGGACACCTCACATCCAAACCATAACAGCTGCCGGGTGGCATGCATGGGCCAGGTGAGTCAATTTGCACAAATTAGACAGAATTCCTGGATAATTACAATCACAACACACACTTCAGGGTCAAGAAGGAATTTAAATGGAGTTCATGTACTCAAGAAATTTTAGACCAGTTGGGAAAGCACATTTTGCACATATGTGAATACGCACGTAATACAATTGATGTTACTGTTATGTCTGGCAATAATTTTAGAAGGATCATATACAAAGCACTGAGTATAGCAATTCTACAAGTAAGTTCTTGGGGACCTGAGGACACAGAGGTGATGGTGTGCTGATGCAATCAGATAAGGAATTCCTGGGAGATGTATAGATGAGGTCAAGCTTCCTGGATAATCAGGAGTTTGCAAGGCATTCCTGTGAGTGCAAGGATAGAAGTGATGCATGCCCAAGAAAGGTATGGATAGAGTAAGCCAGGTGGACAACCAGCAGGGAATGGCAGGATGGCAAACCAAGGGCAAGAGGCAGATTCACATCAAGATACACTGAAGGGTCAGAGGGTCAGCAACCCTATCCATTCCATCCACACCACATCATGGTTTTCACCACCACACCTCTATGTGCCTCTATGCTTTCAGGCCAGGAAGCCTAGGGAATAACCAATCTGGAACAATTATCAAGCTTCAATTACTGTCTAAGAATTTTTCAGTTTCTATGTTACTTATTCAAGCCAACAATCCCATGTACTTGATACCATTTTATACATGAGAAAACTGACCCAAAGAGGTTGAGTGGGCCAAGATCATACAGCCAGGAAGCATTTGGGGTTACATCCTGATAAACCCATCATAAATTCAAAATATTATTAAGACAAAATGTATATAATATACATTAGCTTAGCCATTATATACATTTAGCTTAGCCACACAGTACACTGTTTCCCCTTATGATTGCAAGGCTAATGGGGGTTGCCACTTGTTACTGCTGTTTAATGTTGTGAGAATCCCTATCTTACACATGCTAGCCTGGGAAAGATGCAATTCAAAAGGTTTCTATTGAGTAGATATGGCTTTCACACCATTTGAAAGCTGAAACATCATAAGGTGAATGAATAATAAGAAGTGAGGGAGAGTCTGGAGCTACTGTCCCTCGAGGCCCCCCGACCAATACAGGTAGCTAGTTCAGCTAGCTGAAGGTAGCTCATGTAAATTTGTAGGGACACAAAATAAAACACAGACACAATTTCCCTTTACACAAGGTTCAGGACGGCTTCCGTGGCTCTTGACCTCAGGTTCCCCAAAATGAAGAGCAAGAGAAAGTCATGAGAGGTTGACAAGAAGGGGGCAGGGGGGAGAGAAGAAACGTTTGGAAGTCAGCTTTTATTGGGGGGACACTGCTCTTAGAAAGTTCTATCCATAAAAGGGCAGAGGGGTAGGATTTCAAGGGAACAGGTGAATGTAACTCAACCCCAGGGGTACACCCACAAAGAAGACAGCCTTGCTATCCAAGTTGGGTCAATGCCCAAGCCACAATGAATGTAGTGGTTGGTCAGAGCCTCGTGCATCAGGACTGGAAGGCATAGTCATTCAGAGTGGCTCCCCACAGACACTGAGTTGGCATAATTGCTCCTGCTTTATTTGTCCATGCATGTTGTTTAAGGCTGCTGACTCCATCCAACCTAACTCCTGTCTAAGACCCTGGGCCTCCTCTCCTCTAGCAACTAACAAGTTGATACCTGACAGCCCACATCTCTAACTGCTGTGATCCAGTGGCATATGAGTTCTGATGGTGCCCAGAGGGAGTGGTTGCTAATGCCTCCTGAGTGGAATAAACAGGAGGCAACTTCAGGCTCCAGACAGCACCCAGAGGAAAGGAGGAACCCAGACTGTAAGTCAGAGTTGGCCCTGGCCACATGAGAGTTAATCTGGGCAAGGTATCTCCTGCAGTACACTCTCAACACCCTACATTTCCACATGTCTGCTAACTCCTTCCTAGGAGTGAATATCATAGACACAGTAAATGTGGGACCTTCAGGGATGGTGACAATTTTGATGGGATACACTAAAAAATCTGTAAAGATGGTTAAGATTTAATATGACTGACTGCCTAAATGCTTCTTTTTATGTGTCTATAAAAATGATATCATGAAAGCAAAGCCTTGGGATGATTAATCAGACTTCTATCTTCAAGGAGCCCAGGCAAGAATTATTGCCCAGGTCCAGAGGTATGGCTGGGGCCCTGAGTCAGGGCAGCAGTGGTCCTGGCAGAAGATGAGGAGGCAGCAGCTGTTTATGAGACTAAATGGACTTGGGGGAAGAAAAGTGGCAGGGAAATGGGAAAAAAAAATGGGCTTTATTTTGAATATGTGGATTGAAGGCAGAGGTCAACCTGGCTCTTAGAGGAAAAGGAAGAGCCAGTACTTGTGATTTAGTTTGAGGGTATGGTTCATTGTACTATTCGAGAGGCATGAAACTTCCTGGTACTGAAAAAAGTCTGAAATTTCAGGAAGAGGAATGAGCATTCTATGGGAACACCCATAGAAAAGACAAGGGTGATCAGAAGAGGTCTTTGAGGCTGCTCACTCCTAAAAGACAAAAAGGCAAAGGGGACCAAAGGAACATGTGTCAGGGGAGGAAAAAGAGAATCAAGAATTACTGTCTGCTGCAAGTCACCTGCCATGAGCTTCTCAAGATAGACAGAGCCAGCCCAGTCTAACCCACTGATCATGGCTGTTGGCTTACCCATCAGCTCTTTTTCAGTGGATCAGATGGAAATGCTTGAATTCATTCCTCCTCTCTGATTCACTGTGTTCCTATCCACACAGGGTGGGGACAGGTGTGGGCCTCTGATTGTTGTCTGTCCTCCCTCTGGGCAGCTTTAAAACCTATTCATAGGCCCCTGTTTATTTGGTCTTCTAAAAATAGGGTCTGCCTTTGAAGCATATGTGATCTCTGATTTTTTTTATTCTTTCCTAAAATTCTTCAAAGCAGTCAAATCTACCATCAACCCTCTCATCACTCAGAAAGGGAAATAAGAATCATTCCTGAGGCAAACAGCAAAGAGGGCTGAGGAGGCAGTGGTAACAATAGGCATGGAGCACCATTTTTTTCAAAATCAAGTGAAGATTGGGCATAATGGCACATACCTATAATCCCAAGGACCCACAAGGTTGAGGTAGAAGGATTGCAAGTTCAAGGCCAGCCTCAGCAACTTAGCAAGAGCCTGTCTCAAAATAAAAAATAAAATAAAATAAAAAGAACTAGGAATATAGATCAGTGATAGAGTGGCCCTGGGTTTAATCCCCCCAGTACCAAAAGAAAAAGAAGAGTGGGGAGGGGGAAGGAGGAAGAAAGGGAGGGAGGGAAGGGTGGGAAGGGAGAGAGAAAGAAAGAAAGAAAAGTGGAGGTGGAGTCCATGAACAGTTGCTGAAGACCTAAAGATTTCCTCATTGTGCCCCCTGAGTTGGTTCTTGAGGTCCATCCAGGTTTGTGAACACATATAGGACAGAAAGGCTTAAATGTTAGAACTTAAATGTTCAGGATTGTAGATTTAATATAAGAACAAAAGATGCCAGCTTCATCCCACCAACTCCACCTAATCCCTTTCTCAGAGTGGCCCTAGATCTATCTCTTGGTTCTTTACAAGTCAGGAAAAGACTGAATTGGATAATTGAATGAACCATCAGAAAACCGCATCCTTCAGTTGTTTCTTGGCCCCTGATTATGACCTGTCTAATCTATTGATGGGGGCGTAGAGATAGGACATACACAATTACATCATCAGTTTTCCAGAAGTTTCTAAAATGTCTCCTCCACCCTCAGTCCTCCAAATAGATGGCTGCATCAGGGAGCAGACCTCTAAAGTCATAGACCATTTTAAAATGAGCTTTGGCTCTCACTAATGTGGCTTTGGTACTACAGTAAAGGGCAGCAAAAGTCTTGGAAAAATTCAGAAGGAGATTATCTCTGGTGATTGAAGAAGGCTGCTGCTAGCTTGTGGGTGCAACTTGGAACCCCTGGGACTTTAGGGGTTGGATTCCCTGGGAAATTCTCTGATTATTGAACTGAAGAGTGACTATAGTGCGAGTTTTTCCACCCACATTCCAGACCAGCAAGCCAAGGCTGTGTTTCCCATTCTCAGAACCACAGAGGTGATTCAGAAAGCATGAGATGAAAAAATCACTTCAAATACAACCTTTGCTTCCCTACAACCAAGGAGTACCATGCTCATTAACTGGCCAGTAGGGATGGCAGCACTTAGGGAGGAGTCAGTGGTCCCAATACTTTACAGGTACAATGACCCACTATGAGAAACAAAGTGTAAGAGGCTTAACTAGTTACCTGCTTGGATTACCCAAAGCTCAGAGAGACAGCCCACTACATAAGGGGTAGAGCCTATTCTACTCTAGATCTGTGTTCCATTGAAACCTGCATAGAGAGGGGACACTTGGACATAAATAAAGGGGGCACCCCAGACAGAGGAACCCCAAAGAATTAGTATGGTCTCAGAAATATGGAAGGTACAGAATTCTGACCACTCAGGGACAGTTCCTGGCAATGATATCCCTTTAGAGCTAAAACCTTTAAACCTTCCATCACCACCATTAGCCTGGTTCCAGAATCAGCCTGGAACACCCAAGAAAGAAGGGGATCCATGCTCTATTTGGATGGCTAAGAATCTTCCCTGACACCAAATGAACTTTGTCATGCACTTAAATGTTCAGGATTGTAGATTTAATATAAGAACAAAAGATGCCAGCTTCATCCCACCAACCCCACCTAATCCCCTTCTCAGAGTGGCCCTAGATCTATCTCTTGGTTCTTTACAAGTCAGGAAAAGACTGATTCAAATCCATTGTGTCATGCTTATCTAAGGACCGGGGCAGTCTGGGGGCTGGGACCACTCTGTGATATCTATGCCCATATAGGTACCATCAGGTACACAGCCATAAGTCCATGCCCCAAGGATGGAGGCAAAATCCTGAAGACTTTCTTTCAGCAGAATCTGCTCTCTCCAAGATGTGGAGAGTTCTCCAAAGCTGTGATGTCTCAGCAACTTTAAAAAATAATTATCTCTGTGCAGTGCTTCTCTCAGAGAGTCATTGGGATCAAAAGAATAGCTTTACTCAGGGGGAAAAACAAGGGACAGAAATTGTCAAGATAAATCCAGCGGTTAGACAGCATGTCTCTGCTGAGCTGGAGTTTTTGGAGTTTTGTTCTTTTCTCTTTTCCTAAGATGCTTAGTGAAACAACTGTAGGGCATAGTCAGCTCTCTGTAGAAGAAAGGAAAGAAGAACCACTGGCTTCCTGCTAAATGGATGTCAGTAAAACCACGTAAATTGAAACTGAGCCCAGAGCTCAGAGTCCCTGTATCAACAGGTAAATCAGAGGGTAAATGTACACTGCCAATTGTTAAAAGGATCTACACCCCTGGGATCATGCAGGTATTTTTTTAGGTGGATACTTGGGATTGAACTCAGGGACACTCAATCACTGAGCCACATTCCAGCTCTATTTTTATTTTATTTAGAGACAGGGTCTCACTGAGTTTCTTAGTGCCTTACCGTTGCTGAGGTTGGCTTTGAACTCGCAATCCTCCTGCCTCAGCCTCCCAAGCCACTGGGATTATAGGCACCACCATGCCTGGTCTTATAGGTCTTTTTTCAAAAAAAAATTACATACACACTCAAAGAAAATGGGAAAAACAGATAAAGAAAATGGGGCAAAATGTTAACAATGGACAATCTAAATAAAGAGTATAGGAAATGTTTTTTGTACTGTTCATGCAGCTTTTTTGAAAGTATAAAAGTATTTCTTTTTTATTTTTTGAGCCTTTACAAATTTTATTTTTCTTTAAAACTATTATAATCTCACATATCTTTTATTTATTTATTTATTCTAATTTGTCATATAGGACAACAGAATGCATTTCAATTCATAGTACACATATAGAGCACAGTTTTTCATGTCTGGTTATACACAAAGTAGAGTCACACGATTCATGTCTTCATACATGTACTTAAGATAATAATGTCCATCTCATTCCACCATCTTTCCTATCCCACCACCTTCTTCCTTCCTCTCCCTTCCCTTTGCCCTATCTAAAATTTCCTCCCATGCTCTCCCCGACCCTGTTCCCATTATGGATCAGCATCCTCATATCAGAGAAAACATTCAGCATTTGGTTTGGGGGGATTGGCTAACTTCATTTAGCATAATATTCTCCAACTCCATCCAATTACCTGCAAATGCCATGATTTTATTCTCTTTTAATGCTGAAAATATATATTCTATCATGTATATATACCACAGTTTCTTTATCCATTCATCTACTGAAGGGCATCTAGGTTGGTTCCACAATTTAGCTATTGTGAATTGTGCTGCTACAAACATTGATGTGGATGCATTGCTATACTATGCTGTTTTTAAGTCCTTTGGGTGTAAACTAAGGGATAGGATAGCTGGTCAAATGGTGATCCCATTCCAAGTTTTCCAAGGAATCTCCATACTATTTTCCAGATTGGTTACATCAATATTCAGTCCCACCAGCAATGTATAAGTGTGCCTCCCCCCCACACACACAACCTCACCAACCAACATGAATTGTTGTTTGTATTCTTAATAGCTGGCATTCTGACTGGAGTATGATAAAATCTTAGAGTAGTTTTGATTTTCATTTCTCTGATTGCTAGAGATGTTGAACATCTTTTTATATATTTGTGGATTGATTGTATATCATCTTCAGAGAAGTGTCTGTTCAGTTCCCTGGCCAATTTATTGATTGGGTTATTCATTTTCTTGATGTTAAGATTTTTTAGTTCTTTATATGTCATAGAGATTAGTGCCATATCTGATGTGCATGTGATAAAAATTTGCTCCCATTCTGTAGGCTCTCAATTCATCTCACTGATTGTTTCTTTTGCTGAGAAGAAACTTTTTAGTTTGAATCTATCCCATTTATTTATTCTTAATTTTATTTCTTGCACTATAGGAGTCTTATTAAGGAAGTCAGGGCCTAACCTGACATGAAGATTTGGGCCTACTTTTTCTTCTGTTAAGAGCAGGGTCTCTTGTTTAATTCCTAGGTCCTTGCTCCACTTTGAGTTGAGTTTTGTGCATGATGCGAGATAGGGGTTTAATTTCATTTTGTTGCATATGGATTTTCAGTTTTCCCAGCACCATTTGTTATCTTTCTTCAATATATGATTTTGGCACCTTTGTCTAATATGGGATAACTATATTTATGTGGGTTTGTCTCTATGTCCTCTATTCTGTACCATTGGTCTACAAGTCTATTTTAATGCCAATACCATGCTGCTTTTGTTACTATTGCTTTGTAGTACAGTTTAAGTCTGGTATAGTGACGCCATCTGTTTCACTCTTCTTGCTAAGGATTGCTTTGGCTATTCTGGGTCTATTATTTTTCCAGATGAATTTCATTGCCATACAGGTCTTTTGACTGCTGTTCTAATCACATCTCCACAGGCCACAGATGGATGTCTCATAGAGGTAGCCAGACTGGAAGAAACCCAGGCATCTGCTGCTTCCACTTGGAACCCTCACATGGCACAATGTGACACATGGATGGAAGTCCTCCATGCCTGGAGACAGAAGCTGGGCACAGTCAAGAGATCTCACCCTGAAATCTGGATGCCTCATGTACTGAGCACAAGGATTTTCCTCTATGGATCAAACTAGCTCCAGAAGGAAGTTCTTCTACTCAAGGATGAGAGAGTAATGACTCAAGCACCTACCAATCTGACAGGTTTTGCCTAGAGATAGTAGTATAGAATAAGATTGTTAGTAACAAAGTTATCAACACATATTTTATAACTCATAAAGCAGTTCATAATTGTTAAGCACCTACTGTGCACATAGTAGGTGCTTAACAATTATGTAATAAAAACACAATAGAGACTAACTATAAACTGTAACACATCCAAACAGACCTCCAAAAACTCTCCAGTCATTTTCATTCATTTTCTCACTGACAGCATTGAATTGCATCAACTATTCAGCTGTAGCACTAAGAGATGCTGAAACAAGTTAAATATAGCTTCTTCCCTTATAAGGAATACATTCTGGTGAATAAACAAGAATTGTGATTCTTAAAAAGACATAGTGGAGGCCCCAGGCAAGAGGTGACTTTTGAGCTGGGCTTCAGAGTATTCAGCAGAAGTTCAACAGATGGAAAAGGGAATGGATAACCTTCTAAGTAAAGAGAACAATATCATAAACACATGGAGAGGAGCTGCAAACACAGTACCAAACAACTAGCAATAAAGGAAAGAATATGATGAATGTAACGAGTGTTTCTGAGAGTAAATGCCAGACAAGTTAGAGAAAGATGCCTATTTCATTTGGGGTGATCAAGAGAGATACACAGAGAAGGGAAGATTTTTATCAGAATGGGTTGGCTTTACTTGAGCAGTTATAGAAAAGGGAATTTATTCCAGATAAAGGACCAGGTCAACAAAATCCAAATTTTAGGATATTTGGAACCTGTGGCCACAGACTTAGGCATTTACTCTGGGAACAGATGGCATTGAGATGTTAGGTCCTAGGGCAGGACCAAAGAAAGGAGTGTTTTCTCTATGTAGAAGAAGTTCCCAGAGTCATTCTATGTCTGGGGAAAGTTCAGGAGGGTGGGAGGGAAATCAGGTCAGGTGTACCTGCCCCAGGCTTAGGATGACAGATGCTCTCATCTCCCTTCATTGTCTTAGACACCCCCTCCCTGCCCAGAGCATTCCAACATCACTCACACCACTTGGAGGACACTTCCTGCTCTTTATTTATTTCCTGCTCTTTATTCAGAGAGAGCTTTTTCTATCAAAAACAAAATAGAAACTTCAAGGTCTCCTGCATACAGCTTATCTTGAAAATACCATTTTCTACTTTGTCTCTGTGGGTGGCAAGGGCTTCCTTCTTATTCCCTCATTGCTCTGGGCACTTTCCTAACAAGATATGTGGTTTCACTTGAGGGCTTGGAACCCGGATGACCACCTCCTGTGCTCTGTGTTTCTGCAACAGGGCTGCCAGTGGCAGAGCTCAACAGTAGTAGCTGAGGGAAGAAAGCAACATTCAAAAAATCAGTGACCTGACTACACAAAAAGAAATAAAGCAGGAAATGAAGATCATATATAACCCCACCAGCCACTGACAATGTTTTCATGTATTGTCTTCTTGTAGGTTTTTCAGTTTTTATGCCATTGATATTCCAGTGTACTTACAGTTGTGTGTCATGCCCTTCGTACACACTGCTTGGTGTTTCATTTTAGTACTATTCTCTTTCTATCTCCCTATTTTTTTCTTTGTTTGATACCACACTGGAAATCAAACCATGGGCCTATGCATGCCAACAACTGCTTTGCCACTGAGCCACATCACCATCCTTCTTTTTTCTTCCTCCTTTTTTCTATGTGGCTCATGCCTGCTTATTCCTGGGATCTCACCTTAGACTATACTAAGGTTTGGGTGTGGTTTGTCCCCCATAGGTTCATGCATTGGAAGCATGATCCCCAGGATGGCTGTGTTGGAAGGTGATGGGACCTTTAAGAGGAGGGGCCTAGAGAAAGATTATCAGCTCTTCATGGGCAGGCATGCTTTCAGAAGGAATTAATGCTGGTTTTGCAGGGAAGGAGTTCTTGTAGGGGGATTTTACAAAAGCACAAGACTAGCTAGCCCCTCTCCAGTCTCTCAGCCTTCCTGTCTTATCATGCGATCTCTGCTTCTGGAAGTTGCTCCCATCATGATGCCACCCATCATTAGGCTTCTCCCAGAAGCCAAACCAAGGTAACTGCTCAATCGTGAACTTTCAGACTTCAAAATTTTGAGCTAAATAAACCTCCTTCCTTCATAAGTACCAGTTTCAATTATTGTTATAGTAACAGAAATAGCTTCACATCAACAATATCTCTTCCAGGAAGAGATGCTCTTCTTGATGTTCTTGAGCACCAAGTCACCCAGTCATCTCTTACAGGCTGCCTTCATCCTATACCTCTATCACAGTAATCAACAGTGTCATAATTTCTTCATTGTGTGAGGTTTACAAGTGTAAGAATTGCATCTATTTTGAAAATGGATGGAGGTAGATTAGGAGAAAAATAGAGAGGGACATAATTCTTTTTATACATTTATTTTAATGATCACATAATATTCTATTACAAGGATATACCATAAATTAACATACTGAATAATACCATTGCTCAATCATAACTATTGAACACTTGCTAGTTGTTGCTTGTTTATTCCTTATCACCTCCTACACACTAAACTGGAAAGTGGGAACTGATTTAAGTTCTGCAGAGAGCAGAAACCATGTACTTTCCATTCACTGATGTGTCCTCAAAATTTAGAACATCTGAAAGATTTAACTCATCTTAATATTTATTGAACAAATGATTTAAAGAATGAATGAACTTGTGTATTATTTCCAGTGTACTGCCAGTATCAATAACTCTATGATAAACATTATTGTGTATGAATCTCAAACACAAAGAAAATTATTTAATCATGTTATTTGAGCATATATAAAAACTTTTAATATAAATGTGCATATATTCTTAGTTAAGGAAAATATCAATTTATCCTTCCACCAACTACCACCATAAGAAGAATATTTCTGCATTCTTTACACATTGAAACACATTAAAAAATATCTTTTCAATCTTTGCCAATAAGGTAGGTGAAAAATAGAATCTACTTTTTGTTAATTTGTGTTTATTTGGTTTCTGGGGAGAATCAAGATTTTAATATGTTTCTTTGTTGTTGATATTTCAAATTGTCTGTTTATGAACTGTGCCCATTTTCCTAGTGGGGTCTTAATATATTTCTAATTAATATAAATATGAGTAGTTCTTCACATAATTAATTCTTTGCCTTTGATAGTTGCTAACATTTGCTTTTTCATTGTACATGCCTTTTGATGTAGTGAAAGTGTTTTTATTAATAACAGTCAAATCTATTGTTATTTATTCTATCAATGTATGTCTAGAATAGCATTTTTCAATTACAGCACTGACTTAAATTTTCTTCTAATTTTAATATAGCTTGATTTTCTTTCATTAATATGTATCCCTTTTGCTGTATGGTAAAAAATGAGGTTCCAAACTTTATCTTTTTCCCAAAGAACAAGCCATTTATTCCAGTGGTATTTATTCAGTGCCTGATCTCTCCCTCTCTGAGTTGCTATCCTACATATATTAAGGATCTTTATTTGGGTTATCCTGTGCAATAGGTCTGTCTACTCTTCTTTAACTGATACTTTCTTTTGTTTTGTTCAGTAATAGTTTATGATATGTTCTAATAAATAATAAAACAAACCCTCTCATTCAACTTCTCTGTCATAATTTTCAGCTACTTTCACCTATATGCTTTTTTTCAGATAAGTTTAAAAATTATTTGTCAAGTCTTCCCCTCTCATGAAAAGAATCAGAGTTTGAGGAAAAAGTAAACTTATATATTAATATGGAAAGAACTGGTGTCTTTATGACACCCAGTTTTCTTCTTGGCCTTTCATAAGACTCTTTCTGCAAGTTTGGGGTATTGTTTGGATGGGACACGGGGGACAGCAGTGCTTCATCTCCCAGCAAGTTCTCTGCCTTCTCAGCAGAGCTCTCTCATAAGCAGAGTTATGTCCAGGCTGGGTTTAGGGTTCTCTTTAAGCTGTGTCTCTCTGAGAGAGCTGCTTGTGTGAAATTCTACAACAATTATTCAGCTAATTTACAGCCTAAATTGAACATTTTGATCTGAATTCATTTAGCAAATTGGGCCAAAATTAAGATGAGAATAGGATATAGAAAGTAGCAATATCATGGCATAATTACAAAGAAGAAGAGGAGGAGGAGGAGAAGGAGGAGGAGGAGGAGGAGGAGGAAGAAGAAGAAGAAGAAGAAGAAGAAAAGGAAGAGGGAGAAGAAGGAAAAGAAAGAAAAAAGAAGGCTCTGTAAACATGAGTCCTCTGCTCAGCTGGCCCTCCTAGCAGCTGTTAAGCAGAGATATCGAATCCTCTCTCTTGGTCCCAGTTTTTGCATCTAGGGAGTGAATAGGTTGAACCTGATAGTCCTGAAATTTCTTTTGTTCTTTGAGTTTCTAATGGACAATTTATAAACTGTTCATGCCTACATTTGCTTTCTGATTCTGGAAGATCTCATTTACCAGCCCTGACTTCAAGTTATATAAACTATAATTGAAATTCTGCATTACTATCTGTGACTTTAAGGATAGTCAAAATTCTAGACATCTGGAAGATAAGATCCTACAGGATGCTGAATTGAATTCTTACGGTTTCCCTTCAATGCTAAAGCAGGACAAATGGACAAAGGTGGAGGCAGGCATTCCTCCCTGTTGGCTACTGGACTTTGAGATCAAGGCTGGACAACAATGGCCCTGACCTGTACCCTGCAGGGATTTTCATGGCCTTTGGAGGTAACCTGTACACCCTACAAATTCTATAGTCAGGTCCACAATGACTGGTGGGGGAAGGGCCATTTCCATGTCCTCTCTGCTGCAGGGGGTAAGTTCCAATTCTGAGATACCCACTGTCAGATCAGTCGGGGCAGGCAATGGCCAAAGGAGGCAGATTTAAAAGGGCCGCTTAACAGGCTTTATTGAGATATCACTCCCTGGGGGAACTCGATCAGACCCACAGAGGGGACAGGGGAAGGGTCTGAGGAGAAACCGCGGAAGCTCGACCGGACTGGACTTTTATGGGGCTTCCAGCAGGAAGGGAAGGGCTTGGGACTGGAAAAGGTGTTCTTAGAGTCCCTTTGCCCCCTTGGAGTTTGTCAGGGGAGTTGGCTGAACTCCAGGATTGGCCAGGGGGGTCCTGTTGATTGACAGGCATTAGTCAGGAGGTCTGGATGATTGACAGGCGTTTCCGCTGGCATCTGATTGATGTTCTTTTCCCGCACGGGCTGCTTTGTTCTAAGTTGCCACTAAGTCGCCACCAAGTCGCTGCCACCGACCTAACACCCACCAACCCAAGTAGACTAGGTTTTGCAGAGGATCCACTAAAATCAGCAGGTAGAAACTCAGCATTGGCTAAAATAGTCACCAACTTCCCTACAAAGCCCAGGTGAACAGAATTAATGGAGCTACATAATGTTATAGAGGATATGATTGCTAAGGAACCCAGCCTTGTACCAAGGCCAGAAGGATCTGAGGACATGATATGAAGAGGAAAAAATGTACTAAGTCAGCTCTGAAGCCAAATCTCAGCTCACCAATAACCAACTATGCCACATTGGGCATGTTATTTGACTTCTCTGTTTCTTCACCTATAAAATGAGTATTCTTAGGTAAGTGTCTTTGTGTAAGTAAAGTGTCTCATACGTAGAAAGTAAAAAGGAAGGGTTATTTTCTTTCTCCCTCTCAGAAGCAGAGATAAACCACAATTTCAAATTCCAGCTCCCTCACCTATTAGCAAGGTAAATGTGATCCTCTCTCAAACCTTCCTCTTACAAGTGAAATGGGAAGAATAATACCCACAGCAAATAAGACATGGGTGGACTTGATCATTCTTCATCAAATGAAAATATCACAAGAAGGTAAGACTCCGGTTTTTAAATAGAGGAAAGAGAACCTGTCTGGTGATCCCATGGAGCCTGCTATTGCAGCATGACAGTGTGTAGGGTCACTCCATGGTAATTAATGCCCAATTCCCATCATTAAAGCTGATCCTGTAGGCTGCCTGGGTCTGGAGAGGAGCCTTCTGTCTGCTGATGCTAATGATGATGTTCGTGTGTTAACCTTCCCCCAGGGTGTTCTCTATCACCCGGCAGCCAGAAGATGAGCGATTTCCTGGCTTGGCTTTGCCTGCACAGCTGGGCAGCTGCCTCTGGGTAGAAGCCAGGGGACTGTTTTAGGGTTATTTTCTTTCACTGCATTGCTATTTTCCAGGAAAATAAGATCAGAGGTTGCACAGACACTCCCTGACTCTTAAAAAGAAAAAAAAAAAAAGATTCTGTGTAGGTGACATGGCCATTAGGACTCTGGATCTTTGTGTCTTTCTTCTCCATGTAGCTTTCTGTCCTCCTGTAAGTCTCAGTCTAAGAGCCTAGAATCCTCTTCCTCAGAATTTACCAGGTCTCTGCCTACTATTCCTCACATACATGATTCTAAACTTCTGAGGTCAAGCACCATACCTTGTTTCTTTCTATAACTCCAGTGCCAGTTACATAGTAGATTCTTAGTTAAAAACAAATTCAAACAGACCTGATCTTCATCAAATGTTCATGGGCTGAGGGTCCAGAGCAGCCTGAGGACCGACCTGAGGGGTGAGGAGGGTAGTACAAGAGAGCAAAGCTGCCGGTATCTGGCCTTTCCTGGAGGTGCAACCCCTGTGGGAGCAGAGGCTCTGCTTGGGTCAGGACACTCCTGAGCTCTGCCACCTACAGGGACTGTATTTTCTAAATCAAAATTTGAAAAATGAGGCTGGGGATGTGGCTCAAGCGGTATCGCGCTCACTTGGCATGCGCGGGGCGCTGGGTTTGATTCTCAGCACCGAAAACTGAAAAATAAATATTTAAAAAGTTTCTCTCTCTCTCTCCTCTCTCTCTTTTAAGAAAATTGAAAAATAGTGTCCTATTGAAAGAAACCTTTTATTGGAATGAATGCAATCATGAGAAGTCAACAGAACTTCATAAAATCCAACATCTATAACTTCACCATATATAAGTGTGGGGGCAGTCAATTAATTACATGGTGCTTTGGGTCAAGTCATGCCACTCCTAAACAAAGCTGACAAAGTGCTTTGAAGTTTCATCTACTACGCAGTGGCTGGAAAACAACTGGGGTGGGGTTTTGTGCAACACTGCAGCCTGGCCCAATGGCAGTGGGGGCTTTAAAGGTTACAGATTTATCAGGAGCCCTTTAAAACTCCCCAGAGGTTCTGCAGAGAGAGGAAATGTCTTTCCTGTTCCTCAGATCCCACCCTAATTAGCCAAACTGTTTCCCTAACTGAAAGATCTTCCTGAAAGGTTGCTCTG
The DNA here is from genome assembly GCF_052094955.1 of Ictidomys tridecemlineatus. Classification (NCBI taxonomy): domain Eukaryota; kingdom Metazoa; phylum Chordata; class Mammalia; order Rodentia; family Sciuridae; genus Ictidomys; species Ictidomys tridecemlineatus. The sequence continues at coordinate 117,771,510 of NC_135480.1, read as the reverse complement.
AGTGTGTGAGGTAGAATCCATGGGATCAGCAGACACATAGGTGAACTGCTCTGAAAACTTACTTCCTTTCCAACAAATAAGAGAATATTAGCTTGCTGCTTTGAGAAATAGCATTTCTTTGTTTAGAATTCTGTTTGGAATTTATTTCTTCATAGAGACTTGATTGGAGAAAAGAAGTATATAATCTTCTTGCATTATTATTAAAAGCATTAGTTAATCCTGCTGTGAAGAACTGCAATTTACTTGGGAGGGTTTCAGGAGGAGTAAAATCATGCCTCCTGGCTCCTAGCAGGACACTTCGCTGTCCTGCTGACATGCTTGGTACAGGGAGGGCAGGGAGGAGAACATCCACAGCCCCCTGCAGACCCTGGTTCTCATCCTAGATGAGCACCAGCCTGCCTCATGCAGAGGGATTCCCATTCTAACCCAGCAAAGGGAAGGGACCTGTCTGACTCACAAGGTTTGACTTAAAGTGTCTTAGATGCACAAAGCTAAAGATGCTCATGCCTCATGTGAGGCTTGGGAAGGGTTTATATGAGTATCATCCAACCTGTGTGATTCCCTGCCTCTGTTCCCAGTTCAGCATTTGCTTTCAACAAGAATTGACACCCTTCCACTTGTCCTCATCTCTTTTTCACAGACTAGGAAACTTCAGTCCATAGAGCAGGGCTCAGAGACGGGAAATGGTTGCTAGTGGTCACACAGCAAATCAATCACTTATGAAACCATTATTATTATTATTATTATTATTATTATTATTATTATTATTATTATTATTGGTATAAGGGATTGAACCCAGGGGTGCTTAACCACTGAGTCACATCCCCATCCCTTTTTATTTTTTATTTTGAGACAGGATCTTGCTAATTTGTTTGGGCCTAAGTTGCTAAGGCTAGCTTTGAATTGTGATCCTCCTGCCTCAGCCTCCCAGGTCACTGGATTATAGGCATGTGTCACTGTATCTGACCTAAAAGTATTATTGATTTCTCTGTACTCAACAGCGGGATGGAGGTGGTCTTGGTTTTGTCCTATAGGGAGACTGGAATGAAATTAAACCACCAAGTGCTCTGCCAGGTATGGTGGAGCATGCCTGTAATCCCAGTGGCTTGGGAGGCTGAGTTCAAAGCCAGCCTCAGCAACTCGGTGAGACCCTGTCTCTAAATAAAATACAAAATAGGGCTGGGAATGTGGTTCAGCAGCCGAGTGTCCCTGAGTTCAATCCCAGGTTACACCATACCCCACCTCAAAAAAAAAAAAAAAAAAAAAGCCAGGACTCTGCAGCAGGAAAATGAAAGGAACACTTGGCTGATGTCAGCTTCTCTGGCCCCTCTGAAGTCTGTGTTCCTGGAACTTAAGGCCCAAGAGATAAAAGGAAGATTCTGAATATTTGATCCATGTCACTTTCTCCAACCATCCCTGTATCCTTACAGTTTCTTGCAATTCTGTTTTAACCTCTTTCCCATGCACTCAACTCAACTACCATGGGTGAACTAATTGTCACCATCAGACCCATAAATAAAGGAAACCAGATCTGGGGTTTTGAACTCCTGAAGACACTTAGAATGTGGGCCTGAAGACAAGTTGGGGAGAGAGAACATTCTCTCAGCAATGGAGTTGCCTGCCTTCTCCATTTTAAGATGAGAGGAAATGACAGGCATAGCCCAAGAAATACCTTGTGTCTCTGGCTTTTTCCTTGTGAGGGGCTTCGGATCATAAACACCTGACACTGTGCTGGTCTAGTTGGGTTGTAGAATGAGGAGGAATCTGGAGCCCCACACGACAGAAGGATTCAGCTCAATCTGCAGCTTGTGCTGAAAAGCTAAATGGCATGTAATTCAGTTAAAGGAGAAGGAAGCAAACCTCATCACAACAGTTGAAAACACGAAAACAACAAATAAACAGCTGCTTTGAGCAGGCAACAAGGAGGCCAATTTGATCGTCACAGAAAGAAAAGTGCCATCTTGCATGTGTGTGTTTGCGCCTGCGCGTGCCTAGGTGTTGGGAGGGGTAGCTTGCTTCAAGAAGCTGCAGCTGTGAGCAGTTTAGAGCACAGCATTAACTAAGTTCCCGGAACAATTTGCTAGATTAAAACTACACCACTCACAGCACACGGACTTGGGCCAAGTTTCAATGCTAATAGGCTGCACCCACGCCCATGCCCCCTTAACACTCACATTCCACCTGTCATAGCTGGACTCTAGAGGGAAATATTTGTGCTCTGAGAATCACAAGTCCTGGGATTGAAAATGCACCACACACCCACAAGCCTCAGGTAAATGCAAGACAAATAGAACTTTTCCTATTCAGTGTGTAGTGGGCAAACAATGTTACACAGAACCACAAAGAACCAATAATAAAAAGAACCAATAAGGGTTCCTAGATCCCTCTCCACAGTTATTAGAGCAGAATCTCTGAGGGCCCTATGAGTCTGATCTTAACAGGAACCTCAGTTGATTCTTCTGCACATGAAAGTTGAAGTATTGGTAGCATTGCCTCAAATATATTATTTGATATATTAGATTTTGCCCTGATAATTTTGCATAATGAAACCAGTAGAGTAGAGGAAGGGGATCAGGAGGAAGGAGGAGAGGAGATAAAAGGGAGATTCTAGGGAAAGAAGTTGATCAAATTATGTTATGTGCATGTACAAATATGTCACAATGAATCCCATTATTATGCATAATTACAATGCACCAATAAACACCATAAAAACTGTAATTCTGTATGACAAGGATAAACTCACAAAATCTCAGTGGTGTGAAACAACAGCCATTTGTTCTCACAGATCAGTGGGTTACTAGAGACAACTCTGCTTCCACCTGTAGATCTAGGAGTGCTAGGGTTAGGGAGAGGTTGGGGGTCTGTTCCACACATACTTATTCTGGGACTCAGGTTGAGGATACATCGATTCTTATAGCCATGGCAAAACTGGAAGAAGGCAATAGGAAACCATGAGGTCTCTTGAGATACACCATTGGATCTGGCTCATGGTCACTTCTACCCCATTCCAGCAACCAAAGAAGTTACATAGGCCCAGAGTCAAAGGATGAGCAATAGCATACCATCTACAACAATTCTGTGACAAGGGTACAGATTCATGGAGGGGCCAACTGATCTTCACAGTTGTTATTTTCTTCGTCAACAAAAGAGCTTCACTGCAAAGTGGGTGCAGACTAAGCCCTGCCCCTATCTGTGGAAGTATTCTAAGCATATAACAGGTTTATGTATTTGATAATAATTTCTAAACAGTATGAGTGATGTATCCATTAGCTGACATGATTCTCATTCCTATAACATAAGTCCTGAAAGGTGGAATAGTGTGGCAAGCCAGGTGATCTCTATATTCTGCCAGTTTCTCCAAATCTTTGTAGTGAGGCCAGACTGTATTACACTGCATATTGTTATTCACCAAATCTCCCTCCCTGCTCCCATGTTCTCAGCATAAGTACAGAACACAACAGGTGGTCACCCAAGTCTTCCTGTTAGAGAGACCACAGTGAAATTTCTTAATGGCCCAGATAAGTGATCCTTTCACTGTAGCAAAAAAAAAAAAAAAGGTCCAATGTTATGTGTACTTGTGGCTCACCTATCCCCATTTCACCCTGATCCTAGATACTTTCAATCATTTTGGGCTGGAGGAGTATATGGATCCTTACTAACTAGGGGTAACATCCCTCTCAGGATATCCAAAAGACTAATGTTCTTGGTAAAACCCTATTGTGTTTGATAAATTTGTTGTTGCTCCAAAAGCTCTTCCTGGTGCCTTAATAACAGGGAAGACACAAATGGATGCTGTGTTGTTTCTGTCCCAATACCTGAACCATGATAGGCCAGCAGTGAGAAATCACAGCTCAGCTCTTAACCATCCCTTGTTCACAGCACTATGAGATGTTACAGGGCCACTCAGGGACACTGGCTCCCATGCACCTGAAAGGGTGTGCATGCTCTGACGAAGAGAAATATACCCATATATCTGAAATATACCCATATATCTCAGTTCAACTCACTTGTGATTTAACTCAGAATCTGGCTCCAAGCCTACTTCTTCCCCAACATGCACTTGAGATTTGACTCCTCTTGTGTTAGGGTGGATACATTATCAGGCCCCAGTGCTGCATCTGTAGAGTCCTTCTCCCTAGCATCCATAAGATTAAGACCTGTTGAACCCCTCCCAATTTCCCCTTTAGGATAGGTATTAAAGGTATTGGCATGCTTAAGGATACTCATCTCTGTGACTGAGGGAGGTGTAACAAAAATGACATACTTTGGGAGCTTTTCCAATATATGCCTAGGTGGAATGTTTTTGCCAGTGCCATCTAGAACTTCAAGAGTTTTTTCAATCTCCAGACTTCAAGAATTTGGAAAATCAAGAAAAATTTCCTGTCTCATGTCTTTATTTGTTATGTCTCCATCTGTTCACTTTTCTCCTATTATTTACAAGCGAAGTCTGCATAATATGTCCTCCAAATATCTCATTTCTCCTTATAATTTCCAAGTCTCTCTCTCTCTCTTTTATTTTTAAGCCACTATTTTACTTTTCAATAGTTGCTATCTCCTTAATTCAGTTATTGAGTTTTCCAACCTGGAAAGTAGGACTTAGTTTCAGAAAGTATTCATTATGCTGTGGTTTAATTTTTTTTTTTTTACCAGATCTCTAGTTTTATAGCTACTGTAGTTGAAAAGATGTGTCTTTGAGTAGAGCCAGTGATTCTGGGTGTTCTGAATGTGCTTCTCTCCTGCTGAAGGGTTCCCTTAGGTGCGTCTTAATTCTCCATTGCTGCCTCATATTTACCTTGCAAGCCCTTAGAAGCCGCTGGGTTTCCATGAGCAATGGGAAACCTTGATGCTCATGAGTCCTGGTGGTAAATGCCAGCCCTACACCAGACTACAGCAGGAAGCCACTCTGCTTCTACCTCCTTGCCAATGGAGCTAGTATGCTCTCAGCTTCAGGGGTGGGAGCGACTGACTCAGCTCTTTTCTACATCCTCCAGCAACTTCTCTGGACCCAGGGAGGTCAGGTGTCTACAACTAACTGATCTCTTCTTTTCCTGAACTCAAACCTAATGTCCAAAACAGAACTCAGTTTTTCCAAAGAAAAATGTTTCTTACCTCCACTATTCCAGTCCTTCTGCAATCCACAAACCTAGGAGTTATCCTTGACTCAAATTCCTTCATTGTGCCCACCCTAAATCTATCCTGTCTTTTTGGTCATCTTGGGTCTAATTGCCACACTCTCCACTAAGATAAGTGCTTGTGTATACAGAAATCAGATTTTCTTCTTTAGGATATATCCTGGATTTTGACTTCCTGCTTCTAATTATTCATTCGGGAATTCCTGCATGCAACAAACATGTATTAAGTATCTACAGTATGCCAGGTCCTGGGATAGGATATTTGGGAAGTAATGGTGAACAGATTGTGCTTCTTTCCCCCAAGATGCTTGTGGTTATTACATAGAGAAAACAAGTGAACAGGAAAGGTTTCACAGAGGGCTAAGTACCATGAGGGTATAAGGGTCAAATACTGTGTGAAGAGGAAAGATGGCTGTCCATTTTCTCTAACACATATGAAGGTGTCCAATTTCTCTTTTCTTCCCTCCACTTTCATTATCTCTGCCTCTTTAACAGGAGTCCTTGTTGTATTGCATTCATTCTGTCTCCACTCTCCATCTCTCCTGATAGCAGCCTCCTTCCTCTAACATGTCTGTCCAGCTCCATTTGTGTCAAGAACTATGAAACCATCCTCTACTTAACCCTATGGAACATCACTGGAAGGACTATCCCTCTGCTCCTGCCTCCCATAGCAGCGAGGGGACATTTTATCACAATATCTTATCTGCTCTTCCTACTTGTGATATCTAAAGGCAAAACAGTTTAAGAGGAAAAGATCCTAGCTTGGCATACCTTAATTTTGTATATTCTCAGCTTTTCCAGCTGTATGATTGTAAGCAACTCTCGAGAACTCTCAGTTTCTTCTTGTGTAAAATAAATAAAATTTGACAACTTCCCTTTGGAAGGAGAAGAGGTCATATAGACTGGATATTCTTGAACTTATAAAACTGATTTACTCTGCACTTAATGGAATGTAGAAGTTTTATTGTGATAAAGAGGAATCAAAAGATGAACATCATTACTGCTGTCAAGTATGTCCTGACTATAGCCAAGAATCTTTGCTATTCAAAGTGAGCCTCATAGGCCACATGTTCTGAGCACTTCTTAGAAATGCAACATTCAGGACTACAGGACCAGAATCTATACTCCAATTAGATTCTGGTCAGAATCAATAGACTCCTAAGTGCTTTAAAGTTTGAGGGGCATCTGCCTGAGAAAACGAATCCCCCAAGGGAGGCAGGTTTCAGTTTCAATTTTAGGGAGCAGATTGATGGAATGTGGTGTAGGTAAGGCAATGGTGCTTCTGTCATGGGGCTCAAACAGAACTGGAACTGGCATTTCTCAGGGATGCTGTGCTAGAGGATTGAACAGACTATAGGGATTTAGAAACAATGACCTGTGCTACCCTTCTAACTCTGAGACATGAAGTTTCTTTAATTCTATGACTGTTGCCTTGGTTTCATCCAGGGTGCCACTGAAGCCAAAATACATGGTCACTACTATACATGGCTGGTTTTGAGAGAATGTTGCCAAGTACAGATGTAATGGTGGGAGTGGGCAAAGTGAGGCATAATGGCCCGATGTGTTATATTGCTTTCTCCTTCTCCAGAGGTTGTTTCTGAGAAGATCATTGAGCTTATTGCAGTCTTGGAACCCTCCTCTCCCACTCAACTTCACAAGGGCCCTTTTTCCTTTCCTGGTCAAGGGCCTGAATTCTCAATTTAGAAGCTAATTCTCGTTCAAATTAGTCCATCTCGCAGATAGAATTAGAAGCTGGGCAATGATTTGGAAAATACAATCAATTTAGTCCAATTGTTCTTGCATGTCAGCTCCATCCAATAATGAAGAATTTGCTCCTCAGGCTCTAGTATGACAAGGAGCCATTATTCATGGGAGTGAGATTTGTCTGATAGAACACAGGGGACAAATGGGTGGAGGGCTGTTTTCAACCCTAGGACAAGCACCAAGACTAGGACCAGGAGGGAGGAGGGAAGAGAAAATGGTGATTCAGTTCTGCCTACGAAGGAAAGTTTAATCAGGTTAAGTCACAAGATGGGATCCATGACTTAAAAATGCATCTATCTGTGCTTCTGATTCCTTAGGTAGAACCAGGTGGTATTGATACCTTCCTGCCCATTTCAAAGAGGTTATACTTATGAACAAAGAAACAATACAACTTACATGCAACCCCATTCATTTCTCATTATTTTCAATAAATATGTACAATATCTGATATTCATTAGACATCAGACGTGTACCCAACTTTGTGATAGGTGAAAGAGCTGCTTTGCTGAAAAAGGTGTCTAAACCTCCACAAAATTTATCTGAAATTATACACTGACTACCACTATTAGAAATGATGAGGATGCTATTGGTTGTGATGAGGATGGTAATAATAATGATGATAGTGGTAGGCATGCACCACTGTCGGCTGGCAATTGTTTTTAATGTGCAGTGAAAGATTGTTCCTCTCTTTGCTCATCTGGGCTATGAGCTAAGAAAGATTAAAATGCTTTTGCATGAAGCAAACAATATGCATATTTTATGAAATGCATTTCTCTGCCTGTTTAATTGTGGAATCTTCAAGAGGCAGGGAGATTCACCATTCACCATTGGGATAAATGAACAGGGCTTCAGTCTCAGTCCTGGGAGGCTCCTGACCACTGCCACGTCCTGGTTCCAGGCCTACTGCAGTCAGTGCCTGCAGTCTTCTGGCACATTGACTGCGTAATGTGACTCTGGCAGCTTACTTTCCTCTCTGGGCCCCAGTGTGTCTAACTGTGGAGCTCAAAGTGTCCACTTTCCCACTGCTTAAAACTTCTTGTGACTGCTTTGTTAGAGATAACTTTGCCAAGGTCTACAAAGATAATGGTTTAGGACCAGAGAATGAAGAGAAAGTTATTGGAAATAGCTATCCTAGGGACACCAAGGATGTCCTAGAGACACCATGATGGCTTTCTAGAAGCATTTCCAATAATCTTACCCGCGCTCACGTGTCAGGACATTCCAGTGCTTCCCCCTAAGTCTTAGTTTAGAATGTGGATATTCCAGTTCCCCTTTTCATCCCCCAGATATTTGCAGCTCAAAGTTGGGTTCAAACTGGGGACATGCTGGGCCTTCCCATACAGCAACTATGGAGCTCTACTGAGGAGGTGTGTCTGTTTGTGTCCTCATCTAGGCAGGTCTAGGAGAGGGCTTCATGATCACCCAGGCTGCACTAGTTGGCAAATGACATTTAACAAAGTCCTTATCAAAACATTGGTTACCCAGAGCCCAAGTTCTTCTTTCTGGACACCAGAGTTTAACTCTTGAAAATCCCATTTTCAAGTTCTGACAATTGGGTTGCCATTATGTAGAGATCATCATAATGTGATATGGGGAACACATTGGGCCAGGACTTTATCATACCTTCTCTACCTGCAAAGATATATCATCAATCCCACAGAATATTGTCTTTATGCCACTGTTTTACATCTCTCTAATTGTTCCTTTTGCCTATTAAACTTTAAGTTTCCTGAACATAAGTAAAATTTACTGGCCAGTAAATCAAGCACTTAGTAAATGCTAATTAAATGAATAAGTGAACAAAAGAAGGAAGAATTGAGAGACTACATAGAACAGTTGATTTTTAAAGACATGTAATTCTAGAAATTAAAGAGATCTTAGATATTTAGTATCATATAGTTACCAGAAATGGCTTAATCTCTCTCTGAACACACACACACTCACACATACACACACACACACACACACACACACACATATACACATAAACACACACACACAAAATATCCTACTAGTCTACCACCCATTCAAGGCAGACATCACTAACTGGTCATGGTGCTCTGTCCCATTTACCACAGATGTAGCTTCAGAACATTTCACAGCACTTCACACATCCACAAACAATTTCCTGAAATTGGCATGCAAGACAAAATTGATTTGCTATTCCTGATCTAGTTCAGTCCCCTCATTTGAAATATAGGCACTCTCAGCCTTCTCCAATCCTCCCCTGAATATCCCTTTTTTGCTCATATGTCTTGTCTAGCTGTCACTTTAAAGAAGATTCTGTCTTTTTCAAATAAAAGCACCTCCCACCCTGGAAATAGGCTCCACCGTGTGGGTGTCAGCCTGGCTTCCATAATGTGATGCCCTCCTGCCAAACCCAAGCAGGGTTTCCAGAGTCCTGACACTGCTTCTATCCAGATGTAAGAACATATGCCTCTCATGAGTGGTGCTGGCCTCGGTGCTGAAACAGACATGTATATATGAGACTGTAAAACCTACATGATTGAGGATTTAGGGTGTTTGCTTTGCTGAATGAGGGATTAGAGACCAGAAAGCCCAAAATGACCATCCGTTTGCTGAAAACAGAGCTAGAGAACATGAACTGTCAGATGTGTGCTCAAACTCAGGGGGCCCTTTTAAAGTTATCCCTAACTTCACAGACACTTTCTCACTAGGCCATGTGAGGATAGATCACCAGTTTCCCTTCTGAGACTCTAAATCCTTTTGGCCAGGAAATAGCCATCAGACAAAAATGCAGTTTTCCCAGCTCCAGGCATAGGTATAGCTGCAGAGGAGGTCTGGCCGTTGACCCAAGACTACTATCTTTGGAATCCCAATGACAGCCAATAGCTACATAATTTGTTGAGAAGTACCCAGACTATCAAGTGTCCTTGTCCCATCATATCTTCCTGATATCTGAGGGGGAAAAAAAACAGCTTTGCCCCCAGTATTCAACATGTTTTTCCTTCATGGGTCCATATCTCCTCTTTCTTATTTCTCAGAAATCCCGACAGACTCATGTTTGTCTTATAAAGTTGACAGAGAAATAAATATTCTTTGGCTCTGTCAGTTTTCCATGATCGTAGAGTCCATAAGGGAGTATTTGGTGTGAGTTCTCTCTTCCTATCTGGCATAACACATAGGTCAGGCTGCATGCAATTTGCACTAAGAATTGTAAGGCCCACTTATTCTGAGTATTCTTCTCCCCAACTTCTTACCCTGCCTCATACCCAGGAAAAAAAAGAAATTATGGGCCTAGTGAACCTTGAGAAGGAGAAGAGAGATTTGCTTCCATGACACTGTTTTTTCCTCAAACCATTTGGTACCTTTTTTGTTTGTTCATTTGGTTTTGTTTTGCTTTGTTTTCAGAATATGCCTAGTCAAAAATCACTCCTGGGGAGGCTGAGGATATAATTCAGTTGGTAGAATGCTTGCCTAGCACGCATGAAGCTTTCTGGGTTTGATCCCTAGTATCAAAAAAATCATTATTAATTTCTGAACCTTATGTACAACTATTATAGGTTTCTCTTTCTCCTCTAACCTCCCCAAAGTCATTGTGCCCTGAAAATCACAAGAAGAATTTGGAGAAAGCTTCCCACTACTTCCTGCACAGCCCCTGCCCAAGTCACCATCACACCTCCACACTCCCCCCCAAAGAAAATCCCTGTGCTCTGCCCTCTTCTTCTCTCTCAGTGGTACAGCACATGGGGAAAGGCAGATGGCGAACCTGAAATAGAGAAACCTCAGGCTTGCAAGACTGGAAACAGGAGCTGGTCTTTTAATTTCTGTGTTTTCAGCACCCAGTAAAGCTTGAGGCTGAGTAAATAGCTTTCAAGTATTGGGATGTATTAATGAAATCAAAGCACCCTTAAGAGACTCCTAGTTCCTTCTTTGTGTCTTCCAAATTCCAAAATGACAGTATGAGGAGTAATTTCTGCAGAAGCTCTGCTAACACCCAAAGGTCTAGGATGTTTTCCCATCACCCCAGCTATGAAGAGGAGCTTAGGCAGGAAATTAAACAACTACATCCATCATATTTATTGAACAGCTTCTTTCTGGAAGACAACAGTGTGGGAGGTCAGTCATGCACTTGAATCCTCAAACTCCAAAAAGAGTATCCTTCTCGCCTCACAAGGTTCTCTCTTTCCTTGCTCGCCATGCTTCAGCTTTGCTTGCCTTGCTTGGTTTGTTCCCTAAATACACCAAACCTCTTCAAAAACCTGGTTTGGATTATCACTGTTCCTCTGGCTGGATTCCCCATTCTTCCAGTGCTGCACATAGATGGCCCTTCTCCAATCTCTGTAAGGAGCCTTTCCCTGATCCTCCCCTCCCAGGATCCTCTCTAGCCAGTGATCCTGGCAATATCTGGACATCCTGTATATAAATATACATTCTTGATAAACCCTTTCATGATGAAGAGTTGAGTCTTAGTTTTGTTTCGGATAGGAAGAGTTCCTCCAAAGCTCTACGTAAGGTAAGAGGTGAAAAGATAAGATTATGAAAGCCATAACCCAATCATTGAATTGATCCATTTGATGAATTAATAATTTGAACAGGCTACTGGGTGATAACTGTAGGCCGGTGGGGGTTGCTGGAGGAGGTAGGTCACTGGGAACATGACTTCAGAGTTTATACTTTAATCCTCAGCTCCTTCTGCTTCTACTTCCTGGATACCATGAGATGAGGTGTTTTCTTCAGCTACAGCCTTCTGCCATGATGTTCTGCCTTACCTCAGGACCAGAGCAATGGAATTGACCAACCAGGTAGTGAAACTCTTGAAACTGTGAGCCTAAAATAAATGTTTTCTCTTTTAAGTTGTTCTTGTCAGGTAATTTGGTCATTGTGACAAAAAGCAGACTAACACAGTCCTGCAACTTAACCACCTGATCAAAGGCCAATTTTGTCACTTACCAAGCTTATGATATTTGATTAAATTACCTAAATATGCTCCAGTTTGCTGGCCTATAAAGTGTAAACTCTAATAGTACCTCATCATAAATGGCACCTCATAAATAACACCTAATGTCATGAAATTAGTTAAGGCACATGAAGACTTAGAACCTTACCTGGTGTGTGTGTATGTGTGTGTGTGTGTGTGTGTGTGTGTGTGTGTGTGTGTATTTATTTATTTTCTAGTGGCTATCATTCACCATGCTAATTCTGTTTTCTGACATATGATAGTAACTCAATAAATATTTAAGGAATAGACAAAAGATGCACACACAAATAAGAGTCTCCAGAGAAGTCCTGGAAAAGTGCTCCGGGACTCAGACGAAAGGCAGTTGACAGCCTGAAGTCCATCAGAATCAGGACAGGCTGCAGAGAAAAAGTGATAGCCTCAGTGTCCACATTGGGAGGAGTTTCAAGGGAGAGAAAGAGTGGTCTCTGCATAACAGTCAGGTTCTTCTTGTTTCCCCAAGAGGACAGAGAACTATCCCATCCTTACTTTAGAAAGATGCTCCCACAAGACGCAGGCCTCTGCTCACATTGCCTCTCAGGCTTCCCTCAGCCACGGAAGAAACCAAAGCACAACAAATTTTGAATAGCAGAAGCATTTCAAAGTCATGGCATGGCATCCTTGCTGTGGGTACAGGAATATGAGAGGCAGCAGCCAGGGAAGAAGAAAAGGGGGAACCTGAGAGTCCTTGTGGCAAAGATCATTTCCAATTTGCTATGGGGAAATAAGGATACCCAAGATCTAAAGATGGGACCTAAGAACTTTTAATAAAATGGAAAAGTTAAAAGGGCTACTCCTCTCTCTCTCTCTCTCTCTCTCTCTCTCTCTCTCTCTCTCTCTCTCCCCCCCCCTTCTCTGAACCATGAACTCAACTACTCCAAAGAGCACGAATTCACAACCAGCATGGAGCCACTGAAGGAACATTTCATGAGCCTGCCACACTTTGTAAGGGATGAGGAGGTCCCCAGGGAATTCACCCTGCCTGCTGAAGCAAAGGGCAGCTTTTCTGCCTCTCACTGCTGTCACTCCCTGTGGAACCTGGATATTCACATGCAAGTGCATGTGCACTGTGCCCCTTGTCTGGGCAATGACAGGTGAGTGTGTATACCGTGGGATATGGGACTCCTTATTGGGCTTTACCACTCAGATCAGCGAAATCACTGCTGTAGATTACCAGTGAAAAAGAGGGGATATTGTATGACTCTCTGAAACTGGAGTCCCAGCAATTAGACAACCAAGATGGCAGAGCCAGGACCTGGGGCTGCTGTAAGGGCAAAAAACAGCTCAGCTGTGTGAGCTCTCTGGAGCTCTTAGCTGAAAAGGAAAGACTGGCCTGAAAAGAAAGCTTTGGTGACAAGTCTGAAGCAGACCAAAGCACTGGATGAAAGAGAGGAGTAGGCTGAGAGAGCCCACTAGGGGAACAATTAACTGATAAGAGTAAACTAATTGTTATTCATATTAAATTAGGGCACAGGTGATTTGAAGAAAACCTACAGACCCTTCCAGATGTTTGAAGGTTTTGCATTGCAGATGATGCTTTTATGGGACCCTTCAGGGATTCAGATTATGGGAACTGGTCCAGGACAGAGCAGGGGCAGGACTCTTGTCCTGCTTAACTACACAATAAACACATAAAGGCTTGTCCCAGAGGACAGATCGGAGCTTTGCATACTAAGCATTCTCATGGTAAGCTTTGGGGTCTTCTGAGAAGAGAGGCTCACTCCTGGCAGAGAATGAAAAAAGAGGAAAAGATAAGTCATTGAGAAAGACCTGGAGGCTGCTCCAGATGTTTGGAGCAAGGGCCAAGATGCAGGGATGCACTAAATTCAGAAGTAGATTGGGAGGATTTTCATAAACCCTCAGAGGCCAAGCAGGAAGACAGAGAACAGTTGTAGAAAGGTGGCAGCTAGGGTTCATGCTAATTGGTGGAGACTGGTGTCTGGGCAAGTGTAGGTACTTATATGTACACATGAGAAATGAGAGGATATTTGTCTATTTATTTTGGCACATTCATATGCCTCTGTGCATGTTTTGTATCTACATAGATGTTTGTGTATGTGTATGGCCATACACTTAGGTGTTGCCCAAACTTCCCACTGAAAAAAAATGGCAGGCTGTTGTCTCTTTGCCAAGTCTTCTTGTGCTAATTTTAATCTCATGTTATTGCCTTAAGTTGGCTTTAAAAATTAATATTAAAATTCCATAAGCATAGCCTAGGGCTAAATTGCAAGACAGGTCCCTAGAAAGGGGTTTTATGATCACTATTGTTCTTACAAGAATGGTAAGATAAAGCTTGTCATCCTTCTTGTTCCCGCTGGTTGAGTTCCCATGAACTAGAGGGAGGGCACCCTGCAGAACACCTGCAGAAGGCATCCAACAGGCCACAGGGTCTCAGGATCAAATGGAACTCCTGACCACTTAATACAACTCCCTGTTTTATTACCAAAAGAGAGAGGAAAGTCCTTTGCCTAAGTGCCTTTTGAACTGGCCTGAAACTCAGGCCTCCTCATTGCCATTGCCCCGAGCTCAGCACTTGGGGGCTGGGACCCATCCTGGGAAAAGAGAAAAGAAGTGGGTATGAACCCACACACTGAGGAGATTCTAATTTCCCCATTGGTAAAATGCAGGGCTGGAGCTAGATAATCTCCAAGGTCATTTCTCCTGCTATTTGGTGATTCTGTGGCTGGTTCCAGTTGGCTCTGGGAGGAAGACTGAAAGGTATATCCTGCACTTGCCTGTGCTCCTCTTTCCTGCTTCTGTAACTGTCCTCCAGTAGATGTGGAGTCAGGGGAGAAGCAGAGTGTAAAGGGATGAAAATATTAGAAAGAAAATATCATCTTTTAAAAGCTTGATAGAGTCTAAGTTGGATGCTTTCTGCAGGTGTTCTGCAGGGTGCCCTCCCTCTAGTTCATGGGAGCAAGGGTTATTCCAATAGAGAAAAGAAAAGCACAGCAGGATTTGTGGTAATGATCCTGCACTACAGCAAGAGGTACTCAGGTTAGATTTAATGGAACTTCCTTGCTGGTAAGGAAGGCAGTTGTGCAAGGAGGACAGTTGTGTATGGTAATGGACAAAAGAGTGAGAGGAATGGTCAGCTGTTCCTAGAGACAGTAATTGATTATATTTTAAAGTTTGTAGTATGGTGTGGATGGTGGGACCCCTTCTTTCCATCCAGGTCTTGACCAAAGTGAGTGCTTCTGGAGCCAGTATCCTTCCACTCCTACCACACATACCCAATGGAAGGGCCAAGGTCTGTGAATGTGAATGGAAAGGATGCCTGTGATCTCAACCTGGGTCCACAGTCATTGGCAGTACAACGTGGATTCAGTAAAGCCTAGCTGTAGGTCACTGGATCAGTAAAGGAGGTGGCAGATCCTAAGGGCAAGCACTGACTTCCTACAGAAGCCGGTCATCTGGGGGGAGAAACCAGCCCTGACTACAGGTGTTCTGGAGGACCAGCAGGGAATATAAATCTTTCAAGTCCAAGGATAGCTCCTAAGTCTCTGGCAAGTAGAGGAAAGATCGTTTAGAAACCTCTCCACAGCTGCATGCTGCTTCCTCTGTACTTGCACACTTTTGCACACATACACGCTGACTCATCTCATCGGCCACACAATCCCCCCAGCCCACCAGCTCACACCAGCAGGACAGCCTGGGAAATTCCTAGATGGACTGCCCTCCCCGCCTCTCCACCTCCTCCACAATTCTTGGTTCCTTGCACCCCTGCAGTACTCTTTGTAATTTCCAATGCACTATTCTGGACCAGAGTGGGGGACACTGACAGTTGTTTGACATGCCCTTCAACTAGACAGCAGGTGGGGTCGCCCCACTGACCAGCGCCTGAGGACCCCCCACTAATGTCTCATACAAGCGACCCTGTGTCCTGGCAAAATATCACCTGCCCCACTAGCCTCCTTCCACTCCTGGGCACCCGAAGCTAAGGAGGGGGCCTCACGCTCCCGGCTCTCCAGCTCATCTCTTGGTCCCAGAGAACCGCCCCCCAACAGACCAGCCCGGAAACAATCACCCTTTGAGAAAGGCTGCCAAGCTGGGCGCCAGGAGCAGCCAGGATGGAGGCGGGGTGGGATGGGGGTGCAAGCAGGGGACCCAGCGCGATTTAACTCTAGAGAGCCAAGGCCCCGAGTACATTGGGCCCCGCCCGCAGCCCCTGCTCCAGAGCCTAAAGCTGGAGCCGCCTCCGCTGGCGAGGGTGTGTGTGTGTTGCGGGTAGGGGATGGGGGTAGGTGATACCAATCTCGCGGGGTGGGGGTCTCCTCGTTCGCCTCCCTCCTCGCGCCCCCACTTCAGCTGGCGAGGTTGGTACCGACCATTAGTGGCGCGGGTCCCGCCGGCTCACTGGGGGTGGGGGGGAGTGGGGGTGGGGAGCAGGGGTGGGGGCGGGGCGGGAGGCGCTGTCAGAACCGTGGCTGCACCGGCGCATAGCTGCCACCACCGCTGCCGAGGGGACTGCGCGCCGGCCCGGTCGGCTCGGCTCCGGCCGCGCGCCCGGCCACCTCGCGCTTCCCCCTCCGTCCCCTGGGCCTCCGCTTCGCTCCCCTCCACTCCCCTCCCCACCTCTGTCTCCGGCTCCCCGCCCCCCACCGCGCCTCCCTGCCTGCGCCCTCCCGCGCGCTCCCAGGCTCTGGCCGCCGCCTCGTTGAGCCCAGAAGGAGCCGGGCCGGGGCAGCTGGACCGGACCGGGGCTGCAGGCAGGCGCAAGGACCCTGAGGCTATGAAGTGGCCCCCGGGGGCCCGAAGCGCGAGAGCTCCCGGAGAGGGAGGCGCTCGCGGCCCAAGGCAGCAGCCTGGGGGCGCCGGGGCCGGGGCGTAGGGAGCCGCCGCCCGGGATGGAACGCGCCGGGGACGATCCCGACTCGTCGCCGCAGGTCAGTGTCCCCCTCAAGCCCTGCGTTCCTGCGGGAGCCGCTGCCACTCACAGAGCCCCTTTATGCGTTCCCATTTGTACCCACGCCATGTCCTCCCGGGTGCGCGCGTGGTGTGAATGTGTGTGTGTGTGTGTGTGTGTGTGTGTGTGTGTGTGTGTGTGTGTGAGAGAGAGAGAGAGAGAGAGAGAGAGAGAGAGAGAGAGAGAGAGAGAGAGAGAGAGACCGAGAGAGACCGAGAGAGAGAGAGAGAGAGAGAGAGAGAGAGAGAGAGACCGAGAGAGACCGAGAGAGAGAGAGAGAGAGAGAGAGAGAGAGAGAGACCGAGAGAGAGAGAGAGAGAGAGAGAGAGAGAGAGAGACAGAGAGAGACAGAGAGAGATTTGCATGCGCCCAGGTGGGCTGCTGGAAAGGGGACCGGGACTGGAAGGCCCTGCGCTCCAAAGGCTGCGAAACAAAATCTGAGCACTGCTTGCCCTCTTCGGACCTGGATAAAAGGAAGAGCAGGTTTTCAACAGCTTCTAACAATTGAACCGGCTTTTAGCCCATCAATCCCTTGCCATCTCAGCAGGTGGTTCCAGCTGACCCGAGAGTCAGGGGCCAACACCCCCACCCTCCACTCCACCCCTGCTCTCCAACAGTCACTCTCAACCGCTCTGCAGCTCAGGGCATTGACAAGTTAACTCTTTTCAGAGGATCAGAGCTGGCAGCTCTGCTGGGGATATTGAGGGGCTAAGAGATGGCAAGGGTAGCAAAGGGTCCTTAAGACCCTCTCTTTAGCAAGCAGGAAGGAGGCAGGACTAGTTCATCTCTAGTTCTCTGCACCTGGGCTCAGGCCTGATGTCCTGATCCTCCAGAGCCAGAACATATAACTTCAAAAAACGAAGCTGAGAGTTAAGGCAGGAAAAAAGAAAGAAAGAAGACACCAGATCCAACAGTGCCAAGGAAAGGGAGTGACAGCTTTCTACCAAGCAGCTAAGGTCAAGAGACCAACCCCCCCCCCATACATAAACCTGCTCTTGACCATCTTCCCCTTCCACTTACTCCAGCCCCCTCTCCCCCAGATCTAATCTCAGCCATACACTAGCTAAATGGTTTGTTGTAGAAATTGGAGCTGAATGACTCTTGAGGTATCTATTGCACAGTAGCCTAGAAAGGGCCTTTTGCTGACAGTGGCTACCCATAACCCAGTCTGCATGGATGCCACTCTGGTTGCAGTACCCAGTTACTTTAACCTGGGGTATATAATATCCACTGTTAAAATAATTGGAGGCGGATATACAAGTGCATAGCAGTGTGACATTACTGTATGAAAATGGCAGGCACACAGCTTCATAAGTTACTGGGCTCAAGGAAGCCAGTGACTGTGTAAGACTTTAACCCTAGGATTTTCTAATAGTTGTTTTCTGCTCTTATATATCCCTGCTTCTGTCGAAAGCCACTACAGAGTTGACACATTTTCTCCCTGAACCTGTGTAGTTGTGTAGTTGGTGACCATTATTGACCTTATTAGACCAAACATCAAACCCTTCCTTCTTATGGAATAAAGACCATCCCCCACAGGAAGATTTCCCTTTCTTCCCAGTCCATGCCCAGCACTCCCAAATGTTATGGAGCTGCAATGCCATGTCCCTCTGTTCCTTTTTGATGGAAGAAAAATGCTTGCTAGTATTAAATAAAGAGGGAAAGTTAATGTATTTCTGCCCCATTCAGCACTGGAGCCAATGCCTTCCTGTTTGCATTTCTGTAGTTAAACCCTAGGTGCTTGGGAATCAGTTGTGTTCAAACATGTTAGAAGCTCCTGTGTTCTGGATTGAATATGCACATGTATGTTCCTGGGTGAGCGGGACTGTTTCACCTGAATTCTGGGACAGGTAAATCACTGAGGAGGAACAGCTCCAGTGAAGAATGAAAGTCCATGGCAGAGACCAAGGGCTCCAGAAGAGAAGCCCATTTCTTCCTCTCAGCCTTCTGGATAGACTTAGATTTTCCCGTAGTCGTTTTTAAGGGAGAAGAAACCAAGTCAACTATGTTTTCATAGTTCTGGGGCACAGGCTGATGAGGCAAGTCAGGAGATTTGCTTTCCTGAGTGGGAAGCCCAGTCTCTGAGGGAGCCTGGTGGTCCAGTGTGGCTGGAAGAGAGGAATGAGCTGGCACACCGATGTCTGAGCACTCCTGTTTTTTGAGAACTGCCTGGAGAAGAAATCTGAGAGTCTGAGACAGGCAGAGAGAAGGAGACAGAGTGAGACCACAGATAAAGATTATAGAGGGAGGCACACAGGCAGAAGGCAGGGCAGGCAAAGTGGGAAGTGGGTTGGGCCAGGTAGGGTCTCTCCTTCCCAAGCCCCCAACATCTGGACATTGGCAGTCATCCTCCCCTGTAGAAGGTCCCTCAGAGTAGACCCAGGGATATTCTACTGAGGAAGGCTCTGATGAATACAGGGGTTCAGAGGGAGGTTTAAAGGCAGAGAGAAAACAGGCCAAGAGCATTGAGAATGTATACAAACCCTCAAGGAGACCCTGCAGCTGTGCCTTCTCCTAGTGCTGAGTGCTCTTCTCTACCTTCTGTCCCTGCCCACCTCTTCTGGTCCTAGAATACAGGATGATGGGGGGAAGGATGTGGGTCTGGGCAAGCCTGAGGAGGAGAAAGAGAAGCCTCCTTTATGTATCACTTTTCCCACCCAGACCTCCAGGAAAGAAGATCTCTGGAGATTCTTTTGAAGGCCAGCAAGGGGACATGAGCAGAAGGGTCAGACCAAAGCCAGGCTATCCGACATCCCACTCAGTTCATCTCTGACCACTGACCAGTTGAGTGGACTTCGGAAAAAAAAACTGAGCCCTCTAAGTCCTGGTTTCTGAATATCTATAAATTGGGGAACCTCTTTCCCACCAGATTTTTTTTTTAGGGGAAGTGCTAGACAAATATTTATTCATTTTACACTCTTTCTTTTTCCCCATTCTCCCAGGATCTGGATAGCTCTAGAATTTAGAGTAGCAATTCTATGTCCAAACCAGCCCTGGGAAGATACATTCTGTCCCACATCCAGCCCTCACCACATTTGACTGGCCATACCTCCAGCCCTTCATTATCTAGGACCAAAGAACCCCAAACATTTCTTAGGTAAATAACAACAATAATATTATTTTCATGTCTACTAATTATTAAGTATAGTCATCCTACTTTTAAGATAAGCCAATGCTTATCTTAAAAAAAAAAAAAACTAAGAAAATTTACAAAAACTCCAAATCTGTGACTGCTTATCATCTATGCTTAAACATGAAAGGATGGTCAGAGATCACTCAAAACTCTCCACTTTCATTGACACTGATTGAACATCTACTGTGTTCTGGCTTCCACGCCCAGTTCTGGGGACATAAAGCATCAAACCATCCAAAATTAGTGTTTTCTATTTAGCTTTGGAGGGTTATATGAGTTTCTTTCCCTCTCTTTCCCACCCCCTCCCTCCCTCTGCAGCTACAGCAAATATACTTTTCTAATGAGGTTTGGCTCCAGCCAATATTAAAATGAGTCTGTGCTCCTTGCGTACACACCAGCTGACAGCAAGGCAGAAGGCAGCCTCTGCGCCAAGTGCCTGGCAGGGATTAAGGCTTTGCCACCACTGATAAGCCCAGAGTGCAGAGTCTAAGTCTGGATCAAGAGTTGACTAGATTTGAGGACTCACCTTGCCCAAGGGGCTTGTGGGTCCCACAGCTCAGTGTACAGAACCATGGCAGGATATGAGTTTCTAATATGAGCCTTCATCTGTGCACATGAAAAAGAGGAGAAAGGGATGGCAGAAAAGAGAGAGCAGAGACAAGAAGCTATGGTGATGGGATGAGTGTGACCATGGTGAGAGACTAGGCTATGCTTTCCCCACTGGCTTGCTATATGGCACAGGGTGAGCTCCTTCACCTCTTCCCATCTTGCTTCCTTCTTTCTAGCCAGGAGTCATACTTTAGGCTCTGGGCTTTGGGCTCTGGGCTATTCATTTGACCATGAATCTGTTAGATTAACACTAGGTTAAATCCCGCACTCTAAGCAGTCCCCAGCCACTCCAGTGTCCATTTTGAAACATTCTCAATAGTGCAGAAAGTTCTAGTGCATGGAGCTGCTGTAGCCCTTTGTCTTCATAGATGGTTTACCACGGTGGCTAAGAGTGTAGCTATTGGAGCCATACTGACTGGACTCAAATCCCCACTCTGCTGCTTACTAGCTGTGTGGCTTTGGGACTTGCTTAAACTCTGCCTCCAATTTCTCATCTCTAAAATGGGGATAATAATAGGATGTTGATGAGGAGGGAATGAGTCATTACAGTTAATCATGCTCATCGCTCAGAACATATAATAGCAGGTACTTTTTAATTTTTTATTTGAAAATAGAAAGCAATTTGTATTATTCATTTATTTAACAATTCATTGACTTACTGAACAGTCTACTCTGTGCCAGGCTTTCCTCCATTAGCATGTGACCTTGCTTCTTATAACTCTGCCCATTTCTGAACCTCAGTTTCCCCCACCCATGACAAGAATGTGACAAATAAAATGAGACTAGGAATGTGTCCTCATTTGTAAATTAAAAGGGTTGGTCATTGGAAGGTAGACACTATGGAAACTGTATTTTATTGGAAATGTAGTCATCAAAAAGTATTTCTTAAGTCCCAGAGTTGAAAGAAGCAAGGTAAGTGCCAATCAGATGCCATGACTTCTTGCTGAGTAGAGGTGAAGGAATGGATTTGAGGGCACTGTTTAGGCTCATCCCTTCTGGTCTTGAGGAGAAGAAAACCAGGAGGCTATGGCCCTGAGCTCAGCAGTGGGAAGCTGCAGGGGGAGGCCCTCGACTGGACAGAACTTAGAGCTGTCACAGGCCCAGCTGACTGTGCAGCTGGAGCCCCAGGTTATGGTCCCTGCTGTGTCAGCAGCTCATTGTGTGACAGAACCTATGAAGCTTTGGTTTTTTCATCTAAAATATGAAAGGCATGGACCAGTGAATATTTCCACACCCAAGTAAATTATACCACTGAGCTTCTTCATAAAACACCACAGGAGCAAGAAGCAAGAGACAAGCTGCCAGAGGTGAAAGGGAGGGAAAAAAATGGATGTAAGGAGCAGGTACTGGTCATGGGGGGCCACGGACTGTGGAATGGACACCCCAGAGTAACTGGTCTGTCAGACTTTTCCCAGAAGTAAAAATCTTTGACTCAAAGTTGTTCCCTTATTTTCATAGATAAGGGAACAGATGCTTAGAGTGGTCCACAGAGCACCCAGCCTGTGCCCTGAGTTTCCTGACTCCCTGCTTCTCCCTCTCTAACAGGCACCCTTTTATCTTCTGCCATGGTCAGGGGCCCCTTTTGTCCAGGGGTAGGTTAGGGACAAGAGTGGATCAGGATATGGTGTAAACTCTATCTGACAGGCCCCTAGGGAAGGTCAGCTCCTGTAGGCCACAAACAATGAATCAAAAATACATACAAAACTTTAACTGAGTCAGTGAATCACCAGCCTGCTATGAAATAGCCATGCACACTATGACCGAGGCAATAAGGTCGGCCTGAAAGAGTCAGGTTGGATGAGCTGTTGGGGTCCCTCAGTGGTTTAAGACTTGGATTTGGGGCCACTTGGCTCCCGCTTAGCCTAGACCCAAAGTCCCCTGATTGGGGGTGGTGTCTTCCTGAGCCTAAGGAAATCTGGGGACAATCCTCAGCCACCTCCACCATGATCACTGTCCTGACACCCTTGCAGAGCTGTCAGTATTATGCCCCCTGGGAGGCACAGTGAATAGAATAACAGGGCCTTATTAGGAACAGGGACATTGTCATCTCGGAGATGCCACCTTCTAGTGGCTATTCTGGGTGTGTATTTCATTGTCCTGACTCAATGCCCTTTGCCCTTTCCTCCTCAGTTCTCTCCCTGTCCTTCACCTTCCCATTATCCACGGACCACAAAGTAGAAGAGACATTGCTTGTTCCAGAGAGAACACTGAGTCTACAGAAGCCAAAGGATGGGGCCAATTGGCACCCACATTGTGATCTACATTACAGGCCCAGGACCCTTCGCTCTGCTGGCAGCTTGGGGTGACATAGAGCCTCTGGGTGTATGATTCTCTCCCACTATCAGAGAGTTTCTGAACCTAGATGAAGTATTACTCTCCTAACTCTTCACTTGTCGATATTAATTTTTTTTCTACTCATAAATCTCCTCCTCTCTCTCTCTCTCTCTCTCTCTCTCTGAGAGCAAGTAAGCCCACTGCTTGTTGTCTCTGCTACTGCCCAGGCAGACAACCAAAGGCTGCCTTGCGTGGGTGCACATTCCTCCTAGCGGCACATCTGAATCCTCTGAAGGGTGCTTCCTACAGGCATGCCTTGTGCCTGATTTTTCATGAAGATTTTTCCAAATGACAACTCAAGAAGGTACACAGGCAATCTACCTGTGACCAAACACAGGCATTCAGCCCAGCTCTGTGCAGGGAAAGTATCTCCCCTCCAGAATCCAGGCCCTGAGAGGTGTTGTTGACCCTGTCTAAGATCTTCCGTTTTTTTGTTTTTAATTGTGGTCAAAAAATATATAACATAAAATTTACCATCCTAATCATTGTAAGTGTACAGTTCTGTAGTATTAGCTATATTCACATTGTTGTGAAACAAATGTCCAGAACTTTTTCATCTTTCAAATTGGAAACTCTGTACTTTTTAAACCGCTTCCCAACTCCTCCTTTCCCTGGCCCCTGGCAACCACTGCTCTAGTTTCTCTCTCTATGAGCATGATAACTCCATTTAGCTCATATTTTCAGAATCATGTGATATTTGTCCTAAATGGCTAGCTTGTTTTACTTAGCATATGCCCTCAAGGTTCATCCATTTTGCAGCAGGTGTCAGAATTCCCTCCATTTTAATTGTGTGTATGTACCACATTTTGTTTATCCACTCAGACAGTTGACAGTTTCTTTGATGATAAGTTATGGAGCAAGAACTGCTCAATCTTTGGTCTCTCTTATCCTTCCCAGTTGGGGGATGTCTATACAGAGGTGAATCAGAGGAGACTTCTGTGCTTAGAGTGAAGCTCTGCAACCAAAGTCATGGGAGCAGAAAGGAACTCATTTTTATTTGTTGTCTGATTGGTACCTCTGGTTGCTCCCTTAATCTGTCCTATGCTGCCTAAATGTCCTCAGGTACCAGGTCCATGTATGACAGCCCTCAGAATGAGTGTATCCTGCCTCAGAAGGTAGAGGACAATGAAGGAGGTAAGACATGACACACTGACCAGTGGAGGGATGCTTGGATCCTGTACCAAACCCTCTCTACCCCGCCACCTTCCTGGGACCTTGAGAGAGAAATCTGTCCTGATAGTTCCAGAATCCTTGCCAGAGGTCAAGTGCCTAGGAGATCCTAGAGAGCCCCCCTGTGTATGTAGCAAGCCTGCCTTGAGCACGTGCCTTTGTGATGTGGGTTCAGGCTCCATCTCAGTGATCGATGATCCATAGCCACCCTGAAGCTTGCTGTATAATATATGGCTGTAGAACATACAGATAGTGTCAGCATAATCTACCATCTGCAGACTGAGATTTAAGGACCCCTCCATTCATTACATTCATACCTGCTGTGCTTGCACTGCCCACTCTGGCTCACAAGTATTTGTAGGCTGTGCTCCTCACAACTCCCTTTAGCCCCTTATTTTAACTCTTTCTCATTCAGATAGTAGGCTTAACTGATGCCTCAGAGAAGGGACCTCAGGGGCAGAACAGTTGTAACAGAGGGAGGAAGAAACCTCAGGTTGAAGGTGGTGACAATGATAGTGTTCGGGGTGCCAAGCCTGAGACCCCAGCTGGTATACAGGACATTCAGTCCTACCATGGCACTATCTTGGCCAACTCAATGCTCAGATACTTGGTCTGGGCCAAATCCACATAGATTTCCTGGTCTGCTTAGTTCTGGTACCTAGGTCTCACAGGAATTTTGCAGGTATGTCTGTACTAGGTTCCATACTGCAGGTGTGCACCTCCATCATCTGGCTTTAAGAGACCTTTGTTGCAATCAGTGCTTAGTACCTGAGCAGCCCAGTCTTGGGTGGGTACTACTTCTAGAGTCTGCTGAAATGAGGGTAGCACTCCTCCCACCTTCTCAAGCCCAGAATTCACTGAATATTGCAGTCTTTCTGGGTTCTAGACTGTTCTCTGCCACTGCTAGTGCATGATAGTCTGGTAGAGGGAGGGGTTGGGCCTTCTGACGAGCTGCCCCTGTGGCCCTTGCTGCTGCTGTTTTGTAAGTAGTTGTAGACTCTGTCTTGCTCCACTAATCCCTGCTCTTTGGTAGCAGGATAGGATGAACCCCTCCTCCACTAAGCAGGTGCTGACCCAGTAGGTGTAAGTAGGAGGTAAAGCTGTGTCTAGAGATGTCCTGAGTGGCTCACAGGCCTCTCACAGTGCCTTGAGCATTTCAGCAAGCTGGAGAGAGTCTCCAAAAACAGGAGAAGCTTTGTGGGTTAAATAAAGAGCATTTTGCTGTAACCATATGTGGAACCTGAGGGCAGGACCTGAATCCTGGCATGGCCTCTTCCTAGAGCAGGGTGAAATACATTGCCAGTTCTCTGCCTGCCTCCAGAGGGACCTGAGAAGGCTAGGCAGGCAGAGGATGTGGGGGATGTTCCTGCCAGCAGCAAGTCAGAACCACTTGCTCCCAGAGCTCATAATGCAGAAGGAGAAAGGAGCCATTCAGGTTTGTAGTTCATAAAGGTTGTTCAGTGAAGACTGCATGCAGGATTGGAGACTTCCCCTTGGAGGGAGCAGAGAGAAAAAGTGCCCAGTCTTCACTTGGCACTCATTCCCATAGCTGGCGCCTGCACATGGGGTGGCAATGGGCCCTGTTTAGGGGGACCCGATGCCCACTGCACTAGAACAATTCCAGACCATAACAGTTGTTGACCCATTGGCTCTTGTTAATTGTTTTATCACCTCATTACATCTTCAAAAATGTCCTAGTTTGCATAAAATAGTATAAGGTCTCAGTAGCTGTAACCAACAAAGGGCAGGGAAGTCTAAGTGGCCAGTTGAGAATGCAGCTTCGGCACACAGCCAAAAGGGACCCCACATTCTTACTGAGCTGAAGGCACAGAGCCGGCTGGCCACAGGTAAGAGACTCCCTGGAGGAAGCCAGCAGGGGACTTCAGCCCAGGAGGGATGCAACAGGGTCATTGCCTGGAACATTCATGAAATTCTCTAATGTCTTAATTTCTACAATTATAAAACAGAAACAAAGCTTTAGTATTATAAGGGTTTAATGATTAGTTGAGATAACAAATGGGAAATCATTTTGGAAGCCACACATCACCATTAAGCATGAGCGGTTGTGTTAATGGTAGATTTCAGTGGGGACCGTCTGCTCACCCTAGCACTGCAGAGAAACTGAATTGACATCTTGGCATCATCCCATCTATATTCCAGGACCTGAGGCTGTTGTGTGCCAACAGCACATGAGATAGTCTTTTATTTGAACAGGGATGCAACCATAGGATTCTCTGACGAAGCTCAAAAGCCATAATTGAAACAGCCAAGAGGATGCATACACATGCCCATTAACATACATGTATGTTTGTGCATGTGTGTCGAGAGCTACCTACTCCACAAAATCACTCAATAGAGAGGCTCTGTGGTTTTCCTGGACAGCTGTATGAATTGTCAGAATGAAAAAATTCAACCTTAGCCATTTTCCTGAGCTCTGTAGAATTACAAATACCACATCCAGGAGGCTGGGTAGAAAGGCAGGCACCTGTCACCTTTGCCAGACTTACCTAACCTTCCTCTTGAGCCACATCATTGGCTCAAGAGGAAGGTTAGGTAAGAAAAGAAAAGGGCACAATAGTCAAACTAATACTGTGACTTCTAGACAAGGACCTGTGATAGCCACTCAGGTCCAGGTACCACAGGCACACTGAGTAATGGCAGAGGCTAATAGAAGGCAGGTTGGAAGCCAAGGCAAGGAGGCAGGCTTGCAGATGGAAGGACATTGGATGGAAACTGGTCTTTGAAAGCCAGTCCTGGCTGTTCTTTGAGCATCTTAACTCCATTTAAGATTCTTTCCCTGGGGTTGCCCCCCAACCTTACTTTGAATGGTAGTGGGGCATTAACATCTGATGTGGACCGTGATGGGTCCACCTGTTGCCAGAGTTCTCACAAATGCCTCATGAAGAAGAACAGGGTTGGAATATAGGGATAGATTCTGGGGTGAGGAGCAAAGGTGTCTACAGAATAGGAGGGGGTGGAGTTGGAACAGTGGGACTCTGGGCAGAGGAACGAGAACCTTGAACACCAGGCTAAGTAAGTTGTTGCCCAGGAAATTTACAAATGATACTGAGCATTAACAAATCTGTATGGTGAATCAGGCAGCTGGGGTACATTTTCAATTGAAGAGGAAAGACAGGAGTCAGATCACAATGGAAGACAACTACACACAAGGAACTGTCCTGTTCCCATATCAGAGGGGTGTAGCTTCAGGACTCAGGCAGCACCTAGAAGCTGAGGTCCAGCCATGACAGGGGAATCAAGGACAGCCCTGAGAATCTCATGTTGGCCTCCAAAAGAATGACAAAAAGATCCCTAGATGGGGGTACCCTAGGAAGAAAGATAGTGGTTGGATCTTAGGCATGTCACAATGAAGCATGCCAGGAACAGCACTGCTTCAGGATATGGGGAGAGTGAAGCCAAGAAAATTCAAAGGGACTTATCAGTGGCTTCACCCCATGGTGGTAGGGCCAAGGCTAGCTCTTGAGATGTGAAATTATCTCTGACTATCCCAGCCATTCTCTTTCTTCTTACTTCTCCTTTTGAGGTTGATATGGGAGCCCCAGCATCTGCAGCTTCCTTCTTTCTTCCAGCAGCCAGAGTTTAGCTGGAAGGAGAGGAAAGCAAGTCCAAGAATCCCATGCCAGGCCCTTCCAAGCTCTGAGAGTAAGAGCAACAGGAGTGTCTGTTTATTGGCACCAACCACATGCCAGGTAGTTTAGGACGATACTTTTTCCAATTGTCCTAACAACCTAGAGGCGGAAACACTATCTTATTCCCATTTTATAGATGGGAAAACCAGGCACAGAGAGGTTCCCTTGCCAAAGTCACACAGAGAAGAGAGGTTCATAGGGTGTCCAGGGCCCAGGCTCTTCTCAATAGTACTGTCCCTGCATGGATCACTCTTTCTTGGCATAGGAGAGTAAAGGGAAGATGGAAGAGAGGTGGTGGAGGCCATGAGTACAATTGTGCCCTGCTGTGACCCTCAGGAGGGTGGGAGCTGGGCAGGAGCTGAGGAATCAAAGGTGAAAGTGGCCTGTTTGCCTGGTTGTGGTGGGCATATTCTAAAGCATTCCTTGTAGTTTCTTCTGGTGGTCATGCTTCTGTGTAATCCCCTCCCTATAGGTGAGAAAAGCCCTCACTATGAGCCTCTAACCAGTAGAACATGGCAAAAATGGGAGCTCTCACTCACGTGTGATTACTTTGTGTTTGTAGGACTACAGTCTCCTCTGGATTCTGTCATTGCTGGCTTAATAAAGAAAAAGGCCATGTGGGAAGGAGCCATGTGGCAAGGTACTATGAGGTGAGCAGCCCCTACTAGCAGAGTACACTCACAGCCAACAGCCAGCAAGCAGATATTGTCCTTAACCTTACCACCCCATTGCAGTGGAATCTGCCGGTGATGTGAGTGAGCTTAAAAACAGATCTTTCCCCAGTCAACTCTCTAGATGAGAACACAGCCCAGTTTTTCCTTTGCAGCCTCGTGAGACCTTGTGAAGCCAGGCCTGGATTCCTAACCCATGTAAATTGAAGAGAGCAAGTGGGTGCTATTTTAAGCTCCTAAGAATATGATCATTTGTTTGACAATCAATAGAAAGTGAATGTGATGTGCTTGTCATGGGAATAGTGGCATCCCCTTCCAAGAGCTGACATGGCTACCAGAATGGGCCTAGGGCAAGGAGAGGGGAGGATAGGATAGTAATGAAGGAGGGTAAAGAAGGTGGGAGAGGCCACTACATTCCAACATCAAACCTCTCCTCTGACCCAGGTTGGGCTGCAGCAGGTTTTTTTTGTAGGGACTGCTCCCCAGTCTTGCAAACCCCAAAGATATTCACTGTTTCTACATCATGCAGGCAAGGGCTGAATGGTCTGTGCTGTTCTGATCACTGTCCAAGTTAATGTTAGATACCTTCATCCTCTCAGCCACAGGGTACCCGATTCCTGAGACATGGGCTGTCACCCACGATGGCTCTCTACATGGTGGCTTTTCACTGGGAGTCCTCCATGATTCTGCTAACCATTATCCTCTGTGTCCAGTTCTCTATCAGGTTTGTCTTATTAGCTGCCACTTTCTCCCTGACTCTCTTACTCTTGAAGAACTAAGCAGTAAATCATTTGTTTGCTTGTACCCCAGCTCCAGTGATCCCAAAGAGGACAAGAACCTGAGCTGTCCTCACAGGACAAAACACTTGATTTTTGCTTTCAAGTCCTCACACTTGGAAGACTCTAGGGAAAGTGGATGTACTTCTGCCTGGAGACCATTAGTTGCACAACTAAGGGAACATCAGCAAAATCATCTGGGGTCAATATTTATTATGTTCAAATTCCTCCCATGAACTAGAATGGACTTTTACTTGCAGAGAACCACACTAAACTAAAACCCAATTTTCATTTTTCACAGAATCATAATCCAGATCTAATCTGAAAGCTATTGCTAGAAAAGAAAAAGAACAACAAAGGAATTTCTTTAAAAAAAAAACTCAGTGGATTATATTTTTTTTTTTTGACATTGTTGGCCTAGAAGAGAACCAAAACATAAAACTATTCTTTACACCAAGTCTGAATTGACGTAATACTTCCTTTCTGTTTGATTACTTGGCTTGGTTTTTCCCAGTTAGAAAAGAACATGGCAGAAGATCAGGAATACGATCCACAGGTGCCAGCCAGCAGGGGGGACAGACTCAGCAAGGTCATATCAATCAAACCCTGGGGCAGAAGTCCCCAAAGGGTGGGCCCAAGTGTGGGCCAGGACATCCAGGAAGCCAGATCTAGATGTGTCTGCAGAAGAAGGCAGCAAAGGAGACAGCTGCATCCAGAGTTTCAGACCTCTGCTCACCCTAAACATTGGGTCTTTGGGTCATGCAGCCTTTCTAAGCTTCTGTCGATTCCTGTGTCCTGCCCCATAGCAGGGCTGTGTGGGCCCCAGGGCAACTGCTGGTGGCTAGAGTGCTAGGGCCAGGTTAATGAAGTATGGATTGACTGTGCTGGGAGCTGATTAGCTCTGGCATCGGGCTTTTTCTGAGCAGTGCCTGCAGAATCAATACTAATCCCTTGATCCCATTAGGGGCTCCTGCAAATTTCTGGGACAAAGTTTGTGTCTCCCTCTGTTTGGGAAAGACCTGAGTAGGACTGGAGGGAGATGCTGGAACCTTGGCCAGCATCCCTCCCCTTATCTTTCTTTAAAATCTCCATTCCTCCTTCCTCCTGTTGTCATAACCCCACTCTCATGCCCAGAGGAATGGGGACCTTCTCCAACCACACCAGCTCCCCCAGCAACTTCTGTGATGCTGGTTATGATCCCATGCAAGGAGCCTTCAGCCTCTGCCTCTGTCTGGAAAACCCAGGCTCCTGAATGATGTGATATTAATGTACTTCTGTGCATGAATAGAGGGTTTTTTGTTTGTTTGTTTTGCAGTGCTGGGGATGGAACTCAGTGCTTCACTTATGCTAGATTCTACCACTGAGCCACATTGCCAGCCCAACTTTCTGAACTAACGTTTCTTTTGTCAACTAACTCAGCAAATTACCTGTGTACTCCATTTAGTTCATAAAGCACACTGAACCATGCCAGTGTGCCAGAGCAATGCAGGGATGGGGGGTCTCCTGGGCTCATAAGCTACTGAGCACATGCTTACTGAGAGTCAAAACATTTGTCCCCAACCTGTTTATGATGGCAGTGCTTGTTATCATCACAGAACATTAGAGATACCATTGAAATGATGTGTTGAAATAAGTGTGTTCTTTCCATGAAAACTAAATAGTATCTCTCAAAAGACCTCGTATGGAGAATGTGGGAAAAACAGTCTCCAAATTAACTGAAGATTGATGTTATAAGTTATAAGCATTCTAATGGGTATTGCACTCAAACTGCTCACCAAGGGTTTTTCAGTTCTCTAACCACTTCTTTAACCACAATGAGCACTTGCTAAGATGAGGTTGATGCCAGTTCAGCGCAAATGTCCCATTGGCTACTTCTTGGCATAGGAGAAGTCCTGGCTCTGTGCTGAAAAAGTGGAAACATTAAAAGCCATCCAGCAATGGGCAACTTGAATTTTGGAAAAATGATCACAGATTTGTATTCAGGGGAAGCAGCAACATCTGGATCTTCAAAAGTTACTTATCTTGAAATGTGTATGGCATGTATGTATGTATCATCTGAAAGATCCTTACTTTCATGGTTTTCTTGATTAACCAACTAACTACTGCTTCTAATGTTATTAGGTAAAAATTCTTTGATTATCCTCCAGAGATGAGTGGTGTAGATGAGTTCTGAGTTTGTTTGTAACTAGCCTGAAATATATGTGGACACACATATGCACATGCACACACATCTCTCAAACAATATGTGCACCTCACACATCACTTGCCTTGGAGTGACCTGTGTAAAATCTCCTCTGATTTGGACTAGGAGACCCTTGAGGGAAGTCCCTGTTTTCTTTGACACCCATAGATCTAACAGTGCCTTGCTCACTTTGGATGTGCATAATTTTTGACAAATGGAATTCAATGAATCCCTTCAGGGATGCTGGGCATTACTGAGGCTTTTTTTATTATTATTTTTTAACAAACACATGTTCAGAAAAAAAGCCTTTCCAGACTGTAGAATTGGTCAGCCTTGAACCAACCTTGCACACTCTCAGACCCAGCCATTCCTGGCTGTCCAGCCTGATTTGCCCAAATTTTAAATGATCAGAACCTTTCTCTCTGAGTCTCAGGCACGCCCTAGGTCTCATCCACAGCCCAGGGCACTCTAAAACTAATGAATTCCTATAGATAGTTGTTTCCAGATATGATCCATCTCCATAAGTTTATGTGCTTTCATGATGTCCCAATGGACAGCAGTTATTTTGTCCTTCTGGCTTTGTCTCTGGCCTAGATACCCACCTGGATACCATCTGCTTCAAGCAGGATGTTTTAGTCAGCTTTTTTTTTTTTTTGCTGCTGTGTCTAAAGGATCTGACCAGAACAATTTTAGAGGAGGAAACATTAATTTGAGGGCTCATGGTTTCAGAGGTCTTAGTCCATAGAAGGCCGACTTCATTCCTTGGGGCTCAAGATGAGGCAGAACATCATGGCAGAAGAGTATGGCAGAGGGAAGTAGCTCACATGGTGGTCAGGAAGCAGAGAGAGAGACTCCACTTGCCAGATACAAATATATACCCCAAAGCCACACCCCAGTTTTGCTTCAGGTACCAGTTAATACTTATCAGGGGATTCATTCGATGATTAGTTTAAGGCTCTCACAGCTCAATCATTTCCCCTCTGAACTCTGTTACGTTGTCTCACACATGAGCTTTTGGGGGGATATCTCACATCCAAACCGTAACATAGGACATTTCTTCATTCTCACAGAGCCCCAACTATCTTAGCTTCAATAAACTAAAATGGCAGAACTGAAAATTCTGTAAAACCCTTCTGACCAATCTCAGAGTTTTAAGGATGAAAGCAGAAATCAAGAGGGGCAAGCAGCATAACCATAGTCCCATGTGGAGCCGACCAGGATACTGTTGCCACCAGCTGCTGCTGCTCCTCCTCCAGTGACTGTCCCCCACTGGGCCTCACCCCTGGTAGCTACAATGTAGGCTTTGTCTCTGCCCAGTGGATGCTTTGAGAAATCTCAGGAGAAGGGAGCCTCCTCATTTCCTCACTTGCTAAGGGAGAGACAGTGGTGATAGTCAGAGTCTGTCACAGGCATGGGTATGAGTGTAGGGGTGGGGAGACATGGCCACAGCAGAGCCTGGATCTTCACACTTGCTCACACTACATTTCCTCTCTCACTGTAACCCCCCATTCCTCCTTCACCTTGCTCTCCCCACCATTGCCCCCTCTTCTTTCCTGGGCGCGCTAGACCAGGCTTCTCTTACCACCTTTGTGTTTATTCTTCTGCCCATCCCAACCAAGGGCCCAGAAGCCATTCTGAGTTCCACAGTGGATACAACGTGCAACCACAGACAACTACCATCCTTCCTCAAGCAGAAGCTATAGGCTGTGGAGCAGTAACCCACATTGGATATCCCTGCAGCCCTGTCTTGGATTCAGGCATAGGTGCACCCTCCCCCAACCCCACTCCCTACACACACTCAGGCATCATTTCCCATGATTCCACCCCCTGCTGGCCAGATGGCTTTCTCCAAGACTGAGGACTCTCTTGGTTCTACTTAATAACCGCCTGGTAATTAGCTCCACAATTTTGCCACTATGCTTATAATAGCCTCCATTAAAGTTATGGGGTTTTCAAGCCGTAATGGCTTCCAAAGTAATTAATGCACAACTGGGTTTATTGCAAGTTTATTTTTAGAGCTTTTCTCCCTCAATCCCCTCCCTTTCCTCTCATAGATATTTTGACCAAAAACTAAATGAGTTCAGATGCTGCTGTGGCTTCTTGTACCATGTCCCTATCTTTTCCCTTTTATTTTTGCTTCATTGTCCAGTCAGATTCTGGGACCTACAACACAAGCAGTTGGGATGGAGGACAGTGGCTCTTGAACAGGTGTTTCTCCAGGCCAGAGAAAGCCTGTGGCCTGTATGTGTCCCCATGCCTGACTCAGTTCTGAGGGGTTCAGGCGTGCTCCTGATGATAGCATATAGCCACATAGCCCTGATTTAAAACTAACTGCACCATTTTCTAATTATTGACCAGGGGCAAATTACTTTCTCTGATTTCCATGGATCCAACTATAAAATCGGGATCATGATAATACCTGCCTCACAGGGTGGTTGTGAGTACTTCAGGGAGCAGATGTGTGTTAACTGTTGAGCTTAGTCCTTATACATCCTGAACACTATGGGAAACCTTGTTGTCATTAACAAGAGCCCAAGCAGACCAGTGGGAGGTTGAGCAGGTGTCAGAGGTGGAAGCTGTGGGATAAAGTGATTTCCCAAAGGGTAAAGCCTATTAAAAGCAGGAAAGTACTGACATGGAAGCTAGCCCCATATCAACTGAGTGGGTGTGGTACTCACTTTCTTTCACACTCCATCCTGGAATTAAAAGCTTCAGGAAAACCAGGATGTTTAAGAAAGCTTATATGTGAATCTCTAAGAACATAGAATAAATCTTCTCAGATGTTTTGGTAGCCTAAGTCAGGCCTAGCCTCCCCGTTTAGGTCCATTTTCTGTTACTATAACAGAATACCTGAGTCTGGGTGATACAAAAGGAAAGTAGTTTATTTAGCACATGATTCTCTAGAGGTTGAGAAGTCTAAGATTATGGTGCTAGTGAGGGCCTCATGCTGCTTCAACTCATGATAAAGCAGAAGGCCAAGCAAGCACAAATGGAAGAGATAAAACATGATGGATAGCCTTGCTTTATAACAACTTGTTCTTGCAAGGATGAACCCACTCTTGTGAGAAAGGCAATAATCCCTCCTAATAATATCATCACCTCTTAATGGGCCCACCTCTGTATAGTGCCACAACAACAAGCAAATTTCAACACATTTCAGAGAGGACAAACCATATTAAAGCATAGCACTCCCCATCCTTCTTTAGATGTAACATAAGGTCACATCAGCCAGAATATGGCATTTATGTGGAACCCTATAGAGCCCTGCCAGTAGCCTGCACTCTGATCCAGAGGGTGTGGCATAAGGTCACTCTGCTTCTCACACAAGACCCATAGCATTCTTATGTGCCACTAGGCTCTGTCATTTATAGGGTCAGCTAAGGAGTGCTGTAGAGCACAACAGCTCAGAATGATGGTTCCTCCTGCATTGGCCTCTGTTTCCTTTAACCCTAATGTTCTGTCACTTAAGGTAAGGCTGATGTTTGTATCTGCCCTTGCAGACAGATTCTGGAGGCAGTGGACCTTTGGTGGGAAGAGGTGAGCAGAGGTTGACCCAGGAAACCAGAATGGAAAGCAAAGTTTGGTATTCCAAAGGGCATCAGAAGAGAAGAGAAGACCTGAGAAGAATAAAAGCACACTACTTCCAAAACTGGGGACAACAAAATCCTGGTCATCATGTCCAAGTACAGAACCTGGCACTCATCCTGCATGGAGCAGTGCCCCCAAAGAATTTCCTATGGACAATAATAGAGGAATGCATTTGCCACATTTCTTCCCAAAACCTAACCCTAAAAGATCTCTTCCTTGTTTTTGAAGGAAGCCTCCTAACTCTATTGCAGTACCCAGGCTATGGGGGGGGGAGGAATCTGGGCCCACAAATTTGGATATCACAAAAGCAAACGTTTCTTGTACTCTTACATGGGAGACAACCCTAAGAGCTTTATGAACATCAACTCATTTAATTCTAAGCCTTGAGAAGTAGATACACAATTTTCTAGAAGAGAAATACTAAAGTGCAGTGCAGGGTTGATGTAACTGTGCAAAGATCACAGCTTGTGGATGAAACACTTGGGACTTAAACTAAGGCAGGTATCTCTGAAGCTGTGGCTGTAATGCCTATACCCTATTAATGGACCCTCAGCAGAGATGAGGTCTTCAGAGAGAAGATCAAGGAAGACTTCATTGAGAAACTTGATTCTATATGTCCCAGAATGGGGCTTGACTCTTGCTGGGGGTCCACACCCATGCTTCGGTCTCTGGCCATCCTCTTCTGCTCTCTCTTACAGGTGTCCATCTCTGAGGGTTCCTGACCTTGCCCCTGGACAACTTCCCCTTCTCAGACTCCTATCAGGCTGGACTCTGCAAACCTGCTTCCGCAATGGGTGGGTTGTGAATGCTGGTAAGACCTACTAGCCAGCGTTCAGCTTCTCTGTTCTCTCCATGCCTGGCCGGCCGGCCCATGCCTTTTCTTTTTTCCCCTGTGCTGCCGCTGCCCTGTGGCCACCCCTCTCCTGACCTTACCGCCACTCAGGTAATGAGGAGCTGTGGGCGCAGCCAGCCTTGGAGATGCCGAAGAGACGGGACATCCTTGCAATCGTCCTCATTGTGCTGCCCTGGACTCTTCTCATCACTGTCTGGCACCAGAGCACTCTTGCACCTCTACTTGCTGTGCACAAGGGTGAGCCCTGCCTACCCTCCCTGCCTAGTTCCCAGCCCAGTTTCCTTAGTGAGAGCTCCTTGAAAGAGCTTGTTACTCTCAGTTCCCTAGAGGAGGGGCCATATCATGCTACACAGGGCCACTGGGATTGTTCAGGAAGTAAAAGGGTGAGAAGCAAGCCTGTGGATATGCCTCTATTGTGATTTTGCAGGAAAGAAAGAGCTGAGCAAAACCTCTGAACAGGCTTGGAATTTTGACAGTTTGAATAATTTCAGTGTGTTCCAAGATATGACAGGTAGCTTTTAATTGTCTGGTACTGGTACTTGGTGATTTAGGATAGGGTAAGATTGGCTTGCAGTTTTTGATAAAGGAGGTGGGTGGGAGTGTGCCTCTGAGTTGGTTCGTTGGCATATGAAAAGTGGTTTGCAGACGATTGTTTATTATTTCTAGCTAGTCCTGGGAGAGGTAGCCCCTTCTCAGGTCTGTTAAGTCCCCAAGAAGCCAAAGCAACAACCAGGTGCCATAGCACACACCTGCAATCCCAGCTACTTGGGAGACTGAGGTAGGAGGATTGCAAGTTCAAGGCTGGTCTTCACAATTTAATGAGAGCCTGTCTCAAAATATAAAATAAAAAGGGCTGGGGATGTAGCTCAGAAGAGCGCCTCTGGGTTCAATCCATAGTACAACAAACAGAAACCCTACACACACACACACACACACACACACACACACACACACACACACAAAATCAAATACAGAAAATTTTAAAACAAACAAACATGATTAATACTCACATGCAGAGACAACTACATATACAGTTTTACCTCCTGATCCCATGTGCAAAGAACAGGATCACTTAGTGGGGAGTGAGGAGGAAAGGATAGGATTTCTGGCCTGTATTATTTGTGTGTGTGTGTTTATTTGTTTTATTTTGGGTTGCTGAAGATCAAATCCAGCATCTTGTGTATACTAGGCAAGCACTCTACCACTGGACCAACAACCTTATCCTGTATTGTGTTATAGCACCTTTAAGAAGAGTATATAACTTGTCCCCTTTTCTTACTAAGAAAACCCTAGTATCTAGTGGCAGTAGGCCTGGAAAGAGGAAGAATCATATTAGGAGCTAGTGGAAGAATTGGGATTTGAACTACCTTCTCCCAGCTGAGTCCCAGGGTTGCCTTTCCCTCTCACACCTAAACACTTTATACCCCAAGGCTTCTATGTGCTCCACATCTGCCCTCATTGCTTAGCCTTCAGTCTCATGTTTTCATGTCCCCTCCCACTCCATCCCCCAATACACACACACATATGCAACACTTGGGGGAAGCAGCAATTCTACCAAAGCAAAGTGTCTTCTTTTCCCGCCCATGGTGCTAAGAAGGGACTCCAGGGCTTCCCACGTGTTCACATGCTAGGCAGGCACTCTACTAGTATTGAACTACCCCCTCCCCCCAGCCCAATGTGAACTATCTTACTTGTGATCATGATAAAACAGGAAGGCACCCAAGCCTATCCCAGGGATGAAGATAGTGGTACTGAAGTAGGATCTGGGTTTCCACTGTAGCCTGTACCTTAAGTGACTCAGATGCAGGCCATATCCACAAATCACAGCCTACACTGTGCTGCTTCACACAGATAAACATCTTGCAAACCTCTAGAGTTTCCTGAAGCTTTCAGGAGAAAGAGCTAAGCTTAAGATTGCTGTAGCCTCACTGCCTGTGCTGGACACTTTGGGCTTCTCTGATGTCGTCTTCTGCTGACCCCAATGCCTCTGATGCTTGTTAGTTTAGAACTGTTGTTATCCTGCCAATACATCATCCCAGAGGGGTTCAAACTACCATCTAGAAAAATGATGATAGTATGTTCATTGCTGGCAGAGCTAGGGTTGGAGACATTAGGCTGTTTTACTTCCCAAGGATGGTAACTTGACATTGTCTTCTCTGAACATTCCAAGAGGGATTGGGTGAAATCTGCAGTTAAATGACGTTAGGGTCTCAAGGAGGCCTTTATGTCTCAGAAGTGCAGAAGCCCGAAAGCCAGTGGGAAGGGCAGAGTACAGGTACAGAATCCCAATTCATACAGAACTTTCCCAGGGCAAATATTTGGGATAATCTGGACAGCAGAGCACTTGGCAAAATGGTCCTAAATCTCCTTTCCAAACCATGACTTCTAAGACTTTATTGACCATAGGATGAATTAAACCTAATATCTTTGTCAGAATCTTGAACACCCATCCCTCTTAGTTCAACCTAGTTTTCTTTTCTCAGTTCTACCCAAAACTTCTCCCAAAAAACCACTTTTGAAGACCTGTACTTGTGCTAGTCTCCCCCTGCCACAATATCTTCTCTGTAGCATGGGTAATAGACTCACAGCTCCTGTTATGTGTCTTGTGCCACTGGCCTGTGAGCACTAAGAGCTGGAGCAGGTCCTCTTCTGGGTTGATCCACATTAGATTCCACACCAGCACCCACACAGCTTGCATGCTGCTAACGATGGTGGAAGTTGAACAGAGGGAGGGAACAAAATGGTTGATGCCTAGCATCCTCTCTTTGACCTCGCTCCAGCCCTTTCATTTCATCTTTACTGAAACTGTATGGAGCCATGAGGAAGTAGGACAGCTAATGTCCTTCTACACACCAGGAAATGACAGCAAATATGCCTTGCAGTGCTCTGAGTCCTTCAAGTGTCTCGACTCATTAATCTACATAATAACTCAATAAAGTAGATGCTATTATTAGTTCCATTTTACAGTCACTGAAATCAAGGCACCAAAAGCTAAGTAACTTGTTCAAGGACATATAGTTAATAAAGACAGAAAGACAGGTTTCTAGGTCTGTCCTCTGGCCATGATCCCTCCACTGAGAGTATGTGAGCCACACTATCATTGCTACATGAGTTTTTCAAACAGAATGACATAATTTGGAAAGTAGAAACTCATTGAAAACAAGAATGCCATTGCTCTTGATTTTCCTTCTATAAGACTGTTCAATTCTCCATGGAAGAGGATGTCCAGCATGTAAGAAATACCTAGGTCATTAGAGCTTCCTGCACTTGAAGCAAGTTGCCTGCAGGAAGTAATATCCCCATGTCTGGGACTGTTTACTCAGAGAGCAGGATTTGCAAGTTTCAGTGTCCCTGGTGAGATCCTTGAGGTGGAGACAATAACACTAATAGGGTGGTAGTACAGTGGTGTGCAGTTAATGTCTCAGATAGCTCAGTGAGTGTGCCAAGAAGGTGCAGATTAGGAGATTGACACCAAACCCTTGGAAGAAGTTAAACAGGTCTGTTTGTCCTTCCCCCCCCCCCTTTTTTTTTTTTTGTATACCAAAATGGAGGAATATATGCAATCAGGAATAATATTCAGGTTTCAAAATTATTTTT
The DNA here is from genome assembly GCF_052094955.1 of Ictidomys tridecemlineatus. Lineage (NCBI taxonomy): Eukaryota > Metazoa > Chordata > Mammalia > Rodentia > Sciuridae > Ictidomys > Ictidomys tridecemlineatus. The sequence goes on along the minus strand of NC_135480.1, from coordinate 117,732,185 downwards.
ACAATTATGGGTAAAACTCACTAAAACCCAATGCAATAATTAAATATTAGGTTCTGCACCAAGATTCTAAGAATTGATTATATATGGCCAAGGGGAAAGAGGCCCCACTTAACTGAAAGATTTGAAAAAAAAAAATCTGGGGCAAGTTAATATTGGGATCCTTCAGGATCCACAGTGTGCTGCAGCCATGAGATTAATGCTACCCTTGAGTTTTGTGACATCCCCACCAGAGAATGTGTCAGTGTCAATGTGCTATGTAGTTAGTTGCACCAGATAGGGAGGGCACTAGGGAAGGGAGGGTCAGGACACCATCATATAAAATCCAATGTGTTTAGGAACTGAGAGTACAAGCTTGGACTATGGCCAGCTGTACTCAAATAATTACAGGACTGTCTAATGTGAAGATAAGGGAGAGATTATTTCCATGTCATCTAGGGAGTTAGGGAAATCCCTGTGAGAATTCCAGGGGTGCAGATTTCAACTTTAATTCTAACAGGTCCCGCAGATAAAGCAGTATCCTGATGATGTTCCTGCAGAAGGGTAGAGAGGGCTATCTTAGTAGGGTAGTTGGAATCAGTGTCCAGTAATGGGGCCAGAGTCAGGCCAGCATTTGTCCCCACACCGCCTGTCTCTCATCTCTGCAGATGAGGGCAGCGACCCACGGCGGGATGCGGTGCCAGGCGCAGACTCAAGGGAGTACTGCATGTCCGACCGTGACATCGTGGAGGTCGTGCGCACCGAATACGTATACACTAGGCCCCCGCCTTGGTCCGACACACTACCCACCATCCACGTCGTGACGCCCACCTACAGCCGCCCAGTTCAAAAGGCCGAGCTGACGCGCATGGCCAACACGCTGCTGCATGTTCCCAACCTGCACTGGCTAGTGGTGGAGGACGCACCTCGTCGTACGCCACTGACTGCGCGCCTGCTGCGCGACACCGGTCTCAATTACACTCACCTGCATGTAGAGACGCCCCGCAACTACAAGTTGCGAGGAGATGCCCGTGACCCACGCATCCCACGGGGCACCATGCAGCGCAACCTGGCCCTGCGCTGGCTGCGAGAGACTTTCCCACGTAACTCCACCCAGCCTGGCGTGGTGTACTTTGCTGATGATGACAATACCTACAGTCTGGAGCTCTTTGAGGAGGTGCGGGAGGGATGAAGAGGAAGGAGAGTTGGCAGGCAGGGATTGGAGATGCTGATGGATGCAGGGCCTCTAGCAAAAAGAAAGACGCTGGGGAATTTTGGGTGTGGGTACATACACATAAGGAAACCCAGGAAAGGGGGTCGCCAGACTAGGGTGGGTGAAGACACAAGAGGACCAGGGAAGGGCATAGAAAATACCATATGTTGGCAAAAGTATCCTCCACTGGTTAAAGGCAAGAGTGGTGGTGGCACTCCTAAATGGCTCTGGCCTTAGAGGAGTGGTTTGAGGTCTTTGAGTAGGGCCATTTTATATGACAACCAGAAACCTTTTCAGTGGAACAGTTTGAGTTTCTTTGGAGTCCTGGGTCATGCAAGCCTAGGGGAGGAGGAGTCATCATTTCAGACAGATAAATGGCAACAATGAAATGTTTTGTGCAAGGGAGAAAACAGCAATTGGGTCACAATGAGAAGGTGGTCAGCTGGATTGGGAGTTGGGTCCTGCCTGCAGCCTAGAGGAGATTCCCTTTGCAGGAGCCCATCAGTTGCCATCTACAGGATGGCATATAGAGGTAGGGTGGGACTGTATTTCCCTTCCCCATGACTTTAAATGGACCCCACACATATAATTAATTGATTTCACCTCCCTTGGGGATGGGTGCCATTCAGTAGACTCAGGTGTTCTGACTCTGGCTTCCCCTTGTAGATGCGCAGCACCAGAAGGGTGTCCGTGTGGCCTGTGGCCTTTGTTGGTGGACTTCGATATGAGGCCCCACGGGTGAACGGGGCAGGGAAGGTGGTTGGCTGGAAGACAGTGTTCGATCCCCATCGACCATTTGCCATAGACATGGCTGGATTTGCTGTGAACCTGAGGCTCATTCTACAGCGAAGCCAGGCTTACTTCAAGCTGCGTGGCGTGAAAGGAGGCTACCAGGAAAGTAGCCTCCTTCGAGAACTTGTTACCCTCAATGATTTGGAGCCCAAGGCATCCAACTGTACCAAGGTAGGAATCTCGACAGAATTAATAACTGTAATGCAAGTGTTCCTATGACCATTAAGAGCCTCTCTACAGATCAGGGGCAAGGAAACACCTCAAAATGATCTTGCCTGTTTGAAACCCCCACTCAGGAAGATAGTTTATCTTCCACAATGAAAGTAGGCAGGGACATGGGAGGCGTGGCCATAGGGTCATAACCAAGAATTATTAGCCGTGCATCTAAATAAATGTGCTCTTTGCACCCCCACACACACAAACATGCACACATCATGGCAGATGCACACACACCTGTGTATGCACACATACATACATGTGCACTCATACATACACACTTGTGAAATCTTGGGACTTGTCTATTTTCTATTCTATACATCTCATTTCCAACAGATATTTTGAATACATCACATGTACAAACAGCAAGAATGAGGGGTTAGGTAGAAATAAATAACAGCTGAGAAAGTCTTGATGGAACAAGGGTGGCAAGGGAGGGGGCAGGAGGACTACTTGCAGGATATAGGAGGCATCAGGGAGGTGGCAGAGTGAGGTTGAAAACCTGCCCTACTTTGTTTTGTGTCTCTGGACACACAGATCCTGGTCTGGCACACACGAACAGAGAAACCGGTGTTGGTGAATGAGGGGAAGAAGGGCTTCACTGACCCCTCAGTGGAGATCTGAGCCTCAGGATGAAGGTAGGAGGGAGACCAGGGAGGGCACTGAACTGCACAGCACAACACCAGGTTTGGGTGCAGCATCAGTCTCTAAGGGGTTTGCTCTCAGTCTTTCATCATGGAAAGACAGGGCAGATGTAGACAAGAGAGGAAGAGGTGTGGCCAAGTCTCCTTCCTTTTGGCCACCTTATGGTTAACAGGTGTCAGCCTTCACCCACATAGCTGGGTCCTTCTGCCACCAGACACTCCAAAAAATGTCCACTGAGATACTTCCTCATGACAACTTGTTATGGTTATGCTGGCCACATAACCTCAGCAAGGACTGCTATTTAGACATGTTCAATGCATTCCGTCATCCAAAGGTTATATTTTCTTCTTTTGGTTCCCCCTCTGTCAACTGGCTGTGTCAAGATCCATGCATTGCTCCATGTCAAAGGCACCATGGTTCTGTAGCCAGAGTGTAGCACACAGTGAAAGCATATATCCCAGAGCTCACTTTAGCACCCAGGCTTACCCTTTTCTGTTTGACCTAACTTTGCTTCTCTGTCTCTTTCTTCATCTGTGAAATTAGTTGCCCAGAATACTAAGAACAATCTGTGGCATATAATAAATACAATATAAGTGTCACCTATGTTGATCTGATTCTTTAAAATCCCTCTATTGAGGTAGTCTACATGATCTACCTACAATTTAGAGGTTCAGAAATTATTTCAGAAAAGCAAAGTAACTTATCCAAGGTGACATACTGGCACAAGTGAATTGTACTTGGCCATGCCAAGAATTTTGAGGGACTTTTTTTTATGATCCTACTTTGCTTCTTGAAAACACCTCTTACTTGGGACTCCCTATTTAGGTCATGCCACACAGAGGTGAGAGCTCAGGCAGTGGACAGACATCTATTCTCTGGCCCCAGAACATTTGTAGACTCCCTGCCCAAAGGGTCTACAGGGTGTCACTCTGCCTGTTTTGTCCCTTGATCTTAAGTTACCTTGGCTAGTGTCACTTAGAACAAATCAGTATAGAGCTTGGTATAGGGTTAATTCCCTATTTGTTAGTGGAAGAACCTCCTCAGGAAGATCTCCATTAGGGGCTCAACACTGAGCAGTTTACTACACTGGCTGTTCCCTGTCTGATTCCACCCTGAGCTGACACCTCTTTTGTTCCCCCTCTCCCTTCACAGGAGCCTCCTTCTTTGACACTGTTCTTGGCCTTCCATCCTCTCTCCACAGCTGATGGGCCCTCCAAGGCAGAGTCCTAAGGAACTACCATCACCTCCTTTCTATTCTGGGGGCTTTCAAAGAGAACCCAGCTTGATGACAGGACAAAGGACAAAATTTAAGCACAGAAATTCCAGACTTATTGTTCTCTCCATCCAATGTGACCAGGGAGCCTGAAAGACCTGAGGGCAAGGGGGTCTGGTTGCCAGCAAAGCCAGTGCTCAGCTCACCTCTATATAAGCAAGTGCCATGGGCATCCATGCCTGCCCTGTAATGTTGCTGGGGCTGGGAGGGAGGTGAGAAGACCCTGCAGTCCAGTGGAGCATGGTCCTCCCTTGCTCCCTGCTCCTTGGCCAAGCATGACCGCACAGGATGCTCAGCAGGGAATTCCGAAGATAGAGAGCAACTCCAGGCATTGTGAATGCCCTACTCCTTGGCATCCACTCCTCCTGAGCACTGCTCCCAAATCAGACATACCTCTGGCTCTCCTCTGGTTCATGTTTACAGAGCATATAATAAGGCTGTCTTCTATCTCAACAGGTGCCCGGCCCTGCATGGGGGGAGCCTAAGCCTGTCAGTGGATTCCTCCTGTACCTCAGGCTGTGGTGGGAATGGACTCCCTTTCTCTTGCCCACTTTCCCCAAGCCTTCTTCTCCAACACTGGCAAAGGAGGTGGGCCTAGAGCCACACAGGTCACTGAATGACCTGGACCAAGAACAACATGACCCCCACTATCCATACACTACCTCCCCACCCTGCCCTGGGCTATAGCCCCTTGCCTGGCCCAGGGTGGGGAGGGAAGAAACCTTCTTCCTGTGGCTACTGAAAACTGCAGGCCTCACGGCTACAGTAAGCAATGGTAGGTGAGGCAGACAGCTCCTCCAGCCTTGAGAGTAGAAGGGGCTAGGAGAGTCCCCAACTTTTTTTCTGCTCCTATTTTGAGGGATGAGAAATTAGACTGGAGAGATTTAGGGAAAGGGGGCAGGGATCAGTTGGACACTAAGGAAAGGAGACTTGAGCACAAACTGCTCATTCTAATTTAAAATATAAAAGGGGAAATAAAATCTCACTTCTCCTGAAGCTGGGAGCATGCAGAGCCGGCCCACCTCATATCCAGCTGTCCCCTCTCCACTCCAGAGAGAGAACAGAGTTGCAAACTGCTGCCTCTACCCAGGGAGTAGTGGCTCCCTGGTTCTCCCAGGGCCCTAGAGAGGTCCCTGGCTCTCTGACCAGGACAGCCCCTCTGGTGGTGATCACATGCTCCTGAAAGTTGGAAGCACAATTTTCCTCCCACGTGAAGGAAAAGTAAAGGGCCTGTGCCTACTGCAGAGGTGTTTATTTTTTAATTGCTAACAGCCCCTTCCCTTACTCCATTAAAATTTATAGGACAGGTCTGAGGGCCATGCAGAAACCACTCCTGGATGTGTGCTTAGGATTCAGTCCAGACACCTAACATTCAGAGTATAGCATTGGCTGCCTATTCTGAAATGAATATAACTTCCCACTGTATTCATGAAACCATCTGATTAAATCAGATCCCTGAATCACCTTGCAGGATGTTTTCCCCAACCTCTTATACTTTGGATATTGCTTTGGAAACTGACCCCTTGGCATCAAGTGTGATGGCATGGGACAGAGGAAGGAGGTGGGCATAGGGCATCCATAGATGAGTGAATTTATGTCTGGGCATTCTACTGCCTCATGAAAACTAGCCCTGAATACCAAGGTCAAATTGGCTGGTATGAGAACACCTTCTTAGCCAAAAACCTAGGGCTTATTTTCAGGAAATTAATAATGAACAACAAAATGAGGATTTTTATTTTATTTTATTTTATTGGCAGATTGCTAGTTCAGTTGTTTTCACCTAATATCCTCTCTTAGCTGCATGTATATTTATTTATAATTATAACCCTGGTGGACTGCAGCCTTCATCTTTGTTGGGAATGAGTTTGTTATAAGTCAGAATTGGGTCCACAATGACGACTTGTTTTTCAAACCCAGTCTGTTCCCTGCTCCATTGCTGGTGAGCCCCACCATAAAGAACTGAAGCCAGGGGTTAGGAGTTTCCAGGGCAGTGGCTGGGGTGAGGGGGAGCCCAGGCAGCTGCACCATCTGATCTCTTTTAATTTAACTGTATTTAATTTGTTTTCAAAATTAAAAGTCAAATATGGTTTTTAACAGTCCTAATTCTTTTCAGCCCTGCCTTATTTTTATTCTCATTTATTAACGTAACTATCCAACAATTATTTGTCAGGTGCCTACCATGAGCCAGCATTATTCTAGAAGCCAGAAAATGGCAGTGGGGGGGGGAATTATTTCAGATGGGATCTGCTGAAAGAAGAACAAAGCCAGTTGGGAGAGATGGAGAACAGTAAGAAGAGAGGCTCAGATTCTTTAGAGGGCAGTCAGAAGGCCTCTGAAAAGGGACTTGTTTTCCCTATTTATTTATTTCTGCTCTTATTAGTATATCTTATAGTTAATAACTATAGTTATACATAATAACTCTTTTGACATGCATGGAATATAATTTGTTCCTGATAAGGCAATTTTGAGTAAAGCAGCAATACCCCAACATGTAGTGTTCTAAGAAGAAAGAACTCTCCCTAGGTGGAAGAGTGCTTAGCTATGAACATGAGCACAAAATGTTCATAGCTAAGCACATCATGTGGCTGCAACAGATTGGGCAAGGGAAATGGGTGGAGTAGGTGTGACAGGTATGTGAGGAGGGTGCCCAGAACATGTTAGCTCCAAGATCCAGGGCAAAGCTTTCAGTTTCTACTGAGTGAAACAAGAATGCATTGGAGGGTTTGGAGCAGAGAACCTACATGATCTAACCAAACTTCTTCAAGAACCTTTCTGCTTTTGTGCTGATGACAAATGGAAAGGGCAGTGGCTGGCCAGGGAGGTAGCTTCTGCAACAATTCAGGTATGAGATGATGGTGGGTTGGATAAGGGTTCAAGCTTGGGGGCAAAGAGAATTGACTAAATTTTGGATTTGTTTTAGGATGCAGAGCCAACAGTATTTGCTGAGGGACTGGATGTGGGACATAAAAAGGAGCCAAAAATAATCTAAGCCATAGAATAGAATGGATATTTCTTGATATAGGAAAGAATGCAGGAAGGGCCACATGGGGTAAATCAGAATTCTGTTGCAGATGCTTATACATATACAGAAGATCATGAGAGGACAGCTGCCTGTGTACCTGGAGTGTGGGTATGGATGGACATCAGGGGCTATTGGTGTCAAAGTTGTTCATGACATAAGTCTCACAGTTGAGACCCCATGCAGTGAGTGTGGATGAAAGAAAGATGGAGCCCAATGAGTGAGCCCAGAGACCCCTGGAATTTAGGCTGGGGTAAGAGATGAGGTCTTCCAAAGAAAATAAAATGAGACCATAAAGAGATCTAGAAAAAACTTTTAGTGAATTTTGGAGAATAAGTTCGGCCAAGAGGTGCTTTGATAGGGAAACAGATAAAGTCAAGAATAAGAAGTTGCTACAGTAAGATCTCTTTTTAAGAAAGGGCTAATGCATAGGTGTACATAAAAGTGTAATTTAGGGAACTGTTCACTTTCCAAAGAGATTTTCTGTAAGAGTTCCTTAAATTCCAATCTGCTGTCACAATTCCAAGTGTCCAGCTTTGCAGAAATCCACTCTTATGTAATACAAGACAAAGTGACACTGTGACATTGCCCCATGCCTCAGGCCATACTCAAGTAGCCCTCAGACTGTCCACATCTCACTTCAAAGCTTGCTATTTCAAGGAATCACATAAAGAACTGGTAAGCTTGGACAAAATTAGGGACTCTGGCCCTGTCTTTCTCTCCAGTCACTGTCTGCAACCATCATGTTAATAAACTCCACTTCCCTCCTCTTAATGGCACATGCAGGCCATACTGACTGCCACTGATCTTGCTGGGCTCTTTGCTCCATGGTTGCATTATAGTATCAGTGCCCCTCTCAATGCAGACCTTGTGCTCACCCACACACAGGATGCAACTGGTCACCCTGTAAGCCTTTTTGCCCTGTCATAACCCACTTTTACTGAACTCCTGTGTGGGTGCTGTGCTCAGAAGGTATGTGCTATTTGACTTTTAACTATTAGTGAAGATAATTAGTTTGGTGCAGTACATGCCAGATGTGGTTCACAAAGAAAAACTGCCTTGCCCCAACCCACCCTCCAGCTAATTCATATGCAATACTCTTGGCCATCCAGAAAATTCTTATCCCTGCCCACCAGCATGAGAATGGATTTGTATTTGATCTCTCCTCTCGAGGGGCACTTCCAATCCAGCCACATTTCAAGCAGAATCAAGGTCAGATGAAGTGGTGAGAAGACAGGGGTGTGGACCAACAAACAGTTGGTGTGGTCATAGTCTGGATCCCTGAGGGCCAGGAGGCTAACTATATTCCTGATCCCAGACTGCCTTCTCCACTGGCTCAGAGTGGCAGAGATGAGACCAGAGACATTGGCAAAGAGAACTTGATTCAAATCTATTGCTTTATTGCAATCCAGGAGAGTGAACCTGAGTTAAACAACTGGACTCTAGAATCTCTAAAATAAGAACCTCCAATTTGGACATGGAGACAACTGTGGAGGAAGGTTGCCTCTCCCCCCCTGCTAGTTAGTTACAGTGGAAGAGAGTTTACCAAGTTGGAGGTAAGGCCTGGGTTAGGCCTGGAGGTTTTGTGACTATCCCCAAATTCCCAGGGAGTGTGGGTCACCTGCCCTATGACATTTAACTGGGCCTTCTGTCCTTTCCCTCCTTGGAAGTTCAGATATGGGCTGTGATTTCCGGTAGGATCTACATTTCCACCTCAACTGATGCATCTCCCATTGAGTATAACTGGAAATGCTGTCTAATTCAGGAAAATTAGTGGATAAGTATTTCCATTTCTCTTAAACTCAATTTGTCATCCTATCATATGCAGTGAGTGGGAATGGAAAGGAGAAAAACACAGGTTATTTCTCAAACAGTTCCTTCCAGAATCCCAGAGGCAGCTCAAAGTGGTAAAGAAAAATAAAACTGACTTAGGTGAAATGCCCCTTCTTCTTTCTCATCTACTAATAGCGACAAACCCATGATTTCAGGAACAGAAAGGGGCCATGCAGGATGTGGCCAAGCTCCACAGAGAATATTTGAAGAGCATACCCTATGTCCAGAAGACTAAGCAGCAGGGCTGTGATGACTAGTACAGGGGAGGATGCCCTCCTATCATCAGCACCTTTTCTGAGGGCTCAGGGTTTCATCACTTTGTGATCTAACTAAACATGCCTATCCCCTCAGAGACATCGCTCTGGCCTCTTCCAGAAGAGCAGGGAAAGGCTCCATCCACGGAACCAGGCTGAGAAGCCATCCAGGTCTGAGGGCCCCAGGGTCATTCCATCTTTCTTTTCAGTATTCCCAGGACTAGAGTTTCAGACTGAAGCACGGAATAAATTAGTTTTGGGCTCCCTGAGGTTGCTACTACAGAGACACTCCTGTAGGGGAGTGGAGGAGGCAGCAGCTCACCAGGCAGGAGGTGCCAGGGCTGCTGCTTAGTGAATGTACTGGTTTCTGCCCAGGTAAGGGGTGTCAGTAAACTGTATCACAGAGCCTGCCATCACCTCCTCAAAAATGATGATCTGTGGGGGAAAAGAAGGGCTGAGTTATGAGGTCTGTCCTGGAGCCAGATAAGGAAGCCAGGAGGGATGGAAAGGATGGGTTTGGGAACCAGACTGGGAGGAACTGGAACAATAACTCTGGAAGGAATAGGCTACCTGAAACTTCTGCCCTCTCCCAAAGGGCTCCCAGGGAGGCAATCTGATGCCAGGTGCAAGGATGGGAAGGAAGTTATGAGTAAAACAGGAGGAGGCTAGAAGTGTGCCCACCTGGTTGTTTCCTCTGAACAGCCAAGGACCTGGTAGGTAGAGGGTCTCCTGGGGTCCAATGTTCCAGTAACGTCCAAGGTTTTGGCCATTGACGAATATAACTCCCTTCTCCCAGCCCTTCAAACAGAGTAGAGAGTGTGTTAGTCTACTATGAGAGCCACTGATGACAAAGTCACACTAGAAGGCAGAGAAGACATATCAGCTGTGTTCTTCACGCAGGGCACAGTGGTGCAGGCTTGTAATCCCAGTGGCTTGGGAGGCTAAGGCAGGAGGATCGCGAGTTCAAAGCCAGCCTCAGCAAAAGTGAGGTGCTAAGCAACTCTGTGATACCCTGTCTCTAAAAGAAAATACAAAAATAGGGCTAGGGATGTGGCTCAGTGGTCGAGTGCCCCTGAGCTCAATCCCTGATACTCACCCACTGCCAAAAAAGATGTGTTCTTCACTCAGTTTCCAAAAGACCAAAGTAAGCCAATGTTCAACAGCCACGGAGACTAACAGGTGGCCTGTTCCACCTCATCTCCACTAGCTCTGAGCCTTCTAGGCAGAACACACAATCCCAGGCTGGATTAGGAGCCTGGGCCCTGATAAGTGTCATCAGGTGGTTCTGCTTTGAGCTCCCTCTGCTGCCCTGGAAGGCAGGTGTTATATAGTACTCCATCAAGGCCAAGCACAATGGTATTTGAATCAGCCCTCTGAGAAAACAGAAGAAAGAACCACGGAAAGGTAAAGGGGGCTTACAAACCTCCAGTTTCAGAAACGTGTCAGAAGGGGAAGAGCCAATTACAAAGCCACAGAAGAAGAAAGCAGGGAATGTAGGTACATCAGGGATATGAGTCCATTTGTCAATGCTGAACCTAAAGATGGAACAGGGCAGGAAAGGGAGAAAGGGGACTTTCTTAGATCTGTTCAGTTCTGTACCTAATTCCTAAGAAATGTCCCTTCTTTGTTTAAAGCTCCCAAGTTCCCTACTTCTTAACCAAAATACAAGAAGGGCAGCAAGGTAGTATAATGAGCATTCTCCTAGTCTGCAAATGCAGGTTCTAATGGTGGTACTGTCCCTTACCTTGGACAAGCCACCTTGGCCTCTGAGTCTTAGAATCTGCAGGATCCTGGTGGGGTGAGGCTAGGGCTGTGCTCGCTCTTGCTGCAAATTATTATGAGCTCACATAACTGGTGTGGGGCCAAGGACCTACCTCTGAAAGAAGCTCTTTTTCATGTCTAAGCTGTAGATTCTGAATTTTTTCAAGGGAGAATCATTCAGATAGAGATTTCCAATTATGCCTGTGGGAAGGAGGCAAAGAAACATGAGCAAGTCCAAAGGAAGAGGACCTAGCTATGACCAGGGCCATGCATGGAAAGTTTCTAGAAAGATTTTTCCAGGAAGATTTTTTCCCAGGAAGAGGGAGCTCAAAGCAAGGAAGATTTCTCCTGAAACATATACTACCTAAGGAGCTCAGCAATCGTAGTATAAGCCCCCCCCTGCCCCCGCCAGAGATGCCAAGGGACATAATAATAAACAAGAATATTATATGCCAGGCCCTAGAATTTACCATGGAAGAATAATACATGTGATGATAGTGACAAAGCTGAGCTCTCACAGGGGTGAAAACAAACTCTGACCTCTCTCTGAGAGAAACTCTACATGAACAAGAGGTGCCAAAGGTTTGGGCCTAGCTTTAAGGTAGTGTCAAATAGGATCTCAGACTAACAAACCTAACAATTTAGTCAGAAATTTTCTACCCAACCTTGAACTAAAGACAGGTTTTTCTTGAAATTGTGAGAAAATGGCAATATCATTTGGGTATCCAACACTGAAGAACTGTATACACCCAAATAGTTACGGATCAGCACCTTCGGGTTTGCGTCAGCTCTATAGATTGTGCAGCAGCCCCCAAGGACTCTGTATAGTGGAGCTGCTGAGCTGCTAGGCTAGGAATTTTGAGAATCTGGAAAAGGTAAATAGGCTTCACAGGGACTGTAGATACACTTAAATGGCCCACAAAGGAGTGTGTGTGTGTGTGTGTGTGCGCGCGCGCGCGCACATTTCTAGAGTGGAAGTCTGTGACTTATACATATTGTATATGGTCCAGAGGCTAGAACTCCACAATGAGGGTCAGGACACACTTGATGAGCGTCTTGGAGAAGCAAAGACTGGCAACAAGGGTCAGAGTGGAAGGTCCTTCCAACCCCTAGGAGAACAAAGGAAGCACCATGTGCCCAGAGATGAAATGCCAGAAAAGGCACCAAGAGGAATGTTGGGGAACTATTTCAGGAAAAGGAAGACAAAGTGGGCCTGGATAGTGCTAGAACCTATTCTGAGGCCCTTCCAGAGGAGAAGCCCCAATGTCTCATCACATTATATCCTTGGCAGGGTACCAGAAGGCTCTCTGCTGAAAATCTGACCAAGGGAGAGATGCGCAAATTTCCTCCACTACAAACACAAACGGCTGTGACAGAATTGGAAGGTCATCAGTCCTCCTCAACACAGCAGGATTTATTTCATCTGAGTTCTTTTCTTTTTTCTATGACTTACTTAAAACACCAACATTTAGACAGACAGATAAAAGAAAGAAAGATCTAAATTAAGGCATAAAAGATTAGAAGGCCAGAAAAAGAGAGTGAATTGGTGGGATATTCCTGGAAGAGCATGTGGACAAAAGGCATTTGGTTTATTCTATATCCTGCTTCCTCCTCCTCACCACTGAAAAATGATTTATGGATTTCCCTGAAATGGATGAAGAAAAGAATTTCAGTGTGGAGACCTAAGAAGGCACTGGTGCTATGACCTCCTTTGGATTTCTAGAAATCTCTTTCCTTGATCCTTACCCACTACCCAGAAAAGCAGACTTCAGCCCAGAGAGGGACTAAGGTTAGCTCACTGTTCATGGGGTTTCCTCATGAGCACACAGAAAATACAAGCATGGGGTGTTATAGGGGAAAAGGTCAGCTAGGCTTTTCTGACCCACTAGCCTTGTCTCACATATAGGTCAACTCAGCTTCCACCTCCTGCAGTGTGCCTTCATGATCCACTTCCCTCCAGTGGGCTTCCAAGACCCATTTCCCTGCACTGTGCCTCCCTGGCCCACTTCCTTACAATGTGCCTCCCTGGCTCACCTCCCTGCAGTGTGCCTCCATGGCCCATCTCCCTGTGATGGACCTCTATGGCCTGTTGATGTGCTATATGGAAAGGGGGAAACCCTGTCTGAGAAGCAGTGGCACCTCTTCTCACTTGTGCTAGGACCTACCTTTGCGCTGATCATCAATATTATTCCCGTAGTTGACTCGCCCACGATTCTCCACCAAGATCCTCAGAAAGGTGTAACCCTGCCAGGAACATAGTGGCTGATGATCGCCTGATACCCAACTATGAGGTCACTGCTGCACCTGGGAGTTGGTTTGTGGACCCCAGTTCTTCCCTATGCTCTGAGGATGGGAGTAAGAGCCCCGCTGGTAAGAAAGCATGCTCGTTCCTCTCCATCCACAGCTTGTGGTTAGGAGGCTCCTGTCTTCCAGGCCTTCCTCTTTGACTCCCACCAAACTTCCTTGGAAGCAGCTGGGGGCTAGCCATCACCCTGCTCCCTAGGATAACAAACCTGAATCAAGGGGATAACAATCTTCGTTGTTTTATAGTCCATGAATCCTATGGATACTGTGTCCACAAATACCTGGCAAAGAGAAGATGGAAAGCATCCATGGTCAACAGGATGGAGGATGAAACAAATAGGTTATACCATGTGTGTGCATGCTTAGGAGGAGGCTTAGCCAGGCATGGAGGAAGAAATGTACATGGTCACAGCTGGAAAGTGTCACCGAGATGACAGGGATGGGCAACTTTACATACTGGCAATAGCTGATTCTGAGGGCAGAGAGAATAAGATGTATAATACAGAGGCTGGTCACTAAAAGGTCCAGGAATCAAGAAGAGATGCTCCTACCTGTCCCCGATCACGTACAACACCACTAAGGGTGCCAGATGAGGTGATGACGGTCTCATACAGAATGTACCCAAAGGCCTGTCCATTCCCATCATTTACTGGCAGGTTCTCCATGTTGATGGGCTTTTCAGACTTGATTGGCTGCAATAGAAGATAGCATAAAAGCATAGGGGCCAGGCTTGCTGCCTTGCCCTGAACCACTGGCACATGAAGTAGCAAACAGGTCTGGCCTGGAAGGGAGCACACTGGAGGAGAAGCTGTAAGAGAAGCTCTAACCTCCTTTTTCTATTATGACTTACTGCATTAAACCTATGGCTCTCCAGAGTTAGAGGGATGAGAAAACAAGGAAAGGGGAATGCCATGAGAGAAGAAAGCCTTGCAATCTAGTAGATATCTAACTCCTTAAGACACTGTCATTTTTGCATTACAACATCCCTTAGTGAGCTGCAGGAGGTGCCCCCTCTTCACAGAGGAGGATTCAGTGCATTCCTTGGCCTCTTCCCCTGCTTCTGCCCCTAGAGAAATATAGCTCTAGCTCCAAGCTGGAGGAAGACTCCCATTGTTTTCGATTTCTCTTGTTCCTTCCCACTGCACACTCTAGCACCAGTTTGTTTTCTTCACTCAGTTCTTAAGTTGGAAAGGAGATCTCTAAGCCTTCTAGAATTGGCCTTGCTCTTCCCAGTACCTCCCAATCAATTTGGAGAGTTTCTGGGCCCTGCTCACCCTCCCAATGACTGTCTTTGCTTCCCTGGCCCACAGTACTCACCTCCCCTATGAAACTGAGGACATCCCACAGTGATAGGTAGACAACTGGTATCAATGGCTCATAGGTCATCTTGGGAAGAGGTTTAGGAGGGGGAGGTAGAGGGGCATCTACAACAGACAGACAACACAGATATCCCTAAAGGACCCAAATATCACTGCATCCAATAATATTTTATCCATGTGTCCCATATGCTCCTTTATCCTGGTACCAGTAGTAACAACAGACTAATTTCAGCATATGCTTAGATGGTTCTAGGAGACAATGCCTAGGGGAAGTGTGGAGCTTTCTCACGTCTTCCATATGAGATAAGGAGTCTTAATGCCTCTATAATAGAAAGGTGAAACTGGCAAGATGCACACTATATGAAAACAGCCTTTCAAATCCTCCTTGTCTAGAACGTTCCTGCATACAGGTCAACTAGGATTGAGATGAGATTATGAGAAGGTAACTCTTTAAAGGGCTGAGAAAAAAAGCAATTTGCCAAGTGGTAGCTTCATTCCTCTTCTTGCTGGTATTAAACTGCTAGCTGGTACCTGAGAAGGAGCCGAAAAATTCTCGAAGCTTTGAATATTTGGCTGTATAATCTCCAGCTTCTGTCAGCACAGCATCATAGTCTGAAAGATATCCATGAACTGGTCATAGTCATTCCTATCCCTGGAATAATAAACACAGCAGCAAAGAAGAGAGAAGCTGGGGTAGGGTAGTAGGCTTCTTGGCCCAGCCATTTTGAAGGCAAATCACCAATAGTATGAACCACTCAGTCAAAATACTATAAATTCTAGACCCTATAAAATAATATAAAAGTTACCCATAATCACAACATGAACCTAAATTTCTAATTGCAGGTAGATAAAATGAGGCATCTTTCCTACCCTTTGGGGACTCTCAATCTGAAGGGGGGACACTTCAGCAACACATTCTCAAAAGCCTGAGCAGTGAGGAGAAGCTGCCCATCACCACAGACCCTTCCCTTCCCTTTCTCTAGTACACTTCCTCCAAAGAGCTGTCTCACAGAGTAACTGGCTCACAAGCACCAAGCATCTTGAGTCTAGTGCTGCTCTGGAACTTTAAAAGTGACAATTTGAACTATGCCTCTACCTTCCCCAAGCACTTTATAATCAAAATCATTAAAGGTGCCAGATATTGTCCCTAAAGGACTCTCCAAAAAGCCCCAGCCCTGAAGATGCTGGGAAGAACCAGTATTAGAGAATACTTGCCATAGCTAGTGACATCAGACTTATATTCATGAAAATGCATAGCTCCATTTATAAAGCCAAAATTGGTTCCTCCATGGAACATGTAGAGGTTGATGGATGAGCCAGCATCAACGATGGCAGTCACTGTTTCCAGAACTTCTACAAAAGGAGGGAGAAGGAGGGATGTGTGAGAGTCTAAGTCCTAAATACTCCCTTTGATACTCTTATTCTTAAACCTCCTCAAGGTCCACTTCATCTCTCTGCCCTTCAGTTTTAATGCTCCAACTACAGAAGATTAGGAAACAAGGAAGAGAAGTGGGCCTGAATTCATGGTCTGGAGCTTGGGCCTCTAGTTGCATTTAAATTCTAGTTGATTCTATTAACCACCATAAGAACAACCTACAACATAGGCCTGCATCCCCTGCCAGCCAGTGTGAGTCCCAGAAGTTATTCTTTTGGTAAAAATGCAAAAAGATAGTGCTTATTATCAGAGATACCATTCTGACTGCCTCCAACAGTCCTACCTTAATTAAGAAATGAACCAGTGACATAAAGAGATAATATTGAAGAAAAAAATAAATGGTTAGTATGTATTTTATTAATATAAGTCAAAGAAATGCAAACTAAACAATAACCTGTCAGACTGGTAAATATTAAAAATTATTTTAATACTGGATGTTGATGAATCTGTAGGATATAAGTACTATCAATTAATAATGGTGAGTAAAAACTGCTACTATCTTTCTGGAGGTCATTTTGACAAATACACATTAAAATTGCATTAATATAATAATTCTATTGATTATCCATAAAAAATAATATACCAAGTATACAAAACTGAACATTCAAGGATGATCAGTGATATGGTGTTCAATTAACCAAAGCCACTGAAAACAACCTAAGCATGTATCAATAAGAGACTAGGTCAATAAATGGTTGTACAGTTATTAATCCAAAGAGGTTCTTTGCATTCTTTAAGCTGGTGATATAAATCTACGTACAATATTATAGAAAGCTGTCAATTTGTGTCATTAACTGGCATAAGTAGGTGACAGGGTCATCAGGATCTGACTACACTGTCTAAACCCTAATCAACTAAAAAACAACTGCAATGTTTTCTCTGGGCTCTGAGATTTTTACTTCATTATACTTTTCTATAGTTTCTGTGTTTGAAATAGGTATGCATTATTTTTCTAATTACAAAAACATAAAACATACAAAAGCAATGTGGAAAGTCCTACTGTTTATTTCAAGTGTCAAACAAATGACTCTGAAATAGCAATAGCTGACTATTAACACAAATGATCCTAAAAGTCTTGCACACTACAGCTCCATATATCAACTAGCAGATTATTTAAAACTCATTCTTCCTTCTTAGGTTAACAAACATGCTGGACATAGCCAATGCCAAGTACTCACCAGAGGAATCCAGGATATTGTGTGGGCCTCCCCATGAGTCAAACCACCCTGTCCAGTACTCCATCACCATCTTAGGCTGAATCCCCTGGGTACCACAAAATGAGAGTTAGACAGGCAAGCTGGCCAAAGGGAAAACAGAAACATCATTCCTGGAGGGAAGCCCAGGACCTCTCTTCTCCCTTGTCTTCCCTGGCTTTACACCCCTTGCCTGAGATGCCAGTGGGAGCAGAGCACAGACGAGGATGGTTCACCCACCATGTTTGGCCTCCACACCTCGAGGTGTAGAGTGGAATAGACAACCAAAGTTGACATAGTACATTCTGATGCTTAATATGCTCTTAATGATGCTTACAGTGGATGCTAATGTATTAAAATTAGGTCTCACTAGCATTCAGCGTCTGTTTTGAAAGACTTTTCCTAGCTTCGATTGCTTTCTGGATCATGCCAACCTTTGCCTTATCCCCTTCCAGGAAAGGAGAATGTTGTATCCATTATGACTTCATACCTGAGAGGTACCATAGATCCAGACCCCTCTGAGTTGCTGCTTCTTTTTAGCCAGGAAATTCAGGCAGCTGCAGACTGGGTACTTTTTTAAGGCTTAGCTTAGTTTAAACAGTAGTTGGCAAAACTAGATCAGAAAATCAGAGCCTTACAGCTTAGCTAGTCATAGTTCAAGTCACGGTGTATATTCATACTTTGGGTGGGACATTCAGCAAGTCTTAAATATTATTTTAGAATAATGATTTGGATGCATGACTGCCTCAAGCATGCAGAGATCATTTGCAGGACCAGGGGAAATATAAGGACTGATTTGCTAGAATTTCAGGCTCTGTACTAAGGAGTCCTCATTACTCCTTCAGTGACAATTGATCAAATATCCCCTCTGTCATTTAGAGCAATGAAATCTGATGCAGAGTGATAAAGAAAACTTATAATCCACTGTATATAACATAACAGCCATTCCCAGATAAAAGCCAAAGTAGTAACAATATTTATTTATTCATTTTTAAAAGCAAGATTGGTGACTTGGCATGGATGGCACAAGTCATCTACCTCCCCCCAAAAGAACATATACTGGGGGCTGGAGTTGTAGCTCAGTGGTGGAGCATTTGCCTGGCATGTGTGAGGCTCTAGGTTCAATCCTAAGCATTGTATATAAATAAATAAAGATCCATTGACAACTAAAAAATATTTTAAAAAAGAGAGAGAGAGAGAGAAAGAGAGAGAATGAACATATACTGTACTATATTTAAATCACCCAAAAGGAATAAGCAGATACTAAGTCCCACATCTCAGGATTCTCCAGTGCCAAGTGTAGACTCCTTGATTCACAAGTGCCAGGAGCAAGGAAAGAGGGTTCCATCATGACCCAGGTCACTGCACTGTAAACGTGAAGACCTGGAGATCTTCATCAGACCTATAACTCCTAACCAATCACTTAATGGGTATTTTATCCATTCCAGGTCTATCTCTTAACCATGAAATAGTAATAACAATAATTGGTGCCTATGACTAGTGGGAGAGCTGAAAGAGACAGCACACATAAATCCCTTAGTACATAGTGCCTGGCATACAGGAAGTGTTAAAGAAACATTTTAAATACCTTCATCATTGGGCATGAACATAAGGATGAGTGAAGTGCTACTGTATGCCCCAGTTAGCCAGAGCTGGAGCTTATAGTGTTCATTCAAGTGAGCCCTTGACTTAAACAAGAAAATACCCAAGGCTACTTCCTTAAGGAAAGCAAACATTCTTAAACTGTACAGAAGAAAGTCCATTAGCAGTGCCATTCTGTTGACAGGGCAACTTGGCATGGATGGCACAGGCATGGCTACCTTTCCAGGATGACCAGCAGAAGGTGCATACTTCTATCAGCTGCCATGAGGTACTTAAAAAAAAAAATCTCGCTGAATCCACAAACAATTCTATGAGTTGAGACTCTCATTAACCCTACTTAACCAAAGAAGAAAGAGAAACATAGAAGTTAAGTGACTTGCCCATGGTCACATATTAGAGTGGCCAAATGGGTGCGGGGGTAGTTCACAGTATAATGCACTCAAGAACACTTCTATTTAGCCATCATGAGACTGCATATTCCATATGTCTCTCTCCTCCCAAGTACAAACTCCATGAGAACAGACCCTGTTGTCTGTCGTAGAATGTAATAGATTCTAACAACATTCCAAGCACAGAGCTGGCACTCAGGAAATACTAGAGGAGAAAGGAATTCAACCTCAATCCATCTGTATCCATTATCTCTTCCAACAGAAGTCCACCTTGGGTTAGGCCCTATCCATCTCCTCCAAGGAACCTTTCCACCCATTCTGGCTATTATCTATGCTCCAGGAGTAGCCGTACCACACACACATACATATGGCCCTCATCCTACAGGGCCTCATTCTGCCAGCACCATGCTTGAATAGCTGGAACTGAAAAAACTTTGCATCTCCCCAGTGTTGATACAGACATTCTAATAGCTCCACTATTATCTGGGGATCAATGTGAATATGCAACAGATGGGGGTATTCACAACTTCTAATAAGTCAGAGTGAAAGAAGCAGCTTCTCAATTCTGGGGACAGGCCACAGTTTGGACCAGATCACATCAACCTCCTTAGGGGAGATACAAACCCAAGAGATCAATTGTAGCATATTGAGTTGTACATGACCATCAATCTGATGATGCTCGGATACAGATAGGAACTCTTCTCTCTCCTCCTTACCTGGAATGGATCAGGCTTCTTGCCTTGCAAATGATAATAATCTTTCTAGGTTAAGGTCAGATACCTCATATGGTACAGCACAGGGAAGAGTTTCTCTTCCCCCTTAATCTGAAGCAGTCTGGGGCTCGCAGAGTTCACAAATTCAAGGACTACACAAAGGTCCCTTTCTCAGAAGGTAGCAGATCTCACTCATGCTTTATCCACCTGCACAGCAATCCTTTGGAGTAGTTTATGAGCTGCTTCCTTTGAGGTGTGCAGCAACAGAACCATGAGCTGAAAGACTGAGAAAGCTCAGATCCTTCTCCCCTACGGGGGGGGGGGGGGGGGGAGGGGGGATGCTGAGCAAAGTGGCAGGCATAGAATCTCTGAACTTGCTGAACAATCTGTACAGCTTTCCCTGTGCCAGCCTTACCTGGACACTCATGAGAAAGGTGTTCATTAACTGCAGCTCCTCTCGTGTCTGTAAGTTGATGGTGGCCAGTACTATGAAGACAAAAGAAGAGAGAGAAAACATTCTTAAAGTCAGGAAGACTTTCTGAATTACCTTAGACCCTTCTTCATCTACCAGCATAATAAATTAACTAGTCTTGACATTGTTTCCCACCTCTGATGGCAGGAGACCTAGCTCTTTTATCTTGAAAGTTCCTCCACTCAGCACAAGCTGGCAAAGTTAAGTTGCCAAGGCTGGCCTCAAACTAGCGATCCTCTTGCCTCAGCCTATGGAGTCACTGGAATTACATACAGATGTGCACCACTGTGCCTTGAAACAATAAAAATGTAAAAAGGGCTTGGAGGTATAGCTTGGTGGTAGAGAACCCCTAGTTCAATTCCCATCAATCCCCAGGACTTAAAAAAAATGCAGAAATATTAGTAGATAAAAAGTGCCAAGAAAATCTTGGAAAACTGAAAAAGAACAGAGGAATAGTAAATGGCCCAAGAGAGTGAAAGGAGTTTCCACCATCTCCTCAGGCCTCACCCCACTGAGCCCCAAGCTTTGTGCTCCATGCAGGGGGAGAATACCCGTCTGCAACATAGCAACATCATGTCCGGGTCCTTGAGTTTCTTCAGCACCCATGCCCATTGGCTCAGTGGGGTTCGTGTACTCTTAGAAAATTGTTCTCAAGGAGTGTGGAGTGAGAGGTGGGAGAGAAGACCAAAGACTACTTTGTAGAAATACCAAGAGTACAAAAGAAGGGCCATAAACAGGCCATTTTGACCAGACCACTACAGGGAAGGATGCCTTTCTGCAGTCTTACCCCACTCTCTGAGCTCCAAGAGGTTGTTTAGTGCCCCCCCCTTTTTTTTCTTTTTTACTGCTCTGTAAGAGCCAGACAATTGAAAATATCCCCTCACCTGGAAGACTGGGCAGAGCAGGAAAAAGGAAAACCAGGTAAGCAGAACCAATGAAAGGAACAAATAAAATGTTAAAAATAAAAAAGATGAAAATATTCTCAGAAAGAGTTAAGAAAGACAGTACACATTTTTAAAGTATGCTAAGAGAAAAGAAACTTATTTAAGAAAAATATAATCTAGGAAGTAATAGAAGGATTAGAAAAAAAAGTTGAGGAAATACCTATAAGCAGAAAGAAGTAGAACTAAATAAAGAGACAAGAAATGGAAAAACCAAAGACAGAGAGAATCAAAATGAGAGTTCATATACAAATAACAGGAATGAACAAAAGATCAGGAAAAAAGATGATAAAGCATTATGAAAGAAACCCAAGGCCCAAATGAATGTCCCAGCCTTGATGGACATAACTATGCTAATCAAATACATCTCCGAAATGCCACAAAAATAAGATGTATCATAACAAAGCGCATCATTATGAAACACCAGAATATCAAGAATAAAAAGAAAATTCTAAAATGTTTTACAAATGGGGGTGAGAGAGAAAATAGGATATACTAAAAGATTATTAGCCAGAATGTCTCTGGGCTTCAGTGCAGCAGTGGTTGCTAGAAAATGATAGAACAATGTCCAGAACTCCAGTAAGCGGGATCCAATACAAGAGAAACACACAGGTCAGTCTCAGGATGTTCCTCTAATTGGTCACCAGCAGATCAGAAATAGGCCTCCAGATAGCCAGATAGGACCTGATATGGGATCTGATATGCACAGGCATTTGAAAAATACCAATGATGGGTGTCTAGAAGATTTTAGAAAAGACTGTGTTAAAAAAAATAAAAAGGGTGCAAAGGTTGGAGATGGCAGAAGGAATAAAAGAGAAAAATTAAAATGAAAAGACAAATAAATAAGAAACTACTACCTTGCAAGTGAAAACTAAGCACACTGAAAAGCCAGTTGAAGTAAGAGAATCTTAAATCAATTAATGTAGAGTTTTATATACACGTTATTTAGATACAGTAAGAAAAGTACAGGAAGAAAAAACTTAAGAATTTAAAATGGTCATTCTAGGGAACAGGATGAGAAGGCAGGCAATGCTGTATTTTTAGATAAATATTTTCTATTGTTTTTACTTTTAGCCTGTGTGAATGAATTGCTTTAATTCATTTTGTAAACTAAAAAGCATCTTTCCCAGTAGCAGGAGTCACTAGGGGATTGACGGGTGGAGCCTACAGAGGAGGGGAGGAAATGGAAAGAGCAGTGACTCCCTATCGTCTTCCCAAGGCCTTTAATTAGTAGACTAACCAGCACTAAAAATGTACGCCAGCATCAGAGGAACCAGAGCTCCTCCCAAGGATGGTGATTGGGTCACAAAAAGCTCTGGACATCCTTGTAGCAGCCATGAGGAGACAGCATCACCTCGTGGAAACAATGGGAATCGCTGCTGGCCCTGGTCACACCCCCAAGGCTCAGGATCCTGTTAACTCACTATCCTCTCCATGCACCCAAGCAGTAATTCCCTGAGCTCACGACCTTCCTGGTTCTGTTGGGTGCTATTAAAGATAAAATTCCCTACCTACAGATCAGCCTATGGAAGGAAATGCAAAAGAAACAAAGTGGAGTACAAGTATATATAGCAAAGGCAAGCACAGTTATAGGAGCCTAGAAAAAGAGTCCCACTACATCTGAAAGGAGAGATACACCATATCTGTACAGGAAAGCACAGCTGGAATAAGACACAAAAAACCCAACCTCTACAGAGCTTAGTGCTGTGGTGAAACAGAGATTTCCCCTAATGTTAGAAGACAAAATAGAGCAAGGGAGAGGAATGGGTGATCCTTGGGAGGAGGTGCAATTTCCACCAGGTACTAAGGTACTTGCTGCAAAGGTGACCCTGGAGAATAGCCATGCAGGTCTCTGAAAGATATATGAAGTCTGTGAGATTGGGCATGTCCAGTGTGTTTGAGGAAGAGCAATAAGGCCAAAAGGGTAGAACAGAATGGGTGAGGGGAGCTCAGCAGAGGATGAGGCCAGCCAGTCCTGCAGGCTGTGTTGGAAAGTCCTACAAGGTCAGTCTCAAAACTTGGGCTTTCCTCTGGGGCACCTAGAGCATAAGCAGAAGAGTAAGGTAACCTGGGTTATACTTATAAGGCACACTACTATGTTGAGGAAATGTTGAAAATGTTGGCTGCTACGTTGAGAAAATGTTGCTGGAGAAGTAAGGCGGGGAAAAAGGGAGGTCAGTCAAAATGCTACTGCAGTAATGCACATAAGAAATGATGGTGACAGCTGAGAGAGTAAAACATGTTTGGATTCTTTAGGTATTTTGAAGATAAAGCTAAAAATAAAAAGAATGTGCCCATGGCTTGTGTATCAGGCATACAGAAGAGAAGCTAAGAATGAGGACAAGGTTTGGGGCATGTGCAATAGAGGGAAAATGGAGCTGCAATTTTCTACTTAAAGGAAGCCTTCATGTGGGGAAGCATGTACCAAAAGCTTTTACTGACCAGAGAGTACAGCAGGAATGGTAGACCAGACATAGAGCTGGTCATAGTATATCTATCTCTGATATGGGCCTGCCACCCACTGCAGCTCAGAACTCCCAGGCTGGTGCCATGCGGAACAAATCAGAAAGACTCCTGCTTGTGCCTCAGTCCTGCCTGGAAGAATATGAATAGTAGGGCCCCTCACACAGGCTCCTTGCAAGTACCTCCATGGACCATTCCCTTCTTTAGGCCATCCTTGTTGTCTGAAGTCAAGAGCAGTTCTATGATACCACGGTCCTCTAAGGCCTGTTGGGAATAAAGGAAAAGTCAAAGTCTATCCCCATTCTCCAAAGCTTCTGCAGTGTAATACTGCTGAGAATGAGGTAGCCTGAAGAGCAAGAGGAAAAAATTAAAAGGAAACATATATCTACAGAAAACAGAGGAAAGCCCATTTTGTCTGCACCTGTCAGATTCAGCAAAGCTCCAATAAACTTGATTTCTAGTTGTAGTAGAGGACAGGGCTGTTGATCTTTGGCAGCCCATGGATGTTTCTGAAGGTCTGGTCAGTTTGTTGTTCTCAGATGGACCTCTCAGTGGCCAGCTATGGCTCAGGAGTCTGCTGGGCTCCAGCAAGTAGATCAGACCTCCAGGACAGCACCACATCTTTCACTTCACCCACACCATGAACAAGCTCACTGTCTTTTTCCCCACATTGAGCCAGTGTGAGTGTGATCAAAAGCAAGAGCATGATGCCCAGCAGTGCCTCAGTGATGTGACTATGGTGCACTACCCAGACTGAGCAGAGCAGAAAGCACTCCTGGAGTTTGTAAACCAGAGAATGAATAAGTAAAAGGAAGAAGCTATAGTTGAGGGGCAATAAGGATTGTTACTACTCAGATAATAGCTAACATTTATACAGTATTTACTATCACACCAGGCCTTCTGTTAAGCACTTTGTAGACTGTCCCACTGCATCTTCAGAATTAATATCTTAACAGTAGAGACCAAGAGCTTCAGTAAGGCTGAATAAAGTATGATGAGAGAGTATGTGCTAAACCCAGAATCTACCCACTTTCAAAGGTTCTCTTCTGGGACTCTGGGTTCACTGGGAACAGAAACCACTGCAAAGGTGATCTTCCTATCATTTTCACTGCAGATATTATGAAAATAAGACTGCATATTTCAACTGAATTTTTTTTTGGAAATAGGGGAGGCAGAGAGATTATCTAGTCAGTGAATAAAGTGGATCTGACCTCCAAGAACAAATCCCATAGGTTGATAAGAAAAGAGCAGAATGGGGTTATAGTTCCCAGGGATGACAGACGCTGAAGAGTTCAATCCATGAAGCCAGATAAGATCTTTATCAGCAACCCTGGATCAACCCCCTTGAACTATCCACCCAGTCATTCACTATATATAACAAACATTTACTTAAAGTCCTACAATATGCACATGCTTAAATTTTCATGGTCATTAATTCATTGACTCTACCCGGTAAAAGATGATCATCAATTTCCTGACACCAGTCACAGGCCATGAACAGTTAAGTGCTTTGTGTCTTATCTCATATTCTTAGAGAAACGACTCAGCCTTAGAAAAAGCCAGGCCCCAAAATGACTATAGTTAAACTCCCTCAGCGAGACTTCTGGCGGGCTATGTTATGTTTTTAGTATGTAGCCAGGGCTGGCACCTGGCTACATTATGATTAGTCAAGGCCAGAAACACTGTGATTCAGCATATAGATTCAAGGTCATAAATATTAAGTATGAGCATGTGCCCTCCCTTTATATAATTTGTTGGCATTGTGCCTTCTTTGTTTGGCCTGCATATCAAAAGATCCTTCAGAATTAATATCTTAACTATATATAAGTATATATAACTTAAGTATATATGACTAAGAAGGAAGGAGCTAAAATGGAACTGGCTGGGGGCTGAAGCTGAGGCTGGGGGCTGGCTAATGGCTGTGGCCACCACTTGATAAAGCATGTCTACTATCCTAACTATGTCTTGGATCTTCCACCTGCCGAAGCCCAAGTCTGTTTCCTGGGTCAGAGCCCCCGCACAACAGCCATTCATGTCTCCATTTTGCACATGATGAAACTAAGACTCAGAAAGGAGAAAGGGGTCTTGCCCACCGTCAAGCAATGCTGGCAATGTCCACAACTCAGCTACTGCCTCCCACACTGCCCCCCCAGGGAAAGTTGCATGGCAATTCATAAGGGGATTTTCCCAAGAGCTTTAGGATGACAAGAGGCTGGGTGCCATGCACCAGTAAAGCATGAATGAACAGGAGAGGTTTCTGAGAAAGCTATATTCTCATCTCTTGCAGCTCATGAAACATTCCTTCTCTGCAGCTGAATCAAGTAAAAAATTACTGGAGAAGCCACAGGTTATAAGAGATAGTCTGAGGGAATAAGATATAGAAGACGAAGCTCTCAAGTCCTGTGTTTGCAGTAGGATTATTCTAGGTAATTCAAAGGTGACAAGGAAGCTAGATGTGACTCTATTTCAGGCTGTGGTTGGCCTTGACTATCAGGTCTGAACTTGCCCCTTTCCAGCTTAAGGAATGTCATCATTCCTGAACACAGGCTTAGACTCTACTAAGACAGTTTTCTGCACACAAGAAGTGAAAGTCTATAAGAATCTACAAGCTGAAGTGCTTGAGCCTTGGTCCTCACTCTACAGAGGACCCAGATAAAAAAATGAATCTGTGTGTGACAGCAGAAGAGATACTGCATAGGCCATCAAAATCCAAAGCCATCCAGATTCCAATTAGATGCATTCACAGAGGCCATTTATCATTTCAAGTCACACCACGGCTGACCCTTCAAAGTACTCTGAAACAAATGCCAAAGATTCCATCAAAGTCTTATTTACTGAAAAATTTACTATTTGTCTAGAATAGCGTTGATCTGTATGATCTCACATAATACAGTTAAGAGGCAGAGACTCTTTGTAATCCTATTGTATAGAAGAAAAATAAGAGGTTTAGAAAAATGAAGGCATTTGTTCAAGGTTTCAGCTACAATTTGACAGAAACCAGATTTTAATATTAGCCTATTCTTTTATATGTTACCTTAGTCCTTTCCCTCCATGATTTGCTGTATATTAAATCAGTAGTTCTCAACATCCCCCATACAATGGGATTGGACGTCTGAGAACCACCCCAGAGATTCTTATATATATGACTGGGGCATTCAAATTTTTAAAAACTCTCAAGGGAAAGCCAACCTGTAGCTAAAGATCGGAGCCATGGCTTTAGGCACTGTAATGAAGGCAGACTCTTGAGGAAACCTTCCCTAATCACTGCCACACAATTAAATCAATTCCATATTCTTAGCTCCTGCAACACACATATGTACTGCAATCCCCAAATTAATCCCACTCAATAAAGGGAAAATAAGTGAAAACCCTGTTAAAATAAAATTTGGAGACAAATTCATTAATTGATAAATGAAGTTGGGAGACATGGTATTAATATGAGGAAAATATTAGATCCATACATCACAACTTTTAAGACATTCTAGAGGAATGAATATGAAGAAATGAACCAAGCTGACTCTTACCTTCCTGATGTAAGGCATGTAAGCAGGATCTCTGTCATAGGAACCATATTCATTCTCTACTTGCACAGCAATGATGGGCCCTCCATGCTTATACTGGGGAAAAGAGATAAATAATCAGAAGCTGAGTTTGTAGTAAGAGCCATATTATCTAAATTCATCATACTTATCTCTAATTACTATCAATGTATCCAAAAACAAGTCTCAAAAGGTTTGGAATGTAATTGAGAATACTATAATCAAGATGGTGGAATAGGAAGCATCAGGCCTTTGTTCTCCATGGAAACACCAAATAACTACAAACTGACTAAATAAGCTTATAGGGGCTCTGGAAACCAGTCAAATATCAAAGCAAGAAAATGACTACACAATCAATATAATCACATGCAAGAGAATAGGAAATTTCTTTATGTTTTTACTAAAATCTTGCTACACATCCCTACCCCTCCCATCTCTCCTCAGTGTAACATGGTGTGGTTGGGATAAAGTGTTCCAAATTTCCAGTTCCCTCCACCAGGATGGAAGGGGCAGAAGGGCACTTGTTTGCAATTCTCTAGTTTGACTGTGAGCTGCCCAGAGAACTTGTTTCTGTCTCATCTGACTTGAAACATCAACAGGAAACATCAAGTTTGGAAGCTTCAGAATTCAGTGAGAGATATTATAGCATGTGGAACTGCAGAAGACTACAGACTTGTGGATGGCTGTGGGCAAGAAATTATGAGCAGAAGAATATGACAGAACACCCAAAAACTCTGATAAGAGTCTTTGTGAAATGAAGATATGTAAAAGCAAACAGTTAGGGTGTGAAAAAAGTGTATAGACAGGTGCAAACAGAAGATATTCTCAGAAAATATCTGTAATCTTGTGTCTTTACTCTGGCCTGATCTCTAGGTTCAGAAGCCCATTAATTGAGAAAGATCTTCCTAAGTGGTCTGCATAAAAGACAGGGTGAGATAAGTTTTTTCCCCCCAAATGCCCAAAGATTCACAAAAAAAAAAAAAAAAAAAAAAAACCACAAGGCTTATAAAAAGAATAACAGAGAAACATAGTTTGTTCAAAAGAACAAAATAAATCCAGAATAGTCTCTAAAAACATACACACATACACATAACCAGACATATTAGACAAAGATGTTATAACTGTCAAAAATACATTTAAAGAGCAAAAGAAAAAATAAGACAAAAATTAAAGGAAATCAACAAAATGACATATGAACAAATAAGAATATAAATGAAGACATGGAAATTTTTAAAAAGAAACAAAACAGAAATTCTGGTGCTGAAAGAATTCAGTATATAAACAAAAAAAAATCCACTAGAGAAGTTCAACAGCAGATTCACACAGGAAATAGAAATAATAAGTGAGCTTGAAAACAGATCATTTGGAAGAAATAATGGCTGAAAATTTCTCAAATCTGGGAAGAGACATGAATATGTACATTCAGGAAGCCAAAAAATTCCAAACAGGATAACCCAGAAACCTACACAGAGACATTTTATATAACAAACAAAATTGTTGAAATATAAAGACAAAGATTCTTAAAATGCAGAAAGAGAAAAATGACTTGTCACATAGAAGGGATCCTCAGTAATACTATCAGGTATATCTCAGCAGAAATCTTGAAGGCCAGAAAGTATCTGGAATGACATATTCAACATTGTAAGGAAAAAATGTCTCAACTAAAAATTTTGTATTTGAGATAACTTTTTCAAAAATGAGAGAGAAATTAAGACATTTCCAGACAAAGAAAAGTTGAGGGAGATCATTACCCCTGAACTTTCTCTGTGATAAATGCAACAAATTGAAATAAAAGAATACTAGACTGTAACTTGAAGTTGTATAAAAATATAATGTTCTCCAGTAAAACTAAAAATGTGAAAAAAATGTAAAGCAATATTATTGTAATTTTAATGTACAATGACACTTTATTTTCTACAAGATTTAAAACATAAAAACCAGAATAAAGATTATTGAGTACAACATATAAAAATATATAATTTGTTATATCAATTAAGTAGGGAAATAGAAATATAAAGAAGTAGTTTTTTATGTAATCAAAGTTAAGTTGTTATCATTTTAAGATCAGATATCATAAATTTAGGATATTATATATAATCCTTAAGAAATGAATAAAATAATTATAACTAGGAAAAAAACCCTTGGTTATGCCACTTCCATGCCCAAGAATGCCTCTGAACTCTGTTCCCATAATGGCCTTGATAGTGCTCCCACCTCTCTTCCACCACCCAACCTATCAGCACCACCTGCTGAATCTCCTCAGTAACTCCATTTTCCGTACAAAGATCTAGGCCAATAACTTCCAAGCTTCTTGCTTCTTTCATGATTAGGTCTGCCAAATTTAGTAAATAAAAATATAAGATGCCCAGTTACATTTGCATTTTATAATGAAGACATTTTTATATTAACAATGAATAAGTTTTCTAAATGTAAAAACTTACATGCTATTTGGGCAATATTTCACTAAGAAAAAATTCCTTGCTTACCTGAAATTCATATTTAATTGACATCTGTTCTTTAGCTGGCTGTTCTCTTTGATTTATGTATGCTATGAACATTCCAAAGAATTAACTCAAGAGCAATTTTTTATTGATACATTAATTTTGATGTACTAATTCCTCAATGCCATTCTTCATGGTTTCCTTAAGCAACTTTAATTATTCCCATTCTCCTTTTTTATTGCTTCTAATTATTACATAAAATATTAAATACTCCCTCCAAGACTCATTTTAACATATTTGTTTAAATAGCAAATGCATACCAAACAGTACCTTTTTGGTTAGCAGAGGGAAGTACCTTGAAAAGTACTTAAAATTTAATTTTAAAAAAATCATCTGTTTAGTACATAAGGCCTAACCATGTTCTCTCTGCAGAACTGAGCCACGGTGCTATTGGGACATTGACACATGGTGTTTTCAGTTATTAAGACATCCCTACTTACCCATCATGAGTCATGAATCTGGAACTATACAGAGAAATGTGAGTCCTGACACCTGTCTGTCCATTTAACTTTGGCTGATACCACAATGAAATACACAGCTCTTTGAAAAGATCACTATCACGAGTCCCTCTGATTCTAAAACTCAGGCAGTCAGGAAGAGTGTGTTCCTGTGTTGAAAAGAACTGTGGACCCCTTGGTCTGAGAACTTATTTGGATTACCTACTACCCAGAAGAAAGATAAGTAAAATATCAAAGAGTCCGTTTGCTTTTACCTGGAGGGGCACCACCCTGGACATTAGGTGATCAAAGTAAAGGTCCACTGCCTCAGTGAAGCCCTTGTAAGTTGTTCTCAGTTTCATGCCAGAGTCCTGGAGTAGCCAGCTTAGAAAGAAAAGGGAGAGGACAGGATCATTAGAATCAGGATCTGTGGGTTTTCCTGGGGCAGGCTCACGGTGCCGAGAAGGTAGTAGTTCCAGAGAACTCAGGGATGACTCTGGAGACCAGGATGAGCTGAGAGTCATTCCTATCTCACTACCTCCACTCAACCAGGATGTTGGGTGAAGTACAGACAGATTCAAGGGCAAGCAACAGAGTCAGCCTGCACTCTCCACTGCTTCCCTACCCACTAGCACAACTCTGGGGGAAGGTCATTTCCAGCTTTCCAGCTATAGAACTCTACCTATCACTGCCACACAGTAAGAAAAGCTTCTCATGGGACCCAAGACCAAGGTTGCAAGCATTTCCATCACTATTCCCCAACAAAATGGTGAAGCCAAAGGGTTAGGAATCATCACTGGGGATGGAGAAGGACACAGTCACAATCTTCCAGGGTCATCCAGAAAAATGAGCCAGCACAGCCCGTGAAAGGTGACTGCAGTCTAGCTGTGTCCCTGCTGACCACATACTTCTTTGCATGAGCCACATCAGCCCTGCAGAGCTTGGCCAGTGGCGGCAGCAGTAGATTCAATTTCTTTCTCTACCCTGACTGCTGTGATGACAATTTCCCCCAAAGAAACACAGCACTATGGCTTGGTTCTAAAACAGGAGTCCAAGTACTTCCTTCCCACTTGAAATTCTAAAAAAAAAAAACATATTTTCTAACAAAAGGCTCTGGGGCATCCCTTGTCCTGATTCCAAAGCCCTGAACAAGGTCAGAGAAGACATGAATGGTATGACTGTACTTTGTATACAACCAGAGATATGAAAAATTGTACTCTATATGTGTAATATGAACTGTAATGCATTCTGCTATGATATATAACAAAGTAGAATAATTTTTTTTTAAATGGAGGAGACCTGGGCTTCTTAGTGCTTAACCTCCACATTCCCCGTCACATCAAAGGTATAGTTTATCACTTGCACTGTGGCTTCACCCTCCCCTGCTGTGCCTCAAGGGACACCCTAGTAAATGCAAAGGTGCCACATAGAGCCTGGCAGAAGATCTGAGGTCCAGAGCTTCTTGCTGCTTCTAAGATTGTTAAATCCTATCTTCCTCTAGCTGAGCTCCAGGAAATCACTGGCCCTGTAATCCATAGGGACTTGGGAATCTACTCTGGCTGTGTTCACAGCCTTGTTCCAAACACAATGCCAACTCAGAGAGAGGCTGAGCCCCTGAGGGAAGGGCTGATAGAGCTGGAAACTGAGAGAGAAAACAAAGCAGGACCTTGGAGCTTGTGCTGTGGGAAGAAAGTTCCCCGGGAGAACGAAATCAGTCTTTTCTCTTGGGGCAGCATAGGGTGGGGAGCCTGGGTCTAACCATCTGGTACAGTATGAGGCTAGGAAAGATTATACCTATTATAACAAAGAAAATCTTTTTTTTTTTTTTTTACTGGAAAATAACGGTAGTAATGACTAGGATAAGGAAATGAATGGGATCCCGGCTGATCCTTGCCCAGATTTGTAGTTCAACAAATTACATTTAGAAAGATCAGACATTAGAAAAATTGAAGACAAAACAGAAACAAAAGCTTCTCTTATACTTTACCAAAATACTGAACTTTAAAAAAAAAAATGATTGGTAATATCCTTAAAAAATAGGGCAGGTTTGATTTTTCCATTTGTAGTGAGGGAAAGTTAAGCCAAGGGCAGACAAATGATCTGTCTGAGTTTCAACTTCACAGTTGGGCCCAGAAGAATAAAAAGCTCCAGAATGTCCAATCCTCTTGCTGCTGTTTGCCACTTAACACAATCCAATGGAATTTTACAAGGCCAATAACTGCAACATCATTCAAAATTACCCCTTTTGGATGCTACTTATTCTGAAAAGGAAATTTAGCACAGAATAGAAACTATACCTTGAAAACCAAACTAAATCAATATTCTTTGAATATTTTGTATTAGCACAGAGATCCCTTAAGCCACACTGGCCTCTCTCAGCCAGGCTTACCTGGGTAAGCCTCCAAGGTCAATCTCACTGCAGATGTAAGGGCCTGGACGCAGAATCACCCACAGCCCAATTTCTGCAGCCATCAGGACAAAGGCCCTGGGGAGATAAACAAAGTCAGGCCCTCTCATGAGAGTCCACAGGGAGGTGGCATGAAGAGGGAGCCTCATACCTGACAGTGTGTCAGAGTTACCTAGCTTCTCATTCCCTTTCTTCTCTTAACCAGGAAGACTTGGGGGGGGGGGGGGTCAGCCCAGCCTACCAGAAAAGGGAATCCTTCTGGTCAGAGGCCAGTGGCCCTGGGAGCTGCATTTGTACTGGCTCCCAGAATCAGGATCAGCTCAGCCCTACTGGCAGCATAAGGAATAAAGGCATCAGGGTGCAGAGCCTCTTACCCAGCAATACCCGTGAGAGCTCACAGAATATCTCTGACCCCAGCCAAGTGGCTGGATCCCACTTAGAGTCAAGTAGCACCAAGGATCTTGGCCCCTCTAGGCTGCAATAGAGAGGCTGGGTCAAAGGCTGCAGCCCAGCACCCCTGGGTAACACATCATTGCTGGAGAACAACTGAGTTCTGGGTACAGAGCCACTCAGAGCATCCTCAGAACAAGGCTCCAGATCTTGGTTCCTGTCTGGTTCTCAAACCACAGCCCAGATACCACTAGGGTTCTTAGTCTAAACTAAGCGGCCATGTGTCTGTCACCCACTCTGGGCCTGGTCACAGAAGCAGCAGTACCACATACTCTAAGTCCAGATTCCCAGAGAAGTTGAATTTGCCTCTTTCTGGCTCATGGAGGTTCCATGGGACATAGCTGTAATAGAAAATACAATTATAGGCAAGACTTTGTCAATTATTCCACTTCACCTCCTAGATTACCTTTCTTGTCCCTAAAAGAAGATATGTTTCTTTTATGATGGCTGAAGATATGCTTCTTAATGGGTTCAGGACCAGAACCAAGAACTAACTGAACAGATCTGGGACAGAAGAGAATGCAAGGCAACCCCCAGGGGACTAACATCGCATCTCCTTAGGAGAAGAAGAAGCTCAACAAGATTTAGGTAAAGCATGAGATATGCAGAGTAAAAAATCAGGCCCAATGAGCACAGGTCAGCTTGCCATCCCTACCCCTTGTCAGTGAGAAAGAAGTAAGTATGTTGGAAAAAGAGATAAAAGTAGGGCAGAAAGAAACTTCAGTTATTAATCCTATTTTACTAAAGCATCCATATTTCCAAAACTTGCAATAGAATGGGGCTTCTAATGGAAAGATAATGGCACTCAGTAAGCTGTTAAAGGAGGCCAACTCAAGAGATGGGAGATAACACTATAATAGTTAAGAAAGTTGCTCTCCTCCCTGACCACCACATCATGGGCCTAACAGAACCTTCTCCAACTGCAAAGAATATTCACAGATGAAGGGAGACTTTATGGCTTCTAATTCATTCTCAAGAGTTTCATGTTTCAGCAAATGTAGATTGTTCTGCTTTGTTACCAAAGCAAAATGTTTATCCTGCAGTATTCCCATAATCTTCAGGAGTTCTGAGATGCTATCCACATTTCTTTCAAAATGCAGTCACATCTCAGAACACTCCTATAACTCCTCAAAGCCAGTTCATAAACCAGCAAAGAAAATCCATCTTTTTGATTTATAATAATGTATTTTTTCTCAAAAATGGAACAATCCAGCCTGATAACCCACTTTATTTTATAGACATACATCCAAGTATCTGTTGGAAATTGGGGGAAAAAATCCATGAAAAGACCAATATTAAAAAAAAAAGATCAATATTATTCACAAAGGAATCTATTTTAAAAATGATTTGCATATTCAACATCGTATTGCATACCCATCATGTGCCAAAATCACACTAGGTACTGAAATGGTAACCACAGCAATCAGGATCATGACAAAAAAGGAATGTGGGACATTGCTTCTCAGATTGTTCCCTGAAGAAGACTCTGTTCATTTGCTGTACAAACTGAGGTTGGGCAGGTTGCTTGTTAAAAATTTATTTATTGGGTCATTATAAGAAGAGGAAGAGATACCCAGACTATGGATCCAGAGAGGAAAGGACATGCAAGGACATAGGAAGAGGATAGCTCTCTATAAGCCAAGCAGAAGGCCACAGGATAGGCCAAACATGTTCACAACTTGATCTTGGACTTCTAGCATCCAAAATTGTGAGAAAACAAAATTCAGTTGTTCAACTGTCCCCTCTCCCTGCCCCACCCCCACCAGCTGCCCCACAACATACATAAGAAAAATAAAAACGAAAAAAAGAAAAACCCTCCTACATGTACACTTACCTACCTTTCTCACTCTATTCTTTTGTTCAACATTGTTACCTGGTCATTCTAGACTCTGTAGTCATTTCACAACTTTTTGTGCTTATTAATAGGGAGTTCTGTAGAGATTAGGAAGAAGGGAGACTCTTACCCCATAGACCTAAGCAGAAAGCTTAGGCTGTATCCTCCTCTTATATTTTTCCTCCTGCAGACACCAGGAACCCCTATTTGGTAACAGGGGTTTGGTGGCAGGGGATGGGGCACAGCACTCACGTGGTAAGGGTATTCAAGCCACAGGCTCTCATCTTGAGCAAGCGATCCCTCCAGTATTCCCGGGGCACACGGAAATAGTGTATGGAGCCCCCAAAGATCCAGAAGATGGAATCCTCTAGCATAAAGTGTTGGCCTTTCGTGTGCAACCCTAACTGCCGATGTCGGAGCCATGCAGGGATCAGAGTACTCCACTCCAACCTAGAAAGAGAAAATGCCCTGATGGAGCCTTGGAGCTCACTGGCAGCAGCGAGCAGGGGAGCAGAGAGGCAACTGGCTCCCTTGCCTTCTTCACAGGCCCTCAGCATCTCTGAAAAGGTCTTGCTCCCAGGCAGTCAGGCCCAGCTCCCACCCTCCAACTTGGTCAAACCTTGGAAGGTATCTTTCTTCAGCAACACTCACAGGGCTGGGCCCCACTGCAGGAGGAGAGCAAGGTGACGCTGCAGTCAGGAACAAGACAAACACAATGTTCAACATGAAGATGTGTATGTGCTAGAAGGAAAGAGGATGAAGCAGGGTCATGCTACATGGGAAGGGGCTGCTCTCTAGCATTAGGGTCTGGAGAGCAGCTATAGTTCACAGGCTCCTAATATGGCCAGGTGTTCTAGGCCACCTGGCTAAACATTAAAGCGGCAGCTACTAGGAATAGTACTTCTGAGCCTTCTCACCTGACTTGAGTTACAGATACCTGGAAAGAGGCATCCATGTTAAACAGCATCTATTCATTGGTCATACTTCAGGTATTAAGTTATTTTTTGAAGATCAAGCACCAATCAAGAGATAATCCAGCATAACTCAGACTGGAAGACTGTTTGACAGTTATAATCCATGAAAAAGTATCTCTGGGGTTGGCAAAAAGGACTTCTTTTAATTGTTCCCAATGACCCCAGAGTTCCTAGGATTCCCCCTCTTCTCCACCTAGGCTCCTAAAGACCAGGAGAGAAAGCTGGCCAGAATACCTGGGAAACTGGAAATGTATGGCCGTAAATTTTAGAAAAGTTGAAGACAAGAAAAAATGAAAAGTAAGTTTGAGGCAAAAGCAAATTTTAACTGGTGCCTTTTCTCTTCTCAGTACAGTTCTTGACACCAGAGGGCATATTGCTGGGCATATTTTATGCTCCTCTGCAAAAAATAGTTCCTTGAGTTTACAGGAGGAAGAGGCCCAAGTTTGAGGAGGCTGATGGCCACAGACAAGGGAACAGGATGCAACAATGGTCATTACTGACCTTTTGTTTTCTGGGCCACTCATGGAATATGGAAAAAAATATATATATATATATATTATATATATATATAATACATATATATATATATTTTTTAACCTACCTCTTCCTGCTTTGCAAGCCCACAGCTTTGAAACTTACACTGAAGTTACAGGACTACATATAGGCTATGTTCTCTGTCACCTAAGACCTAATCACCATTTTTTTTTCTCTAAAGGGAAAAGTTTCTTGTTCCAACAAGTGACTTGCAAATGATATTTTAGGACTTACTTTTTCCAAAGGACCAACTAAATGGGGGAATAAAGACAGAATATTTGGAAGTGGATGATCTGGTCATGAATCCTTGAGTAGTACCGTCACCTCTGATTAATGACACTGTGGACATGAGTTTGATCCTCTAAAATACGGCTAATGCCCATTCCAACTTTTCAGAAAGGCTACTATGAGGATCAGGTAGAAATTAAATACCCTATAATGTGCAATGAAGAAGTATTATCACTATACAAAAGAAATTTATGTTAGCATTTGCTTTCACAATCATATTGCAAAGACTAGCCTCAGTTGGTTTTATGTTGCTAATATGATATAATCCTTCCCCCTCCCATTTTAGTGTATAATATTTTATGTATTAGACTTTGTGCCAAGTTGTGTAATAATTTCTAAAATTTTATAATGGATCTGTATCCTGAAATTCTATCAGACCAATCCAACCCCTTTGACAGGGGTTAACCAATTCTAGCCAGAGGACAAATCCTACTTGCCACCTGTCTTTGTAAGGCTTGTAAGCTGAGAATAGTTTTACATTTTTAAGCAGCTGAGAAAAAAATCATAATAATAATATATTGGGACACATAAAAAATTACATGAAATTCATATTTCAGCATTCATAAATTGTTGTATTGGTAAACTGCCACATCTACCATCTACATATGGCTGCTCTGGGGAACAGATAAACAGTTTTTATAGAAATATGTCTATAAAGCTGCAAAGCTGAAAAAATTTCATATCTGGCCCTTTTCAAAAAATCCTACTGACCTCTATCCTAGCAGATAAAGCACTAGATTACTCAACAGAGGCCTCAGTGTTTCCCCAGGGCCCCATCTAGATCCTCCTTTACAACCCCTTGTTCTCAGCTGGCTATAAGCTCATGACCATATTGGCTATCTCAAGCCTCCCACACCCCAGACAATTTCCCTTGATTTTGACCATACCTACTCCAAAGAACACACTTTTCTTTCTGTTCAGCCCTCCCTGCTTGAAGTATTCATCAGGCCCCTTCCCCAGGCACCTGCTGGACCCACCCCAAGCTAATTGGAGCAAAAAATGGATGGACAGATTCTTCAAAACAGAGGCATTTTGATAGTCTGATAAAGAAAATGGCTTTACACATGCAATCTCATTGTTTTCAAAGATAAAGATGACACAATTCAACAATCACTCCAGCAGGGAGCAAAATTTATTCCCTGGCCAGAACTTAGAAACCACAATCTCCAATTCTTGACTTAGTACACATCACATCACTGATTCTAATGATTGTTTCCCCACCCTACTAAGTGCAGAGAAGTCAATAAGGATGGAGATGGGCTCTTTTTGAACTTTATGCTAACATAGTCCCTGCCACTACCAAATATCCCAAATCTATTCCTTTGTGGATGACCAATCAGCTGACTTCTCCATGTGTGGTTGTAGACAGCAGAGTATCTTCATCTACAGCTTGTTAGAAAAGCCCAAAACTGTGCTTAATTTAAACCTGCTGAATCAAAACCTGCATTTTAACCTAATCCTACAGTTAAAGCTTGAGAAGCAACCATATATATTATATATATATAGATATATATTTACATATATATATATTTATATATACACACAATATATATACACACACATATATATACACACATATATACACACACATATATATACACACATATATACACACACACATATATACACACATACATATATACACACATACACATATACATATAGTTTCTCTCTAGTTAGAATTTCTCCTTGCTACTGTATTTATGTTCTGCCATTTTCTAGATTTTATTAAAAAATATTTCTTCTCAGTCTTATTAAAAGGCAGGAAATAAACGTCACATACAAAAATATGTTAGCTGTTATCAAATTCCAAATTCCAGAGAATTCAACTATTTCTTTTCTGGAAATTTTCTGGTAGGTTAATAGCATGTCCTCAAAGCCTTGCTAAAAAAGATATATTCAGTGAGAAAATGAGAATGATAAATGTTGGGTTTCTCAAAGGAATTCACTATGAGAAAATGAAATGATGCAATTCACAGCTTCATGTATCAAATGAGAAAGCACCATGAAAATGGTTATTAACACTAATCATGATCATTAATACTAATGATTATCATATTAAGAATAGCCCCATAATTTCCTGAGCAATTAACTCAATGATAATAAAATAAAGGAAATATCAACTGTGTGGTTATGTCTGGCTGGTTTAAAGGTCAGAGAGACTTTAAATTTAGGCTTATTACCCAGGAGCTAACCAAATCCTGAGGAAGCCCTGTTTCTATTGCTTTTCCTAGTGAGTTGTTCACTCATGATAAAAATGTCTTGGCTGAAACTGAAACAGAGAACATCCTTGTGCTGATATTGGAAACTAAACAACTATCATCTGGCTAGGCTGGCACCAATGAAGCTGAAACTGACATGTTCTCTGGCTAACACAGCTTACCTAGATATAGGTGTATATATTACCTGGCTTTTGTTTCTATAAATTATAACGCCTCTGTAAGACCTACAGAGAAACAATCTAGCTGCTTCTCCCGAGTTCAATCAAATTGCATTACCTTCATGTTTCTTTTTACATCATTTGCTTATGTGAGTAGGCAGCTGAATTGGGCCAGCTGGGATCCAGGCAGGCTCCCTGGCTTGGCCGCCAGTAACAAAACCAAGGGCAACTTGCATTCTTTGCAGCTAGAGCTTATAGTAACACTTTCTTCTGGAATTTCTATTGCTTTAGTATTTGGCTTCATTTTAGAGAAGCCACGTTTTAGTCATTGTAGGGAACCAGACATCACATAGTAGGCTTTAGCTGCCACCCGACAATCTGTCCTTGGATTTTCACTGCTCAGTACATTCTGTTTCTCCACCTAGGAAATGAGGTGGCCATGTTCATAGTCTAAGGCCAGGTGCCTGGAAGAAGGCATAATGTGTCAGGATTCTTGATGGGGCCACGAGATGTGAAGAGCAGCACATAAAGTAGACTGAGCTCTACCACAACCTAGGGAACAGAATGCTCATCAGACTGTTCCTGATGAGAAAGTAGAGTAGAGGGTGTAGTCTTCTGATACTCCATTCTTAATCATTGAAGTGAGTCATGAGGACAAAAGGTACAGTGCAGATTCTAGCAGGCAAGGTGTTCCTGGGCATGAGAAGTTCTGGGTGGATGTGTTTGAATGGAAGAGGACAAAGAAACAGGTGACAGGTTTCCACATCTTTCACTCTGAATGGAACCATGAATGGATTCTCAAGTTTCAAAGCAGGTCTTACAGGATGGCTGTAGGACATCAGATCCAGTCACCTCCTTGAAAAATCTCTTTGAATAAGGCATGCTAATGAGGACAATCTTGAATGTGCACTGCACATTCCCAAGTCACCAATAAATCCTGCAAAATCTGATCAGAACCCTGGCTAGTGATGGGGTTGGGAGGCGTCACTTGGATCATGGTCAACTCCTTTAGGCATTTGTTCAGCATGCAGAGTCTGATCTCACATGAATGAGCCAGGATCCATACAATTGGACACAACAGAGACAGAGTCATGAGAAGCTGGAATTGGACAGCCTAAGGCAGAGATCAGGAGACATTCATGCAGTATGAGGTTGGCCAAGGGCATGGCTAAGCTAGACACCTGCAGCAGGTGTCTGCAATTACAGTCCTTCAAGTCCCAAAACACAAGTCCTTGCTGATCCCAAGTACTTTATACAAATTATACACTTGGTTACCCGAGATAACAGCTTATAAGTTCAATTTCCAGGTACACAGTGCTCCTAATTGGGCTTCCAGAAACAAATTCAACTGAAACTGAATTCAGGCATCATATTAACATACTAACCAAGAAAACACTTTTTCATTCACTCAAACTGGAGACCATGATTTTAGATGGTATGTCCATTTGCCCCCAACAACTGTCAATTCTGTTCTCTCTGCCCTTAGCAGTGAAACTTAAGGGTGTAAGAAAGGAAGTACTTGGCCCAGGCCATTCTCTTAACACCTATACTTCAAAATATTGCCTCTTGGATCAATCCTTGAGATGTGAAGAATGGTAGCCATAGGGAAATAGTATTCACTCCGGGTACCTGGCCCAGCTTAGATGTGCCTCTTAATCTGAGCTCAATACTTTGGGTTCTTTTGCTAGAAGAATCAAATACTCCATAAGACTTGGATGATGTCAAGCCCAAAGCAAGTATATGCATTTTGCAGAGACACAAGGTCTAAGGCATGAATGCATCCCATTACCTCTGTTCTTCTGCCTGATGAGGTTCAGGAAGCCAGAATTGGCTGATACCCAGGCTCCTGCAAATCAGACCAGGTGACTGACCTGACCAGAAATAATACTGTGGTTTAGAGAGCAAGACTTTCTAAAAGAAGAGTGTGCTAGGCCAACACCTTAAGATGCAAAATAACAAAAACTTTCATCAGTAACCTACCACATACAACAGCAACAAGGTGTCCCACTATTAGTCACTGTACATTCACTATGTGAAATTTTTCATTAATAGCCTCATAGATAAAATAGGTAAACTA
This sequence comes from Ictidomys tridecemlineatus, assembly GCF_052094955.1. Lineage (NCBI taxonomy): Eukaryota > Metazoa > Chordata > Mammalia > Rodentia > Sciuridae > Ictidomys > Ictidomys tridecemlineatus. Next base: position 117,690,951 of record NC_135480.1, on the reverse strand, counting down.
AAATAGAACAATTATCTCAGTCTAGAGAGAAGTGAAAATCCTATTAGATAACTCAAAAGGACTCTACAGTTAATAAGACTGATCTTAGAGATGTACTAAAAATCCGAATGCAATGACCTCATGAAATAAAAAACAACATAAATGTGTTACATATATTTTAAAATCTATCACATGGGACTTACTGAAAAGGGTACATAAAAGATGGGTTAGTTCTTGTAAGACCCAAGGAATCCACATTGTCTTCCACACATATTAAACAGGATTTCTTCCTGTTAGGCTGTGGAGTTGAGCTTAAAATCTCCTTTATACTAATCCAACAGAAATGACATGTACTATTTTGAAAATGACTATGAAGATTTAAAATGAATGTTTTGGTCAGCAGTTCTACTTATAGAAATATATCTAACAGATATTCATTTCACTTGGTTTACTTTAGTAGCCAAAATATTTTAAAAATCAATACCCATCAATAGAGAACTGTTGTCCAATGAACAAGTGGATGCATACAATACCTCTAAGAGAAAACATTTTCATAAATAGTCTCTGGTGGGAGGGAAGAGAGAAGGTCCCTAGGAGACAAGAGTGGGAGTTTCACTTAATTAGATGCCCCTTCATCCTCGAATAGTCATCATATTTATTTATTACCTACCTATGAATTGAAATTTTCAGATAAACACAATCTGTTATTAGAAAGAGCAACCCCACTGTTCTATTGAGTGTCAGAGTACAGAAGAATGAGTATCCACCAAGAGTCCAATGAACAGACATCAGTCAAAAAATATCTGCTTCCTTACCGTAAGTCTCTAAAAACAATCCCTTCTCTTTTATCCCAGAAGTTCCTAACAAGGAGCAGTTTTTTAAAATGATCTTTAATATCCAGAGCAATTGATTTAAGAAAAGTTAAAACTGAGTGGATAACTAGGTCAAATGGTGGTTCCATTCCCAATTTTCCAAGAAATCTCCATATCCCTCTTCTCAGCCTATACCAACAGGACTTAAAAATAGCATACAACAGGGACATAGCCACATCAATGGTTATAGCAGCACAATTCACAATAGCTAAACTGTGGAAATAACCTAGACACCCTTCAATAGATGAATGGATTAAAAAAATATGTGGCGTATATACACCATGGAATATTAATCAGAAATAAAAGAGAATAAAATCATGGCATTTGCAAGTAAGTGGATGGAGTTAGCCAATCCCAAAAAATCAAATTTCAATGTTTTCTTTGATATAAGGAGGCTGATTCATACTGAGATAGGGAAAGACAGCATGGGAGGAATAGACGAACTCTAGATAGGGCAGATAGGTTAAAGGGGAAAAGGGGGGGGGCATGGGTTAATTAATGATGGTGGAATGTAATGATCATTACTATCCAAACTACATGTATGAAGACATGAATTGGTGCACATATACTATGTATACAACCAGAGATATGAAAAATTGTGTTCTATATATGTAATAAGAATTATAATGCATTCTGCTGTCATATATAAATAAAAAAGAAAAAGAAAAAAACTGAGTGGAGACAAAGAAGCAAATAGCCCCATACAAAAGAATACTGCCTCTGCTGGAGGTGGCAGGTTAGAAGGGTGGGAGGGCTCCAGAGTCCTTCCCAGATACAAGATGTTCTCAAAGCTTTTGTCTTCACATTCCAGAATCTCCAGAATTCTTTTCCAGAGAACCATTTGAGGTGACACGATGTATCATTGCTTCAAAGACTAAGTGCTTTTATTTCATTTGCTACTTCCTTGATCTAAAATGGGAAGAACCTTTTGGTATTTTGATATTTCTGCTGCCTAGTCTGTGCAGCTCCTTGCCCCCACCTTTCTGGGTATTCCCAACTCCTAAATTGTAAACTCATGGATAATGTCAATTCTCCAAGAAAACTCTGGTCTCCTTCAGTTATTGGCTAGCATGGTCCTGCAAGAGTCCAGGTGCTATCTTACCAGCACAAAGTGAATCAAACATCCCACCTTTCCTGCATGACAAGGCACTGCACAGGGAGCTTTGCTTCACCTCTGATGTCAAACAGGTGATTACCTGCTGAGAGGCACTTCCCAAATGCTGAAAGGTTCACCTCTAGAGGATGAAAGGACAGAATTCAAAGGGTTTGAACATTCCAAGGACTGTGACTCAGGCCTCCAAGCAGAGTTGAGTCCATCTAGGCAAAGCTCATAAAATCAATGACCTCACAGGAAGAAACACCATCCATTCACATACCTTTGGAAGACAGACTACGATTTGGATCAAATAAAGTGATAAAGTGACCAGTGTAGCTATTATCCACCTTTAACAAGGGGAAAGAGTTAATGGAATTCCCCTACCCCTTTTCTTTTTTACAGGAAGTGCTTGGTGTCCAGAATCCAGATAATGGCAGTGCAGGAACAGAGAATGACAGGGATGAAAGGAGAAATCAACATATCTTTCAGGAGCCTAATGCTGGCTGCCTACTGGAGGCTTTCCTTTCTCTCAGTATTTGCTAGCTAAAATTTCAGTTGTAAGAGATGCAGAGCTGATTGAATTATTGTGCAGTGATGCATTTATATTAAGGAAAATACAATCATACTGCCTTGATCATATCAAGGAGGCATTCTTTTTTTTTTTTGGTGGTGCTAAAGATTGAACCGAGCATGTGAGGCAAGCACTCTACCAACTTAGCTACATCCCCAGCAGGCATTCTTTGTTTACAGATTGAGTGGAAGAAAGAGGAAGGCAATTGGCTCAATGGTCTGACTCACACTGATACAGGCATCATAGATCTCAAGATAATAAGCTAAGTAAAAGGAACTAAGCAAAAAAAAAGAGGGGGGTATTCATTTTACATTACATTTCTATAAAACTCTAGAAAATACAAACTAATATACAGTGCTTGGGGCTGGGGAGAAGGAAACTGTGGGAAGGAAGGATGACAAAAGGGTACAAGGATATTTGGGGTGGCTGAAGGATATTTTCACTTTCTTAATTGTTATGGTATTTTCCCAGATGAGTGAACATACATACCTCTCTCTCCTCCCTCTCTCTCTCTCTCTCTCTCTCTCTCTCTCTCTCTCTCTATATATATATATATATATATATATATATATATACATACATACATACATATATACATACATACATACACACACACACAGAGAAAAATGGAGATATACATATATACATATCAAAGTTTATCAAACTTTATATGTTAACTATGTCCATCTTGTTTCATGAAAATTATACTTCAAAAAAGATAGTTTTTAAGAAAGACCATTGTTCAAGCTAAAAAAAAACTTAAGGTTCAAATCCTCCTCAAGTCAATCCAGTCCTCCTATTTCTTAGATATCATGTAATCAATAAAACTATGTTTATCCAAGAACCAAACCAAGGAAAAGTCTTCGAGGGAAATAAAAGAAAGAAATATTACTATTAAATTATTTCTGCTACCATCACCACCTCTGCCATCCACATACCTGCCTTCTGGGGTACAGAAGAAGGGAGAATCCTGACAACTGGGCTTCACAATGCTGTGAACTGAGAAGCCAGTTTCCATGTGACCTATATTCCATGGGCCACGCCAACATTCCCCACTAACAGCTGGGAGAGGCCCCCACCTCCCACTTAGTTAATGACCCAATCAAAGCTGGGGTAAGGCAAGAAGAGAGAAAGACAAAGAATCTATTCTCCTCCAGCCTCCAGGCTACTAGAGTAATTCACAATCACTGATATCCAGCCCAAGTGGAACAGAAGGAATTGGGCAGAAAGTGGCTAGGAGGGTGAGACAATCAAAAATATAAACAAGAAGTGTATTCTAAAGGATCCTAAGAGATGTTCTTGAACCTGGTTCAGAGCATCTCTGGTGTCTGTCTTACCTGCTAAGTAAGAGGGGTAGAAGAAACAACATCTTTCCTAAGCATTTCAAACTATTCCCAGGCTTGAGTCACAGGTATTTATTCTCTAATGCCATTCCCAGGCAACTCCGTAGGCCCAGCCTGACTTCTTCTTTTGCTATCCCACATGGGCAGGAACATGATTAGCTCACCTGTGAGAAGGTCAGACCTACTCACAGCCCATTCAGCTGCCTGACACCTCCTCTCTATTTAGCCCAACAACAACAAACACCCACTCTCCTTCTCATACACTTTCCTGGGGCTATTAGTATGCTATCTCAAGCCCTTTAGTGCTGGCCCTCAGTTTGGGTCTGATGCAAAACTACTGTATTCCTGATCAACAACAGGCTATATGCACACAGCTAACCCATTCTCTCTGGAGCCCAGGATCCTTGACATCATGCTGTATATAAGACACTCCTGCTGCCACTGCTCTGAGCAATTCTTCTGGGAGTTGCATCAGCCTCAGCACCTGTAGGAAAGCTCAACGCCCTACAAAAGCCAGGGCCAGTCTTCAAAGAGGATGACTGAGTGATCATGGCCAAGATGGGAAAAGTCTTGAGAACAAATGTTGAAATGAAATGCCTTGTAAGTGTTCTGCACCCCAGAGTAGAGCCATTTTCTTATTTCAAACATCGTTATGACATCCCCTCATCTTAGAAACAAAAAACAAAGAAGGTGTAAATGGTAAATATAAAGTTTCCAATTGTTCTTCTGACAGCAAAAACATTTAGATCTTTATCTCCTTCAAAATCATCCCTATCTCACATGGGAAGTTCAGAGAAATGAAGTAAAGGGATAGAGAAGATGCCAATGACAAAGCTGAGAGGTGATATCCCTGCTACCAGTTCCAGTGGCTCCTCCCCTTCAGCTTCTCACCAACCTCCAGTGCCAAATCATTGCATGCTACTGCTGGCTTCCCCAGCAACACGGATGGTTTTGAATATGAAAAGTGCCAGGCATGACCTGAAAGATGACCAAGCCCAAAAACAAATACAGTTCAGAAAAATTCTAGGGTAGAGAACCCAGAAAATTTTTACAAAGGTACTGGGTAAAAAAAAAAAAAAAAAAAACATTTTCTAAATGGGCAGATGGGCAGGGATGGAGGAGTCAGCTGGTGAATGAGGGAAAGTGGAGAGAGCCACTTATCAATACTAGCATCATGCAAATACATCAGATCTGAAGATCCAGGAAGGCAATGGACAACGTCCTTATGACCTTGCTGAGTGGGCTAAATCCGCCATAGCTGTAGGCATTGAGGCGCTGACCTCTGGGAAGAGGAGAGTCCCAGAAGGCTTGGAAGGAAAGGCTTGAGGGCCTGGGAGAACAGCTGAAGGGGGTTAGGTGGAATATGTGAAGGTTAGTTCTGCTGACATTCCCAGAGTGCTGAGAACGCGGAGCAGAACCTCGAAAATAGGGATAGGGAGTGAGAAGTTCCAATGCACAGGCGACTAGGAGGGTAGTGCCTGGTGTCGCCCAGACTCCTGAATCAGAGTACTTGGAGAAGCAGAGGGACTCTGGGGTGCTGAGCTCCAAGAAAGAGGAGTCTAGGCACGCTTCCGTGGGAAGTCGAGATTCGTGGACTGCAGGAGGCGAGAACCTGAGGTGTGGAGGGCTGGGGTGAACGCAGTCCCGCAGGTGCTGGGCGGGACTCTCTCTCACCTGCGGATCACCAGGAAGCTCAAGATGACCAGCAGCAGGAGTCCGAGTGTGCGGCCTGGCCTCCGCCGGAGGCTCCACGTGGTCATTGCTCTCTTGCTGCGCGCAAAGACCAGGTCCCACTCCAGCCAGCCCTCGGTGGCAAGCAAGAGCCTTGGAAGTGAGGGCGGAGCCGCGCGCTGGTAGCCTGGGCAACCCAGCCGCGACCCGCCAGGCCCATTGCTGCCTGTTGGCTGCGGTCCGCGGCCCCGCCCCCGTGCGGCCGGGAAGCTCGTAAGTAGAGGCGGGGCTCCGGCGGGGCTCCGGTGGGGCGGGGGCGGGGCCCGGGTTATCCCCTATTCCCCAGAGATTCAGGTGACAAGCTCTGGTCTCTCACTGTTACCGAAAAGCAGTTCAAGTTTCAAAAGGTCTTTGCCTGCACTTGAAATGCAGGAGCCGAAATATTGGGCAAGTGTTGTCGGGTTCTTGAATACCTTTGTATCCACAGCCTACACTACAAAGCAGGTATTAAAGGCGCCTGTCAAGCAGGAGCAACCAACAATTCAAACTTCGAAGAAAAAAAAAAGTAATAATTCCATTCATGTGAAAAGCTAGAACATTGTAGAATGTTTTTAGTACATATTTTATGGTTTAGTGTGTTTCATGTTGGAATAGCTGTGAGGTGGCCAGAGAGAGAAAATTATTCTAGCATTGGTTTCCACAGGTTTATTCTGGACCTAACTTCCAGCCCTCCAATTTTTAAAAAAAATTTAAATTTTAAATTTTTTAAATTTTACAGATAAAATCCTCACATTTTAAGAAAGAACAATATAATTATCATGGCACAAAATCATGTTCCAAAGCATATTATGTAATATTTGGGTGAAATTTTTGCTTTGACAATCATAAACCAACACTTCCCAGAAACAAAATTCAGATTTTATTGTACAAAATTCCAGGAAGGCAAATGATTTTTCACTGGATCAAGTATTATAGAATGTCTTCCCCTGTTGGTTGTTTTAAATCCATTTCCTGTACATATCACATATTGTAACTTGTAAAGATAATAGGAATTAAATGAAATTTCAGTTCTTATTACAAAAACATACAGTTTGGAGTGAAATTGTTTTCAAGCATTAGGAAAATATTTTAGTCTAGTAACAAAAGTTAAACAGAGGAAAGGCAAAAACAAACCAATAAAAAAGGTGGGGGAGCTGCCAGAATTAGAGTAGATTGAGCTTTGAATACTACAGTTATGACAACAGGACCAGGAATGTCCCTACAAGCATGCAAGATGGACAGGAGATTCCCTAAAACACTCCTTAATCAGTCCATTTTCTCCATTTTTAAGAAATACAATTCTTGATGGTTGTTAAGACTATAATGAAAAATTTTGGTTTAACTGGGATAATAGTACATGGAGAAAATGTCCAAGATTAGCCCCTTTTAACTACAGAAAACCTTCCCAAAGATGCCCACCCCACATTCATTCTCTCATGTTACTGAGCAGTGGCAGAACCTATTAAACATTGGGATATTCTCAAATTGTTTAAACAATACCATCGTCTCTATTTTTTTCAGATATTAGTAAAATATTGTTACCATGAGCTACAGAAACCTCAAACTCAGGCTAGGGGTATAGCTCAATGGTAGAGCACTTGTGCAAGGCCCTGGGTTTGATCCCAGCAATGAAAAAAAAAAAAAAACCTCAATTTCCCAGCCTACACCTGTTTGTCTGGTTTTTATTTGTGTAAGGAAAAAAAAAGTGCATAACTCATTGTTAAACAATATCACCCCTTAACCTTATGGGAAGTCCCAAGTTCAGGACTATAGACATACCCTCCATACAATTTAAGAACAATTTTACCTATATTTAATTATAACACAGAATGCTACAAAAATAGCACTAACCTAAGAAGTGTTTTGCTGAGAGGACAAGACCTTTATTTTATAAAATATTAATAAGGTAACTGCTTTAGTTTCCCCTTTCCAAAATGTCTAATGATCTTAGCTCAAAGCTGACAATGAAAATAGTTAAATTTAAATCTCTAGAAATAAAGTGTACATTAACAATGAATTGGCATGAAAGTGATATAAACAAGAGGTCGGTAAGGTGCTTGGGTTGTAATGAATCCTCAATACACAGAAATCACAATCTTCCAGGCCATCCTTCTGGTGTCCAGTATTGAGAAAATATAAGAAATACTTTTTAAAAATGAAGGCTTATTGGTATCCTCAGTTCACTTTTCTAAGTCATTGCTTCAACAGATCTCAGACCCAAGGAGCACAGCCCTGTTATTGAGAATCACCATGTCCCACATAGTCCATGGGAAAAAATGTACATAGAGCAGCACATAGGAGAATAAAAACTATGATAACACAGGATAGAACCATGGGGTCACACAAGAGAAAGAAACATCAAACTATTTCATTTACTGTTTCATTTTAGATATTTAGTAAGTAACAAAGTGTATGTATCAGTTATCCAGCCATTCACATAACTACTTTTTCAGAATACTTCAATAATGCTTTAAATATAGTATATCTAAACTTAAGGAAAACCCTTGACAAGGTCTCTCTTACAGGTATAAAGGTAAGATGCAAAATATGGCTTGTATGCATGGTCACTTGGATCCTTGACCAAGATAAAACACCCTTGTCCTGTAAACAGATACCTCTGTTCAATCCTTCCCACCCTTCCTGTTAGCTCCATTGCACAGGGGAACAAAGTCCAGTTATGAGATTAAGTTGTGAGGGTCTTGAGTAAAGAAATTAAGAACACTGGGGAATTTCTGTGAATAAGTGAAGACCATTTCAAAAAGGAAATAGAAAATTCCAGGATCCAGATTTTGACCTTGGAAAGAGAAAAGGGAGGACAGATTTAAGTTAAGACAGGTAGACAAGGCTTCAATGTTCAAAGGATGTCTTTGTGGGATTGGAAGGGCCAGCATACATTCTGTAGAGATAGTCTGAAATACTTTGGGTACTCCAAAAGTAACACTTGGTAGCCTCAGCCTTTGTATGGCCATATAATCAAAGATCCAATTCAACACCATCTTATTCATTAAGAAATGACCTTGTATAATGTGCCAAACACTGTCTTAGGTGTTGAGATATATTGGTAAACAAAACCGGCAAATATCTCTACCCTTTGAAAGTTATTCTAGCTGGGGAAGAAAAACAACCAAAATTAAAATAATGAATAAGTAAACTGTAGAATATATTCAATGATAATAAACTCCATAGCAAAAATGAAAAGTAGATAAGGGAAGGAAGATTGGGGGTGTGGCAGAAGGGACACAGAGAGTTCTCCCAGGGAAAAATACCAACTCAGCAAAAATCTGAAAGTGGTGGCATTTAGCTACACATGCTGTCACTTGGAAGACAGGCTGCCCAAGCAGAAAGAACAGCTAGTACAAAGGTGCTCAGAGAGGAATAGGAACAGGTGTTCCAGAAAAGGGAAAGAGGTCAGTGTGGGAACAGAAGAATGATGGCCAGAGGGAGGAGATGAGATCAGAGAAATATAGGGGCCTAGTCATGTGGGATCTTTAAGAGTAGGGCTTTGATTCAGAATGAAATGGGAATCACTGCAGGCTTTGATTATAACATTAGTATGACTTTGAAGGATCACTCCAACTGCTGTGTTTTCCCAGGAGTGGGTGAGAGTGGAAAAAAGACCACTTAGGAAACAATTGTGGTAATCCAGTTGCCTGATACTATGACCAAATACAATAATCAACTTATAAGACAAAAAAAAAGTATTTTGGTTCACAGTTTTGGAGGTAGCAGACCATGATAGTTTCTTTTAAGTATATGAAGAAGAAACATTCATTATATGGAGTGTGTGGCAGGGCAAAACCACTCATCTCATGACCCCAAAGTAAAACAAAGAATGAGGAAGGGCCAGGATCCCCCAACCCACTTTGAAGACATGCTTCCTGTGACTTGAAGGCATTCTACTAGGACACAATATTGGGAAGTTACACCACCTCCCAATAGAACCATCCTAAGGACCAAGCCTTTAAACACATGGACCCTTGGGGGACAATAATATACAGCTGATATAACCATGTGAGAAATGATGCTGACTAAGACAAAGAGGAGATGGTGAGGTAGTGTGAACTGTTACATTCCTAGAAGTATTTGAAAAGCAGAGACAAGAGGATTGTTACAATTCATACATTGTTTGTGGGGTAAAAGAAATAAAGAGGTCTCAAAAGTGAATGTATAATATTGGACTTAAAAAAAAAAACAAAAGAACTGGAGTTGTCATTAATTGAAGTGGGAAGGCTGTGAGCGGAAAGGGTTTGTATGGAAGTATCAGGACTGGGTTTATGGATTTGCTGAAATTCAAATGTGCATGGGACATTCAAGTGGAGCTATCATGTAGGCTATCCCATATATAAGCCTGATGATCAGAAAAGAGTCTGGGATGGAGATATCAATTCAGGATTTGACAGAGACTTGATATATAAGGCAATACCCTGAATGAGATTACTCATGAACTCAGTGTGATAGAGAGTGAGCACCAAGCATAAGCCCTGGCACACCTAGTGAGAAAAGAGGAGGGACCAGTGAATGGGCTGGATGGGACAGCAAGTGAGAGAAGAACATTCAGAAATTGGGATAACCTGAACATCAAGAGAGAAAAGTTACAGGAAGGAAGAAACAGCATTCCACTGTTAACGCCACTGGAAGGCCAAGTTAAAAGAAGAATGAGAATGGACCAATGGATGTAACATGGAGCAGATGCTGGTGAATTGGACATTGGCAATTTTTATGAAATTGGGTTCACGGAGTTAGGAAAGCAGAGAGTGGAATGGGTTAGAAACAAAGGATGAAGAGGAAACTAAAATGACAAATATAGATTATTCATCAAGGATGTATTCCAGAAAGGAAAACAAAAAAGTAGGATGGTAGGTGGAGGTGGAAGAGGAAACTGAGTCAAGAACAGTGTTCTATTTTCATTTTTGTTTATAGGGGAGGAGTTATGCCATGCTTGCATGCTGGGAGTGAAAATGAGTAAGGTAGGAGAGATGGTGGAGAACTTCCAGACACTATTAAGAAGAAATGGAGGCAATCTGGTGATAAGCAAAGCAATGGGCTCTAGGGAAAGCACATGGGATCATTTAGGGCCTTCCTGCATTCTAAGTGATAGAGTAATTCAGAAATGAAAAGTACACATGTCATTGGAATTTGTTTTTATTACCTGTATGTTCACTTTCAAACAGACATGAATTTGGGATGTGATTATAAGTAATATGCTAATTTTTTTCTGGTATGGGGAGTTGAACTCAGGGGCACTCAACTACTGAGCCATATCCCCAGCCCTATTTTGTATTTTATTTAGAGACCTGGTCTCACTGAGTTGCTTAGCACCTTGCCCTTTCTGAGACTGGCTTTGAACTTACCATCCTCCTGCCTCAGCCTCCAAAGCTGCTGGGATTACAGGCATGCACCACCACACCCAGCAAAATATGCTGATTTTATTGTTAGACTATGATGATTATGAAAACTGTCAATGTAATTTCCAAAAACAATTACTAAAAATTTCCAAATGCTTAAACAAGACAGTTTATATGATAAATAGGAGAGTACAATAGTTTTATAGCTTTAGGAAGACTACTATATCCTCTTTGAACAAACCAATGGATAGAAAATATGTAATTTTTAAAATATAAAATGTATACTATAGGCTGAGTATGGTAGAATATGCCTATAATCCTAGCTTCTCTTCTGACTAAGGCAGTCAGATTGGAGGTCAGCCTGGACAAGTTGGTAAGACTTTGTCTCAAGGTAAAAAATGAAAAGGGCTGGGAATGTAGCTCGAGGGTAGAGCAACTGCCTACCACGTGCAAGGCCCTGGGTTCAATCCCCAGTACCCCCCCACACACACACACACAAACACACATAAAAGTATAAAAATATGTAGAAGTTATACATTGTATGATCCATACATTTTAAAATGTAAACGCTAATTAAAGTATCTCAATAAAAATTGTGTTATGTCACTTTTTTATTATTTTAGAATTATTTGATGTATACCATTTGCTATGGTTTGAATATAGCTAATGCCCCTAAAGTCCATATGTTTAAGACTTGCTCCCCAGAGTGGAACTGTTAAGAGATGCTATTGGAACTTTAAGAAGTTGGCCAGGTGTGATGGCCCAGGCCTGTAATACCAGAGTCTCCGGAGGGTGAGGCAGGAGGATTGCCAGTTAAAAATGTCAGCCTTAGCAACGGCAAGGCACTAAACAACTCAGTGAGAGACCTGTCTCTACATTTAAAAATACAAAAAAATGGCTGAGGATGTGGCTCAGTGATTGAGTGCCCCCAAGTTCAATCCCTGGGGCTCCATGGCGGGGGCTTTAGTCTGTGGGGGTATGTCCTCAGAAGGTAGTTCTCAAAAGAGGGTTGTTATACATCCAAGTTTGGCCCTGCCCAGCTCTCTCTGCTTAGCTCTGAGATGTAATCACTTGTTTGCTCCCAACACACATTCTCACCATGGCATCTGTGGTATGAGATGAGGCAGCCAAGGGGGGCTGCTGAGCATATGCTAGGCTATTTGGACTTTGAATCTTTAAAATTCTGTGAACCAAATAAACCATTCTCTTCATGAAGTTAGTTACCTCAAATATTTCACTGTGGTGACGGAAAACTGTCTCATACCATTCATAATAGTAAACAGCATATTTTTATAAACTGAATGTAATTTTTTAATATTTATTTTTTAGTTGTAATTGGACACAATATCTTTATGTTATTTATTATCTATCCAGATAGAATAAAGGATAGACAGAAATTAAACACACTGTATTCTCACAAATTAAATGTTAAAGAGCAGACATAACAACACTTTGAGAAGACAATATAACATTGAGTCTGTGAAAACTAACTAAAAAGTTTAACCAAGTAATCATAATCACTATATCCCATTTATGGTAGTTGTGTGTTTTTTTGTTTTTTGTTTTTTTTGCAGGGGGGGTGGTGGCAGTTGAAAGGATTTTTAAAATCTTCCAAAGTTATGTATTCCAGTGCAAAGTTTCTTCTATAAGACACATCACTAAAATTGTTTTTCTTTTGGGCTTATCAGTGGGTCAATATCTATCTATCTATCTACCTATCTTATATATATATATATATATATATATATATATATATATATATATATCAGATGTATGAACATGCAGAAGGAAACAAAAGTTAGCTTAAAGATTGTTGGTATGGCAAATGGCGGGTTAGTGATGAATTTAACTATGCTGCTTTTCCACTACTTTGTTGCCATGATTTTTTGGTTGAATACAGAAAATTTAGGAACATTTATAAAACAACAACTTAGGAAATAAAGATGCCATCAAATTTGCATTGGTAAAGAGAAACTAGAAAAACACCCCATTTACAAATAGCCTCAAAAAATAAATAAATAAAATACTTGGGAGTCAACAAAAAAGGTGAAAGACCTCTATAATGAAAACTACAGAATGCTAAAGAAAGAAATTAAAGAAAATCTTAGAAGATGGAAATATCTCCTTTGTTCTTTGATAAGCAGAATTAATACTGTCAAAATGAACATACTCCCAAAAGCACTATATAGATTCAATGCAATCCCAGTCAAAATCCCAAGGATATTCCTCATAGACATTTAAAAAAAGCAATCATGAAATTCATCTGGAAAACAAGAGACACAGAATAGCCAAAGCAATCCTTAACAAGAAGAGTGAAGCAAGTAGCATCATTATACCAGACCTTAAACTATACTACAGAGCAATAATAACAAAAATGGCATGGTATTGGCATCAAAATAGACCTGTAGACCAATGGTACATAATAGAGGACACAGAAACTAACCCACATAATTACAGTTATCTCATATTAGACAAAGACACCAAAAACATATATTGGAGAAAAGATGATAATAATCCTGGGAAAACTGGAAATCCATATGTAACAAAATGAAATTAAACTTCTATCTCTCACCATACACAAAACTCAACTCAAAGTGGATCAAGGACCTAGGATTTAAACCAGAGATCCTGCACCTAATGAAAAAAAAGTAGGCCCAAATCTCCATCATATTGGATTAGGCCCCAACTTCATTAATAAGACTCCTATAGCTCAAGAATTAAAACCAACAATCAATAAATGGGATGGATTTAAACTAAAAAGCTTCTCCTCAGCAATAGAAACAATCTGTGAGATGAATAGAGAGCTAACAGAATGGAAACAAATCTTTACCACAAGCACATCAGATTAGAGCACATATAAAGCACTCAAAAGTCTCATCACCAAAAAAACAAATAGCCCAATCAATAAATGGGCCAAGGAACTAAACAGACACTTCTCAGAAGAAGATATATAACCAATCAACAAATATATAAAAAAATGTTCAACATCTTTAGCAATCAGAGAAATGCAAATCAAAACTACTCTAAGATTTTATCTCACTCCATTCAGAATGGCAGTTATTATGAAGACAAACAACAACAAGTGTTGGAGAAGATGTGGGGAAAAAGGAACACTCATACATTGCTGGTGGGACTGCAAATTGGTGCAGCCAATATGGAAAGCAGTATGGAGATTCCTTGGAAAACTGGGAATAGAACCACCATTGGACCCAGCTATCCCTCTCCTCGTTCTATACCCAAAGGACTTAAAAACAGCATACTACAGGGACACAGCCACATCAATGTTTATAGCAGCACAATTCACAATAGCTAAACTGTGGAAACAAACTAGATGCCCTTCAGTGGACGAATGGATAAAAAAAATGTGGCATATATAAACAATGGTAAAAATGTGACATATATATATACACACACAATGGTAATAACTCAGCAATAAAAGAGAATAAAATCATGGCATTTGCAGGTAAATAGATGAAGTTGGAGAAGATAATGTTAAGTGAATTAGCCAATCTCAAAAAGACAAATGCTGAATGTTTTCTTTAATATAAGGTGACTGACTCATCGTGGGATAGGGAAGAGGATCATGGGAAGAATAGACGAATTCTTGATAGGGCATAGGGGTGGAAGGGGAAGAGATGGGGCAAGGGGTTAGCAATAATGGTGGAATGTGATCAACATCATTATCCAAAGTACATGTATGAAGACATAAATTGGTGTGAACATACTTTATATATAAACAGAGATATGAAAAATTGTGCTTTATATGTGTAATAAGAATTTTAATGCATTCCACTGTCATGTATTTAAAAAATAAAATCAATTAAAAAATTAATAAAAAGATTTCATCTCACTCCAGTCAGAATGGCAGCTATTAATAATATAAACAACAATGAGTGTTGGAGAGGAGGCAGGAGGAAAGTCACACTCATACATTTCTGGTGGGACTTCAAATTGGTACAGCCAATATGGAAAGCAGTATGAGATTCCTTGGAAACTTGAAATGAAACCACCATTTGACCCACCTATCCCACTTGTTGGTCTATATCCAAAGGACTTAAAAACAGCATACTACAGGGACACAGCCACATCAATGTTTATAGCAGCACAATTCACAATAGCTTATCTATGGAACCAAACTAGATGCCCTTCAGTGAATGAATGGATAAAAATATGTGGCATATATACACAATGGAATATTACTCAGCATTAAAAGAGAATAAAATCATGGCATTTGCAGATAAATGGATGGAGTTGGAGAATGTTATGCTAAGTGAAGTTAGCCAATCCCAAAAAACAAAGGCCAAATGTTTTCTTTGATACGAGGATGCTGACTCAAAATGGGGATGGTGGGGGAGCATGGACGGTATGGAGAAATTTTAGACAGGCAAAAGGGAGAGAGGGAAAGGGAGGGGGTATGCGGGTAGGAAAGATGGTAGAATGAGATCGACATCATTACCCTAAGTACATGAAGACACGAATAGTGTGAAACTACTTTGTGTACAACCAGAGACTTGAAAAATCATGCTCTAAATGTGTAATATGAATTGAAATGCATTCTGCTTTCATATATAACAAATTAGAATAATCAAACAATTTAATTTAAAACAATTTGCATTGGTGAAGAATAACAATGGCTAAAGCCATAAAATGGTATACTAATTACAAGTATAGAATGCTATACTTGGTACTTTTCATTTTGTATTTGAAAGCAGTTTCATCCCAGCATTACACTTTCACTTAAAAAAATTCTATGACATATAAGATATTTTTAAATTCTCCTGTCCCTTCAAATTTTTCTAAGATGTTCTTAAATATTGAAGGAAAACTAATACATATTTTTAAAAAGCTTCAGAAAAAGAAAGTCTAATACCATACTTTTCAGATAATAATAACAACATGAAGGACTGAGAAGCTACTAATGGTTTATTTGCTTGAACCGTCTGGAGAAAAAAATACATTTATATGCCTTGAGATGAAAAACTATCCTTCACTTCCATTCTTTTGTGGAAATGAAAGCTGACATGCACATGAAATCTTAGGATGATTTTTGGTATCCTAAAATCCAATTACATTACTCCATCACTATATTTTTAGATTTAGTGTTCAAGAGAACACATTTTTCAGGAGAATAAAAATCAAAAACCACATAGAGATAGCATTTCACATTCACTGAAATGGTTATAATAAAAAACAGAGATAGAGAGATTAAAAATGAGAATGTAGGATTGGAACACTCATGCCTTGTTGGTGGGAAGAGAAAGTGGTGTAGCCACATTGGAAATAGTGTGATTCGTCCCTCAGAAAGTTAAACATAGAGTTGCCATATGACCCAGCAATTCTTCTTCTAGGTATATGCTCAAGAGAATAGAAAACATGAGAAATTCAACTCTGATGTCCATATGTATAAGATATTAATGTGGTCTCTATAAGAAATATATGAGTTGGTCTTGATTTTCTAAGGAGATGTAACATTTTATTTTCCTTTGTCCTGTTAGGAATACATTAACTTGTGTTCCAATTTGTCTTACATCATATTTTGCAATGTTAATAAATTTAAATAGATTAATTAGAAATTGTTTTTTAAAAATTGAAAACATGTCCACACAAAAACTTGTGCATTAATGTTCATGGTAGCATCATTCATAATAGCCAAAAAGTAAAACAACTGAAATATCCATAACCAATGAGTGCATAAACAAAATATATATCCATACAATGGAATATTATTCAGCTAAAAAAAGGGATGAAGTGCTGATGCATGCTACAACACTGATAAACCTTGAAAACATTATTCTACATGCAAGAAGCCAGATCCAAAGAGCCATATCTTACATAGTTTTGTGTACACAAAAAGTTTAGAATAGCAACTCCATAGAGATAAATGTAGACTAGTGGTTACCAGGGCTGAGGGGAAAAAAAGGGATAAAAAGTGACTGCTAGAGAATTATGGGTTTCTTTTGGAGTGATAAAAATATTCTGGAATGAGATAGTAATGATGGTTGTAAAACTTTGTGAACATGTTGTACTAAAAATTACCAAATAATAAGCTTTAATAGAGTTAAATTCACAATTAAATTCACAATATTAAATTTAATAGAGTTTACAATTCACAAATGTAAATGTATTCATATATTTTATGGTATATAAGTCATATCTCCATATTTGAAAATAGAACAAGCTTTTCTCAAGCACAAAGTGTTTCTATTTGTCTATTTATACATATAGTATGCAAATATTTGCATTATATATCTTAAGCATAAATTTTTAGGAACATACAAGTCTAAAACTCTTGTATTTTTCTCACTAGTTTCCATCATTATTAGCAATCCTTTTCCTATAGTTTGGATATGGGTTGCACTGTGCTGTAAAGGCTCATGCGCTGAAAGCTTGGTCCTTGGTGTGGTAAAGTTGAGGTGGTAGAACCTTTAAGAGGTGGGGCCTAGTAAGAGGTTACTAGGTTTCTGCAGGTGTTGGCTTTAGAAGGAATTAATGTAGCTGGGCACAGTGGCACACACCTATAATTCCAGCAGCACAGGAGCCCAAGTGACAGAAAGGAGGATCCCAAGTGACAGAAAATGAACTATGACACCTCTATACCTATTAATACCTTTTGTCTTTTAAGCCTATTGCCTGATATGAAAATGGTTACTCTTGCTGATTTGGTAAGAATTTACATAGTAGTTTAGAGTATTGATGTTAGATTCTGCCACACTAAAAGAAACTATAGAAATTGAACTTAGCATTTGTTGTCAAAATCCAGTGTTTGAAGTCATATCATAAATCGTCTTCATAGTCATTAGGATTAGAGAGGCAGGGAAGAAATAACCTTTTGACTATCTATTTTGTCTAAATTACTTTTTTTGAAGTTTTAAATCTGGCTTGAAATAGACAAAAACATGAATTTCTGGCAATAGTGTCATAAGTATATAAACAGGCAGATGTAGAGGAGTCAGTATGATCAAATGCTGTTCTTTACATTGAATATTTGAATCTTATGTTTAAAGAAGTTAGTTTTAGTTTTTTTTGATAGAAGTTAGTTTTTAGTTCTTTTGATACTTTGTATATTATCAAATTATTCAGGATTTGATGATTTATCAGTATGTAGAGAACTATATAATATTTGAATTATGTACTTATAAGAGCTTGTTTATATTTTATACTACTATACTTTGGGGGAAAAAAGGCCAAAGAAAAAATACAGTATTTGAGGGGAAAAAAACTGGCCATAAAGAATATTTAAAAAAAATAGCCCCATAAGATTTAGAATTCTCATTCATGGAATTACAGTTATGAATTGTTTCTATCCTTCTTCCCCAAAATGCCTCACCAATGATATTTGTTTACAAGTAATTTTGGGACTAAGGAGTTAGTATCTTGTATTAATCAATGGCTAACAGTGCTTTCTTTCTTTCTTTCTTTCTTTTTACTCACATAGTTTTTTTTCTTTAAAAAAAAAAGAAAAACAACACTGTAGAACCAGTATTGCAGTTCTATAGTGTCATTTCGTATTAAAAACAAATAAACAAACATTTGATTATGTTTAATATGGTGAGAATTTTTTAAATAGAAAACTGGTTTGAATTTAGGCCAAATGCTATGTTTTGAGTTTAAGAATGTGATTGGTTTCCAACAGTACCATTGATATTTGGTTAAGTTACTTTGTGTTGAACTTTGCTATCCCAAGTGGACTTTGTGTTGAACTTTGCTATCACAAGTGTTTGAACCAAACAGAGGACTTTATGTTGAACTTTGCTATCACAAGTGTCTGAACCAAATTTGTGTTCCATCTCCAGTTCGATGTGACTCAACAGATTACCCTGGAGACTGACAGCTTCAAGGTAGTATTGATCATTGCCCTCTCCCCTATTCATTTCCTCCTAAACATATACATGTGGCACACATGGAGACTAGCATTTGCCCATCAACAAAAGCAATACTCTCGGATGTGGAAAAAAGCATCATCCTCACTCTCCTCTAGGCTAAAGAAATTTTCTTCCTCCTAAACGAGTATAAGGAAAAAAAATTAAATATGTTTTTGTTTTAATCATATCTGCCTATTGGCATATTTGATCAAAGAATAAGAACCTGCTAAGGATTAAGCATTGTTCTTGATAAATCGTCATTAAAATTTTTGAAAACTGTAGCCTTAAAATAGGCATCATGTGACTATACTATGAAGTAACATAACAATTTCCCTTTGACTTTTTAAAGTTATCTTAACATTTTTCCTATTGCAGGCAGTACTGTGGTATCATTAGCCGTAAAGTAATGAATTTCCTGGATAAAATACTTAGAGACAAACTCCAACAATCCAAGAAATGTGTTAATACAGTGTCACAACTTGGGCTTATCTGAAGATTGGATGCAGGATCCACTCATCATCATTTCAAAGAGGATTATCTGAGGTGAAAGGAAAATTGATGGTAAGAAAGATTAAAAACTGCCTTTTGTATCTTGAGGATGAATAACAATCTGAAAGTTCATGACACTTCAAATCAGGGCTTGGGTGAACTCATCTCATTGTCCTCTGCATGAAGCCAGAAATCATAACAGTAAAGTATTTCCTCAGGCCCAACATTTCAATACCATCCAAGGTTGCATCCATTGTTGAACACGAATCCATAATTTCAACTCTGTAAGGATAGGGTCTTGATATTTTGAAGAGGTACACAAGCAAGTGATACCTAGGGCATTTGGAGAGTGAGAGCAAGACAATAATGTCTATGGAACTGAAAGTGAAAGTGGGTATAGAATGGAATCTGTCCTAGAGTTTCTACTCTGATGTCTAGGGATAAGAGAGGAAAACAGAAATGGAACCAACCCTTTACCTTTATGATACTGTTGTTCCTGCCCAGGTTCTTTGCTTCCAAAACTAACTATGAGGTTAAAAAAAAAAAAAAAAAAAAAAAAAAAAAAAAAAACCACCACCACTGACAACAGCTACTAAAGTCACAAAACCTTTTCAGTCTGTTTGCCATACAATGAAAAATTGCAAAACAAAGATTTGGGAGAAGAAAACAAGGGCATCCAGGCAGTTTTTTTTCTGCAGGTGGCATCTGCCCATTCAGAAAAAAATTCCGAGAAGCTGAGTGGTAGCTTTCCTACCCACACAAGTTTAGGGAGACAAAAATTGGACATGATTGAGTCTAATTAAATAATGTTCTCTTCTTTGAAATCCCTGGGAAAAGAATAGCCCAGTTATTGAAAGCCTGACTTCAAATAATTTCAATCGTTGCAACCAGAGTTAGGTGATTGCTAATGTCCCTAGTCACATCTGGAGGTGGATGTTAATATTCTCTGGAAGCAGATGACATCAAATAGGCATGGAAATATTTATAAAGTATTTTCCTTATATAATGTCTGTCATTCAGTCAACAAGTATTTGAGAGGATGGGAAAAAAACAAAGGACAACATAATCAAAAACAAGATTAACAGTAGACAATAGAAGTTGATGTATAGATGATCAAGATAATAGACTTGTGAAACACAGGCTTTAAAATAATGATGCCTAATACATTAATATATTCAAAGAAAGAAAGAACAAGATTGAGAAATTTGAAAGAGAAGTAAACCTGTAAACAAAAACTATAACTTTAGTTCTAAAATAAAAATTATAGAATGCAAAAGAGTCATCATTATAATTAAGAAGTTAACTGATGCTTTGAACAGCAGATTGGACATAATTAAAGAAAGAATTAGCTGACTAAAAAAAACGATGAGAAGAAATTTTCCAAAATTAAGCTCAGAGAAAATAGAATGCAGGAAGAGAGTGACTGGGGTTATGACTTAGTGGTGCAGCATTCACCAAGCACGTGTGAGGTACTGGGTTTGATGCTCAGCACCACATAAAGATAAATAAATAAAGGTATTGCATTCATCCTCAACTAAAAATATTTTTTAAAAAAGAATGGAGGAAGAGACAAGAAGACTACAGAAAAATAGCCTTACATAAAAAACTGAAGTCTCTGAAATACTCTCCAGTTTAAAAAATGCTGGACAAAAAAATAGAAGAAAAAAATGGTCAAAGCTATAACATGTAAATCCTAATCCAAAGGAAGTTGCTATACCTCTGTTAATTTCAGAAAAAAAAATGAGAGTTTGAGGCAAGAAGCATTGTTAAAAATAAGACGGACATCTGAAGATACTAACATTCTAAATTTACCGTGAATTTATATGTCATAAATAGGTAAGCTGGAAGTATAGATGCATAAATAAAATTGAAAGAATAATAAGCAAATTCACAACTCAAGTGACATTACATACAAATTTTTAATAGTTGATGGACAAAGCAAATAAAAATCAATAATGATATAAAATACTTGAAAAAAGATGACTAACCTATGGGGCATTGATCTAACATGTATAGAAAACACATATATTATTTCAAGTATATCTCATAATATGTACAAATGAAACCCATGTTGATTTAAGGAAGTGTTTATGGGCAAGTAAACAAGAAATTGATGATAGAAAAAAAGCTGCAAAATATCCAAAAACATGAAAATAAAGAAATACACCTAAATTACCCATAGGTCAAAGAAAAAGTCACAAGGAAGTTAGAAAATATTTCATTTTATTGATGATGAAAATGAGATATATAAAATTTTATGGTATTTAAGAATATCAACAGATTTCTTGGCAGAAAACTTTCATACCAGAAGGAAGTGAGCTATTATTGTAAGGGTCCGGCGGAGCGTCGGAGGGAGAGACCACACAAGAGACCAGCTTCATGCAATTGCAAGGGGAAGTTTTATTGAACCAGCATGCTGGGGCTCAAGGCCCACTCAGGAAGGGAGAGCAGCCCAGAGCCCAGAACAGAGGTCAAGCAGAGCTTAAGTACACTTTTTGGAGAGGATATGGGGCTTTGCATACATCAGAACAAATCATCTTGAGGCACTGGAAAATTGAACAACAACCCTGAGCCATGATTAGTACATCTATTGGCGGGAACAGTCTGGGTAGAGATGATTGGTCACCCCTGAGCGGGGTACACATTTAAACTGATTGGTTTTGTGGCCTGGATGCTTACATCTGAGCTATTTGGAGCCCTTAGCTAATAAACAACCAGGGAATCAATGGAAATATTTACTGGGCAGTTCAGGTATTGTTCTAACAGCTACAGAGATTACAGGTTCTGGGGGTAGCAGAGGAATTTTAACAATACCTGGCCTATTATTATTATTTTTAGCCCAAGCCTTTCAATTTAGAAACCTTACAATCCCCAGTCTTTTACACTTTAACTCAGACTCTTGCAGCTTAGAGTCAGCTTAGAAATTTTACCTTTACATTATGTTCAAAATACTAAAAGAGAAAAATGCCAATTAAGAATTTTACAAATACCAACAAAATAGTTCTTCAAAAGTAAGTTAGGCATGAGACTTTTGTAGATGAAAAGAAAGAGAGAGAAGAAAGACAGATAGGAAGGAAGGAAGTATAAAGAAACGAAGGAAAGATGAGAGAAAGAAAGAAGAAGGAAGAGGTTCAATCAAATCCATGCTTCATTAATAATTCAGAGCCTAAATTCATATATTAAAAAAGAACAAAAACTAAAAACAGTTACTTAAGCATCTATCTCAAAAATTGTAATATAGTAAATTATTCCTAAAACAAAAAGTAGAACAAACAAAATAATAAAACAATGGAAGAAATTAAAGAAACAGAAAATAAATACATAAGATAGGAAGATAGGCTGGGAAGATAGATTAGTGGTAGAGCACTTACCAAGCATGTACAAGGAGCTGGGTTCAAATCTCAGGATTGAAAGAAGTTTTTATTTCTCTTAGTTCTACCTCTTCTATGTGGAAGTGTCCATTGTAATTGTGTTTCTATTCATTTCTTCTGTTTCTCACAGTTCTTATTTTGTACACTTTTATTAATAAACAATTTGGTGAATAAAAATACATAAAATGCATCACATCCTATGGATTATGCTTTTTATTTTAATAAAACAATTTTTATCCTATTAAAATGAAATAATAATTATTGAACTTTTACAACATACAGACCACTAATTCACCTACTTTACTTAATTAATTCTGTGTAACAACCCCAGAATGGAGTCCCCATTTTACAAATGAAGATATTGAGGTTCATTACCTGTCCAACTTCACTCAGCTAGGCTGTACTAAAGTTTGGATTTGAACTTGCCAACATAGCTCCAGAATCTATTCTCTTAATCCTTACACTATGATGTCTCTGGATTTCAAATGACTTATTATCTAATACTAGAAGAAAAAAATACCAAACCAGTACATTTCTCGAAACTTTTAAACTCATTCCTGCCTATAAATAACAGCAGTTCTTTTAAATCTCATTTTATTAGTGCGTACCCTGTTAGATGCCAGATGCTTTCTTGCTTGCTCCTTGCACTCCACCTCTAGCCTGACATTCTCAAGGCTATTGAACTGTGAAGTTTCTTTTTAAAAAGATGATGTCAAGGTCTCCACAGCAGGATAGCTATTGTTGTGTCATGTGTATTAAATTGGAAAATTCTAGCTGAGCTCCTCTGAGTAATAAATAGCATGCATTCCCAATTGCATCCTGTGGTGATCTACAATAGTCACTCTGAGCCTGAAAAGCTGTCACGTAGGAGCTGATTTGGGGGTTGGAAATAGAATTTTTTGGAATCCCTTTCCTCCAAACACTTCTACAGAACAGTAAACAGAAAATTTTAAAAAATGCTATGTCCTTAAATGTCTGAAAATATCTTTATCAAGCCTTTTTATTTTAAAGTTTAATTTGTTTTTAATACCTAAAGCTAAAAAAAACTGTACATATTTATGGGGTAATACATGATGTTTCTATACCTATATGCATGGTATAATATTTAAATCAAATTGAAAATATGTATCTCCTTAAAGGTTAATCATTTTTTTGATCATGAAAACATTCAAAATAATTACTTGCAGTGTTCTGAAATATACTGTGCATTATTGTTATCTGTAGTCACCCTACTGTATAATTGAATACCAGAGCTTCTTGTTCTATTCTTAACTTTTATTATACAAGTCTTTTATATTCCACATGAGTTAGATCACATGACATTTGTCTTTCTGTGCCTGATTTATTTTTCACTTAACCTTATAATCTCCACTTCTATCCACATTGTCACAAATGACAAATTTCATTATTTTTATGGCAACTAGCACTCCATTTGTGTATGTATCACATTTTTAAACCATCAGTGATGGCTGAAAATTTCTTGATTTTCAGTTGGTTAACTCATTTTAAAATCCTACATTAGAATTCATTTAATCTCAAAATTTGAAGTTACACCCATTGCTTCCTATTATCCAAAGTTGATGTTTTACAATCTTATACCATTTTATTTTTTTGTTGATTGGTGTGAAACTCTCTGGTTATATCTCTTGATAAAGAGTTAATTTCACAGGGTCAATCTTTATTATTCACTGTGCTGACCATTTGATGGGCAACTTCGATTTAGAAGTATGTATCCTTCAGTTACAGAAAATTCTTATGTGGAAATTTGTAATTTCTTTTCCTTCCTATGTTTGTCTGTTGCTTTTGCAACTACTATAAGTAAGATGTTGGACTTCCCACAGTGATAATACAAGACCTTTCTCTTGTTTCTACATATGTTATCTTAAACTTCAAACTCTCATACCTAATTTTTAAATTTCAAATATTAGATTTATTTCAGGGTTTTTTTATTCTGTCATTATCTATTTTTCTTAATATTTCATTCTTATACATAAATGATTTTATTTATATTTCCATGCATATTAACCAGCCTTTTAGATATCATGTTCTGTTTATTTATTAGTCTGCATTTTCTTTGTTTATAGATCATTTCTCCTTAGGAAATTTTATTAAGTACAGACCTTTTTTATTTGCTTTTATTTTCATTTTTGTTCTTTTTAGTTGTGTATGACAATAGAGTATAATTTGATATATTATGCAAATATGGAGTACACCTTATTCTAATTAGGATCCCAGTCTTGTGGTTATACATGATGTGGAAATTCACTGCATTATATTCATATATGTATATAGCAAAGTTAGGTCAGAATCATTCCACTGTCTTTTCTATTCCTTTTCCCCTCCCTTCCCTTCATTCCCCCTTTTTCTAGTCTATTGAAATTTTCTTCTCACATGCCCCCCAACTCCCATGTGTTAGTATCCAATATAGGAGAGAAAAATTCAGCCTTTGGGATTGCTTATTTTGCTTAGCATAATAGGATCCAGATCCATCCATTTCCCTGCAAGTGTTATAAAGTCGTTCTTTTTTTATGGCTGAGAAGTATTTCATTGTGTATATATACAACATTTTCTTTATCCATTCATCTGTTGTAGGATACCCAGACTGGTTCAATAGCTTAGCTTACCTATTGTGAATTGAGCTGCTATAAACATTGATGTGCCTGCATCACTGTAGTAAGCTGATTTTAAGTGTTTGGGGGTATAAGCTGAGGAGTGGAATAACTGGGTCAAATGGTGGTTCCATTCCAAGTTTTCTGAGGCATCTCCATCCTGCTTTCCAGAGTGAACACACTAATTTGCAGTCCAACCAGCAATGTATGAGTATACCCTTTTCCCTACACCTTCACCAACATTTATTGTTACTTGTATTTCTTGATTGTTGCCATTCTAACTAGAGTGAGATGGAATCTCAGTGTAGTTTTAATTTGCATTTATCTAATTACTAGAGATTTTGGAGATTTTTTCATATATTTTTTCATCATTTGTGTTATTGTATTTTGATCATTTGTATATGTGAAGTGTGTGTTCAGTTCCTTTGCCCATTTATTAATTTGGTTATTTGATTTTTTTGGCATTAAGTTTTTTGAGTTCTTTATATATTCTGGAGATTAATGCTCTATCTAAGATGCAGGCAACAACGATTTTCTCTCATTCTGAAGGCTCTTTCTTTGCACTCTTGATGGTTTCCTTTGCATTGAAGAAACTTTTTAGTTTGACACCATCCCATTTATTGATTCTCCATTTTACTTCTTATACTTTAGGAGTATTTTTGAGGAAGTGAGTTCCTAAGCCAACATGATGGAGTGTTGGGCCTATATTTTATTCTAGTTGATGTAGGGTTTCTGGTCTAATGGGTAGGTCTTGCATCTATTTTGAGTTGAATTTCATGTAGGGTGAGAGACAGGGATTAAATTTCATTTTGCTACATATGGGTTTCCAGCACCTCTTGTTAAAGAGTCTTTCTTTTCTCCAATGTATGTTTATTGCCCTTTGTTCAGTGTGAGATAACTGGGATTTGTTTCTGTGTCTTCTATTCTATTTCACTGGACTTCAGATCTTTTTTTGTGTCAATACCCTGCCGTTTTTGTTACTATAGCTCTGTAGTACTATTTAAAGTCTGGTATTGTGATGCCTCCTGCTTTACTTTCCTTACTAAGGATTGCTTTAGCTATTCTGGGCCTCTTATTTTTCCAAATAAATTTCATGGGGTTTTTTGTTTGTTTGTTTGTTTGTTTTGTTTTTTATGTTTGCTTGTTTTTTCTATTTCTTTGAAGAGTGTCATTGGATTTCTTTTTTTTTTTTTTTTTTTTTTTTGGTACTGGAAATTGAACCCAGGGACTCTCAAACACCGAACCATATCCCTAGCCCTTTTTTTTACTTTTATTTAGAGACAGGTTCCCACTAAGTTACTGAGGCTAGCTTTGAACCCAGGATCCTCCTACCTCAGCCTCCACAACTGCTCACTTCGTTGGAATTTTAATAAGAATTTGATTAAATCTGTATACCACTTTTGGTAGTATGGCCAAGTTCCTGCCTATCCAAGAGCATGGGAGATCTTTCCATCTTCTAACGCCGTCTTCAATTTCTGTCTTTTTTTCTTGAGGTGTGTATTACCCACAGAGTAGTAGTTAGGGGCTGTCAGTTCCTCCCCCCCCAACTCATTATTGTTGTTTGTTCTCACCTTTCCTTCTCAGCAGTATGCAGTGGGGCCAGTGGGAGGGTGTTGTCTACTCCACTCACAGAGATGATTCTGAAAGTTCTGGGAAAGGGGTTCCCAGAGGCGGAGCTCCTAGAGGTGGGGTTTGGGTCTAGCTGGACCCTGGTCTTTGTGGAATGCTATTTGATGAAGCTTTTAAATTAGCACACTTCCAGAGCCTGGCTGCTTTTGATCTGCCCTGGGCATCTCCCCTGGGTTCCACTTGAGTGGCAGATAAGCCAGCCCCTCCACCTGCCCCTGCCTCCCTGTGCTCTCATATCTCTGTCACCTGGGCTCAGTCCCAAAGCTCACATTACATACACCCACACCCATCCCCCGCCCCGACCTGCACCTGATCAGTTCTTCAGTGTTCCCAGCTGGTCCTGCCAATTACGAAATTCAAAGACAGAGACACCAGGATCTCTCCAGTTTGAGTGTCTTGAAATCCCTGGGTGCAACATTTTCCATGTCTGAATTTGACCTGGTTTTTAAATCACACTCTAGGGCACATGGCGGACCTCTCCACCAGGTCAGGTTTTTGGACCCAGCTGGAATTACACAGGTCTGGGCACCTGGGTTTGAACCCACACCTGCTGGCTACCATAGCAAAACAGAAAAAGACAGTGACTAACTCTACTCACCCCAGGTTACTGGGAGATGCACAGTGTCCCTCTCACATAAAATAAAGTGCAGCTCACCGACTGATCAGCTCAACAATGTTTCCCATCAACATCCTCTCTGCTTCAGGACACGCCTTGGTGCCACCTGAAATGTGGGCTCTCTTAATTGCTGTCTCTGACCTGCCCATGTGGATTCACATCAGATATTTTACGCAGCTTATGTCAGGAGGAAGTTCTCTGAGTGTCTAGTAGTAAATCCCAGTAGGATTTTTTTTTTTTTTAACTGATCTCAGAAAGCAGCTGTTTTTTCTTTTTCCTGGTCCTGCACCATGAAACATTTTGGAAAGTAACTTTCTCTTTCATCTTTAACCCCTCAAGTAGATCTTGATTTACCATTTAAATTTATGAGGGAGTGTTGTTTTCTGTTTTTTTTTTTAATTCGTTGTTTTTAGATATACATGACAGTAGGGTATATTTTGACAAATTATACACACATAGGGTGCAACCCTTTACAATTTTGATCCCATTCTGTGGCTGAAAATGGTGTGAATTTACACTGGTCGTGTATTCATATATGAGCAAAGGAAAGATACATTCAATTCATTCTGCTGTCTTTCCTATTCCCAGCCTTCCTCCCTTCCCTTCATCCCCTTTTATCTAATCCAATGAACTTGTATATCTCCCCTCTCTTCCCTCCCTTGTTATGGGTTAGCATCCACATATCAGAGAAATTATTCAAACTTTGTTTTCTTGAGATTGGCTTATTTCTCTTAGCATAATATTCACCAATTCCATCCATTTACTGGCAAATGTCATACTTTCATTCTCCTTTATAGCTGAGTAATATTTCATTGTGTATATGTACCACATTCTCTTTATTCATTCATCTATTATAGGGTACCCAGATTGATTGCATAGCTTGGCTATTGTGAATTGAGCGTCTATAAACATTTATGTGTCTGTGTCACTGTAGTATGCTGATTTGAAGTCCTTTGGGTATATGCCAAGGAATGGGATTACTGGGTCAAAATGTGGTTCCATTCCAAGTTTTCTAAGGAATAACCATACTGCTTTCCAGAGTGTTTGCACCAATTTGTAGTCCCAACAGCAATCTATCAGTGAACCTTTTCCTCCACATGCAAACCAACATTTATTGTTACTTGTATTCTTGATAATTATCATTCAGACTGGGGTAAGATGGAATCTCAGTGTAATTACAATTTGCATATCTCCAATGCTAGAGATGTTGGGCATATTTTCATATATTTTTGACCATTCTTATTTATTCTGTGAAGTGCCTATGTTGTTCATTCGCTTATTAATTGATTGTGTTATTTGGATTTTTTTGGTGTTACATTTTTTGAGTTCTTTGTATATCCTACAGATTAATGCTGTATCTGAAGTGCAGGTGGTAAAGATCTTCTCCCATTTTATAGGCTCTCTGTTCATGTTTTCTGATGTTAAAATGATGTGCTGTTTGGTGGTCTTGAAATTTTCCTCTTGGAACTCAGAACAAGGAACAGGAACAGAAACACAAAAAATATCTTCCAGGAATATAAGAGACATCAGAATTATGAAAGTACAAATAGAGGAATGCCATAATATTGAAGTTTTATCAGGACTTTTAAAATGTGGAGAAAGAGGAAGGGCAAGATTACTAGAAAGAAGCACCCAGCACTCACTTCCCCCCTGCAAAAGAAGAACCAAAGTAACAGGTATATATCTTCATTTTGAGGTAAGTGACCATGAGAGAGCACTGAAGATCAGCAAGAGAGAGACATTATACTAATCAGAGCCAAGAGACAACAGCATAGTAAAAGAAACAAAATACCCCACATCTGCCACCTCAGCTCTATACCTGAGGAGAATCTTCCCTTTGCAGAGGTAAGGAATAAAGATAAAGTCCCCCCCAAAAATATCAATGCAGATGTTGGCAGTCCTAGGTACTGAAAAGTTTCATAACCCTCACAGACTTGCAGCCCACTTACTTTAGCAAACTGCAATCTGCATGGAAGGCTTCTTTTGAAAAGGATCTCCCATCATCTCCCAGTGAACCCTCAGAATGCTACAGTCAGGGTTCTTCTGAAGAAGGGAGCTATTGTCAGAATGTAGACTATTGTAGAGCTCTAAAACCCCTGCATAGTCCCATGTATAGTAGCCCACAGATATTCCACAGCACTGGCTTGATAGGTAGCTGTTTTATGAATCCAATTTTATCCAGTAAGTCTGCTGGGTGCTGTGGAAGACAAGTGGAGCCAGTAGGCCAGGAAGCTGGCCCTGTGAGATCTAGCACCACCCCCCCCACCCCAATATATGGACTCATGCCAATACTAAGACTGAAAAAAAGGCAAACTACTGGTTCTAGCTACCCCTTCCAACTTTGCTGACAGGACAGGGAAGGAACATTGGAGTTTCTGTTGAAGCCCTACCATAAGGATGTGCTGAGGGGGTCTTGAGTAATGAATGCCGTGATTGTGACTTTGACTAAACCTACAAGTGTGCACAGATGGTGGGGGGTGGGACAGGATCAAGTGAAATTTTGTTCAGCTATGGTGAAGTTCCTATTCCCAAACAGGCTCTAACAGAGTGACCATGGAGGAGAGCACCATACTTCCTGCTGCTACCCCACCTACACAGGTCCTAACGTTGGCCTGTTAGGGTCCGGCGGAGCGTCGGAGAAAGAGACCACCCACAAGAGACTGACTTCATGCAATTGGCAAAAGGGAGTTTATTGGGGATCCATTCCAGCATGTTGGGGCTCCGTGCTCACTCAAGAAGGGAGAGCAGCCCAGAGCCCAGAGCAGAGGTCAAGCAGAGCTTAAGTACACTTTTTGGAGAGGGTGGGGGGGCTTTGTATACATCAGAATGTAAAGGTAAAATTTCTAAGCTGACTCTAAGCTGCAAGAGTCTGAGTTAAAGTGTAAAAGACTGGGGATTGTAAGGTTTCTAAATTGAAAGGCTTGGGCTAAAAATAATAATAATAGGCCAGGTATTGTTTCCTCTGCTACCCCCAGAACCTGTAATCTCTGTAGCTGTTAGAACAATACCTGAACTGCCCAGTAAATATTTCCATTGATTCCCTGGTTGTTTATTAGCTAAGGGCTCCAAATAGCTCAGACGTAAGCATCCAGGCCACAAAACCAATCAGTTTAAATGTGTACCCCACTCAGGGGTGACCAATCACCTCTGCCCAGACTGTTCCCGCCAATAGATGTACTAATCATGGCTCAGGGTTGTTGTTCAATTTTCCCGTGCCTCAAGATGATTTGTTCTGATGTATGCAAAGCCCCCCACCCTCTCCAAAAAGTGTACTTAAGCTCTGCTTGACCTCTGCTCTAGGCTCTGGGCTGCTCTCCCTTCCTGAGTGAGCCTTGAGCCCCAGCATGCTGGTTCAATAAAACTTCCCCCTGCAATTGCATGAAGCTGGTCTCTTGTGTGGTCTCTCCCTCCGATGGTCCGCCAGACCCTTACAAGAACAAATCATTATGAGGTGCGGGAAAATTGAACAACATCTCTGAGACCGGATTAGCACATTCATTGGCGGGAACAGAATGGACAGGGGTGATTGGTGCTCCTAAGTGGGGTACACATTCAAACTGATTGGTTTAGGTCCTGCAATGCCTATGTGCCAAGCAACTCGGAACCCTTAGCTATTAAACAACCAGAAAGTCAGTGGAAATATTTACTGGGCAGTTCCAGTATTGTCCTAACAGCTACAGGGATTACAGGTTTTGGGGGTAGCAGAGGGACTCTAACAATACCTAGTCTTTTACTTTTTAACCCAATCCCTGCACTTTGGAAACTTTAGGATGCCTGGTCTTTTACACTTTAACTCAGGCTCTGCGGCTTAGAATCAGCTTGGAAATTTTACCTTTACAATAATAAGAAAAACAAGAATAAAATCTATTAAAATTATGACAAAACATAATTTTGTCCTTTTCTTTTAACAGGAAAAAAAATAGAGTGCAAGCAACAAAAACTATCCATGGCACATATTGTTGGGGTGCAGCAGAGCGTCGGAGGGGAGAAACCACACAAGAAACTCACTTCATGCAACCGCAGGGGGGAAGTTTATTGAGGATCCTGTTCCAGCGCGCTGGGACTCTGTGCTCACTCAAGAAGGGAGAGTGGCCCAGAGCCCAGAGCGGAGGTCAGGTGGAGCTTAAGTACACTTTTTGGAGAGGGTGGGGGGCTTTGCATACATCAGAACAAATCATCATGAGGCGCGGGAAAATTGAACAACAATTCTGAAACATGATTAGTACATACATTGGCGGGAACAATTTAGGCAGAGATGATTGGTCATTTCTAAGTGGGGTACACATTTAAACTGATTGGTTCTGGGGCCTAGATGCGTACGTGCCATGCTACCTAGAGCCCTTAGCTATTAAACAACCAGGGAATCAATGGAGACATTTACTAGGCAGTTCCCTCATTGTTCTAACAACTTTACAGGGATTACAAGTTCTGGGGATAGCAGAGGAATTGTAACAATAGACTTGTATGATTGTAACAATTGTCTTTTACTTTTTAGCCCAGGCCTTGTAATCTAGAAGCTTTACAATGCCCTAGTCTCTTACACTTTAACTCAAGCTCTTGCAGTTTGGAATCAGCTTAGAATTTTTACCTTTACAATATAAATTATTTTTTACTCAAAAATATTGTTGTAAAGGCAAAATTTTAATGAATCAATTTCACTTCTGTAAGTGGAGAGCACAAAACAAGGAAGACATAATAAGAAAATGTAAGGAGGGCTGGGATTGTGGCTCAGCAGTAGAGCACTCACCTAGCATGGGCTGATGGGTTTGATCCTCAGCACCACATAAAAATAAAGGTGTTGTGTCCATCTACACCTAAAAAATAAATATATATATTTTTTTAAAAAAAAAGAAAATGTAAGGAGCTAAAATGTGACATGATGGAGTTAGTTTTTAAGGCAGATGAAAACTGATCAGTTTTCAAATCAAATTTGAAAGCTGATAAGCAGAAAATATACATGTAAGTGAAGCCACATTTAAAAATAGTTAGTGTAGATAGGTAAATCGGGTCTAAATCATGTCCAATAAAAAAATGGAAACCATATCAAAAATGGAGTCTTTAAAGAAAATGGAGTTCCATCTGCCCCCCCCCAAAACCAGAACAACATGTGGGGAATTGAAATGTTAATGTTCCCAACCCCCACCCCTTGTCCTACAGAACTGTAAATGAAATAGCTCCCAGCAAAACCAAGAGATGCTAATCAAACCACCCTAGGCCCTTCCTGCCCAGATCATTGGTCCACCTGTTTCCCACCTTTTGGCCTTCCCACCTGCATCCCCCATCACATGCAGGATACAGGGAAATAAAGGACAGGAATGTGGGAGGACAAAAGAATACCTTATACATAAAAGAGGGAAGACGCCCCTTTCCACCGATTCTGCCTTTTGAGTCCCCTTCTTCCTAGGGTGGGCAGGCGAAGTCTTTTCTGCTATCCTTTAATAAAGCCTTCCACTTTCCACTCTACACTTGCCTTCGTGTGCTTCTCTGGTGTTATACTTCAGCCTTTGAGGAAGCAAGGACTCATCAAGGTAAACAGCAGTAACATAAGAACATGAAAGTATTAGAAATGGGTGGGGAGATATAAAAATAAGGGAGTAAATTTTTACATTATCCATTGTAATGGTTAATTTGAATTGTCAACTTTATTAGATTAAGAGGCTTCTGGGTGTGTCAATGAAGGTGTGTCTAGAAATGATGGGCATGTGGGATAGTGAACTGGAGACCCTCCCTAAGCATGGGCAGCACTATCCAATAGGATTGTGGTGAAACAGAATAAAATTGGAAGAACAAAGAAGCAGCAGCAGATGCAAGCTTGATTTTTCTTGAACAGGTTCTTGATTACCTCTGTGATCACCTGAGGATATCAGACTCTCACCTCTTCACTCTCCCAAAGTGGATTCTGCCAGTGCTTCTCTAGGGAGTTTCCAGAAGCCTTCAGTCTCAGGCTAGAGTAGCACCATTGATCCCTCTTGGGATCCAGCCTGGTTGGAAAAGCCTGAGCTCACCAAGGGAAGTATGACTCCCATAAATAATACAAAAGCCCATTTCCAACCTCTGTCCTCACACTGATTTTTTTCTTAGGTTTTACCAGACATGAGCCCCTTATCCTCCCTACATTCATCTCCTTGATCCATGAGCAGGTAATGCAAGGAGGGTTTCCTCTTCATTCTTCTCTACAGAAGGCAAACATGCTCTTAACATGACTTGTAATCATAAAAGTCCAGGGTAAAGGTGGGCAATGTTTTTGTCAAAACTTCTGTGTTCTTTGAATAGTATTGCATGGGCTAGGGAGTTTGTGGTGTAGTGGAGAATGAAAAAGCTCTTCATCTCTAGGCTATCTTATCTGCACTTGAAGAAGCTATTTAAAGAAATCTTTCTTAAGTGTTCTCAGATTGACAGTGGCCAATACTATAGGAGAAGGGAGAAACCACTGAAGTATTGTGACAAGAGTCCTAAGGAAAGGAATGGAGGTCCACTCTGCACACAGAAGTGGTGTAAGGATAACCAAGATACTGTTTGTAGCCCATTTTGCTAAGTACAAAGGGCTGTCATAGCAATTGCTACAATATTGATACTTGTACTTATCTTTATTGTTGTTCTAACAATAAAACAACCACCTTCTTCCCAGAGTTATAAACCATGCTAAGGCAATAAAACTTGATTAGACCTAGGAATTGAATGTAGGTATACTGGTCACAGGCTCAGCACACTTTCCAGGCAAAATGTTAATGTGGGACAAGCCAATAAGAAAGCAAAGGACAGGAGTTCACAGCAGCTGCTTGTCAGCCCTGAAGATCACCTACAGATGCTTCCTGGACCCATCGGTCTTGTCATACCTCTGCCATTACCCTCATTACCATTACCTTGTAATTCTCTCCTAAATTATCCTGCTACTTCATTTTCTAGAGTCTAAGTACCAGACTAAACTTCACGCTGTAGGATCCTAGGACTGGGATTGTGTCTGACCTTACACATCTACTTCATGGTTCACCATCTGGTTCTTCATGTCTGTCCCGTCCAGCAGGACACATCAACGTGGGCAGCGAACCTAGATGGGGAGGAATAAAGGGACACGAAAGGTGACAGCAAGACAAAAGTTCTGATCAAGCTGCAAACTTTTATTGTTCACACAGGGGTATTTATATGCTGGGGATGGGGAAGCTCTCTAATCAGCAATTGCTGGATATGGGTGGTAAAACTGCCAGCTGCAAGATGTTTGATGATCCTGATAACCGCAGGATGTTCCAGGGAGATAGGTAGCTGCAGGATGCCTCCCAGGCAGGATGTCTCCCAGGGGGCTGTCAGGCTAATCTTTGAAGGAGAATTTCCTTCTAGGACACATGTCAGTGGGAATGATCTGGATGCCTAGCCAGGCCCAGCATCAATAATCCTAACTACAGAAAAATTATCAAAGTCACAAATGTGCACTGAGGATAAGAAGTTCCTTTACTGGTCTGAATTAAAGAGGATAGAAGAAAGAAAACATGATAAAGCTCTGAGCTTTGACTTGGAGTCCTCAAATTTTATAATATCAAAACTCTAGGATTTATTTCAATGGAATGGGAAGAGAGTCATTAGAGATACACATGGCTTGCTCCAAAGCTAGTTCAAGATTTACATTGACTGGCTAAGAGCCTCAGTTCTCCCTTGAAATAATTCTAAATTAGTACCTCCTTTGATGGATCCAATTGCCACATCTTCCTCATTAGCTGAGGTCACAAGCAGTTCCACAATCCCTCTCGTGACTAGGGCCTTTTGAGAAAATTGAATAAAGTGAGCCAACTTTCCTGATTCCCACTGAAAGAAGAAGATTGGAGGAAATTAATAAATAAATACAGCTGAGTTTCTCTGGGTAGGTTATAAACTACAGAAAGGTTGGAATTCAGAGTCCGACCATCTTCAACTTAGGAAACAGAGGGAATCATCACCTCAGTCTCAGGCTGGTGTGTTTGTTGAGGTTTGCCTTAACAGCCATGGTAAAAGCTTCAAAGCTAAAGGAAGACTGAGTTTATCAAAAGACATAAGGGAGAGTGAAAGTCAAGGAAACACACACACACACACACACACACACACACACACTCGCATCACTATACGCTGGAAAAGAGAGGCTGAGGCTGTGAGTTCCTGAGAAAGCAAAGATCAGCTTCACAAACCTTAGGTCCTACCCAGATATTCTCAAAGGGAAAAAGGAAGCCTGCCAAAACTGGGAATGGGGAGATCTATTCTTAAAATTGTATTTATACAATAGAGCATGGGAAGCAGAAGGGTGGCCAGAGAGCCAGAGAGTACTCCCTGTGCATCTATTAGTTTCATTGATCTATATTTAAACCTGGGGTGGAGTTAAGTGATAAAACTTTAAAATTAAGAAAAAATAATTGTAGCTGAAGGAGAATGATTCAGAGGAGGGGTCACATCATCCCCTGAGACAAGTCAGGAAGGGAATTACAGACTCTGTCCAACTCCAGCAGCTACAGCTTCCGGGCAAAAGCCAGCCCCAGCCACAGAGACCAGTGCCCATCTTCTTGCCTCTCCTTATCCAATTGGCCACCCCTTCCCATTCTTTCCAGTATGTTCAACTAATGTCTCTGTGCGGATAGAACTACCAAGCAGGACTGAGTCCAGAAGGGTCAGGTCAGATCATGGGACCCTGCATCCTGTTTGGTACCCTGAGGATATGATTTAGTTCAGAGTGAGCCTAATCATTTTTTAGATATGAAAAACTAGGAACAGAGAGGAAGAAAGAAAAGACACCAGGCAGAACTGCAGTTCATCTTTGGCCTGAGATATCCCTCAATGAAGAAGCAAAAAGAACAGAAGGGATATTAATACCATAGGCCAGAAAGTGGCAAGCCGATAGCCATCACCCCAAGTTTATGAAATTTTATTTACTATGAATATAGGCTCACTAACCTTCAACCTTCGACAGGCACAGGGATAACCAACAGAAAGGACTATCTTTTTAACGTCATGTTTGGTTTTAACATAGTTATTTAAGTACATCTTTATTGATATGAGAATATTGAAGTTATATAGAGAATTTGAACCTGGACTTACACGTGCTCATAATGCACAAAGCCTAGCAATGATCCATACTGCATGGAATCAGATAGACACACATGCTGGAGAGAGTCAGATTGAATAAGGAGAAATTTTAATGTAGAAATAATCAAGTATCTTACCTCTGTGACATAAGACATGTAGTGTTCATCCTTGTTAAAAAAAAAACAAAAAACTTTATTCATTCTGTTTTGTATCTCAGTCCTCAAACCACCTTGGTAAAGCTTCCAGTCCTAAGCCATAAACACAGAATTAACTGTGCTACACTAAAGCTCTTTTTAGGGTTTAATTTTTCAGTGTCTTTTCACACTCTAGTGAATTTGCTTTTTCTTCCATTCTGTCAATGCTGAAAGCAGAATGAGCATTGAGAGAAAATGGCTGCTTTTTTCATTCCCCACTGCCTACACAGGAAATACCTACATAGAGTTGATTCTCCCTTTTGGTCAGGGGATGATGCGTCCAATGGAATCAGAGGTAAATGAACCCATATAATGGGTTCCTTTAAAGACCAACACTCAGTGCAACTTCATTCAATCCCTGATATTTGTGGCTTCACCACTGTAGGGTACTTGCCTGGCTAATGAATGTACCCTCCCCTTGCTTGTTAGAGGACCTTGTGCCGCCTCCATTGTAGCCTTGAATGTCCTTATGATAGTGTCTGTTTGTCTCCATGTTGGATTAGAAGCTCCATAAGGAAAGGACTATGTCTGTCCTTATAACAACTGGAAGTTTAGCTACTGAACAGAGTCTGGCACCCTAGAAAAATAATCACAAATTGCCTGATGCTCAATAATCATTATTGATCTGAAGGTATAGTTAAGGGGTACATCACTTGCCTGGCAAGTGGAAAGCCCTGAGTTTAATCCTGAATACTGCAAAAACAAAAATAACAGGTAAATGGACATAAATACTCTGAGATACAACATTGATTTCATTACTGATTGCTATCTTCTCTCCCCAACCAGGAAGGTGAGATTTCTGCAAGTTTCATTGCAGGAGATTTCATAATTAACCTTCTAAATAAACGGGAGTAGTAGAAGAAAATTCTTATGCAAGATAGTAAATGCACTCTAAAGAGTATCATACAATAATGAAAACAACTAAACAAAAGCCCTCAAAATACTAATAATTTAGCAATAAAGTGACTGTAGACTTCATTTATAATTCCTTGCTTGTTAAAAATTTCCTAGGTTTTCTACTCTCATAACTTCAATGCAATATTCATATTATTTTTTTTACTTGGTGTATATACTAAGTGGCATTGGTACTTGTCCTTGAATTTTTATCCTAATGACCTATCTTTCTAGTTTTAAGGTCCAGAGATTTCTACTCCAACCAATTGAGAGCTTTTACTCAGCTTTTTTTTTTTTTCACTCCCTTTACTAAATGACCTGACAAAAACAAGTATAGAGGAAGAAAAGTTTATCTGGCACTTATGATTTCCAGAACATCATGGTGGAAGAGTGTGGCAGAGGGAAGCTGCTCACCTGATTAGGTAGCAGAGAGAGAATGAGCTCAGCACACCAAATGTAAACCCTAAAGGCATTCCCCTTCATCAGCACCCTACCATCCTACAGTTACCACTCAGTTAATTCATGGCAAGGAATTAATACACTACTCAAGCTGAGGTTCTCATAACCCAATCATTTCACCTCTAAGTCTTGTATTGTCTCACACATGATCTTTTGGGGAACACCTAATATCTAAACCCTAACAAGTGCCCTCTGGATTGCAGAAACACAACGAGAAACATGTGGTTTCTATTCTTGACACACACAAAAAATACATCTTTACTACTCCAAACAGACTCAGGTTCAACACTGAAGATGGGGTTTCTTCCCTTCAGTTCTTTTAAATCTGTACTGCAGAAACCTCATCTGCAGTGAATCATTCATACTCCTTTCCTTCCTAGTACCTGGGTTCTTCTCTCTTTAAATATCTTAATAATAACTCACCAATTCATGATTCAGAATTCATTATAAAGGGCTGGATGTGTATCTCTGTCATAAATTCCTCAAAGCAGATAAATCTAAATAACTTTAATTTACTATTTAACAATCCTGGGTGTTTATCTCATTTTAGGCTACACCAAAAGATATGTTCTTAAACTAATACCAATTGTTACTTAACTAAATCCTATGTGAATGTAATTGCTTGGAAAAGGCAGTTACATTTTACTTACAAATTAAAGAATAACCTAACAGCCAAGGGAAAGCTCTTTAGTACTGAGGGAAATAATATATTTTTCTGTCATGGGACCATATGTGAGCTATAGATTGTCATGACGAAAATAAAGACATGTATTATGTCAGGTCTGGGTCCCCCATGGAGAAGAAAAACATATGGCTTATGGCATATGACATCTATGTTCTTCTCATTGTTAGGATTAAATCAAACTGGAATAGAGGGAATAGCAGCTATACTTATACAAATAAAAAAGTGATTTGAACAATGTTATTACAGCATAAACTTGAGGAATTCAAATGTCCATGAATAGGGTACTATTTAAATGAATTATTATATATCCAATCTATCAAGACAAGGTAGCCATTTAAAAAAAACAAGATTGAGTTAGAGATATATTTTTGAGTGACAAAAAAAAATGCCAAGAGGTAATTGTATATTTTTATGTGAAAATGAGTATTAATACAAAAATGTGTATGTATTTGTATGTGTGTGTTTGTGAAAAATTGGCTTCTACATATATCAAAAAACTCCAAGAAGATATAAAAAAAAGTGTGGTAAAATTGATTGTCTCCTAAAGAGAGAACTAAATAGCTTTGTGACAGGGTGGGAGGGAAGAATTTTTTTAACCAAATGCTTGTACTGACTATTTAAGAGAGAAAAATTAAGAATAGAAACAGGCAGAACCCAGATATGTGAGCTTATGGGCTATAAAGTCTACACATACAACCATTTCAGCCCTTTGTATAGCCCCTGTCTTGTGTCAATCTGTGACTAGAAGCCCTGGAGCAATTCTACAAGGACAGGACATGCCAAAGCTTCTATGCTTGACATAGTGTCCAGTTTAAGTTAAAGTTACATGAAAAGAGTTTGCATTCATCACAAAGACTACATTTGGTTGGTAACTGAACCAGAAAAGAAAAAAAAAAACTCCCCAACTTGAGTATCAGAATAAAACCATCAGGAGGCTTTATCTGGAGAGGAGTCATTCTGGGAATCAGATGATAAAAAACATCTATCACTTGCTTCAACAAAGCCCTTGTGCATTGTTCTCAGTATCAAGTTGGGGTCTTGCAGAGGTGAGCCAGGATGAAAGGGGGCAGGTCAGGTAAAATAGGAAGGTGGGAGGAAGGATGGGTCTGGTCAACTGAGCACCACAGCCATTCCCTGCTCAGAGCTTCTCATAGTGCTGCTGGACCTCTCCCCATCTACCTAATGCCCTTGGTTCTGGAGCACTCAGAGTCCTCAAGAGATCCTGTGAGCTTTTTATATCATTCTCATGGACTCGTGAGGATGAGAAGGAAACATGCCATCCCTTTCTCAAGTCCTTGCTAGTGCTTTCTGCCCCCTTTGGTCAGACTGAGAGACCATGCCTAGCCAGGCTTCCACACTCCCATCCTGATGAGCTTCTCTTCAGTACCCCTCCTCCATTCTATTTCAGTTCACTGAGAACACTGTCTGAGCACCACATCTATTCCTCAGGCATAGGGTCACAGATCCTCTAACACCAGAAACTTCAAGAGCAGGAAAGGAAGCCATAGGCCACAACAACCCACTGTAGGTGACTGGTGATGGTGGTGAGAGGCAGACTACCTGATGACTAGCCCAGAGAATGATTGCTTCTCTGAAACTCCCAGTTCCTGCAACTAGGTGTTTTTCTGCTCCTGTGTTCAATGACAGGAGCTCATCCAGGAGAAAAGAAAGCTTTCAGCTGACTCTGGGGAGTAATTGTTCTTGACCAGAAGCCCAGTCTGGATGGGATGGGGACCTGTCAGCTGGGAGGGATAAAAGAAGAGGATCCCTGGATTCTCCCTCTGAGTGGTCTCAGTTGAGGGCCAGCATCAGGATGAGGGAACAAAGCAGGAAAATGGAGAAGATGAAGGAGGGAGGGGAGCTGAGTTATTCATGGATAGAGTGTGGACTGCCTTCAATAAATAAAGAGAGATTCAAGCCTTTCTCTGATCAGAACAAGCCCAGGAGTTCTCAGAGTTTGGGTGCTATAAAGCCTCTGGCCCCATCAGAGGTCACAGGTAGCCTCAGGTCCTCTTTTGTGTGCAAGGTGCATAGGAGGTGCTTGTCTCTGCTTCTGCTCCCGATCAATCTTGTGGCCACATGCCACATGGACTCAAGTCTGGAGACCTTGTCTGTGAAATGGAATAACAGCAGGATTCACACCTCCACATGACACTGCAGGCTTCACAGGAGAGGACATGAAGTATACAAAACAGTGCAAGAAAAACACATGCTCAGTCCATGAAGGTGAATTTCATTACTATCAGATTGAAATGTTACTTTTTGTGAATCAAAGCACTCAACTAAGCTACAGATCTGGACTGGTGGCTTCACTCATTTGGACAAGACCTCAGGGTCAATTTCAGAGCAGTTAAATGGGACTGGATGCAGAATCATCCACAGCCCAATATCAGTAGCATAAACACAAAGGTCCTATGGAGGCAAACGGAGTCAGTCCCTCTAGTGAAAATCCAGAGCAGATGCTGCTCATAGAGGGAGTCCATACAGATGACAAGGTATCAGAGATTTCTTCTCCCCTCACCTTCTTCTCTCAACAAGGAGACTGATGTCAGGCAGACAGCAAGGCTCAGGTGCAGGAATCAAGGTTTGGGGAACTGACAGATAAAAGATGATATGAGGCATGGTGGAAATATTAGTCATCCTTTATTTTGAGGCAGCCATAGCCCTTAGCCAGCCCCTGAGTCATTTTCATGGGCATGTTGCCTTTCTATGTACAATTCAAAGAAGGCACACTGCCCACAGATTACACAGGCAGCTCATGTTCACAAGTTAATGTTTATGACCTTGAGTATGTA
Organism: Ictidomys tridecemlineatus; assembly: GCF_052094955.1. Classification (NCBI taxonomy): domain Eukaryota; kingdom Metazoa; phylum Chordata; class Mammalia; order Rodentia; family Sciuridae; genus Ictidomys; species Ictidomys tridecemlineatus. The sequence continues at coordinate 117,649,390 of NC_135480.1, read as the reverse complement.
TGCTGAATCAGTGGTTCTGTCCTTGATTACACACTAACCATAACATAACTGGTCCCCAGCCCTGGCTACACACTAAATAACATAACATAAAACATAACCTAGCCCTCCAGAAGTCTTGGAAAGGGAATCTAACTATAGCCATTTGAGGCCTGCCCCGACAATTCACTCCTGTAGGATTCCTTGCCATAAAATCTATACATCTGAAGTCTTCCACAATGATCCCTTAGTGAGGAGGGCAGAGACCTGCATCCATAGGTCACAGCAATATAAACTGGAACAATTTACAACTAGGAAATAGGGACTACCATCTAGTATTACCAGGAGCACCTCCAGGTGGTACTTAAACCAGGTCACCCCTCCTACAAACAATCAGCTGCTGTGTGACTGCTACTTCAGAAGTCATATGTGCTAAAAGCCAGACTAATTTCTTGCAGTGATCTGGAATGTATATATGACATTCAGTGCCAAGCATGGCACATACCCTTCCCTGTGCTGCTCTCAACAAATCAAGTGCCATATGATTTTGCAGCACAATTTTACGTATTTGAGACATTTCTTCATTTACCAGGAATAGAGCCTGCTTTGGACTGTGTGCTCAGGCAAAATAGTTATCTGCATTTCAGTCACTGAGGATGCCCCTTGTGGGAGGAACAAAGCCAGAGGAGAATACCACCAGACATCCAGTGCATTCTGTAATGGGCTCATACAGTCTCCTAGTTAACAGGCCTCCGAGGCAGTGTTTGGTATATGGTCATCAGGAGGTATGGATGCAATGCCCTGTCCAGTTCCATGGGAGGTATGGCCATCCACGAGTGTCACAAACTCACAAGCTACCATGGGGCACTAGAACAATAATTATACCTGTTCTATTGACATCTGGTTGAATAGTCTGACAAAAACTTCTAGGGACCCAACCCACAGATTCTATACCTTCCATTTTCTCCAAAGATTGGGATACTGGCCTCTTAGCTCTACAGTTTCAGCTGAGACCCAGACCGTTCTGTCTCAAATGGAGTACCACAACCATCACAATGGTTGCCTTCCTTTCTCATTGGAGTGGCAGCAAAAATCTTTCCCAGCCATTTCCAATTGTCCAGGGATATAGTCTGAATTTGCCAGGGCAGTCCAGTAACAGAACTCATAAGCATTTCAGGGCATACCAAGCAGGCAGAAATATCTGCTACTCTGGTGTTCGTGTGTGCCCGGTCCACAGTGGCATTAATGAGGACCCACCTTTAGATGAAAGGACAAAGAAGTTATAGGCACTAACACGGGCAAATCACGTCCATCTGGGAGAATTCATTCCAGCTTTGAGTCCCAGGAAAACCCAATGGCTGCCTGTGGTGGCTTCCCTGGGGGGTACCACACTCAAAGAGCTTGATCCTGAACTTCAGCAGGCTCCATGGGCACCAGCACCAGGAGCTCATAATTGGCCAAAGGGAAATTTTTGGTCTTTTAAAATCTGTGTCCCATCTGGGGGACCTGGCCAAGTCACATGTATGAGAGGACTATTCACTAGTTACCCAGGGAATCACAAGGAGATCATGCTCCAAACTTTTTCCCCAGAGTCAGCTGAAAGTTTTCTTTTCTCCTGGATGAGCTCCTTTCATTGAACACAGGAGCAGAAAAACACCTAGTTGCAGGAACTGGGAGTTTCAGAGAAGCAATCATTCCCTGGGCTAGTCATCAGGTAGTCTGCCCAATGAAGTGGGGGCTTTATTGTCCAGGGCCATGTCCACTGCACAGTTTCCCTTAATGGAAGGTAGGTTGGCTGCAGTCCTAATTCCTTGCTTAAGCAGGCCATTATATCTCTCTATCATGCCCACAGCCTGTAGATGATATGGCACATGAAGCTTCCATTGAATCTGTAACTGAGTTGCTTTTTGCTGCGTATCCTGACCTGTAAAATGAGTACCTTGGTCACTTTTTATTGTGATGGGCCAGCCACACAAGGCTGTCAATACTGTCAGGGTGCGTATTGTAGTACACTGATTCATTTGACCACTGGGCCAAACAACAAGCCTATAGCAATATCAACTGCCATCAAGGCAAACATGGCCCCTTCTGACTTCAGTAAAGACCCCATGTAGCCAACCTGCCATCATGTCAAAGGGATGCATCCCTAAATTACCTGGCCATCTGTGGCTCCAAGGTTCTGGGGGTGTGGATACTCCTGAGTACAAACCAAACAGGCCTCTACCAGGCCATTCCATATTAAAGGTAGGCCCCACTGTTTGACTACAATCCACATAATTTTCACAGCTAAATGCAATAGGCAGCGATGCAGTCAAGCCACCAAGTTGGTGGAATACACCTGTTTTAGCCTCTCTACCCTATCAAAGCATCTGAGTCATCATTCCCTGGGCTAATCATGGGGGCATGGCTGATAACATGCACTACAGTTATCTCTTTTTCATGGTCTGTGGCCCAAAACTCCTACTAAATGGCTTGACCCCACAAGGCCAATGCCCTACCATCTAATTTTCTAATTTCCATGTAGTAATTCACAAAGTTAATCCCTTAAAAACAGCCCAGCTATTTGTTTGGAAAATCAAGGGCCCTGGTTCATTCAGGATACCATCCATAATCTCAGCTCACTGGCTGCTCTCTCCTATTCCCACATCATACCACAAGGTGTCAGTAGAAGGCTGTATAGCAACAGCAGTCCAATGGGCCAAAGGCCTTCTACTGCACTCATCAGTGTATCACGCACTGTCACTTGCTAGGGCCACTTCTTCCTTAAATGGTGATAGCTCTATTGATTTACGTGTATCAGCATTGTCTGGTGCTTCCTCAGATACATATAGCACTACCTCTAGAATCTGTTTAAATATACCCCCCATTTAACTAGGCTGGGCATTTGGGCTATACGTGTCCTTGGGGTAACTGCCAATTCTGCATCCATCCTGCCACAGGATATGTGGTGTGCACTGAAAATTCAGCAGCAATTGTAATGGCTTCCTGGCCACCAGGGCTATATACATGGCTGCAAGCTGTTTCTCTATCAGGGTGTATTCTCTATCAGGGTGTAGTGAGCCTCTCTACCCTTCAATAACTGTGACTAGAAACCTACTGGTCTTTGAAGCTGCTCATGCTGCTGCCACATGCCCCACCCAAAACCTTCCCAGGTTACATGAACAACTTGAAGGGATGAGCTGGTTTTCTACCTGTAGGACCTCAGCTTGCTAGTGGCTTGAAAGGCCTGGTCAGCTGCTTTAGTCCAGTCCCACCAAGCCTCTTTCTTCACTAAGCATACAGACAATAACACAATTGGGGTAAATGGGGAATAAAAGCTCACAAATATCCCCAAAAGCCCACATGGGCCTGCAATTGCACAACTGTTGTTGGTTGCAGATCTACCTGGATTCGATGAATAACAGCTTTCAGCACAATTTTTATCTTACCCAACCAAACAATACCTAAGAACTTGACTGACAAGCCAGCTCCCTGGAACTCAACAGGGTTTACTGCCTAACCACTAAGGTTGGGGCTAAAATCTCTAAATCTGTAAGAGAGTCAGAAGTGAACAGCACATCATCAATATAATGAAACATGTACAGTGAGTGGGTGGCTGAGTCCACTGGGTCAGGTCACTGGCCACCAAACCATGGCATATGGTCACGCTATGCAAATAAACTTGTGGTGTAAAGGTTGGGCAAATGTAGGAGGAAAAGACCACCAAGAGACTGTCTCATGCAACAGCAAAGGGTTTATTGGGGGTCCAGCATGCTGGGGCTCAGAGCTCACTTTGGAGGAGCAAAGCGCCCCGAGAACAGCTTGGGCAGAGCTTATATACATTCTTTGGGAAGGGCAGGGACTTCACATACAGCATAGCAAATTATCACATGCCCCGGGAAAAACAAACAACAACTCTAAAACATGATTAGCAGGTTCACTGGCGGGAACAAGTCGGGTAGGGATGATTGGTCAGTACAAAGAAGGGTATACATTCAAACTGATTGGTTCAAGCCCTGAGGTGTGTACGTGCTGGACTGCACGGTTTCTGGGAGCAACCAGATGGTCAGGGGAGATTTCAACATACATTTCAGTGGCATTTCCAGGAGTTGTTTTTAACTTTTACATGAATTTTAGGTTCCAGGAAAACAGAACTTAATCTTACTTCAGGAAAGTGTAACTTAACAGAACTTAAAAACTTTATAGAACTTGAAACAAATCTTATCCTTTACATTTCAATTTCTTTAACCTTTCAGTGGCAACATTTGAAATGTCCACTGCTAGGCTTATCATGTGAAAGCAAACTGCTCCTGGCTCTCCTGAGCCAGAGTAATAGAAAAGAAAGCATTAGCCGAGTCCAACATATATCTGTATGTGCTCAGTTGCAAAGTCATTTGGTTCATGAGATCATACATTGAGAGAACTTTCACATGCAGTGAAAGCACCACTTTATTCAGTTCTCAATACTCAATAGTCATTCTCAAAGTACCATTAGGCTTCTTCATTGGCCATTCTGGAGACTAAAATATGTGGGTTGTATTATTCCTACCTTGTTCAATTTCAGAATAGTAGCTCCAACTTCTGCATATCCCCCTGGAAGTTGACATTATTTCACTGTCATATTCCTCTAGGTTTGTGGCAAGACCTGGTGTGGTGTGAGAGCATATCCTCTCACAAATGCCTTCACAACTTGCACATGGAAGCAGAATTACCCACTGTGGTCTGCAGCCACAGTCCTTGGAGCACAAATGAATCCTGAGATAGAAGACACATATACTGTATATGCTTGTGGGGGCAAACCATCTATCCCCAGTACTAAGAACACTGCCTTTACCTTGATTGTCTGTCCCCTGTAGCCATCAATATGAGCATATAGACCTGAGAATTTATCTGGGTTTCCAAACACCAAGATGCACACAGCTCTAGGCCAATACCCTCCATGCATTGTTTGGGGACCAGTGGATAGCAAGCTGCAATGTGACTTTTGATCCCCTCCTGTGCCCAAATGTCAGGCACCTTGGCTGATTTCCAAATCATATTGGAACAAAGTCCCTTCATTGCCCCTATAATAAGAAGCCAAATAGTTTTTCAGTTGCATGGGGTGAGGTTTTTGGGGGTGCTTGTTTACTTCTGCCTTTTCATAGGTATTGCTGCTTTGGGCATAGCTATTTCCAAAGCTCCAGGATGACCGCTTAGGTTGATTGTCTATCATCTGGTGATCTACCCCTGCTGCCAGGAGATCAGACCACATCTGCATGCGAGTGATTTTGATGGGCCCTTTCTTCCTTTGTTTATCTTGTTTCTAGGCTTCTCTCACTCTGCACACACTTTTTGCCTGCCATCTGCTCTCAGCTTCTCCTAGGCTAGCCATCATAGTAGTAAGTTCATTAATGGGGCACTCAACATATGGGCCTAAATAGCTGTCAAGGACCCAAAAGTAGAGGGTGGAGCATGCTGCAAAACCATCTCTCTCATGTTAGTAGTAAATCTTTCATTACATGGCCTGTGTGTGTTCAAATTAAATATTGCTTGATGCATGCAAAGCTCTCATAAAATCTGTACCAAATCAACATAAGATTGCCATTTCCTCACAGTTTCTGGCAGCTGACCAGCATTGGTCCACACAGTTTACATAACTGCATATATCCAATTATTAGGGAATGATCCCAGTCCATGCCTGTGACTTTTCTGCAATCACTGTCTCAGGGAGGGGTGGATGGTGTTGGATGCCAAACATTTCATCTTCTCTGGAGAGAAAACAATGCTGTACAACCCAAGATCCAACAGTTACAAAACCCAGGTTGCTGGTGAAACTGCTTAACTAAGACAACTAATTCTGCCTGAGTGTATGACAGGTATGTAGTATACTCTGCAACATTTGTCTCCCCCACTGCCTGACCTCCAGAGACCTGGGGCTGCTCATGTTTCATCTTCTTCTGTATCACAGTGCACTTATAACTCAGGTTTCTCCTCAAGCTCTTCCTCAGATTCCACATCCCTCTCCAAGGTCATGGACCCACCTGTTTCACATACATCAGCTTCCAAAGTGTGAATGTGCTGCTTCAAGAATGTCTGCTTCTCTTGGAGGGACTGGAGCTGGCAGCATTCCACATAGCCTGGTCCATGTTTACTTTCAAAAGCAGTGAGAAAAATCCACCCCATTTGTCCCACTGCTTCCTGGGCATCACTGTTTTAAGTAGGAACACACTATTTGCAAAGGCTCCTCTATACTTATAGGTGACCCCTCCATCATAACCCAGTTCTCCACAGAAGCCCATTTTAATAGGACCATGGTAAGCTACTCGGTGGTCTTAAGTCCCTCCCACCCTGTCCACTTGGGTTAATGCATCTCTTACCTGCACTGAAACCTGCCAATTTTTGGGTGGAGGGCAAGGTTCAGGCCTGGAAACCAAGTTTTTGAGGATCTGGCAATTGAAAGAAAATGCAAGATATAGTGGGAATATAATTCATCTTTTATTTAGAGGTGGTCATAGCCCTTACATAGGCAGATTGCCAAGACATTTTCATGGGCCCTTTTTATATACAGTTCAAACACAGAAGGCACACTGCCAACAGGTTACATAAGGAGGGTTCATGCTCTCAAGTCAATGTTTATGACCTTGAGTATATATGCTGAATGAGAGTGTTTCTGGCCTTCACTACACATTAATCATAACACAGCCAGTCCCCAGCTCTGGATACACACTAAAAATCTGCTAAAATTCCCAGCGAGGGAAACTAACTATAGCCATTTGGGGCCTGCCCACAAAAACTGGGTGAGGGAAGGTGAGCCACAGACCCAGAAGAATGAAAATTCTATATACCAGGTTGGATACCAGAGCTGAGATTGCACTAGTCCATGGCATCACTACTACCTGCACAAGTTTTGTCCTTCAGACCTCAGCAAGAAGGGCCTCCCCATTGAGACAAAGAGTATGCAGAGAAAAATTTATTTGAGGTTTTATTCTTATCTGATAACTATCTTTATTGCATGCCACTGACAATGTTTTGAATGTTGAGCTCATATTATGTCATTTGCCATTAACCTTGTGTTTTTTTCTTACCCAATTTTGTGCAGAGCAGGTATTTTTAAGAATACACATGTTGCATGATAACAAAATTGATTGTATTTAAGGTCTTCCATTGTGGGGAGAAATAAAAATTTTGCTGAAAACTTTAAATATGCCTGACAATGTTTATAACTATGTTGAGAAAATTGAATGAAAAAGAACTTGATAAATGCTACCTATAAATTTACATCTAATAATTCATTTAAAAATTTAAAAACAAAAAGATGAAAATAGATGCAGATTATGAAAATTTATTTTCTCAATACTAAGAGCAAGCATGTAATTTTTAGGCAAAACTCACAAATTGATAACAAAAGTGGTATCATATAGAAATGGAAGTAATAATTCATTTAGAAATATAGTATCATAAACGTTATTTAGATTTTTAAAATTTATTTTTGCATTACGATTCTTAATACACCATTATACAACAATTTATCATATCTCTAATTATATAAGTATCATAAACTTTTAATCTCTTAATATACTGCCATAAACTTTTATTATTTTAATAAAAGCTTAAATTAAAGGAGGCTAAATTAGAGAGGAAACAAATAAATCAATTTCACAGTCACACTGAAGGATTAAAAATACCTAAAGGACAAAGAAAATAGCAGCAAAAAAGTGAGACACTAGACTTGAACAGCACAATTAAAAAGGTGAATTTAATAAACATATAGGGAACCAAGTAGCCAATGGAGTAGAGCATTTACTTTAAAAACTGCATGGAATAGTTGTAAAATATTGCCAGGTTCTATGTCACAATCTCAATGGATTCTACAAGTCTGTACCACACAGTCTGCCATCATAGGACAAAGGTGCCTACATTGGAAGATGACAGGTAAAAGCAAAAAGTAATATAAAGAAAGAAAACATAAAAAATATTTCCAAATAGTTAATGGGTCAAAGAGGAAAGGACAACGATACTTATGAAATATTTGAAACTAAGTTACATTCAAAACACTATGTTTCAAAATTTGTGGAATATATGATCCAAGCAATGCATAAAGAGGCATTTACTTCTTGGAATGAATATATTAGAATACCTATAACCTGGAAAGAAGATGAGCTACATATTCCACAGAAGAAGAAAAAAATAAAGAGGAAGATAAAGAGAAATCGAAAGAGGAAGAGTAGAAAAAGAGGAGGAGACAAAGTGCTAAAGTAACTTAAAAGAAAGGAATGCCCACTGAACTCAGGAACTCAGAAATTATGAAATAGAAAGCTAAAAGATATGGGGATGATTATCAAAGCCACAAGCTAGTTACTTGAAGATACTGAAAAATTAGATAAAGATGGGGAAGGAAAAAAATACCCCAAGCATACAATATCTTGTATCACTTCTCTACGAATGTAGAAAATAAAAGAGAATTTTTCAAAGTCCAGACAACCCCGAAAGAAGAAAGGAAAGGGGGAAAGATACATAGGGGCAATACAGGATAAACTCCAGAAGGGGGCTGGGATTGTGGCTCAGTGGCAGAGTGCTTGCCTTGCATGTGGGAGGCACTGGGTTCGATCCTCAGCACTATGTAAAAATAAATAAATGAAAGTATTAAGAAAAACCTCCAGAAGAAATAAAGAATAAGAGATAGTAAATATCGAAAAAATTTTATATCATTCCTCAAAACTTTACCTCAGCACACAAAAGATAATAATCACAAATGTTTCCAATTGAATTTTAAAAGCACACTCAGGAAATTCTTGGAAAACTATTTTCTCTATGTAGAAAAAGAAGATTTATAGGATGAGCTTATTATAATATTAATATCAAAATTAGACATAACTACTAAGAAAGATAAAAATTTAAATTATTTTTATTAACAATCATTGATAAGCATATTTGAAATAAAACATTAACAAATCATGTGTGGCAGCTGTGCATATGTCATAACCAAATGAGTTTATCAGAAGACTATTATAAGTTTAGTTAAATATTGGGAAAATTGCCAAAGTAATTTACCACTGAAGAGATGAGTGGGAAAAAAGTACATGAGCCACAGAACAAATGTAGCAGGAGATTTCAACAAAGCCCACAACTTATCATGATATTATTTGCATATTAGGTGAATCACTTTTCAATCAATTAGCTGGTTCTCAGATCAAATTATCCCTTCAGTAAAACCAGCTCTGCGATAATTGGCATTTTTCCTCTATAGTGTATGTGATATTAAATTCTGCCACTAGAGGACAGTGGAGGATGTTCAAGATGCTAGAGCACAGTTTTGCATTACTGTGGTCATGCATGATGGCAGGTCAGTGGTACCAAACTGTGGGGAAAACCATGATGCTTTATTCCAAGAAAATCCAATATAGTTTAAGTTTAACCCATAATAATCTATGGAGAATTAAGGCAGATAAGCAATGTCAAGTTTAATATGTTGGCATTAATTACAGTTAATGTAATTGCAGGTATAAAGCCCTATAAGCCTCATAGCAATTTGCTAATACTTTTCTGCTCCTTCTCTTCACATATTGGAAGTTTGCAGGACTGCCTTTATTTTTTTCCTAATATTACATAAAACCTTGTGGCTTCCCAATGAAAACAACAGAAGTTTCTAATTGTGGGTAACAAAAATTTCATTTACAAACAGAAAAATGTTTTCTACATTACAAAATGCTCTTCAAAAACCATTTGTACTTTAAAACACGATCTTACAATACATTTTATACAGTGTAACCTTCAATCTCTGAAAATCTGTGTCCATGAGAGGCAGCTGAAAAGTGTAGCCTCTGAGCCTGCATCCTGAGAGAAAGCATTGTTCTGCTGTGACTCCTGTGCTTCTATCATCCTGTGACTCAGCCTACCTTTATCTGAGTTTTCTCATTTACAAAAGATAATAATGCCACCACTAACCACAGATGGTTGCTATAGCAGTGATGTGAATTAATATTGCCTAAAGTTTAGAGCACTCATGGCTGTCTTTAAATACTATATGAGAATTTATCAAAGTACTAAAATTGGTTGTACTACTTGAATGTGGCAGCTATATTGAAATTAGCAACTCTGTTTCCTGAAAATTACTGAATCATGATCCTAATGGTGGTCTTCCCTGTCTTCCATTGACCTTCAGGAACTCCATTTCCGTGAAGTGATAAGCAAATATCCTCTTAAGTGCAAAGTAAACAATGCAGCCTTCTGCAGAAGTTTCTCTTTGGGTTACCCTTCACCTCCATGATTGTCTCTTGGTCTTTTGAGTTTCAAGATTTAGTGGAAATGGGTCTGTTAATTTAATATGAATTCTGTTAGTGTATGACTTTTATTTGACTGATCATCTACGCACAGCTAGGATTCCAGGTATGGCTTCAGAGATAAACACTCAGAAGTGCCTGGGCACACCCATAGGACATGCTGGCAAGGGTCCTATCCATAGTGTGGAATGTGGGCTCCTTGGCCGGCCTGCACTTCACCACTTTCACTGCACCCTGAGTGAGCCAATTAACCCCTGTGTGCTGAGTCTCTTCCCCCCATATAGTGAGAGTAGGAATTTTACTATCCATTTCATCTGATTGTCTTGAGGAGCAAATGACTGAAAATAAAATTATGATATTTGCTGGTAAATGGATAGAATTGGAGAATATTAGGCCATGGGAAATATGTCAGTCCCAAAGAATCAAAGGCTTAATGTTTTCTCTGATATGTGGATGCTAATTTGCAATAAGTGGGGGAAGTATAGAGATAATTTGGACTTGACAGTGGGGAGTAAAGGAAGGCAAGGGTCATGGGGGTAACAATGACATAGAATGAATCACTATTACCGTATGTGCATATATGATTACATGAACTGTGGAACTCTGCATTATGTATAACCAGATGGATGAGAAGTTATACTCCATTTATGTATGATGTGTCAGAATGCATTCTACTGTCATGTATAACTAGTGAAAAAAAAAAGAAAATATTTGAAAAAAAAATCTCACTAGAAAAACAACAAATAGAAAAAAGAAAGAAAAATAAAAAGATTACCTGATTTCTGGTGGCACGCCCCACTGCCAGAAGAAGCACACACTAACCCTCTGGAAAGTGGCCACCCATTACAATCTTACTACCAGGGATCACTACCTTTTGAGTTCCCACATCTAGGGAACTTGAATGTTAATGTTACCAGAGAGGGAGGCCATTCATCATGTTCCTGCATCCAGGGAAAGCCTGCATTCCTGCTAACATAAAAAATGATCACCCTCTGCCTTCTCAGTTGTGCATGCTAACTCTACCACAGAAGATGACTGCCTTCTGAGTTCCCACAGCTGGTGCTACTGTAGAAAGTGACTGCCCTCTGTATTCCAGAAGTTTTCTGCTGAAAATTTTTTGACCTTCTGGATATAGAATCATGTCATCAGCAAATAGTGATAGTTTGTGTTCTTCTTTTCCTATTTGTATTCCTTTACTTTATTTTTCTTTTTTCTAATTGCTCTGGCTAGTTTTAAGCATTATGTTAAATAAAAGTGGTGAAAGAGGACATCCTTGTTTTGTTCCAGTTCTTGGAATGCTTTTAATTTTTTTCCATTGAGAATGATGTTGGCCTTGGGTTTAGCACATATAGCTTTACAATGTTGAGATATGTTCCTATTATCCCTAGTATTTCTAGTGTTTTGAATATGAAAAGGTGCTGTATTTTTTCAAATGCTTTCTCTATATCTATTAAGATGATCATATGATTCTTGTCTTTAAGTTTATTGATGTGATAAATTACAATTTTGATTTCCATATGTTGAATCAATCTTGCATCCTTGGAATAAACCCCACTTGGATCATGGTGCACTATCTTTTTAATATGTTTTTGAATGTGACTTGCTAGAATTTTATTGAGAATTTTTGCATCTATGTTCATCAGGGATATTAGTCTGAAATTTTCTTTCCTTAATGGGTCATTGTTTGATTTTGGTATCAGAATGATACTAGATTCATAGAATGAGTTTGGAAGTCTTTCCTTCTATTCTATTTCATGGTATAACTTGAGAAGTATTGGTGTGAATTCTTCTTTGAAGGTCTTATAGAACTTGGCTAATAATCTGGTTCTGGACCCTTTTTAGTTTGTAGCCTACTAATGACATCTTCTATTTCATTGCTTGAGACTGATTTGTTCAAATTGTATATGTTCTCTTGTTTCAGTTTTGGTATGTCATATGTCTCTAAAATTTGTTAATGTCTTCAAGATTTTCTATTTTATTGGAGTATAAATTTTTAATTAATTTATAATTATCTTCTGTATTTTGGTAGTGTCCAACATGATACTTCCTTTTCTTTTTTTTTTATTGGTTGTTCAAAACATTACAAAGCTCATGACATATCATCTTTCATATATTTGATTCAAGTGGGTTATGAACTCCCATTTTTACCCCAAATACAAGTTGCAGAATCACATCGGTTACACATCCACATTTTTACATAATACCATATTAATGACTGTTGTATTCTGCTATCTTTCCTATCCCCTACTATCCCCCCCTCCCCTTCCCTCTCATCTTCCCTTTCTACCCCATCTGCTGTTATGCAATTCTCTCCCTTGTTTTTTTTTCCCCCTTTCCCCTCACAAACTCTTATATGTAATTTTGTGTAACAATGAGGATCTCCTTCCATTTCCATACAGTTTCCCTTCTCTCTCCCTTTCTCTCCCCCAACTCGTCTCTGTTTAATGTTAATCTTTTCCTCATGCTCTTCTTCCCTGTTCTGTTCTTAGTTGCTCTCTTTATATGATACTTCCTTTTCAATCACAAATTTTAGGAATTTGAGTTTTCTGTCTTTGTCTTTGTTAGCTTGACTAAGTGGTTATCAACTTTATTTTTTCAAAGAACCAACTTTTTGTTTTGTCAATTTTTTGAATTGTTTCTTTTGTTTAAATTTCATTGATTTCAGCTCTGATTTTAATTATTTTCTATCTCCTACTGCTTTTTGGTGTTGATTTGTTCTTCTTTTTCTAGGGCTTTGAGATGTATTGTTAGGTCTTTTACTTGTTGACTTTCTATTCTTTTAATGAATGAGCTCAGTGCAATGAACTTTCCTCTTAGCACTGCCTTCATGGTGTCCCAGAAATTTTGATATGTTGTATCACTTTTCTCATTTACTTCTAAGTATTTTTCAATTTTATACCTGATTTCTTCTTTTATCCATTCATCATTTAATAGCATATTATTTAGTCTTCAGTTGTAGAGTGACCTTCTAAGAACAATGATATTCAACTGCTTATTGGAGCCATAGGATGGCAAGTGGAGCTTCCTCATTACTTACTGGGGACATTGCCAGGCCCAATCCCTCAGACAAGCATTTTTTTTTTTTTTATTTCCTGGCATTTTGGGGTGAGCTGTTGTGGAAAGTGGTGACAGTGAAAGGGAGAACATTCGTATCTGAAATTGGGGTCCCTGGTGATTTTGTGGCTGTAGCCTGCTTGGTGCCTGGGAAAGCTTCTGTGCAAAGGTGCAGGATGCCTAGTTGCTAATGTAATGAGGAGGCTCTGTGCCAGAGTCTTATCAGCTTCAACCTTGATCTAAGACAGCTCTTAGGAATAAAGGAACTCTTTTGCTAGACAACAATGTTTCACCAGCTCTGTTATTCCCGAACCTGCATAACAGTAATTTTAAACAATGGACTTTCTTGAGAGTTTCCCAAAGCTCCTAACATTGCACATTGCAACTGTAGTATGTAACTGAGGAATAAATTGCACAATGTTGCTAACTCTGTAACTTTCATAAATACAAAGAATAATGCTTGCATTAGTCTTTAAGCTGATTAATAATACATTTATAATGAAGATTGCTGGCATTATTCTTTAGACCTGCTTCTCCATCAGAGACCACAGCTCCACCCAACCCCAGCTGTTATCTTCAAAATCTGCATACATGAGTCTTTATTTTTCTAGCCTCCCATAACCCCTTGTCAGGACCTGCTGTTTGGCTGTACTGATTGTGGCAGCTTGTCATAACCACTCATCTGCTTTATAGGATTTCTGTGCTTCTGTGAGCCCAGTCAGAGAGGGTACGCTGCCCATGTTCTTCCAAGACCATAGGAGGCAAAGTGGGATCTGGTTAAATTGAATGACTGGTTAAATTGCATGACTGAGTAAGTGAAAATGCTAAATCTACATTCCTGACAATGCCACAGGTCCCCGGAGTGCATAGCATCAAATTCAGTCTTCCCACTGGTGGGATAGATGAAAGTGAATGATGGGGAGGGAGAAGGGATAGGATAAGTGAAGTTTAGAAAAATGAGTCTTACCTAATTTTCCTATGTACTTATATGACTATTCCACAGTGAATCTCGTCATTCTGTATATCCACAAGACACTAATCCCACCCCCACCCCTAGACAAATCTAAAAGTAAAAAAGCAGAAAGATCCATAAAGAATAGGGAAGAAAACTGAGAGAGGAAAGAGGCAAGGGAAAGGGGAAAAACTGGGGACTGAATTTGAGCAAATTTCATTCATTAATTTTTTACTTATGTCAGAATGAATCCTAATGTTATATATAACTAGAAAAAAAACAGTAAAGATGCAATTACATTATTCCATTGCTACATTTTTAGATTCAATGTATAAGAAAACAAAATTTTTTAAGGAAAGGTAATTCAAAACTACAAACCAATAGCATTTAATACCCTCTAGGAAGGATTTATTTTTTAAAAATAATATTTTATAAAAAGTGAGGGCATGGAAATGGGAATCTTTATACCTGTTGGTGCATATGGAAGCTGGTACAGCTGTTGTACTGGGTCAAAGTTGCAGAAGTTATATTTGAGCCATAATGAATGATCATCATGATTACTCATTCGGTTTTCCTAGCTTACTCTACAATTTCCATTGAGTGAATAGGGTTGAACCTATAATTCTAGAGATTAAAATTTTACATAGAAATTAGGTAGGTACATCATAGAATTTTCCTTCATTGAGACATTCATTAGTTTTTGTAGGAGATGAGAAAATTTGACTGCTTTCTCTTTCATTTCAAACAAGGTATTCCCTTTCTCCCTTGGACACCAAAGTCACTTACTAAATTACTCAGAACTCCTAATTGCTATATTTAACAAGTTTGAAAAGATGTTGTTAAACAGAATAATGGTTTGAACTTAGTTTGAGTATTTTGTTTATATCAGTATGATTGATTTCCAATGGTATGTTAATCTTACTAATACATGTCTGCTATCAGCAAGAGTGCCAGATAGGGAGAAATAGGACACAGAGGACTCCATGCTGATCACTATTGTTATATATTTTTGAAATAAATAAACAAATTGCTATTTCATCAATGATGCATTGTGACTCATCAGGTCATCTTGGTGATACAGATCTGCAGGGAAATAACTAAGGACATTGTTCATTGCAATTTGACTTTCTCTGGGGTTCTATACACATAAGAAGCACACACTTGTGCACATGCATGTGCACACACACACACTGTACACTTGCCAGAGATAGGGCAATATTGCCTCTGGTATGGAAAGATATGCATCCTCACTCTCACCAAGTTATAAATTTTTTCCATCCTCCCATTGAAAGACAGAAGTTAAATTTGTTTTCATTTTATGCAAAATTTCCTAAAGGCACATTTAATCAGAACATAAGAACCTGCTAAGGATTAAGCATTAACTTTTTAAAAAAAATTTATTTGTTTTAATTAGTTATACTATACATGACAGTAGAATGCATTTATGCACTTTGATATATCATACATAGATGGGATTTAACTTCTTATTTTTCTGAGTATACATGTTACAGAATCATGTTGGTCATGTAGTCACATATATACATACAGTAATAATGTCTATTTCATTCTACTATCTTTCCTATCCCCATATCTCCTCCCCTTCCCTCCCATCATTTTCCTCTACCTAAAGTAATGCTATTCTTTCTTAGTGCCCCCCCACCTTATTGTGAATTAGCATCCACACATTAGAGAAAACATCCAGCCTTTGGTTTTGTGGGATTGGAAGCATTAACTTTATAAAGCAGTCACTAAATTTGCTGAAGACACTTAAATCCTAAAGAATATGTATGATATAAACTATAACATACATAACAATTTTGCTACTAATTGTTTAGGTTATTTTCAAGATATTTTTATTTAAAGAAATTCTGTGTAATATATTTAGCATTCTCCAATTTCCTGAAAAGTTAACTGAAGATAAACTCTAAAAATCCAAGAAATGTACTAAGCCAGAATTTTTATTTTGGTATTCTCTGTAGATAGGATAGCCACTGATCATATTCTCAAACATGAGGACCTGCAAGGAAAGGAAAGATAGATAAATGATAAAAAAAAAAAAACAATAACCAAAAAACAAAACAACAAACAAACAAACAAAAAAAACACATAAGTCTTGTTGGTGCAGGATGAGACAGCACTGTAATCTGTGTTCTGGAATGATGACCAATCTGGAAGTGTATAAGACCTCAAAGCAGGATTTGGGCTGACTTTCCTCATTGAAAAGACAAGGGTGAAGCCAGACTCCAGGAAGATAAAGAGAGTGCTGAGGTCCAATGTACCAATATCGACCAAGACTACATCCATTGATGAACACCAGTCCATAATTCCAGCTCTAAAAATGATAGATATTTGAAAAATAGGAAGAGATTCACATTGGCAATGCTCCACAGACATTTGGGGAGTGAGAGCAAAATATAAATGCCTATGGAAGTGGTTTTAAAGGAGTATGTCCTAAAACTTTTACCCTGATATCTATAAATAAAATAGTAAAACAGGAATTGAACCAACTCTTTACTGGTGTACTCTATGATATATATTGCTTTTTTTAATAAAAGGTCTTTTTTTTCAATAGTAAATATGAGGTAAAGGAATTGAACACTAGTGCTGACAACAGGTACCAAAGATATACACTTGCTTCAATTTGCTTGCCAAACAATGAGGAATTATAGAACAGCTGGGTGCAGTGGTGCACAGCTGTAATCTCAGCAACTGAGAGGCCAAGAAAGGAGGATTTCAAGTTTAAGGCCAGCTTTAGTAATTCAGTAAGACCTTAAGCAACTTATCAAGACCCTGTCTCAAAATAAAAATTACAAAGTGATGGGGATGTGGTTCAGTGGTTAAGTGCCCCTAGATTCAATGCCTGGTACAAAAATAATTTTAGGATAAAGATCTAGGAAGAGAAACAAAAGACAAGAAAGAAGGAAGTCAATTATGTAATTTGCTTGTAAATGGATGGAACAGGAGAATATTATACTATGTTAAAAAGCCAAACCAAGAAAGTCAAAGGTTAAATGGTTTCTCTAATATGTGGAAGCTAGTCTACAATAAGGAAAAGAGAGTGAGAGAGAAAGAGAGACAGAGGGAAAAGAAATGTGAAAGTAGGGAGATAATGCCATCAAAATAAAATAAAAATCAGGAAAGTAGAAGAAGAAAATTGATGGTGAAGGAGATGGGATAGAATAAGGGGGAAAAATTGGAGTTAATCTGACCTCAATTTCCTATGTACATATATGAATATATCACAATGAATTTCACCATTATATAATCCCCAAGACACTAATTAAAACAAACTAATGCAAGTAAATAGCAGAAAGATCACTAGAGTAGGGGAAAGGAAATAAAGAGGCAGAAGGGAATAGTGAGGGAATGTGCTGGGAACTAAATTAGAGCAAATTGTATTTCAGTCATTTATAATTATGTCAAAATAAATCATAATGTTAGATATAATTATTTTGATTGAAAAAAATGTTTTAATCATTGTTGTTTTGAAAGAAAAGAAAAGAAGAAGAAGAAGACAACATCCAGGCAGTCTTTATGAGAAGCTATTTAGGGCTTGTCATAGCCTCACAAGTTTGGGGAGAGAAAAAGTGAATACTACCAGGTCTTATTAAGCAATGCATACTTTCAGTTTGAATCATGAGGGGAGAAGAGTGAAATATTGTCCAGTATCCAGATGAAAATATTCCTTGATGTCAATTCAACTTTTGTAATTAGAGTGAAGTACCTCACATCTCTCCCACTTGAGAATATAAAACCACACTGGAGGAATTTGACATTATCTGAGACCTAAAATTATTTATGTAGCCTTTCCATATATCACATCTGGAATTAATCAAAAATTAATTTTAAAATTACTTTAAAATTAAGAAAAATCACAAGAAAATAAGACACAAAGAAGGAAAAGAAATAATAAAAGATCTTACACAGGTAACCAAAATAATAGATTTCTAAGACATAGGTTTTTTAAATGACTCTGCTTAGTATAAATACACCACAGTGAATCTCAACATCATATACATTCATGAAGCTGTGATACTAATTAGAATAAGATATATACTATGCTTGTATAAATATATCAAGATAGCTTTTACTGTCATGTATAACTAAAAAAATAAAATTTCACAAGAATTTTTAAACACATGCAAAAATAACTCTGCTTAATGAATTAATATGTTCAAAGAGAGAAAAGACAAGATGGGGAAATTTGAGAAAAAAGTTTTCAAAACTATAAAATATAAGAAGTAGGTTTACTATTTAATGAATGCCTTGAATAACAGTTTAAACATAGCTAAAGAGAGAATCAGTAAGAAGAACAATTTAGGTAAAAGGAAAAAAAGAATAAGATAAATAGAAGGTAAGAGATAAAATGGATAAACTAAATGATCTAACATATAATACCATGTCTCTCAATCTAAACTAAAAGTCAAAAGTTGCTGGAGTGCAATTCAAATACATCAATTATGTAATATAGATAAATAATCATTGAAAACATAAAGAAACTGACAAAAATAAATAGAATCCCTGGAAAGACAACATATGTAAATTCTAAATGAAAGAAAGATGCTATGCTCTGTTAATATTTATATAAAGAGAGATTTTTAAAGAAGAATAATTATTAATGATGAGATATGATATAACATGATGATAAAATTGATATTATTATGAAACTCAGAATATAAATTCAAAATTCTATAAACTTCTCAAGCACAGTGAAAAGTTTCATACTACCTCTAATATCTGATGGACAAAACAAAAAAAAGTCATAAACATGAAAAAAAAATTAAGGAAGAAGATTAATAAAACTGAACTAATAGATATATATTCTTTCATGTCCACATTATAATATTTACAAATGCATCTGAATTTTGAGTTAAGCCAGTCATGATACATTTTAAAGCTTTCTACTCATAGAACCACATATTACAATTAATCACATTGTAGCAATATAATTATTACATTGTAAAATGCATAAAATTATAAATTTATACATTTTAAAGTTTTCTAACCACAGAACAATTAAGAAATTGGGAACAAAAAATAGCTATAAAACTTCCAAATGCTTGAAAATTAATAAGTAAAATTCAAAATAGCACATAGAAAGGGAAGAAATCATGAGACATGAGAAACTATTTCAGTACATTGATGATGAATATAAAATATAATACAACTCATGCAGTATAAAGGCATCATCCATATCTTTATCAAAAATGTTATAGGTCAGAAAGATAGGGGTTGATTTGTTCAAAGCACTGAAATTTAAAACAAAATTGTTAACCAAGAATAGTACACCCAGAAAAAATAATGTCCATCAGTGATGAAATTCACATAAAGATTTTCTCAGACAAATGAAGACTAAGAGTTAACCACAACTATACCTGCCTTACAAGAAATGCTAAAAGTAAAACTACACGTCTCTAGCAGAAAGTCCTTCATCACAAAAATCACCCTATAAAATTGGTAGAGGTAAACAATATGCCAAATGGGCAATAACAATAATGGACACAATAAGAATGAAAGTGCAAGGTAACATGAAATTTCCAATGGAACATAATAATTCTCCAGTCACAGATATCATAGAAAAGCACATTGATGAGTTGCTAAAAATCTTTGAAATAAGAATCCTTTTTTGGTTTTTAGTCATACTTAGTATACAAATGAGAAAACAGCCAGATGTGTTTGCATTCGCCTGTAATTCCAGAAGCTCAGGAGGCTGAGACAAGAGGATTGCGAGTTCAAAGCCAGTCTCAGCAAAAGTGAGGCACTAAGCAGCTCAGTGAGACTCTGTCTCTAAATAAAATATAAAATAGGGTTGGGAATATGGCTCAGTGGGAGAGTGCCCCTGAGTTCAATCCCTGGTACCCCCCTCCAAAGTAAAAGAATAAGAAAACATCAATTGCCCAAATCAGAATTAATATTACTATTACTATCATTACTAACATTATTTTTTTTTCATTTGTTCTAATTAGTTGCACATGACAGTAGAATGCATTTTGACACACCATACATAAATGGAGTAGAACTTTTCATTCTTCTGGTTGTATGTTATGTAGAATCACACCAGTTGTGCAGTCATGTACAACTTTATCCATTCAGCTTTTGAAGGGCACCTAGGTTGGTTCCACAATTTAGCTATTGTGAGTTGAGCAACTATAAGCATTGATGTGGCTGCATCACTGTAGTATGCTGATTTTAAGTCCTTTGGGTATAATATGAGGAGTGGGATAACGGGGTAAAACGGTGGTTCCATTCCAAGTTTTCTAGGAATCTCCATATTGTTTTCCATAATGGTTGTACCAGTTTGCAAGCCTACCAGCAATGTATGAGTGTACCTTTTTTCCACACGTTTTAGCAACATTTACTGTTGCTTATGTTTTTGATATTTTAGAGTAGTTTTGATTTGCATTTCAATTGAATTATTGCTAGAGATGTTGAACATTTTTTCATAAATTTTCAGATTAATTGTACTTCTGTGAAATGTCTGTTCAGATCCTTAGCCCATTTATTGATTGGGTTATTTATTTAAATAAGAAAAAGAAAAGAAAATCTAAAAGAAACAAATGGATTTCTAGACATATACAACCTACCAAAATTTAGCTACGAAGATAGAAAACATTAAGTAATAAGTTTTAACTACTAATTTAACATCTCACAACAAGGGAAAAAAAGCAGGTCTGGATGGCTCCAATGTTGCATTGTATCAATGTTACAAAAATAACAAATAACAATTCTTTCTCAAACTATTTGAAACAGATCAAAAGAAAGAGAATATTTGCAAACTCATTTCCATAAAGCCAAAATAAAACAAAGACATTCACATACATAAAAATAAAAACTATAGTTCAAGATTCCTGATGATCACCCATGCAAAAATTCTAAGCAAAATGCTAGCAGACCACATCCAACTCATAGGAATACTAATCCACTTTAATAAGGGACAAGAGGTGTGAATAGACATTTCTGTAAAAACAATACACAAATAGAGAACTCAAATATGAAAAAAATCTTCAACATCTCTAATCATAGGAAAATACAAATCAAAACCATGGTGCGTTATCAACTCACTACAGTTAGAATGTCTGTAGTCAAAGGAAAAAAAATGCTAATAAGGATGTGGAAAACAGAAACTCATACATTGTTACTAAAAAAAAAAAAATGCCAGTAAGTATACTAATTAAAAAAAAAAAAACAGCATGAGGCAGCCATTGCAGTACATTGGGTTCCATTGAGACAGCAGTGGGCAAGTAAGAATAGGACAGGCACTGGGCAATTCTGTCTGTGCCTCACAGAGGAAAACAACTAAACATGGGCAAAGGAGATCATAAAGAGCTGGAAACAAAAATATCTTCATATTCATTCTTTGGACACCCTTGGCTAGAAGGAGCATGAGGAGAAGCACCCAGATGCTTCAGTCAAATTTTCAAAGAATGCAGGGCTGGAATTGCAGAGCCTATCAAAGGGAATTTGCCTGGATATCCAGCAACATACAGAGCCAATGGGAAATTACCTGAGGCTACAATGCAGATAGGGACTGATAGGAGCCCTAACAGGTCCACAGCCTGAACCGTGAACATAACTGTTAAATAACAGAGTAGTGTTTGGATACTTGCAGGTCCTTGCCCTGGGAATCAGCTCATGCCATTCACAACCTGAAGCAGTGGAAACTGGAGTCCAGATGAACCACTGGAGACTTTTCACAACTCAGAGCGTGGCACTGGCTGGGGGAATACTTCTACAGCACAGATTATCCATAGAAAATCCACAACCAGCATTTCCTACATCCAGAGAGCCACAAGCACCTTCACTACCTCAAAAGAGATCCAGTAGAGAGGAACAAGTACACAAAGACACACAACAATCACAGGGACAATCCAGAGCTTACATCCTCAACTACTACAAACCACAGAAACACTGCAACATCTGAGCAGTCAGCAGCAGGCCCATGAGCTGACAAACCAGAAGTTACTGGTAAAACAATCATAGCAACTAGGAAACTGGCCTCTGTCTACCCCTTCACCCCCTGCAATTCAGGAGAGATCGGAGTCCTAAGACTCAGATCTGCTTAATGTTCAATTGACAAGGAAATACAATCCAAGATTCAACAAGAATGATCTTCACCCAGACCCAGTATACTATAGATAATGCTTATATCAATTTTGATTGTATACATGATTCCTTAACTTGAATAATAATTGCTAACCCAATAGCCATCATTATACCTTCGATTCATTTGAATGTATTTCATCTAAGAGTTTAAGGCATTAATTGGAATCAACCTTTCTATCTTTGTTTTCCTAACTCTAGTTTATGTCTGCATCTATTATCCCCTACTCACCCCAGGCAATACCTGCTACAACTTCAAATAACACCCATCCATCTCACCTCCTTTCTACCTTAGTATGAATTACCATTTTACAGCTTCTCTCTCTCTCTCTCTCTCTCTCTCTCTCTCTCTCTCTCTCTCTCTCTCTCTCTCTCTCCCTTTCTACCCCATCTCTTCCTATATCTCTTTTCCCGTCTCCTACTTGCCCAATTTTATTCCTCCCTACTTTTACCCCTAACTTAAGGGTATAGTAAGTATATCAAACTTAACAACTAATTTTTTGGCCTGTTCCAGAGCTAAATAGAATGAGATCTGGTTCAGAAGTGACTATTTAAAATATGGCTCAGTGTCATCACTTAAAGTGGGCTGATGTTGAGATTAGCAGAGACCACATATTGAATTAAAATATCATTATCTGGATATTCACCCAATGCAGAGCTCTTAATAAAAAGAAGTTCATAAAGTAGCCTTTAGTTAAAAGAAGTCAGAACCATACAGATAGATGGGTAGATGCAAACAATATGAAAAAGCAAAGGAACAAACCATCTCAAACAATCCAAAATGCCTTGTCTGCAGAATTCATTGACACTACAGTGGAGAAAATGTCAGAGAAGAAATTTTAAAAGTTCATAGTTAAATTGTTCTATGAGCTAAAAGACAATGTAAGGAGTAAAATCAAAGAGAAAATACAGGAAGTAAAAATCACTTTAATAAACAAATAGAGGTTCTGAAAGAGAACTCATCAGAAATCCTTAAAATGAACGAATCAAACCAAATTAAAAATTCAGTGAAAAGCATCACCAATGACTAGATCAATCTGAAGGTAGATTTTCAGGCCTTAAAGACAAAGGATATAATCCAACAATGAAGAAAAGATGTTAAGAGACCATGAATGGAATATTCAAGCAACAGGGGATAATATTAAAAAGCTAAATTTAAAATTCATAAGGATAGATGAAGGCTCTGAAATACAAATTAAAAGAAAACACAATGTTTTCAATTAAATAATATATTATCTCGTGCTTGATAAAGATATATATATATTATATATATATAATATACATATGAAACATAGTCTTTTTAACAAATGGTTTTAAACTGTAAATCCATATGTAGTAAAATAAAATTTGAACCCCTATTTCTCACCTTGCACAAAACTTAACTCCAAGTGCATTAAAGACCTAGGATAGACACCCTGAATCTGCAAGAAGAAAATTTTGGCCCAACATTGCTACATGTCAGCTCAAGAAATGACTTCCTTAACAAGACTTCTAAAGCTCAAGAAGTAAAATCAAGAATCAATAAATGGGATGGCATCAAACTAAAAAGCTTCTTCTCATCAAAGGAAACAATCAGTAACATGAAGAAAGAGCCTACAGAAAGGGAGAAAATCTTTGCCACCTGAATCTCAGATACAGCATTGATTTCCAGGACATATAAAGAACTCAAAAAAACTTAACACACAAACAAAAAACACAAATATCCCAATCAACAAATGGACTAAATGGACTAAGGAACTGAGAAAACACTTCACAGGAGAAATACAATAGGTAAAAAAATTCATTATCTCTAGCAATTAGAGAAATGCAAATCAAAACTACTCTAAGATTTCATCTCCCTCCAGTCAGAATGATAATTACCAAGAATACAAGCAACAATAAATGTTGAAGAGGATGTGGGAAAAAGGTACATCTATATATTACCGGTTGGACTGAAAATTGGTGCAACAATTATGAAAAAACATTATGGAGATTCCTTAGAAAACTTGGAATGGAATCAATATTTGACCCAGCTATCCTACTCCTTGGTTTATCAAAGGATTTAAAATGAGCATATTACAGTGACACAGCCACATCAATGATTATAGTAGCTCAACTCACAGTAGTTAAACTATGGAATCAATCTAGGTGCCCTCAACAGATGAATGGATAAAGAAACTGTGGTATATATACACAATGGAATATTGCTCAACCTTAAAGAAGAATGAAATAATGGCATTTTTCAGTAAATGGATGGAGCTGAAGAATATCATGCTAAGCGAAATAAGCCAATCCCCCAAAACCAAAGGCCAAATGTTTTCTCCAATGAGTGGAAGCTAATCCACAATAGAGAGGGGAGATAAAAACAGAATAAAAGTTCAATGAAGTACACAAAAGGGAATGATGGGAAGTGAAGAAAAATGCCAAAGAAAAGATAGTGGAATAAGTTGGACATAACTTTTCTATGTATATATGTGAATGTATCATAGTAAAGTTCACATTGTGAACCTCCAAAAGAAATAAATTAAAAAGAAAACTATGAGTAAATGGCAGAAAAATCAGTTGGGTAGAGAAAAGGGAATAGGTTGTTGGGGGAGGAGAGGAGAATGATAGATACTGGGGACAGAATTAGAAGATATATTCCATGCTTTTATAATTATGTCAAAATGGATGCTAATGTCATGTATAAATAGAAATAAATAATAAAAAGGACTCACAGGAAATAAAGAATTTTTAAGAGGTGGAATATCATGTCTAATAAAGAAAAAGGTAATTTTGACATGGCAAAGGCAGATAAGACTCATTATGAAAGAGAAATGAGATTCCATATCCTTTTTAAAGGAGGAAACAAAGAAATTCTTGTTCTGAGTGTCTTCCCAAAATTAAAGAAGAATATCCCAGACTATCCCTTGGTGATGTTGCAAAGAAACTGAGAGTGTTGTTGAATCCCATTGCTGCAGATGACAGGCAGTCTTAAAAATAGAAAGCTGCTGATCTGAAGGAAAAATACGAACATAATATTTCTGACTACCAGGATAAAGGAAAACCTGACACAGCACAAAGGAGAGTTACCAAGGTTAAAAAGCACAAGGGGAAAAAAAGGAAGATAAGGATAAGGACAAGCAGGAACATGGAGGAGATAGTGATGATTATGGTGATGTTGACTTTAGTGCAGTTTTGTGCTTGTTTATAAAGCATTTAACCCCCTCATACAAAACTCACTCCTTTTAAAGAAAAACTTGAAAATGTCAGGTGGTGTGAATTTTAAAAAAAAAAAACTGTACTGTTTCTATTTTATATTTAACACACTACTGAAATGTAGTGTGTTAAATATAACACAGGTAGCCCTGTTATGGTGTATTTCCAATAGCCATTAACCTTGTCTGGTACAGTAGCCTTGAAAATTGGCATTGAAATTTAAAGCAGATTGTTTTTGGTGCATAGCACATATTAATTATTTATGAGGATGGTAGTTTTTTATCTTAACATTTATCTGAGGCAGCTTATAGCAAATAGTTATTATTCTGTTAATTGAATACCACTCTTTAATTGTTTTCTTTACTGTTAAGTATCTTTTCAGTTTGGGGAAGAATTTGGTTATTTTGTGTTTTTTGAGATTATCATTCTCTTAATGTGCCAGTATTTTTAAAAATAATGTTCTTTTAATTTACATGCTTTTGTGATAGTGTGTTCTTTTGTTATATAATTTTGATTTCAGTTTCTTCCATTTTTTATGTAATTAAAGATGGATACTAAACATCTAAGTCCTGGATGATTCTAAAAAAAACTAATAATCACAGAGATTTTAAAAAAGAAAATAGTATGAACTTCCCACAAAAATACTAAAGGTAAAGGTACCATATGATCCAGTCATCCTAGCCCTTGGTATATATCCAAAAGAAACAAAATCAGAACTGAAGAGTTATCTTCTCTCCTTTATGTATTGCAGCATTATTTACAAAAACTAAGATGCAGAATCATTTTAGGGAGCAATCATAGAATAATGGAATATTACTTGGTTTTTAAAAGGACTGAAAGTCTATCACTTATAACTGAAAGATATTAGATTAAGTGAAATAAGCCAGGTACAGTAAGACAGATATCACTTATTTTCACCATAGTACAAACTAAGAAGGTTGATTTCATATAAACAGTAGGATAGTGTTAATTATAGATAGAAAGGATGGGTGAGGGGTATAACAAGATCTGATAACAGGTACCAAAATCCAGTTAAATAAAAAGAATGAGTTCTAGTGCTCTCTAGCATAGTAGACTATAGTTTGCTATATATTTTATAAGGAATTGGAAAAAGTAATTTTTAACAAAGAGAAATGATAAACATTTAAAGATATTGAAATTATATTTACTCTGATTTGGTCATTACCCAATGTATAAATGTATCAAATTATCACACTGTAGCACCTTAAATATGAACAATTTTTAAAAATAAAATATTTGAAAACAAAGAAATACTATATGGTGTAGTTCAATATGAAACAGAAGGTGTTTACACAACATTAGGATAAAATGAACATATACAACACATTGGCAGAGATCATAAGTTTTCCCCAGCAATAGTTTGATCCCCAAAATGGGTAGAACTTCCAGGGCATCCAACCCCTGAAGGTTGATTATGCTTGCAAAAGAGCATCTGAGTTTGCATCACATCCCTTAAAATGGGAAGAAAATTTATCCCCATTGTAGGAAACTTCTAGTCCCAGGGAAGATTCTCAATGACCTATGGACATGGATGTGTCATTGTGTGCCCATCCTTGTGGAATATGAGAACTTCAACACTTTTCACACCAATGTGACAAAAAAGATGGAGTTCAAACTTTAACATTAGAAGTAAAGGAGCCAGAGTAGACAATGTATGATTCCAGAAAACTCATAAAGGTTGGCCATGATCAGCAGAAGTATTTAGAGGCCACCTTAATTAGTCTTAATTTGCCTTTAGTTTCCTTATGAAATGATCTTTAAACTGTTTACAGTGCTAATACTGAAGCCCACTGGGAAACTCCAGAGAAGTGTTTATAGGTAAAGTGCTTGCCTTCAGTATCAGCTGTTTCTTATTAAATCTTCATTGTTTAGAATTTATACCTTAAAAAATTATAAAAGCAGTTATAAAATTTAAAGATTCTAAATAATTTATGTTGTTATATATAGACAACATATTCAAATTACAATGTGCTTTTTTCTACACTTCAATATGAACCACTATCCACATAATATTTAATATGCAATTTACTAATGTATTATAGGAAGCATGGCTTCAAACTATTATATACATTCTGAATTGCAGCTTTAGAAAATGCAATTTCTAAAATGCAAAATTAAAATATATTAAATTCATTCTTATTCTAAATTTTAAAATGTTTTTATTAGTTTATGTTTATAGAAAATAGTGGGGTTCATTTTGACATAATCATACATGCATGAAATATAACTTGCTCCATTGCAATTCCCAAGGCTATGTGTTTCCTTTCCTTCTTCCCTCCCTCTGTTCCCCTACCTCTACTCTACTGATATCCTATTTACTTGCTTTTTTAAAATTAGTGCTTTATAGATGTTATCCTATGATAAAGTCTATGGGGCTCATATTCAGAACAGGCAAATTCATAAAGATAATAAAAATATTGTTGTTTTAAAAGAGAGGAAGGATAGTGAGGAGTAATTATTTAGTGAATGCAAGTTTCTGTTGTACTGATAAAAATATTTTGAAGTTACTAATAGTGTTTACATAGTATTGTGATAGTACCAAATGTCATAAAATGTTCACTTTTTCTCTCTCTTTTTTTTTTTTTTTGTATTAGGGATTGAACCCAGGTGCACTCAACCACTGAGCCACATCCCCAGCCCTGTTTTGTATTTTATTTACATGCAGGGTCTCACTGAGTTTCTTAATGCCTCACTGTTGCTGAGTCTGGTTTTGAACATGTGATCCTCCTGCCTCAGCCTCCCAAGCCACTGGGATTACAGGCATGAGCCACTCCACCCAGCTTGAAATGTTCACTTTTAAAAAGCTAATTTTATGTTAATAAAATTACTTTTTTAAAGTTATGAGATGATTTGCTGCAGTCTGGCTGGGCACAGATAACTGAGCCACCACAAAGACTTGTAGGTTCAAACAATCAATCCAGCATCACAGCAATTATATATAGCTTAACTCAAATCATCATCTTAATGGTTTGCTGACATCACCTTTCAACCATTTTCCTCTGGAAATATGACAGGCATCATTCTAACTCGGTTGTGGCTCTCAACATCTCCCACTTCTGTTTAATTAAACAATGAGCATGTGGCTTAGGGACGGTGCCTGTCTTAGGTTGTCCAAATCTACATATGGTCCTTACCCATCATTGGATGAGCTGACCTCAAGGCGTCAGCCTCCTGTCTTAGGTTGGTACCATTGCAATTGAATCTTACCCGTCATTGACTACTGGTCCAGCATACAGCCATACTTGTGGATAGGCCTTTGCATCAGTGGGGGGGGGTGAGGTTCTTTGCCTCACCACTGTTGGCCCCCAAATTTGGCCTTGGTGCCAGTGGGAGGGGGGTGAGGTTCTTTGCCTCACCTCTGTTGGCCCCCAAATTTTAGACTACCACAAGCAGAAGGGAGGAGGATGCAAATTGCCATGATACCAAGCCAAATGATGGCTCTTTTTGGAAAAATTATACCACCAATGATACCATCAGCAAAGATGCCCCAGCACTACCACAATTTGCTGCACCAACAGATAGTTCACAATGCACACAAGTGATACATAGTCCAGGCAAGTTCTGCAAGCAGTTCAAAGCAGAGGAATCCATCAATATGTCGATTTCCTTCCAAAGTAAATTGACTCCTTGATTGAGCACCACTTGTTGAGTTATTATTCATTGATGCATCAGTTCATACAGTTTACTGTGATAGCTATCGAAGAAGCTGTAGTTTGGTTTTATCATTGTCTTCACTGGCACTGGGATGAAGATAGGAATTCTGGCAATGATGGCTAAAAAGAAATTATGTAACATTCCAGCAGGCACTAAGAAAACAATTTTCTGAACAATCTACATTATCCTGAACACAATTATTAAATATAATGAAAAGGAAAGGTGAAAGTAAACAAACAGATCTGTTAACCACCTTTAAAAACAATCTCAACAGCTGTTTACCTAATTTAAATTAAACCATTTAAATCACGTGAATAAAAAAAATATTTGGATCCATTTTTTCATGGGCACTCCTCATATATGATATATGGACATATGCACATACAGACATACAACACAAAACACTAGTGTGCACACATGATAAAATAAATACAACACATAACATAATAAAGGCCTTGTAGCTTTTTACAGGTGAAATCTCCATTGCAATGTTTAAAACTCCATAGTCAAAAAATAAAACTGATCAGAAAAACATTAACCTAGGTCTGTATGAGCTCAAAAAAAAAAAAAAACTTTATGATGTGGGAAAAGGCAATAATAAAATTGATATTGAAAAAAAAAAAAGCATCCTGGTTACCACCTGGGTTTGACTTTTTTTTTTTTTTTTGATATCCCATCCTTCTTCCTGTAACTTGCATATGAGTCTGAAGGTATTCCCAAAAGCAATTCCCAAGGTTTTTTACATTTGAAATAGGCCTTAATGGTGTTCATTATTCATTAGCCTCCAGGTGTGGGAGAATCACTGTCGCAGATGTAAGAATAGCCAAGCTAGAGTTCTGGAAATCAGATGTTATGGATTTGAGTCAAATCATCTTCATTTTGGTCTGTAGAAATCGCTTTGGTTAGTTTCTCTGGAATCCAAATTGGCTGCTGTTCTCCCTGTGGAAACACACAAACAGACCCCCAACTCCAGACAATCACTGGGTCAGGACCTTTCCATTGTCCTGTTAAAATATCCTTCCAAAGTACTTTGGGCTTACGTATATTTATTGGACACAGATGCCTTTCCGCAGCACTAAGCCCTGATGAATCCAAATTTTAAAAGTTTAGAGTAAAAAGGGTTATTTTAAGTTTATCTTTGGGGGATATATATCCCTTTCCAATTCCCTCTTTTTGCTTTAATAAGTATATTTTAATAGTTTGATGAGCTCTTTCAACTATGCCTTGTCCCTGTGGATTGTATGGGATTCCTGTTACATGAGTAATGCCAAATGATGAGCAAAATTGATTAAAAGAGGTAGAGGTATAGCCAGGGGTATTATCTGTTTTCAACTGTTTTGGAATGCCCACAGTGGCAAAATTTTGTAAGCAATGAGCTATAATATCTTTAGTTTTTTCTCCAGCATGAAGGGAGCTCATCAAAAATCCAGAAGAAGTATCTACTATAACATGCAAATATTTTAATTTTCCAAATTCTGGCAAGTGTGTGACGTCCATCTGCCAAATATGGTTAGGTATCAGTCCTCTAGGATTGACTCCAAGATTAACTTGTGGTAAAAAGGTCACACAATTTTGACATTGTTTTATTATTTGTCTAGCTTGTTCCTTAGTTATTTTAAAAATGCTTTTGTAAAGTATTAGCATTGACATGGAAACTTTTATGAAAATTTGTAGCTTCTTCTAGTGTAGAGAAAATATATATGTCATGTATAGTTTTATCTGCTGAATCATTGCCCAAACTAAGGGCTCCAGGCAATCCTGTATGTGCCCTGATATGTCCTATAAAGAATGGATCTTTTCTGTTCCAGATTAGACTTTGTATAGTGGAAAACAGTAGAGGAAGGAGAAATCCTACCAGCATCTTCAAGGGATTCTATAGCATTAACTATATACTGACTATCAGAAAATAAATTAAATACAGAATCTTTAAACATCACAAAAGCTTGTAATACTGCATTAAGCTCTACCTTTTGAGCTGATTGTTTGAGTACTAAAAATGTAAAAGTTTGATCAGGGGTAATGACTGCTGCTGTACCATTATTTGACCCATCATTGAATATATTTGGAGCATTCATGATAGGTGTTTTTCTTGTCATTTTTGGAAAAACTACAGGATGCAAAGACCAAAAAGACAATAAAGAATTAGATGGTAAGTGATTACCAAATGAAACATTAGATTTACACATGATTATTGCCCAAGTATTTAACTCATTAGCTAACTCATCAATTTGATCCATAGTATATGGAGTAATAATTTTATTGGGAGAAATTCCAAACACTCCCTTTGGTGCCTTTATTCCTTTGAGTATTAATTGTCCTACAGCCTCAGGATACCTAGTAAGAATAGTGTTAGGAGAAGAAGATAAATGTATTCACAATAATGGACCTTCTTGCCAAAATACTCCTGTAGAAATATTTTTTGTTGGTATTACAATAAATCATAAAGGCAAACTTATATCAATTCTATCCAAATGCATATTTTCCATATATGTTTCAATGATTTTTAATGCCTTTCTTGCTTCAGGCATTAACATTTGGGGTGAATTTGGATCTGATGGACCTTTTAGGATATCAAATAAAGGTCCCATCTCACCTGTTGGTATGTCTAGATAAGGCCGTATCCAATTTATGTCTCCTAATAACTTTTGAAAGTCATTAAGTGATTTGAGTTGATAGACTCATATTTGAATTTTTGGTGGATGGACCATGGTTGAGGATAATAGAACTCCTAAATAATTAATTGTAGAATTTAATTGTACTTTATCTATTGCTATCTCTAGATTATAATTTTTTAATAAATTTGTAAGTGTTGCATAACATTCTAGCAGTGTGTTTTTATCTTTGTGTGATAATAATACATCATACATATAGTGAAATATTTGTAGTTCAGGATTTTGATTTCTAAGTGGCTGAATTGTTTTGTTAACATAAATTTGACACATAGTTGGGCTATTAGCCATCCCTTGAGGGAGTATTTTCCATTCATATCTCCGATCAGGACCTTCATGATTCAGTGCAGGGATAGTAAATGCAAAATGTGGACTATCCTCAGGATGAACTGCAATTGAAAAAAAAACAATCTTTAATATCTATAGCTAAAACATACCAGGTTTTTGGCAAAGCAGACAATTGGGGAATCCTTGATTGAACAGGTCCCCTAATAATCATCTCATTATTAATGGCTCTTAAATCTTGCAATAATCCCCATTTACCAGATTTCTTTTTAATGACAAAAATAGGAGTATTATGGGGAGATATAGAAGGTTCTATATGTCCTTCCGCTAATTGTTGTTTGACAGGTCATGGGCTACTTGTATCTTTTCTTTAGTCAGAGGCCACTGAGGAACCCATACTGGTCTTTCTGATTTCCAAGTAATTTTTATTGTCTCATTGACCCCTTCTGAAAACCCAATCTATATCTATTTATTCCTTGATCTATTTGAATTGGTGCTGCTAAACCTTGTTCTTGTTCTCCTAATCTTTTTTCTTTTCTAAAACCTTGTCTACCCCTAATAGTGGGCGCATTTGGATTGATGTTATTTGTTAATGTCAAACCTAATTGGTCTAGGACATCTCATCCCCATAAATTTATAGGAAGATGATCCAATACATATGGCTGTATAGTTCCTTCATATCCTTCTGGATCCTTCCAATCTAATACCATTGCACTTCTATGGGGATTAGTTGCCACTCCTAAGCCTCGAAGCGTTTGAGTGGCCTGTTGTAATGGCCAATGTTTCAGCCATTCTTAACAAGATATGATGCTAAGGTCTGCACCTGTATCCAGTAGCCCATTAAATTCATATCCTTGAATATTTAGTTTTAGCATTGGGCGAGAATCTAAATTTAAAGACAGCATAGCCCAATCTACACCTGTGGAGCCTAATCCCCTGGAACCTCTTTCTAGAGTACTACTGGAAAATTTATCATGCAGGCTAGGTATTATTAATAACTGTGCTATTCTATCTCCTGGTGATATTACTGATATACCTCTTGGAGAACTAGCTATAATTTTTATTTCACCTTCATAATCGAGATCAATTACCTCAGGACTTATCATAAGTCCTTTTAGAGTAGAAGAACTGCATCCCAATAATATACCTACTGTTTTTTGGGGAAGAGCTCCTTTTACCCCAGTGGGAATAATTTGAACTCCATCTCTGGAGTTAGTACTGCTCTGGTGGAGGTGCAGATGTCCAACCTTGCGCTCCCTCTGGTTTGTCTGATGAGAGATCTAATGGACAATGTGTCCTGGGCACCACCCTGATGGTGTTGCTGGGTTCCTGGAGCATTGGGCCCCCCCATCCATTTTTTGGCAATGGAGCCCAATGCTTTTCTCCATGATATCATGGGTAAACACCTGGTCCTTGTCCGTTTTGGTGGTTTGAGAACAGCATTCATTAGCCCAATGTCTCCCTCTATAGCATCATGGGCAAATACCCAGTATTCTACTCCTTTAATACATAGCTTTGTTAAGCCCTCCTCCTATGGGGCAACTCCTTTTAAAATGTCCTGTTTGTTCACAGTTATAGCATGTTTTTAGCCTGGCATCTAAAGCCTCTTGTACTGTAGCTGCCAAGACTTGCCCTTGTTCATTAATGTCTCTACATAATTTAATATATGTGTTTAAATCTTTATGTTTCCATGGTCTAATGGCCTGCTTGCAGAAACGATTTGCTTGCTCATAAGCCAGTTGTTTTAGTAATGGCATTGCTTGTTCTGTATCCCCCAAAACTCTGGTAGCTATTTGAATAAGCCTATCTACAAATTCAGCCTAAGGTTCATTAGCTCCTTGTATTACCTTAGATAATTGACCTTATAAGTCTCCATGTCCTTGTAAAGTTTTCCATGCCCTAACTGCATCTGCAGCAATTTGTGAATATATGGCAGGATCATATGTAATTTGTTGCAGCTGACCCTCATAAGGTCCTTTTCCTAACAACATATCTAGATTTCTCTGAGGATAACCAGCTGCTGCATTTCGCCTAGCCGTCTTCGTGCAAAATTCCTCATTGGCAACCTTCCATAACAAATATTGCCCTCCATTTAGCACAGCTTTACACATGCTAGCCCAATCTGCTGACATCATGTCCAAGTTGCTAATGGATTCCACCATGCTTACAGTGAAGGGTGATTGAGGGCCATAGGTTGTTACAGCCTCCTTTAACTGCTTCACTGTTTTGAAATCTAGAGCATGGTGAATTCGCCGCCCTCCTGCCTGCTCAAGTACAGGGCATGCTAATCTTTGAGGTCCTGTCTCAGGATCCCATCTATCAACTACAGGGGTTGAGGGCCACTCAGCTGTCTCCATAGATGGAGCTGTTGGTTGAATTACACCCTCTTGTGATAGAACAGTGTTAGTAGCAGCCTCCTGTTGTAGCTTCCCCCGATAGCTGTTTCTCCTCTAAGCTTTCTTCCCTTAAATTTTCTTCCTCTGTCTGACTAGCTCAAGACACCTTCTATTTTGCTTGATATAACATGTTTTCTAACATAGTCTGAATCTCTAATAATTTACTTAACACTCTTTCGATTTGTTTTTTACTAATTTCTGATCCCGTATTTCTACTATAAAGATAACACAAAACAAAACCAAAACAGAATGAAAACAAAACGGAACAAAAATGCATTGTATCAAATTTCCTATTTTCTTGAAATGTATATTCGTGGTCTATTTCTATCTCTATCTCAGGGGCAAACAACTTCAAACCTTGAGCCAACCATTTTCCCCAATTTGCCTGAGAAAGTTCTAGGGACAGGCAACTTGAAATAAAAACAAAATAAATCAAAACAATAACACATTTTTTTTTGAAGTGGTCACCCATTCTCTCGCTCTTCCTCAGGGGCGAGCAATTTCACTTACCTCCAAGCTTCAGGCATTCTCCACACGGGCCACCAAATGCCTCAGTCTGGCTAGGCACAAATAACTGAACTGCCACATAGCCTTGTAGGTTCAAACAGCAATTCTTTATTCCCCAACTCTCACTGGCACTGCACACACACTACTAGGGAACACCCTCCTTCCACAGGGCTCCAGGCGCCCAATCTCCCAGAACCCCCGCGAGAACTGCACAGGAACTCCAAAGTAGTGGGCAGATTCCCAGAGCCACCCTATTCCAGGAACAGGGTCCATATACAACTCAATCAATCCAGCATCACAGCAATTATATACAGCTTAACTCAAATCATCATCTCAATGATTCGATGGTGCCACCTTTCAACCATTCCTTCTGGCAATATGCCTGGCATCATTCTGACTTGGCTGTGGTTCTCAACAATGATTAGTAGTAATATTCTAAATTCACATATTATAAAAAAAGAATAAGTTCTAAACAACAGTTATTCATGCATCTCCCTCAAGCAAATATAATAAACTAAATTATTCCTGAAACAAAGAGTATAATAAAAAAATAAGGTAATGGCAGAAATTATAGAATTAGGAAAGAAGTACCTAATGGTTGCACCAGCAACATATAACAAAAATGAAAAAGGGGATGTTATTATAGATGATCTAAAAAATATCAAAAGCAACACACTTGAAAACTTTTATGAACTTGGAAAATACTCAGAAAAAATACTAAGATTAATATTAAAAGCAAGAGAAAATATGAATAAGAACTTACTCTTGAAATAATTGAATCCACACATGCATACTTTTCCAGACAAAATAAATACCAGATTTCTATGGTTTTATTAATGAAATCTATTAAAGTTTTAAGAAGCAATAATGCACCTACACAAATTTTACTTTTCAAATTATTTACAAGAACCACTAATTTTAATTCTAAAAACTAACACATATCTGTCATGAATATAAACACAACAAAACAATTATTTAGAATAACCAAACACATGGAAAAATCCATATGTCAATCAACGTATAATGTTTGGATATATGATAGTATATTTACTAAGGCAATTCTACACAACAGCAAAAATGAACAAATTATTTGAGCATCAATAATTGATTGAATCTTGGGATCACTCAACAATTAGCCCCCACTATTCCAACTGAACATGGGGTGTCTGTGCCCTCTATTTAAGGAGTTTTCTAAAGTCAACTGCTAATACACTGATATAAAGACAGTCTAATGCTCTGTGCTTTAAAATGACAATATTTTGTTAATATTGATCTGAAATTATTTGTGGAGAATTTCTTATGTTTATTAGGGTTTATTACTTAGGGAAACTAAGTCAAAGTCTTTTAAATGATTGTTGTATAGCTCTGGATAAATAAAGAGCTGCTATTTTAGGATATTACCATATAGTTAACAACCAAAATTTGTGTTTAGAGATATGTATCCAAAGGAAAACTAATTGTGTTTGTCCAAGGTTTAAATTTTATGTAAAACATTGTAAAATAAACTATGTAGATTTAATACAGCCATGATAACCAATAAAGTCTCTTTTTATAGGTTCTATCTGACATAAAATTGTTATACTGCTATTGAAGAAAACCTGCCTTATATCGTTTGCTTTAACTAAATAAGTGTTGCATGGTCATATAAATGAGATGCATTCATACGTCAGGTATTAAGTCTATTTCTGATACCTCACCTGAGGAAAGTAAGTGTCTGCCTGTTACCTCATTTCATGTTAGGATGGCTCTGAAGTAGACCAGAATTAAACTTATTTAAAGTTATATTCAAAAGATACATTTTTGCTGTAAAGATTAGTGTGATCTAAAAATAAGCAAGGGATATAATACAAAACTAAGAAAAAGTCTGAGTGAATTGTAAAAGTTATTTAAGTTTTAAGAGAGTTTTGAAAGAAAACAAAATTTGTATAGGATTTCCTCTGTGATGAGTTGATAAATCAGTGAGTCTTTGTAGAGGCTAAATAGAGACCAAATATACCTTAGTGATATTGTGGATACTATGTTTCTTGGCTTGGAACTATTATACAAAATAAATCCTTGTAAAACTTTACAACTCTTGCTGTTAGTATTTTGCAAAACTACTTCTAACAGAAAAATCTAAGTCAATTTAGGACAATAAACTATAGATAGGATATAATGCTGACTTTCAGTCTTAATATGGACCCAACAGACTTTGGTCTAACTATAACTATAAAATTATATACATTAAAGTTAAATCCAAGTACTCCTACTTCAAGAATGGTGAAACCAAAATTGGGAGACCAAAGTCTGTTGTAAAGAAATAATAAAGAAGAGGAGACAGAGACAAGGTTCAGGGACAGGGAAGGTGACAGAGTGGCTGAGAGACCAAGTTGCCAAGCTTCATTTATATCAACAGGTTACATTAGGTCATTAGTACCATAACTACATTATTGTTTAGAGTATCAGTGAGGTTGCTTATTCTGTAAATACATTTTATAGTTACGATATGTAATGTTAGAAGCTTCTAACAGTGCCTCAACTGATCAGGGAGGAGAAAAACACTGGTCACATGACATGATGGCCTCCTACACCTTTATTCCCAGGAGTTATGTGCCTAAGATCAAAGTTGAAGCTGATAAGACTCTAGCATGGAAGGTACTGCCATAGCACCAGGCATCCTATGCCTTTGCACAGAAACTTTCCCAGGCACCAAGCATGCCACAGCCATGAAGTCATCAGAGACCCCAATCCCAAACACAAAAACCCCACAGTGAAACCAAGATTTGTAGACCAAAGTTAAAGAAGTAAAAGGGCTAAGAAAAAGCAGCCAATATTTTGGCCCTTGCCCTCTAAGGTCAGCCAGAACTCAGGGAATTATGGGACTTTTGTTAGGGCCCTATGCCTCTGGTGAATCACCCAATCTCCTAATCAAGAAGATTATGAAGACCCTAGAGCACAGGAATCCAACCAGTGCACATTCTGCAAAGAGAGGAGTCACTGGAAAGGGAATAGTCCCTGAAATTTCTGAAGGAAACAACAGGTGGTCAGCAAGACTTTGATCCATTCTGATAGATAGAGGGAAAGCTAAAGGAGCCAAGAGTTTTCTCAGAAGTTCCCAAGAGTGATCCCTGACAAATCTCTGCTGACTCTAAACATTAGACAAGAACAGGGTCAATTTTTTACCAACTTGGTCTTAAACACCTGGCAGGAAAGTATAACCAAAAATAGTCATATGGGGGCATTTCAAAAAGCTATGACTTTTTAAACATAAGATGTTCACTTGTGTCAGTCTATCCAAGGGTTAAGTAAAACTGGGAAATTATTTTAAAGAGGTTACAATAGATACTACCAGAGTGACAAGTTTGTTCTAAGTCAATTTGAGATCTACAAATTTTCCCAACCTCCAACATAGGTAAACTCAATCTGTTTTTTGCTGGTATGATTATTTAGCTTTGATATTTATCCCCTGGATTGGTCTAAAAGATGTAATGTGGCATATGAAATCCCTAACTGACTTTACCAAAAAATCATAAGTGACCCAGCTAAAGAGATTCTTTTGCTAACACAGAGGCAGGCCCACTGAGAAAACTATTTTACAGAAATCAGATGATATTTCACAGCTCAACAGGAAACCTGTGCCATTTTACAAATTAAAATTGTGCAATTCTGCTGATGTTTCTACAGTCTTAAATGGCCTCCACTCACAAATAAATGACTGCCATGACCTTCTGAGTAACAACAAATATCTCAAATAGGGATGAAAGAAGATTAAGAAAAACATAGAAACAAAGAAAAACAGAAATATTTTTAAGCAAAGCTGGAGCCATGTGAGACATTGCCCTATAATGGAGGAACAGTGATTCAGAAATAGCTCGCCATGTTTATTTTTATTGGTTCTCATAATCAGGAAATTTAGCTAAAGAAGCTTTGTAAATTGTTCAAGGCTTTTTTGTTATCAAGAGGCTTCTTTGTGCACTGAAGAGTTAACAGAGCTAGAAAATTTTTGTAGCTATCTTGCTGTGATAGTGTTAAGAACATCCTGTGACTATCCCACTGTACCCAGAAAACCCTTTGTACTGGAATGCCTGATAACTATTGGCACCAGAGCTGAGTATCAAGACTGTAAACATCCTTGCCTTCTGGCAAGGAATGTTTCCCAGGCTTGGCTTTTGCCTGCACTGTAGGATCAGCCCCAAACCAGGATCATTTGCTCTCCACAAATGACATGTCAGACCACACATCTAACTTTATGGTGTTCATAGGCTGGCTGGTAACACTGATGTGTGTGTGTGTGTGTGTGTGTGTGTGTGTGTGTGTGTGTATGTGTACTAGTGGTTTGCAGAAAATAACACTTTTTTCTTGTTTATTATTGTACTAGCATGATTCTTACCTTATGTACAATTTGTTCAGTTATTTGCCAACTGCTACCATAGACTTCTGTACTGCCCTGAGGCTTAAGATGCCTGCAGGGTCCATTAAGTTCAATAAGGACATAGAGATACTATCTACTTTGAAAGTACTGTCTGACTTTTATAAGAGTCCATTAAATAGGACCCTGTAGGAGGACCCGACTGCTATTCTCTTAACTCCCCTTTTCAGCCTGTAGAAGCTATAGTTGTCATCACTCAAATTCCCTAAAAGCAGTTAGGATTACCTCTTCAGAGGGCAATGAAATCAAGATGGAGAAATAAAGGCTGTACAGATAAGGAAATGGGCCCTTAGGTAACTTCCTGAATAACAGAGCACAAACAGCACCTGCCGATACTTACTGAGAAATTTACAAAAATGCTGTTTTTAAATCAGGACCTATGTGACTGGAATCCATGTCTCTCCAAAGAAGGAAAAATGTCTGATCCATGTTTTGACTGGACTAAAGACTGGATAAAGGCTACATGAATTACATCACAGGCACTGAGTGCCTTACCTAGGTCAGGCATGGGGCTTACTTGCCTAAACTTATAGATCTATATAAACCCCTAGACAATAGTCACTTTTTAATATCTCTCTCTTGAGATCCCTCCATCTTCAGAAGATTTACCTTCTATTACTCTAATAAATTCTGTTACTTTGCCTTCACCCTTATGTTTGTGGATTTTGTTCTCCAAATTCATGAGACAAAGAAGCCACCCATGATCTATGCTACACTTTCAAATGAACCAGAAAAAAAGAATTCTTTGTCCAGTTCGACTCAATAAATGCATTACTTTCAAGTTCACTGAGAAGTTTCTTCCTCATGGTTAAATTTAGCTCCATTTGTCATTTGTCTGTTTTCTATCAGTTACTATGCAAGAAAATGAAAATACAGTGGCAAATAAGATCTTGCACAATTCCTCAAAAAGATGGTATTTAGCTAAAGAAAAAAGATGTATACTTTTTTTAATATATGACAGCAGAATGCATTACAATTCTTACTACACATATAGAGCACAATTTTTCATATCTCTGGTTGTATACAAAGTATATTCACACCAATTCATGTCTTCATACATGTACTTTGGATAATAATGACCATCACATCCCACCATTATTTTGAATTCCCTGTTATTTCTCTTACCTTCAAAGTCCTCTGCCCTATCTAAATTCCTCTATTCCTCCGATGCTCCCCCTTCCTATTCCACTATGAATCAGCCTCTTTATATCAGAGAAAACATTTGGCATTGGGTTTTTTTGGGACTGGCTAACTTCACTTAGCATTATCTTCTCTAACTACATCCATTTACCTGCAAATGCCATGATTTTATTCTCTTTTATTGCTGAGTAATATTCCATTGTGCATATATGCCACACTTTTGGGTTTTTTTACTCATTCACCTATTGAAGGGCATCTAGTTTGGTTCCACAGTTTAGCTATTGTGAATTGTACTGCTATAAATATTGATCTGGCTGTATCCCTGTAGT
This sequence comes from Ictidomys tridecemlineatus, assembly GCF_052094955.1. NCBI lineage: Eukaryota > Metazoa > Chordata > Mammalia > Rodentia > Sciuridae > Ictidomys > Ictidomys tridecemlineatus. The sequence continues at coordinate 117,608,484 of NC_135480.1, read as the reverse complement.
ATGCTGATTTTAGGTCCTTTGGGTATAGACCAAAGAGAGGAATAGCTGGTCAAATGGTGGTTCCATTCCCAATTTTCCAAGAAATCTTCATACTGCTTTTCATATTGGCTGCAACAATTTGCAGTACTACCAGCAGTGTATGAGTGTAACTTTTCCCCACATCCTCCCCAACACTTATTGTTTTTTGTATTCATCATATCTGCCATTCGGACTGGAGTGAGAAGAAATCTTAGAGTGGTTTTGATTTGAATTTCTCTAATTGCTAGTGATGATGAACATTTTTTATATATTTGTTGATTGATTGATTGTATATCACCTTCTGAGAAGTGTCTGTTCATGTCCTTGGTCCATTTTATTGTTTTTTTGTTTTTTGTTTTTTGTTTTTTGGTGTTTAACTTTTTGAGATCTTTATATACCCTAGAGATTAGTGCTCCCAGGTTGTAGGTTCTCTATTCACCTCACAGATTGTTTCTTTTGAGAAGAAACTTTTTTTTTAGTCCATCCCATTTATTGATTCTTGATTTTAATTCTTGCACCAAAGGAGTCTTATTAAGAAAGTTGGGGCCTAATCCCACATGATGGAGATTCATCTATAAAACACAGGGTCTCTGGATGTATTCCTAAGTCCTGGATCCATTTGGAGTTGAGTTTTGTGCATGGTGAGAGATAGGTGTTTAATTTAATTTTGTTGCATATGGATTTCCATTTTTCTAGCACCATTTGTTGAAGAGACTATCTTTTCTCCAATGTATGTTTTTGGTGCCTCTGTCTAATATAAGAATTGTAATTTTGTGGGATAGTCTCTGAGTCCTCTATTCTGTACCATTGGCCTACCAGTCTGTTTTGGTGCCAATACCATGCTGTTTTTGTTACTATTGCTCTGTAGTATAGTTTAAGGTCTGGTATGGTTGTGCCACCTGCTTCACTCTTCCTGCTAAGGATTGCTTTAGCTATTCTGGGTCTCTTATTTTTTCCAGATGAATTTCATGATTGCTTTTTCTATTTCTATGAGGAATATCATTGGGATTTTGATTGGAATTGCATTAAATCTGTATAGTGCTTTTGGAAGTATAGTCATTTTGATTAAATTAATTCTGCCTATCCAAGAGCAAGGTAGATCTTTCCATCTTCTAAGGTCTTCTTTGACTTCTTTCTTTAGGGTTCTGTAATTTTCATTATATAGCCTTTCACCTCTTTTGTTAACTTGATTCCCAAGTATTTTTTTTTGAGGCTATTATAAATGGGATAGTTTTCCTTGTTTCCCTTTTTTGAGGATTTGTTACTGATATACAGAAATGGCTTGATTTATGGGTGTTGATTTTATATCCTGCTATTTTTCTGAATTCATTTACTAGTTCTAGAAGTTTTCTGGTGGAACTTTTAGGGTCTTCTAGGTATAGAATCATATCATCAACAAATAGAGCCAATTTGAGTTCTTCTTTTCTTATGTATATTCCATTCATCTGTCTAATTGCTCTGGCCAATGTTTCAAAAATTATGTTAAATAAAAGTGGTGAAAGAGGGCATCCCTATCTTCTTCCAGTTTTTAGAGGGAATGCCTTCAATTTTTCTCCATTTAGAATGATGTTGGCCTGAGGCTTAGCATAGATGCCTTTTACAATGTTGAGATATATTCTTGTTTTCCCTAGTTTTCCTAGTGTTTTGAACATGAAGTGGTGCTGTATTTTGTCAAATGCTGTTTCTGCATCTGTTGAGATGATCATATGATTCTTATCTTTGAGTCTATTGATGTGATGAATTACATTTATTGATTTCTGTATGTTGAACCAACCTTGCATCCCTGGGATAAAGCCTACCTGGTCATGATGCACAATCTTTTTATATGATTTTGAATTCTATTTGCTAGAATTTTATTGAGAATTTTTGCATCTATGTTCATTAGAGATATTGGTCTGAAGTTTTTTTTCTTTGATGTGTCTTTGCCTGGTTTGGGGATCAGGGTGATTTTGGCCTCATAGAATGAATTTGGAAGTGCTGCCTCTTTTTCTATTTCCTGAAATAAATTGAAGAGTATTGGTATTAGTTCTTCTTTAAAGGTCTTGTATAACTCAGCTATGTATCCATCCGGAACTGGGCTTTTCTTGATTGGTAGACTTTTGAAGGCATCTTCTATTTCATAACTTGAAATTGATCTGTTTAAATTGTGTATATCATTCTGATTCAATTTGGGCAAATTATGTTACTTTAGAAATTTGTTGATATATCCAATATTTTTTTTATTTTATTGAAGTATAAATTTTCAAAATAACTTCTAATTATCTTTTGTATTTCTGTAGTGTCGTGATATTTCCTTTTTCATTATGTATGTTAGTGATTTGAGTTTTTTCTCTTCTCTTCATTAGCATAACTAAGGGTCTGTCAATTTATTTATTTTATTTCAAAGAAGCAACTTTTTGTTCGGTCAATTTTTTCAGTTGCTTCTTTTGTTTCAATTTCATTGACTTCAGCTCTGATTTTAATTATTTCCTGTCTTCTGCTGCTTTGGGCGTTGATTTGTTCTTCTTTTTCTAGGGCTTTGAGATGTAACATTAATTCATTTATTTGTTGAATTTTTCTTCTTTTAAGGAAAGAAGAAAATGAACTTGCAATGAACTTCCTCTTAGAACTGCTTTCATTGTATCCTAGAGATTTTGATATGTTGTATCTGTGTTCTCATTGACCTCTAAAAATGTTTTAATTTCCTCTTTGATATCTTCTGCAACCCATTGTTCATCCAGTAGCATATTATTTAGTCTCCAGGTGTTGGAATGGATTTTATTTCTTATTTTATCATTTATTTTAATTTCATTCCATTATGATCTGATAGAATGCAGGGTAGTATCTATACTTTTTTGTATTTGCACGAGTTGCTTTGTGGCATAGTATATGGTCTTTTTAGAGAAGCATCCATGTGCTGCTGAGATAAAAGTGCATTCTCTTGTTGAAGGATAAAATATTCAATATATATCAGTTATGTCTAAGTTACTGATTGTATTATTGAGCTCTACAGTTTCTTTGTTTAGCTTTCATTTGGAAGATCTATCTAGTGATGAAAGAAGTGTGTTAAAGTCATCCAAAATTATTGTGTTGTTGTCTATTTGACTCTTGAACTAGAGAAGAGTTTGTTTGATGAACATAGATACTCCATTGTTTGGGGGTATATATATTTTTAATTATTAAGTCTTGTTGGTATATGGTCCCATTGAGCAGTATATACTATCTTTCTTTCTTTCTTTCTTTTTTTGATTGACTTTAGTTTGAAGTCTACTTTATTTGATATGAGGATGGAAACCCCTGCTTGTTTCTGCAGTCCACAAGAGTGATATGATTTTTCCAAACTCTTAACCTTCAATCTGTGGGTGTCTTTCCCTATGAGATGAGTCTCCTGGAGGCAGAATATTGGTGGGTTTTTTGTTTTGTTTTTATCCAATCTGCTAGTCTATTTTTTTTTAAATTGGTGATTCTAGGCCATTAACATTCAGAGTTATTATTGAGGCATGATTTAGCTGGGTATAAGATTCTTGGTTAGCATCCATTTTCTTTCAGAGCTTGGTATATGTTTTTCCCCAATATCCTGGCTTTGAGGGTCTGGGTTGAAAAAGCTACTGAGATACAGAAATCACATCACATATAGTATTCTCTCTTGCAGCTTTTAAGATTCTATCCTTATTCTGTATGCTAGGCATTTTCATTATAAAGTGACTTGCTGTAGATCTATTGTAATTTTGTACATTTGGTGTCCTGTAAACTTCTTATATTTGGTTTTCCAATTCATTCTTCATGCTTGGGAAATTTTCTGATTTTATCTCATTGAAGAGATTGTGCATTCCTTTGGTTTGAAACTCTGTGTCTTCTTCTATCCCAATAATTCTTAGATTTTGTCTTTTGATGCTGTCCCCTAAATCTCGGATATTCTGTTCATGGTTTCTTACTATCTTCACTGTGTGATCATCTTTATTTTCCACATTGTATACTTTGTCTTTATTATCTGATGTTCCTTCATCCAAGTGATCTAGTCTGTTGGTTATGTTTTCTATTTAGTTTTTTATTTGATTTACTGTATCCTTCATTTCAAGGATTTATCCCTTTTTTCAGTTTCTCTCTCTCTCTCTCTCTCTCTCTCTCTCTCTCTCTCTCTCTCTCTCTCTCTTTCTCTCATCTTTTGCCACCTGTATTTGCTTTTTTATCTCATTGTTGGAGTGATCAATTTTTGCCTGTATTTGCTCTTTTAGGTCATTCTTTAATTCACAGATCATTTTAATTATAAACCTTCTGAACTCCTTCTCTGACATTTCATCAACTTTGCTGTCCATGGGTTCTGTTATTATAGTAACCTGGTTTTGGGGGGGACACTTTCCTCCTTGTTTTTTTCATGTTGTCTATGTGTCTTCCTTTCTTGCAGTGTGTATCTGGGATATTACAGTTTCTTCCCTACATTCTTGTAGTACCCATGTGGATTGTCTGTACCTCACCTTGATATTGTGCTTCCAGACCCTGCTGGTGTCCCTGAAAGTATGCTACTGTATCTAAAGTTGGTGGCAACAATAGCCAAGGTAACTCAGGATAATAGTTAAGGTGCCCCATGATGGATGCAATGTCTTACAGAAATGGGGCTGAAAACATGGGCCTCACATTCCCTTTGGATGCCTACTCTGAGATGCAGCTGCTTCTAGGCCCTGTCTGTTAAAAGTTAAAGGTTACTGCATGGGGAAGGCTATTGTGATGACTGCAATGTCCCGAGGTGGAAGTGGGTTAGGCTTAGGCTCCCAGGTGGGGCAGGGGTGCAAACTCGGACCTACCCTGGATCTTGGTCCTATGCACTTTGATGTGGATGGATCTGGGCCAGGCCTGGGTTTCTGGGGGGTAGTCTGCTAGTTGGAAGAGGCAATCCTGTGCCAGAGGCTGGGCTCCTGCAGGTGCCTGCCAGTGGAGGGGTGAGCCCAGGCCTACCGTGAGCCTGGGTCCCACACAGGCTGGTGTGGGTGTTCTGGCCTAGATCTGGGCTCCTGCAGTAATCTGCTGGTTGAAAGATGTGGTCCTGTGCCAGAGGTTGGGCTCTGGTGTGTCTGCCAGTGGAGGGGTGAACCCAGGCCTACTGTGAGCCTGGGTTCCACATAGGCCTGTATGGGTGGACCTGAGTCACAGGGCTTGATCTCCCACCCCAAGATGTATACTTTTTGACCTTACTTTCAGAAATATGAAAAAAATAAGTGCAAAAATGTTCCATTCTTTTATAATTATGTCAAAATGAATCATAATGATATGTATAATGTAAAAGGACCAGTAAAAATAGAAAGTATATAATATTTTATTTATTCATTCAAATATATATGTTTCCTGGATAAAGCTGGTGCTAGACTATAGAGATCCAAAGATCAATGGAAAATATTTCCTATCCTCTGGCATTTTGAGCCCAGAGGGGATAATAGCCATACATAGAGAATTTTATGATTAATTTTATTTTTCAACCTGACTGGGCATGGGTGCCTCAATATTTGGTTAAGCATTTTTCTGGTATGTGTATGAGGATTTTCTGAATAAGATTAATATTTGAATCAGTATCCACAGTAAAGTAGGTTACCCTCCTTTGGAGACCTCATTTAAACAATAGACAAGTTATGGATTCAGCCTACCTGCCTTCACCAGATAAATGGATAAATAAAATGTAGTATATGAAACAATAAAATATTATTCAGCCATAAAGAATAAAAGTATGTCATTTGCAGGAAAATGGATAGAACCAGAGATTAAAAATAAGTCAGACACAGAAAGACAGATATTGCATGTTTTCTCTCAGATGTGGAATCTATAGGGGAAAAAAAGACAAACTTCAGAGTAGAAGGGAGAAAAGCAATAGGAGATCAAGGACATGGCAGGAAGGAAAAGAGGAGAACAATGAAGGCTATAAATGATCAAACTGTGTTATATGTGTGTATGAATATGCCACAATGAAAAGCATTATTCTGTATAATTAAATGTACTGATAAAGATATTAAATGTTATGTAAAAATTTCAAATGTAAATAACAAAGTATACTAATAAATATTATGCTACATTGCTGTTTTTCTCATTTTAGAATGGTCTAATATACATTTATAACATTAAACATACCTTTAATAAATTAAATTTAATTTTATCATTTCATTTCATTTAGGCATTGAGTCTGAAATCATACCCTGAATAAGACTTGTTTCCTCTTCCTTGTCTTCTTTTCAATTTGTTTTCTCTCTGCATCCTGTTCTATATCTTAATGAATAACTATACAATTAATTAAAATACCCTGAGCATTTCCCTCTGCATTCCCCATTTCTAAGTTAATGGGAAAGGTCATATTTAACAGGTAGTTGTCAGGAAAGTTTAAAGCAGACATAAGCTGTGACAGAAACCAGACACACAGACTTTCAAACAACAAGCTTCTGAAGAACCATGCTTTCTTAGATGCACACAGGTCCAGGATCCTTGGTGACCTACAGATAGAGAAAAGACACTCACATTACACATTCCAGAACTAGCCACCTGCCTGAGACTCAGATAACATCCCCAAGAGAAAGGCAATCAAAATGTCTCCAGGCAAGGTGGACATGAGCATTAGCTTTCCATCTTCCAATACTCTGGCTTGCTGTCAATAAAGTCTTTTCTTCTCACATTGTTCTGTCCTTCGAATTATTGGCTCCACTGGCAGCAGCAGAAAATAAACATTTCATGGTTAAAAGTCCTTGAAGTTTTCCTTGGGAAGTTTTCCTATCTCAAACTTTCATGGGAAGAAAAATCTCCAAAACTGTGTGCCACTACATTTCTGAAAAACCTATTCTCAATCCAAATAGAATAGTAGATAACACATGAAGAAAATATGGAAGTGTTGGACAAACATTAAGCACACTATGTTCTCACCAATCAAGTGATAAAAGACTAATTTATATTAACACCTTAATAAAACAATTTCTGAGGGATCTGAGTCTATGGAGGCTAAATAAAAAGCTTCTCAAGATAATTGCTGTATCATGTCAGATACAGTAGCTACAGATTACAACAGATTTTTGGACTCATCCAAGCACAGTGGTGGCAGGGCATACCTGCTACAAAGAAGACATGGTTTAGACAATACCCATGTGTATGGTCAAAAAACTCAAGGACTGTATTTGTGACTAATTGTGTAACAGGTTATGTTAGTTTCTGTTCTATGGAAAGTGTAGAGCATTTAAAAAGGAGAGATTTAATTTTATTTTTTTGCACTCATGATGTTGATTGCTAAATGTAGTAGTTTGATCATGAAAGTTAAGATGCACATGAAATTTCAGAGATGCTTTTTTAAAAAACTTTAAAACAAATTACACTCTGATAAGTGGATGCTGATCCATATTGGGGATAGGGGAGTAGGGAGGCACATGGGAAGAATGGAGGAACTTTGGATTGAGCAAAGGGGAGGAAAGGGGAAAGAGCATGGGGGTAGTAAAGATGATGGAATGAGATGGTTATTATTACCCTAGGTATATCTATGAGTGCATGAATAGTGCAACTCTATGTCATGTATAACCAGAGAAAAGAAAAAGTTGTGCTGTTTGTATACAATGAATCAAAATGCATTCTGCTGCCAAGTATAACAAAATAGTATAAATAAAAATTTTTTTAAAAATTAATTGGAGGCTTGGGTTGTACCTCAATGGTACAATGCTTGCCTAGCACCTCTGAGGCACTAGGTTTACCCTCAGCACCATATAATAGAAATACATAAATAAAATGAAATTCTAAAAACAAATGAAAAATATTTTGAAAAACTTTTTAAAAATACATTTATCTATTGCTAGACTTTTAGATTCTATGTCTAAGAAAAGATATTTTTAGGTAAGATCATCCAAAAGCACACAGAGATAGCATTTCTGACCCCTATGAAGGATATTTATAAAAAAAAAAAAAAAGGTTCAAAAAAAGTGTTATGGAATCCAGGATGACGGAGTAGAGGAGAACCTGTGACTAGCTGCTCTGTAAATGAAGTCAAGGGAGCAGTCGGATAGTATCCCCCGCAGGAAAATTGACAAATTTAAGCTTCTCAGAGTGTGTGACAGAATTCTAAACAGTGATTTTTGCATGCGCATTGCAGAACGTGTGGAAAACAGAGTCGCTCTTTGCCACGGAAGAGTATGGACAGCACACAGCCCTGGAGCCTGCTGCAGACCCACGGAGTTTGAGATCAGCGGCTCTCTGGCAGCAGAGCAGAGATGCAGGGTTATTGTTCCTTCAGGGATAAAGCCACCAGACTGCAACCTGCATCAGTGCAGGACACCAGACGAGGACCGAGTTCTGGTTGTAGCTAAGGAGCAGCCCAGCTCCCTCCTCCTCACCGGACACCCAGCCCCGAAAACACTTGGTCTCCATCTTGGAAAATCTATCTTGTCAAGTTTTGGTGGGTGTGGCTGACAGCACTGGATGGGTGTCTGAACAGGTGTGTGGTTCCCAGCCCCCTTTCTCTCTACCTGTGATAACTCAAAACCTTTCTCACCAGCTTTCAGTGGGTGTGGCAATCAGAGGGAATATGACTGACCAGGTTGCCAGTTTCCAACTCCCCCTCTCCCCAGCTGTGATGACATGGTGACTACCCAACACAGAGATAGCGCTCAGTTAATCAGGAGTGTGGGGCGGCCAGGGCACCATGTGCCCAGAGTGAACCTCTGTGGACAAGAGATCCATCAATTGGGGCCAGGTGGGCCAGAGAGGGGAAGTGGATAGAGATAGGGAGCAACCCAAAGAGACCAGGATTGGAGAGGCACCCCGCAGGTGAGGGAGAGCCACCTCACAAAGATTGCTTCCACCACCCTGAGGGCAGAGACTTAACCTGGAATACACAATGCCACCTACTGGAAGAGAAGAAAACAGAATTCTAAGAGTGCATTTTTCTTTCCTTCTTTCTTTTTCTTCTTTTTTTCCTTTCTTTTTCTTTTCATTCATTTCTCTCTATCTGTTTTTCCCCTTTTTTCTTCTTTTCTTTTTATCTTTCTTCCTCCTTCTCTTCCTCTCTCAACCTCCCAAGTGTTACTATTTCAACTACATGTAATTTACTAAATGCAAATAGGTGTTTGTTTCTATGCTTCTTATTGTCCTCCCATGTACTTGTCTACCCTAAAATACCTCCTGTCTATTCTCCTTCTAATAACCTCCTTCATTAGAGTTCTCCTCCAAAGTTGCTAGGATATATTAACCCCATACCCTCACATCTTTCCCCCATAACATAATATCCTATGCCCAACCCTCAGTTCTCTATATGCCACCAGAAACTGTATGCCTTTTATGAAATAATGACTATATTTTAAATAATAATTGAATCCAATATTTCTAGACATAGTGACTGATTACAAATGTATTAATAACAAAAACTTGCTCATAGATGATGTATTATTGATATTAGGAACTGTTAACATTGTCCTTCCCCACAAAGGAGAGATCTCAGAACTATATAAGAGCAATATAAATCTATAGGGAAAAAAAAATGACACAATAGATTCACAGAACTGGAAAGAAATGTGAGCAACATGAAAAGACAAAGAAAGAAAGGACCACAAACAATGTAAGACAATACATCATTAGAAGAAGTAACATTACAGCAGAAAGAATGTCAGATAAAGATTTCAGGATATACACGGTCCAGATGTTCTGGAGTATCAAGGAAGACATTATACAACAAATACATACAATGAAAGATCACTTTGACAATGAATTACATAAACAAATCCAAGAAGAAAAAGATCACCTCTACAGGGAGATAGAGATTATACAAAAAACCAGACAGAAATCCTAGAACTAAAAGAAATGATAAACCAAATATAAAACTCAAATGAGAGTATCACCAGCAGAGAAGAACACTTAGAAGATAGGACATCAGACAACAAAGACAAAATATATCATCTTGAAAAGAACGTAGATAGCACAGTGAGACTCATAAGAAACCATTAGCAGAATATCCAAGAAATATGGGATAACATAAAGAGGCCAAACTTAAGAGTTATTGGGATAGAGGAAGGTAGAGAGGTCCAAACCAAAGGAATGAACAATCTGTTCAATGAAATAATATCAGAAAACTTTTCAGACATGAAGAATAAAATGGAAATCCAAATCTAGAAGCCGAATGTGCAACATCACAAAAGATCCACACCAAGACACATTGTAATGAAAATGCCCAACATACAGAACAAGGAGAGAATTTTAAAAGCCACAAGAGAAAGGAAGCAGATTACATATAGGGACAAACCAATTAGGTTAATGGCTGATCTTTCAACAAGACCCAGAAAGATAGAAGATCCTGGAATGACATACTTCAAATGCTGAAAGATAATGGGTTCCAACTTCAGGTTTGAAGATGAAATAAAAACCTTCCATGATAAACAAAAGTTAAAAGAATTTGTAGCTAGAAAACCAGCACTTCAAAACATTCTTGGAAAAACATTTCATGAAGAGGAAATGAAAAATAACAATGAAAACCAACAGTGGGAGGTAGTACAGTGAAGAAAAACTAATCAAAGGGGAAAAACAAATCAACTTAAATAACAAAAATAAACAAATATGGCTGGAAATACAAACCATTATCTCAATAGTAACCCTAAATGTTAATGGCTTAAACCACCAATCAAAAGACATAGGCTAGTAGACTGGATTTTAAAAAAAAATCCAACAATATGCTGCCTATAGGAGACTCATCTGATAGGAAGAGACATACACAGAATGAAGGTGAAAGGTTGGGAAAAATCATAACACTCATATGGACCTCAGAAGCAAGCAGTGGTGTCCATACTCATATCAAATAAAGTAGACTTCGAAAGAAGGACATTACATACTACTCAAGGGAACCATACACCAACAAGACATAGCAATCATTTATATATATGCCCCAAACAATGGTGCATCTATATTCATCCAACAAACTGTTCTCAAGTTCAAGAGTCAAATAGATCACAACACAATAATCATAGGTGATTTTAACACACCTCGCTCACCACTGGACAGATCTTCCAAACAAAAATCAAATAAAGAAATTATAGAACTCAATAACACAATCAATAACTTAGACTTAATGACATATATAGGATATTTCATCCTTCAATGAGCGAATACACTTTCTTCTCAGCAGCACATTGATTCTTTTTCAAAAATAGACCATATTTTATGCCACAAGGCAACTATTAGCAAAACAAAGGAGTAGAATTACTACCATGCATTTTATCTGATCATAATAGAATGAAATTGGAAATCAATGATAAAATAAGGAAGAAAAATCCTTACATCACATGGAGACTGAACAATTTGCTACTGAATGAACAATGGGTTACAGAAGACATCAAGGAGGAAATTAAAAATTCTTAGAGGTAAATGAGAACACAGACACAACATATTGAAATCTCTGGGACACTATGAAAGCAGTACTAAGAGGAAAATTCATTGCATGGAGTTCATTCCTTAAAAGAAGAAAAAGCCAACAAATAAATGACCTCACATTATATCTCAAAGCCCTAGAAAAAGAAGAACAAATCAGCAGCAAAAGCAGTAGAAGGCAAGAAATAATTAAAATCAGAGCTGAAATCAATGAAATTGAAACAAAAGAAACAATTGAAAAAATTAACAAAACTAAAAGTTGGTTCTTTGAAAAAATAAATAAGCAGCTGTGACCATGGCGACAGTGGTGACCCAGTGAGAAGAAGGTGGGGACGATAGCAGGTTGTGGTCCTCAGGGTTTGGGTTGGAGGTTAGATGCAGGGGCAACAGCTGGGGGAGGAATCAGGTGTGGAAGATCATGCTGGCTACAGCCAGTGAGGCCTGGGGACCATGCCCTGGAGGTATACATTTAAAATTGTTTGGAGTCAACACTGATTCCATCCATGGGTTTGTCAGCCTCTACTCCTGCTGTTCCAGTTCAGACCTCAAGTGCTTCAGATCATCAGACAGCATCACTGCCTCAGGATGCCCAATGCATGAAGGAAAAATGAAAGGCTGTCCAATGAATGCAGAACCCTCTAGTCCAACCTGTGAGAGCAAAACACTCTGTGCCTGCCCACAAAGATCGTGCCTATGAGTATGTGGAGTGTCCTGTTACAGGCACTGCTGTTAAGGAGAACCTGGATCCTTCAAATCTGATGCCACCACCTATTCAAACTCCAGCTCCAGGTAAGCCCTTTGCATTGTCTACCATCAGAGAGGAGTCATCCATTCCATGGGCAGATTCAGAGAAAAAGTGGGTTTATTCTTCTGAATAGATGTTCTGGAATGCAATGTTAAGGAAAGCGTGGAAGTGGAAGGATGAGGATATTAGTCCGAAAGCTATGTATAATATCATTAAAATTCACAATCAGAACAATGAACAGGCCTGGAAGGAGACATTGAAGTGGGAAGCTCTTCATGCTGTGGAGTGCCCTTGTGGTCCATCCTTGATCCGATTTGGAGAGAAAGCAAAACAATATTCACCAAGAGCAAGAATTCGTTCCTGGATGGGCTATGAGCTGCATTTCGATAGAAACGATTGGATCATCAACCATTGTGGCAGGAACTTAGATATGTAATAGATTTTTACTATGGTAGCAAAGTCAACAAGGACTACAAGTTCACCATCCTGGACTTCTGCCCTGCCTTGGATTCGCTTTTAGCAGTATGGAACAGAATGAAAGTTGCTTGTTGGTGCTCGACATCATAACCACTGTTTTGTTTGTTTGTTTGTTTTTGTGATGCAAAGTATAAACTTTTTTTTTCTGGGAGATACATTAAACTATTTTCCCCAAACTGAACTGCACTCATAATGTAACGGGAACTTAAAGTGGGTCATACACTTCATCCTCCACTTAGCAAAGGGCCCCTGCTCTATTCAGTTTTGAGCTGCATTTTGCCTTGTGGTTTATAGCAAATAGTTCAAGTTTTCTTCCCGTTTGGATTAAGTGGGAAGCAGTCCCTCAGTTTTCCCATAAGCTGCAATATTGCCTATGTATTTCATCTAGAAAAGTCTGAAAAAACTCTGAAAAAGAGTTTTTAGAAAGTGAAGAAAGCTGCTTTTTTTTTTTTTACCATTTTCTCAGGAATATTTGAGAGGTAAAACCTGAAAGCCAGTGTACTGCTCATGAACTTTTACCTGGTCAAATCTTTTAACTAAAATCATTTATAATAAATAAGCAATATCTTTTTTAAAAGAGACTATTATTTCTGAAGTCCCTACAATTTAGTTGAGACCCTGAACAAAATGCAAAGCCGTACCCTTGCACTCCAGCAAGACTAAGGCATGTCTTGGCTCCCAAATCTTATTTATATGCATTTTTCAGACTGGGCCTTGTTAAAGAAGTTTCAACTCACCATGAGGTGTTGATGCATATGCTTTGAAACACATATTTTAATTTTAAAAATATTTTCCTATTGTTCTGATATGTAAATCTGCTCCCCCAAAACAGGTCTCTTCCTTGTCCCTGGAATTTCAAGTTATCCCAACTTTGAGTCCCATTCATTCCTCCATTGGAAGCCTTCATCCTAGTTGGCTTAATCCATATTTAAAAGTCTGGCCTAAGTCACATTTCTAGTGATTATATTTAGCTGAGTATTAACATTCAGAGGAAGAGTATTTTTCTCAGATGTAGTTACGGTTTGCATTAATTCACTGTCTCAATTTTTATGTTTTAAGAAAACTTTAAGCTTGGTGTTGAAATTCCTTGTATCAGTAACCCCAAAACTGATTGTTCTAATTATAACAGCATGTTACAAATGACTGTTTTTTCAAGTGTTGATAATATCAAATCCTTTAATTTATCCTGAATACTGTTAAATTAGTGGATGGAATTGGCAGTCTGTGAGTGATTAATTTGGTATGGATTTCTTGGGTGTGTCAGTTTTGTGTGGAGTTTAAAAAATCCAACAAGCTTAAGTTCTACATGTCAAGAATATTTTGTACATTTTAAAATAAAGCTGATATTTAACAGGTTTTGGGGAAAAAGAAGAAAAAAAATAAGATTGACAGACCCTTAGCCATGCTAATGAAGAGAAGAAGAGAGAGAACTCAAATTTCTAGCATGTGTGATGAAAAAGGCAATATCACAACTGACACTACAGAAATACAGAAGATAATTAGAAATTATTTTAAAAACTTATTCTCTAATAAAATAAAAGATAGTGAAGTCATCAATAAATTCCTAAAGTCATATGACTGCCCAGATAGAGTCAGGAAGATATACACAACTTAAAACAGACAAATATCAAGTGAGGAAATAGAAGAAGCCATCAAAAGATTACCAACCCAAAAAAGCCCAGGACCGGATGGATATACAGCCGAGTTTTATAAGACCTTTAAAGAAGAACTAATGTCAATACTCTTCAATCTATTTTAGGAAATAGAAAAAAAGGGAGTACTTCCAAATTTATTCTATGAGGCCAATATCACTCTGATTCTAAAACCAAAGTCATTTTAAAGAAAAAAAAAACTTCAGATCAATATCTCTAATGAATATAGATGTAAAAATCCTCAATAAAATTCTGGCAAATTGAATACAAAAACATATCAAAAAAGATTGTGCACCATGATCAAGTGGGATTCATCCCAGGGATACAACGTTGGTTCAACAACAACAAAAATCAACAAATGTAATTCATCACATCAAAAGAATTAAAGATAAGAACCATATAATCTCTTCATAGACACAGAAATTTGACAAAATACAGCACCCCCTTTATGTTCAAAACACTAGAAAAACTAGGGATAACAGGAATATCAACATTGTAAAGGCTATCTACTTTAAGCCTCAGGTCAACATCATTCTAAACTGAGAAAAACTAAAGGCATTCCCTCTAAAATTTGGAACAAGACAGGGATGCCCTCTTTCACCACTTCTATTTAACATAGTTCTTGAAACACTGGCCAGAGCAATTAGACAGATGAAAGAAATTAAAGGAATAACTATAGGAAAAGAAGAACTTAAACTAGCACTACTTGCTGATGATATGATTCTATACCTAGAAGACCCAAAAAACTCCACCAGAACTAGTAAATGAATTCAGCAAAGTGGCAGGATATAAAATCAACACCCATAAATAAAAGGCATTTCTGTATATCAGTGACAAATTCTCTGAAAAGGAATTGAGAAAAACTACCCCAGTCACAATATCCTCAAAAAAATAAAATAAAATAAAATACTTGGGAATCAACTTAACAAAAGAAGTGAAAGATCTATACAATGAAAACTACAGAACCCTAAAGAGAGAAATAGAAGAAGACCTTAGAAGATGGAAAGATCTACCTTGCTCATGGATAGTCAGAGTTAATATTATTAAAATGACTATACTACCAAAAGCACTATACAGATTCAATGCAATTTCAATCAAAATCCCAAAGGCATTCCTCATAGAAATAGAAAAAGCAATCATGAAATTCATCTGGAAGAATAAGAGACACAGAATAGCTAAAGCAATTCTAAGTAGGAAAAGTGAAACAGATATAAGGTCACTATACCAGACCTTAAACTATACTACAAAGCAATAGTACCAAAAACAGCATGGTACTGGCACCAAAACAGGCTGGTAGACCAATGGTACAGAATAGAGGGCACAGAGACTAACCCACAAAAATTATAACTACCTTATATTAGACAAAGGAGCCAAAAGCATGCACTGGAAAAAGGATAGCATCTTCAACAAATGGTGCTGGGAAAACTGGAAATCCATATGCACCAAAATGAAATTGAATGCTTATATCTCACCATGCACAAAAGTTAACTCAAAATGGATCAAGGACCTAGGAATTAAACCAGAGACTCTGTGTCTAATAGAAGAAAAAGTAGGCCCTAATCTTCATCATGTGGGATTAGGCCCCAACTTCCTTAATAAGATATCTATAGCACAAGAATTAAAACCAAGAATCAACAAATGGGATGGATTCAAACTAAAAAATTTTTTTCTCAGCAAAAGAAATAATCTGTGAGGTGAATAGAGAGCCTACATCTCGGGAACAAATTTTTACCCCTAACACATCAGATAGAGCTCTAATCTCTAGGGTATATAAAGAACTCAAAAAGATAAGCATAAAAAAAAAAATGCCAAATAATTCAATCAATAAATGGGCCAAGGACCTGAACAGACACTTCTCAGAAAAGGATGTACAATCAATCAACAAATATATGAAAAATTCTCACCATTTCTAGCAATCAGAGAAATGCAAATCAAAACTACTCTAAAATACCATCTCACCCCAGGAAGAATGGCAGCCATTATGAAGACAAACAATAAGTGTTGGCGAGGATGTGAGGAAAAAGGTACACGGATACACTGCTGGTGGGACTGCAAATTAGTGCAGCCAATTTGGAAAGCAGTATGGAGATTCCTTGGAAAGCTGAAAATGGAACCACCATTTGACCCAGCTATTCCTCTTCTCAGACTATACCAAAGGACCTAAAATCAGCATACTTCAGGGACATAGCCACATCAATGTTTATAGCAGCACAATTCACAATAGCTAAACTGTGGAGCCAACCTAGATGTCCTTCAGTGGATGAATGGATAAAAAACGTGGCATTTATACACAATGGAATATTACTCAGCACCAAAAAATAATAAGATCATGACATTTTCAGGGAAATGGATGGCATTAGAGAAGATTATGCTAAATGAAGTCAGCTAATCCCAAAAAAATAAATGCCGAATGTTTTCTCTGATATAAGGGGTCAAAGTGGGGTAGGGAGGGAGAGCATGGGAGGAAGATTACCTCTAGATAGGGGATGGGAGGAAAAGGGAGGGGGAAGGGGAATAGCAAGGATGGTGGAAGGTGATGGTTATCATTATACAAAATACATGTATGAAGATGTGAATATACAAACAGAGATATGATAAATTGTGGTATAAAGGTATATTAAGAATTATAATGTGAAAAAAGAGTTCATGTATAAATGGCATAATTTGGTGTGAACATACTTTATATACAGAGTTACAAAAATCGTGCTGAGAATGGATAATTATGAATGTAAAGCATTCCACTATTGTCATGTATGTAAGAAATAAATTAAAATATAAATAAATAAATTTTTAAAAAGGGTTATGGTTTGGATGTGAGGTGTCCCTGAAAAACTCACATGTGAGACAGTCCAAGAAGGTTCAGAGGAGAAACAATTGGGTTGTAAGAGTCTTAACTCAATTGGTGAATTAATCCCTAGTGGGATTAATTGAAGTGGTAGGGTATGGCTGAAGGAGGTAAGAATTAGCACACGGCTATGGGGCATATATTTTGAATCTGGAAAGCAAAGTCAGTCTCTCTCTCTCTCTCTCTCTCTCTCTCTCTCTCTCTCTCTCTCTCTCTCTCTCTCTCTCTCCTTCTTGAATACCATGAAATCTGTTTCCCTCCACCATGTTGTTCTATGTCACATCCAGCCTTTAGGAATGGAGCCGACCTTCTATGGAATAAGACCTCTGAAACAGTGAGCCCACAAATAAATGTTTCCTCCTCTATAATTTTTCTGGTCAGATCTTTTAGTCACAGCAGCAGAATAGCTGACTAAAACAACTAGTATTGGTAAGGACATGGAGAAACTGGAACCTTCCTATTGTGTTGGCAGGAATGGAATGTGATAACAGTTGCTGTTGTGTGTAGATGATTCAGAAGTTGCATCTGAACCATAACATAATATACTATTGGTCATCAGGATTGTAACTTCTGCTTTCCTCCCTTACTCTACCGTAGCCATAGAGTTCATAGGTTTGAGTCTTGAGCCCCATGGAATAAAGATTTATACAGGAATTATGCAGATATGTGATTCCCTTTCAGTGAGACTCATTAAATTTGTGGATGGGATGATAATCTGACTCCTTTCTCTTCATTTCAAACAGGGAGGCTCCTTCCTTGCTTGGAACACAAGTTTATCTTCTATATTTCCTAAAGTCCCTAGTCACAATGTTGAATAAAGTGAGACTATTTTATCATAGTGCAATGATTTGATTTAGGTCAGGAGCTGTTTTGTGTGGAAGGATGTAATTGGTTTCCAATGGTACCCACTTGAGATTAGTTGGATTATTCACGTCTGTGTGTGTTAATTTCACAAATACCTGTCCACTATCAATAAGAGCCTCAACTATACAGCCAAGGAGGAATAAGACACAAAAGACTATACTGACCTTTGCTGTGATGTGTGTCTGAACCAAACAAACAAATTGCTATCCAGTCTCTGACTGGATGTGACTCATCAGGTCACCTTGGAGACACACAGCTTCAAGGAAATTGTAGTGGTACCCCCTCCTCCACAGAAAATCTTAATTGAGCTTCTCTAGAAATATTCACCATAATTGACCTTAGGACTATCAGCAAAAGAATATCTACAGAGAAATTAAATGTACTTAAGCTTTCTATCTCCTGTTGCTCTATCTTACAATAATAAAATTTGTCCACAGGCCTAAAAGAGATCAGCACCTCTTTACTAGTTTTTCACAAACACTTATGGACTATCTACTGTATATATATATATATATATATATATATATATATATATATATATGGCAATTTGTAAAAGTTTTCAAGGGAAGTGTGTCTGCAAATGCAAAGTGTGATAAGAAAGACAGATCCTGTAATGAAGCTTCTGGCTTTGGGTGAGAGCTTCACAGAGATGTTTATATTTCAAAGATAAGAGAAGCTGGCAGGGGGAGGGGAAAAAAGGGGAGAAGAAGCTCTCCCCTTCTCAGGAGCTGTCCTTGAAGGGTTAACTTGCCTAGAACAGTGAAAGAAAAAGCTGTTTTTGTGTGAACTTCTGAGCCCTTCCCTTACACACTGTGTATAAAGTTCTGAAACAGCATGAACTCGGGGTTCAGGGGAATTAATTGATTCAGTGAAAGCTGTGCCCTCTGAACCTGGCTACAGCCAAATAAAACTGCTTCCTGTTTCCTATCAGATGTCCTGCCTCATCTGTCCCCTACAACAAAATGATTAAAGACATTATTCATTGCCCTCTGCTACCCCATCCTTCTACACACACACACACACACACACACACACACACACACACACACACACACCATGCATTTGCCAGTCATAAATGCAATATTCTCTCTGTATGGGATGCACAGTATCTTTACTCTTTCCTAGGTTATAGACCCTTCCCATCCTCCCAATTGAGTACAGGGAAAAAGAAGCACAAATCATTTCTATTTTATTTATATCTGCCTATGGCCACAGGTGCATTTGAGTAGAGAATAAGAACCTGCTAAGTATTAAGTGTTTATCTAGATAAAAAAGACACTGAAGATTTTGAAGACTTGTTTAAACCTAAAAATTAGTCCCATATACTCTAAAACATGTAACAATGCCTTGTTGATTTTATAGGTTGTCTTTGTATTTTTGCTGTTGGAGGCAATACTGGGTGGCATCTTCTTAACATTAATCTTCTTCATGAAAAAAAAAAAACTTAAAAACAAACTCCAACAATCCAAAAAAACCGTGTAAATACAGTGTCACAGCTTGGGCAAGCCTGTAGAGTAGATGTGTGAGCCACTTGATATCTTCTCAAACAGGATGATCTGGGAGGAAAGGAAAATCAATAGTAAAAAAGATAAAGACTTTTTTTTTTTCTGAGGATGAATGATAGTCTGAAGGTTTATCAGATATCAAGGAAAGATTTGGGCTGACTTACTTCATTGTCCCCTGGATGAAGCCAGACTCCGGGAAGGTAAAGTGTTTCCTGAGGCCCAATGTTCCAATATCGCCCAAGGTTATGTCCATTGATGAACACAAATCCAGAAACCCATCCCTGAAAAGGATGAGGCTTGAGATACAGGAAGAGATTCACACCAGCAAGTGAAACTTAAAGCACTTGAGGAATGAGAGCAAGATACCTATAACACTGAAGGTGAAAGTAAAGTTTAGAAAGTAGTGTATCTTTTTTTTGGGGGGGGGTGGGTACCAAGTATTAAACTCATGGCACTCAACTACTGAGCCACATCCCCAGCCATATTTTATATTTTATTTTGAGACAGGATCTCACTGAGTTGTTTAGTGCCTCACCATTGTTGAGGATGGCTTTGAACTTTCGATTCTTCTGTCTCAGCCTCCCAAGCTGCTGAGATTACAAGTGTGTGCCACTAGGCCAGGCAGAAAAAAATAAGTCTGAGAACTTCAACCCTGATGTCTAGGAATCAGAGAGGAAAACAGGACTGGAACCAGCCCTGTACTATGATGTTTCTGTTCCTCCTGCCCTATCCCTATAATGCATAATGTGACATACATTTTTTTTCTTTTTGGTATCTGGGATTGATTGAACCCAGAGGTGCTTAACCATTGAGGCTAAAGGAGTCTTTTTGCTTCTGAAAATAAGTATTAGGTAGTAGAGATGAATACTACTGGTGGCAACAGCTGTAAAAGCTACATAATCTTTTTTAATCTGCTTCTGATACAATGAAAAACTATAGCACCAAGATCTAAAATAAGATAATGAAAAGGGGGGGGGGCAATCCAGGCAGTTTTTTTCTCTAGAAACATTTACTTCCTCAAAGAGTACTTCTAAGGAGCTGAATGGAACCTTTCATACCTTTATAAGGATAAGGACACAAAAACTGGATGCCAGCAAGCTTTACTAAACAAAGTACACTTTGTTTGAGAGCTCCCAGAGGATTATAACATAGGAAAAAGTGAACTAGAAATAGTCTATTCATTGGAAGCCTCACTTCAAATCATTTCCATCCTTGTAACTAGAGCAATATGCTTCTAAGTGACCCTGTCACCTCAAGAGAGATATAAATCCTCACTGGAGGAAAATGACATCATCTTAGACATAGAAATATAAATACATATGTGTGTGTGTGTGTGTGTGTGTGTGTAGTATTTTCCAGATATCTGTCTAATGCTCAATGAAAAAAATAAGCAAGCAGATAAGGGAATATAAGGGAAAGGACAGTATAATAAAAACCAAGAGGAACAACTGGCAGTAGAAGTAAATGCACAGGTGACCCAGATAACAGAATTTCAAGATACAGGTTTGGAAATAATCGTGCTAAATAAATTAATATGTTCAAAAGTATAAACCAAGACTAAGAAATCTGGCATCAAATTAAAATATTTAAAGAACTATAAAATACAGTGTCATTGTTTGGATATATGAGTTGTTCCCCAATAACCTTAAATAATAGACAATGCAGGAGGGTTCCAAGATAAATTGATTAGATTATTAGAGCTATTACCTAATAATTGTACTAATCTATTTAATAGATTGATAATTTGAAAGAACCACTATGCTGAGTGATCACTGTAGACAGGTAGGTTGTGCCTGGAATAAGGAGGTCACTGGGGGATGTTCCTTTGGAGTTTATATCTTGTCCCTGGAGGACCACTCTTTCTGCATTCCCACTGTTATGAGCTGACAGCTTTCCTACACCATGCCCTTCTGCAGTGGTGTTCTGCCTAACCTGAGACCCACAGCAATGGAGTTGGCCAATGATGGACTGAACCTCTAAACTCAGGAGCCAAAATAAACTTTCCCTCCTCTAAGTTGTTCTTGTCAGGTATTTAAGTCACAGCAATGAAAAACATGATAATTAATATTTAATGGTGTTTTGAGTAGCATATTAAACATAGCAGAGAAGAAAGTTAGTAAACTGAATAATAAGAAGAAATTTTCCAAAAATAAAATCAGAGGACAAAAGAATAGGGAGAACAGAAGGAGAAAGAATCAAAATGGATATACCAAATTAGCCTAATAAATTTTAAAACTGGAATCTTTCAAATGCTTTAAATTGAAACACAAAGATTGCTGGACTGAATTTTAAGTAAAAAAGTTATGTGCTACCCGAGAGAGAATCGATGAAAACATAAAGATATTGATAAAAAAAAAATTTTTAAAAAGAAAAACAAAACAGGTAAATGATAAAACATGTAAATCTTAATCAAAAGGAAATTTCTATAGCTGTGAAAATATCAGAAAAACAGACAAGAAATATTATTAGAGATCAGTGGAATGGGAATAGGAAAGATAGCAGAATGAATTAAACATAACTCTCCTGTGATCATTCATATATGAATACATGAAGAGTGTAACTCCACATTGTTCCTGTTGGGTCTTTTGGTCATCGCAACAAAAAGTTGACTAAAACACTCCCCAATAAATGGATTTAACTAGCTGAAAAGATTTGTTTTAAAAGACCCAATGATAAGAAACTCATCTTGCCAGGGACACACAGAGACTAAAAGTGAAAGGATGAAAAAAAATGTTTCACACAAACAGAAACCAAAGTGAGCTAGAGTGGCAGTACCTACATCAGATAAAGTACACTCTAAGTCAAAAACTGTAAAGAGACAAAAAGAGTCACTATATAATTACAAAGAGATCAATTCAACAAGGGGAAATAACAACTTACAGATATACATTCACCTAACTCTGGAAGACATAATGTTATGAGGCAAACATTATTAGATCTAAAGGGTAAGATGCATTCCAATACAATAATATTTGAAGATTTAAAGATTTCACCTGCATCAATGAACAGACCACACACACACACACACACACACACACACACACCACCACCACCACCACCACCACCACCACCACCAACACACAAAATAAAACCAGAAACATTGCAGTTAATCTGCCCTATAGAACAAATATACCTGAGGGGGATTTGTAGAACATTTTATCCAATAGCTGCAAAACACACATTCTACTCACTGGAACATGGAACATTCTCCAAGATGGATCAAATATTAACCCACAAAACAACTTTCAACAAATTTAGAAAAAACTGAAATCATATCTTCTCTGACCACAATGGAAGAAAACTAGAAATCAACAAGGAGTTTTGGATGTTGTATAAATACATGGAAATGAAACAACATATTCTTGAATGACCACATGTCAATGAAGAAATTAAAGGGGAGGTATTTAAATTTCTGGAAACAAATGAAAATGGAAATACAACATACCAAAACCTGTGGGATGCAGTAAAAGAAACACAAAGAGGGATGTTTATAGCAATGAGATCCTATATCAAAAAAGCTCAGGCTGGGGACATAGCTCAGTTGTTAGAGTGCTTGCCTCACATGTACAAGGGTTCAATCCCCAGCACTGCAAAAATAATGTTCAGATATTTCAAACAACCTCATAGTACAACTTGCAAAGCTAGGGGTATAAACCCAAATAGTAGTAGAAAACAAATAAAAAAAAGATCAGAGAGCAGTAGGCTAGGGGAAAATAGAGTTATTTTAGATTAGGTAGAGGGGAGTGAATGGAGAACAGGCAGTATGGGGTAGGAAGGACAGTAGAATGAATCAGACATTATTACCCTATGTACATATATAATTATATGGTGGGATTCTACATCATGTATAACCAGAAGAATGAGAAATTATACTTTATTATATATGATGTATTAAAGTGCATTCTACAACACATCTACTGCCATGTATAACTAATTAAAACAAATTTTTAAAAATGAAATGAAAAGAAAAAAGATCAGAGAAATAAAAAAAGAATTAAATGGAGACTAATAAAAATAATACATGGGATCAATGGAATCAAGACTAGTTTTTTTAAAAGATAATCAAATTGACAATCTTTTGAATAAACAAAAATGACAAAAGATCTAAATAAATAAAATCAGATAAAAGTAAATATTATAACTTCTACCACAGATATAACATTAGGAACTATTGTGAACAACTATGTACTAACATTGGAAAATCTAAAAGAAAGAAAGAAATTTCTGAACACATATAACCTACCATATAAAACTTGAACATACAAGATTAATTCAAATTTAGAAATGCCTCAGCAAAGAACAATATAGGGCAAGATGGCTTCACTGCTGAATTTTACCAAACTTTTAAAGAAAAACTATCAATTCTTATTAAGTTATTCTAAAAACTGAAAGTTAGGGAACACTTTCATACATATCCAGTAACAAGAGAAGGGTTAAATATAGTATCATATATTTGCTAATGTAATCCTAAATGACAGTGAAAATGAACAAATCAATGCAACATCAGTGAATGGTTGAATGTCACAAGCAATGTTGACAAAAGGCCAAGTGGTGAAGCACCTGCCTTAGGTGCTCAGTAGTAAAGTACCTGCTTCACCTGTACAAGGATGGAAATTCAATCCCTAATTCCACACCAAAAAATAAAAGGAATGCATGTCACACGATTCAATTTATATGAATTCATTATAAGAAATACTAAATTAGAGTGTTAGAATTTAATGTAGTAGCTACCTTTAAGGAAAAACCATCAGCAACTGTAGAGTTGTGCTAACAACTTACTTCTTCATCACAATGATGATTAATAGGTGTTTATTTTATAATAATTTGTCAATCTACATATTAATATTTTGTATACTCATATATTTATGTTCATAAATAAAAAACTTGGAGGGGAGGCCAGTTTAGGCCTCCCTCAAAATCAATGCAGAATATAATTTATGATATGATCTCATTAGTGTAAAAAAGTAATTGTGTGTGTGTGTGTGTGTATGTGTGCATGTGTGTGTGTGTGTGTGTGTGTGTGTGTGTAGGCAAAGTAAAGCATAAAAACAAATTTTGGCAGTGCTGAGCTTTCAAATGCACAAATGAATTGGAATAGCAATAGGATTTAAGAAGAACTCCTACAATTCATTTTCTTACCATCATTTGAATTTTAAATTGTGTTTTATACATTTTCTAACAAGTGATAAGTAGGGCAACTAAGAAATATTAGAATGCTTGGCTAAAGTAAGAAGAGGAGGAAAGGCAAGCATTCCTCTCAGGAATATTCTCACTTAGGTATTATTTTTAAAAGTAGGAAGAACAGAGTAGAAGAGGGAGGCTCACTTACTGGTAGCCTCAGGAAGGTGTCCCTGGGAAAAGAGCCAGCCTTCAAGGTCCCCAGGTAGAAGGCAGGGCCCAAATATCTCACTGATACAGGCCTCCAGTTGGCAGAACGGAGCCTAAAAAAAATGGATCAAACCATAAGGAAGAGGAAAATGGTTCCCAGCTCTCATCCCAATATTGACCCCAGGTTTCCCTCATAGGATTCTGTTTCAGTGAGATTATGAGAATGCATGTATTAAAAAGAGAACCAGGAGACTTGCTCTAGGGTTCTAGTCCTGATTCAAAGGACTTGGTAATACAGAGTAAATTCCATAGTTCTCTGAATATTGGGCTGTTCACATACAAACTGATCAGTTCGTAATCTCAAAGATGCTAAGATTTGGATGTAGTTGGAGTTTGTACCCCAGAGAGGCATATCTTGGAAGCTTGGTCCCCAGAGTGGTGGTATTGTGATGGTGAAAACTTCAAGAATTGGGAGGACCAAGAGATGACTAGATCACAGGGTCACCAATTTCAGAAGGTATTAATAGTGGTTTCAGAGTAGATTAGTATGTATGAGAATGGCTTATTATAGAGAGGACACCCCACAGGCTTGGCCCTCCTGCAAACACTCCTATCGTGGAAAGCCACCCACCCCATGAGCCCACAACAGAGCAGACCAGGTGCCAGCACCATGCCCTCAGAATGACAGAACTGTGAAGTAAATAAACATTTTTTGTTCTCAAAATTCCCAGCCTTAGAATTTTTTTAATACCAACAGAAAAATAACCAAGGCAGCTGATCACTCCTTGTTGTCTTTGGAGGTAGAGAGGAACATACCTCTGGAAGAAGCTCATCTTCATCTCCAAAGAATAGATGGTAAAACCCTCCAGAGAAACATTATTGATTTTAACAGGGCCAATTAATCCTGCAGAGGGGAGGCAGTAAAGAGAATAGAAACAAGGACTGGATATTCTTCAGGATCTGGGACAAAGACATGAAGACATATGTATGCCTTGTGACGGGGGCACAGTCAGGAGGACATTTATGTGACAGCTGTGAATGAGGTTTCTGCTTGTTTGTATACTTAAACTATCGAGAAAGTTCCCACTTAGTATTGGAACATTTCTTAAAATTCCCAAAAGGGGTCTGGGCCCTGCTCTTGGACAAACCAGCACCCAATAACTGTTCTACTTTCCTGCCCTGTAGAAGTGGAAAAGGCAGGAGAGGGCAAGAAAAAGAGTTGTCATCTTTGATCCTAGATCCTCAGTATCCCATGCTGAGGAGTCCACTGTTGTTCTCCCAAACCCAACACAGCCCCAACTATTCATTCTAAGTAACTAAAGTGAAACCACTGCCTGCTTCTCAGGCCCTGATATCACCTTTCCTCTCATCTTGAATTTTCCATGAAAAATTTACTCGTCCTTGATTCTCCACCAGGATTCTGAGAAGTTGACATTCCTGTTTGGGGCAGAATAGTTAATGGAGACTATGTAGCCAGTTAGGACTCATATTCTAGAACTCATGATTTCCTCCAAGTCCCAGAAGGAAACAAAAGCAAAAGGGATAAAAGATGCCCCACAGCCCAGCAGTGCTCCCTCTCCAGTAAAGAGATGGGTGTGCTTCTATTACATATTACATCTGCCCTTTTCTTCTGCTGATCTTATTAGAAAGATAGAGGCTTACTTATGCCTTTGATCGGAGACCTAAACAGAGGCTGGGAATGACTCTTGCCTAGAGGAGAAAGTCCACTCTCACTAGAGCTTCTGGGCTGTAGGTTCGAAGCACCAGGGCTTGGGATATACCTTATACCCTTGCACAATCCTGTAGCAGCTCTATATGAGAAGATACACCAAAGCATAGTGGAGGAGAAGGAGGGATCTCAGGAACCGGACATATTTACCTGTTAACAGTGGTTCAAGGGCATCACCTGGATTCTAGAGCTACATACCGTGAAATTAGGAATGAACAGGTCCTGAACTTTCTCATTCAGAACTCCTAAAATTGTGTAATTCAAAAACACCTACAAAAAAAGAAACAGCATAAGACTGAGCCACCTGAAGAAAAGGAGAAGACAGGCTGTGGTTGAGGCAGAAGGAGGTCAATATGAGAGCAGGGACTAACAAATGTTTAGAAGCTCAATGGGAATTCCCAAAATAATTTGTGTTAAAGTAAAATGGAAGTCTGTTTTATTTGACTTTATAATCTCAATGCCTCCCCCATAGTAGGTGCTTTAAACACTACCATATCGTAAAGCAGATCAGCAACTAATTTGCTTCTTCAATTACAGAGTTAGATAAACACCAGGCTCACCACTTGGGATACCTATTGATAGCTACCTGTCCAATATCATGAACTTCAGCATGCAGGTAGCCTCCAGAGCAGATTGAAGTCTCATAAAGGACAAATCCAAAGGACTGACCACTGCCATTGTTTATCGGAAGATTCTCCATGTTGACTGGAATATGTGACTTCACTGGCTATGAGGAAGACAAGACAGGGACAGAAACCAAAGGACTGAGAAGTCAGGATCTTGCTGTCTGAGACTCTCATCACTGTTAAACCACTTATTGGTCCTCAAAAGTTCGCTGAATAGAAAATAATAGAACAAATGCTATGTGACCATGCTCTTATAAGTTAGGAAATTTCCTACCGACTAGGAAATTCAGGTGCTGGTGAAGAGAGCATACTTTCTGTAATCGTTAAGAATCAATCAACTGAGTAAACAAATTACATTCTAAATAATTGAAGTAGTCAAGAGATGATGTATACACTAAGTAATATTTAGTTAGCATGTGCTTGTCACTACTTTTTATCTAAAATAGTGAAATGAGAGGTAAAAAAAAACCACATGACCTTGTTTTTGAAAATTTTTCAAATTTTCTTCAAAATAGGGTACATACTGTAATTGCAAAGGGGCAACAGAGATCCATAATAGTTCAGTGACTAGACTAGTTGACGGTGAATCAAGACAGCAGTTCAGTTACATGGGTTCCCAGCTCTGATCTAGTCCTTTATGGATGCCATCACAGTATTCACCAAACACAATATCCTCTATAATCCTGCTATTCACCTCCACCAACATTTATTCTTCAAGTTTAAACCTCTTCACAGTTCTCCCAAAAGGAACTGGTGGGTCTTATTCCATGGCTCTATGTTTAGACATAATGCCAAGGATTAATTTTTATACTTCACAACAAAAGTTCCTTGAAGAAATATCTTTTTTAAGGAGTAATAGAAGTGCTCTTTATTGTTTTTATGCATTAAAATTCTTATTACACATATTGAGCATAATTTTTCATATCTCTGTTTTTATATAAAGTATGCTCACATCAATTCATGTCTTCATACATGTACTTTGGATAATGATGTCCATCACATTCTACCATCATTGCTAACCCCCTGTCCCCTCTTTCCCCTCTCATCCCTCTGCCCTATTTGGAGTTTGTCTATTCCTCCTACGCTCCCCCTCTCTACCCAACTATGATGCAGTCACCATATAACAAAGAAAACGTTTGGCATTTGTTTTTTTTTAGGATTGGCTAACTTCACTTAGCTGGTGGAACTGCAAATTGGTGCAACCAATATGGAAAGTGGTATGGAGATTCCATGGAAAACTGAGAATGGAACCACCATTTGATCCAGCTATCCCTCTCCTCAGTTTATACCCAAAGAACTTAAAAACAGCATACTACTGGGACACAGCCACATCAATGTTTATAGCAGAACAATTCACAACAGCTAAACTGTGGTAGCAAACTAGATGCCCTTCAATAGGTGAATGAATAAAAACAAAATGTGGCATATATACACAATGGAATTTTACTCAGCAATAAAAGAGAATAAAATCATGGCATTTGCAGGTAAATAGATGGAGTTAGAGAAGATAATGCTAAGTGAAGTAAGCCTTGAAGGAATCTCTACACCCTGGTCTCAGTCCTTTCCCCCCATCTCTGTAATGGTCAATCTTAGGCTGGTGCCAAAGCAGGACTCACCTCATTTAAGTACTGAAGAACCTCCCACAGTGGTAAGAAGTGAGATGGTCTCACAGAAGGGTACACGGTCTTCAAAGTATGTTGAGGTGAGAGGGGCAGGGGCTTTTCTACAAAGAAAATGAGTCACAGGGCAAGAAATGCCTATGATGACCACTGCCTTCTCTTAGCCTCCCCATTCTTATTCCTGATTCCTTGTATCCCTCAGTAAGCAAGAGAAA
Organism: Ictidomys tridecemlineatus; assembly: GCF_052094955.1. Classification (NCBI taxonomy): domain Eukaryota; kingdom Metazoa; phylum Chordata; class Mammalia; order Rodentia; family Sciuridae; genus Ictidomys; species Ictidomys tridecemlineatus. The sequence continues at coordinate 117,579,521 of NC_135480.1, read as the reverse complement.
TGAGATCTATGCTAGGATATGCATGTGCTTCTCCAAAAGTGATGCTAAATAGGCAAGAACTAAGTTGAAGCCATTTTGCAAACACACATAACTGGTAGACACAGAACCATAGAAGAGAGAGGGCTATTAGGGCATAGGAACTCTGTCTTATATCTTCTACAATGTTAGGCCTAGTTTCTAGGCCTTAGTAGATGGCTAACTGACTTTATTTAGTGAAATAAAATTAAACAGAATGAGGGGTTTTTTTCTTTTTATTTATGGGGTTCCTAAGTCATACACAGTACTAAGAATTTTACAAATAGGAACTTAGTCTTCACCATCATCATAGGAAACACATGTCATTATCTTAATTTTCAGCTAAAAGACTTAGAAAAGCTTATGCAAAACCACGCAGCTTTTAAGTGGGAAAGCCAGAATTGGAACCTAAGATTGCCTTTACCCTCAGGAACTTCATTAAACTGATGTTTATAGAAGAGACTGTTCCCTGTCCTCACTCTACCATAGGGTGGCCATCCTTCCATCAAATGGGTGTTGAGTACCTGAAATAGATGCAAAGAGTTTGCGAAGCTTGAAATATTTTTCTGTGTAATCTCCAGCCTCTGTCAGCACAGCATCATAATCTGCAAGACATCCAAGGCAGGGTCACAGGCCATGCAGCCCTCCACATCAGGCCCTGTTTTAGCACAGAACATGGGATAGGTCAGGGCCTCTGAGAGTAAGAGAGAAGGAAAATATATTAACTGCCTCCAGAATGCTCCATGACAGGCTAGTACATGAGGATGAAATGTAAGAACACTCCTCACGCCCTTCCTGGGGACTTGTATCTCCATAACACTGAGCCCACCCTGGGCATTTTACTTTCTGATGGAGACTCTAATCACTCCTCAATCTGGATTTTTCCAGCTGTGTCCAGCTGTGCTTGATAGCAATCATAGTTTGTGTCCTGTCTCTCCTAGAGGTTCTGGTCACAGAGTCAGTGGACCACACAAATGAGGCAGAGCTCAAAGTGCCAGGAAGCCCTGTCTCCTGAAATGACAGCCTGCTGGAGAGTTAAAAACATCACAGAAGAAAAGAAAGCAGATAAGAAAATAAATGCTCAGCAGAGATTATAGGTCAAAACCCCGTGATGTTAAAATATGATTCTAGAGTTTCCTCCCTAAAGCTCCAGCAATACTCTAACTGGGAAGGTGACCACACCCACCAACACCTGCCATAGCTAGTCACAACGCCTTTGTGCATCCCGAAATATACAGCTCCATTAATGAAACCAAAGTTGGTTCCACCATGGAACATATATGCGTTGAAGGAGATCTCACGGTTGATAAGTTCAGACACAGTTTGTTCAACTTCTGTAAAGGGGGAAGTGAAAAACATACAGAAAATTAGTAATTAAAGAAAGAAAGTTGTCTTGAGTAAAAACTATTATCTCCAAACACAATCAGTTAATTATTTTTTCATCAAACCTCCACTAAAATTCCAACCAGGAAGTGATAGAATCAGTCAGAACTAATTTAAGAAACTAAATCCTGCCAGGACCAAGAGCAGTTTTGAAAATTTTTACCCCACAGCACTGACATAATTTGACTCTAATTTACAGAAGTATCAAAAACCCTTAAGGTACATAAGTACCTACTTTTTATTCTTTTCATTTTTTAATTTTACAAAAAATTAGTGTGCCTTCATTCCCTCTCTCTAGGATAGTGTCTCTGGAGGCACTGAATAGAAACACAGTAATATTGCACATTCGTTTGTTTTAGAGTACCTGCTGAATGTGGACCTATATATTGATTTGCTTTCTAATGATCTGCTGATTCCACTAAATTATAGGCTTATTGCAGGGTAGAAATCATGTGATTTTTATTCAACAATGTATCTTCAGAGGCTGGATAAGTGTTCATACATGGTAGAAGTTCAATGATTTTATGTGACTAAATGAGCAGGTTAACCCTTTAAGTCCCATCTTCCCATATGTGAGACACATATAAAAACTTAAATTGAGCAAGAAATATAACATATATGGTAACTTTTGAAGAAAATAATGTATTTTAGAGCTCTATTCTTTAGAGAAAAGTAGTAGGTGATTGATTATAGCACTTAAAAACATAAATATATTTTTATATATTCACAATATTCATAAACTTGGATAGGTATAATATAGACATGATCAGTAGAAACATGAAATTAAGGGGCTAATTCTATAAACTGAGTCTATACAAAGACCCAAAGACTTTCTTTCAAAAAGCAATTTACCCAAAGTGTAATTTACCTAAGGCCATTTTGGCTCTACTCTGGCTTAAGTCAATAGGATGTTATATCCTTTGACAAACAACCTGTTTTCCTTAGGGCTATTCTCTGGACTGAGGAATTTAAGATCCTCCCTGCTGGTAAGAATGCAAATTACCTTGGCCAGGCGGGTATGTGACCTTTATACAGACCAAAGATTCCAAGACCCAGAAAAAAAGAATAATTTAAAAGAAAAGCCCATGACCACAGAATCTGTAAGAACAAGTGCCAGTTAGAACTGTCAGCATAGGCCAAGGAAACCAAAAGTTGCCTTTAGATCTTTAGCAGGTCATTATTCCTGCCACCTTCCCCACCCCCCACCCCACAAGTGGGTCTTGCTTAGGTACCTATGGGTAAAACCATGTGCTCTGGGGACTTAAAAATCTGATACTATTCTACTGTCAAAAATTGAGAGGTGGTGACTGGGTGGGACAATTCAGAAACTTTCCAAAGACTCGATAAAACTGGGGAACAAAGTGGGCACAACATCACTCTGTCATTTTAGTAGAGACAACCCACCTCTCTTTCCCTCCCTCTAGAGAATGATTTCTTTCCTAATTAATTCTGCTATATTTTTATTACATTTCATATCTTGCCTGAAATTTTCCCCTACAAGAACACAAGAGCCAAGAAACACATTGCAGCCTCCAGATTCCCAATACCACCTCTGGTAACAGTTCTAGATTAGCAGAGAATAATATCATTATCCATGACTCAAGGCCATCTGAACTTGGAGTTGAAAACTGCAAAACACTTACCATCCGCACTTTTAACATGATGTTTCCTTCCCCAACTGTCGAACCAGCCAGTCCAATATTCCATAACCAGAATGGGCTTATTTCTCTAGGAACAAACCAAGGCAAATATTAAGTCTGATAAAAAACAAAACAAGAATGGCCAAAAAACCTGAATACAATAGATGAGAACTTGAGGATCTTGTGTTTACACTTTTTTCCCAAGTCAGAGCTCCCTTTGTGATCCAAACTTCATTACCCCTTACACATTATACTTTCATCCTCCACAGCTATAGATCCTCCGCTCTTCCTAAGTGCCCAGGGTCTCTTGGCTTCCTCTAGTTTCATGTGCCTCCCTGCTGTTCCTAGGTAGCGTCAGTAAAGTCAACCTGGTCTTATGCAAGGCTGGTATTCAGAGAATTTATTTTAGATACACAAGGATCTGAATGCAATTACTGACTGTCTGAAACTGAGGCTTAGAGATCACAGAGCTCTTAGAGACACCATTTAACTCTGGCTCTAACCTTAACCACCAGAACTAAATTATCCTGTCTGCATTTTCACTTTCTCTTTGCCCTTATTTCAATCCATACCATTCTTGGGTGGAAGTGTCCATTGTTATTATGCTCATCCTCATACTTTTGGTGTGTGTGTGTTTGGCATAGGGGATTTAACCCAGGGATACTCTACCACTGAGCTATATCCTAAACCTTTTTATTCTTTACTTTGAGACAGAGTCTTGCTAAGTTGTTGAGCCTCAAGCTCACAAGCCTCCTACCTCAACCTCTTAAGTAGCTGGGATTATAGGCCTGTGCCATAGTTCCTTTATTACTTAATTTCTAATAGTTTATATTTTGTATGTTTATGCCAACAAACAATTCAGTATACGAGAATTCATAAATGAGCTGAGCATAACGGATCACATATGTAATCTTTGGTACTCTGGAAGGCTGAGGCAGGAGGATTGCAAGTTGAGATCAGCCTTTGCAAGCAATACCTATCACAATTTTTTTTTAAAGGGCTAGGAATGTAGCTCTGCGTTAGAGCATTTACTTAGCATGCTCAATATCCTGGGTCCAAACCCCAGTATTGAATAAATAAATAAATAAATATAAAAAGGAATTCATAAATGTTTGCACATCTCTATGGATTATACTCTTTATTTATGTAAAATAATTACCACAATACAATAGTAATTATTGAACTTTTACTATGTGGTGCACACTGACTAAAGTAATTTATTTCTTTTCTCCTGTGTAATAACCCCCAAAAGGAGATGTGTTCAGTCCCCATTTTACAAATGAAGAAATTGAGGTTAATTAACCCGTCAAAGCTCACTCAACTGGAATTTGAATTTGCCAGTTCAACTTCAGAAACATTCTCTTACCCATTACACTAAGCTGCCTATAGATTGCAAATGATTGGCTACCCAAAACTAGAAGAAAACACACTAAAATAATACATTCCTCAAAACTTCTGTTTTTGTGTCACAACACAATCAAGACTATATATGATAAGTACACAGCTAATGTTATACTGAACAGCAAAATTTGCAAGTGTGTCATCTAAGATCCTAGAAAAGAAAAAGAGACGTCTACCTTCACTATTTGTATTAAACACTATACTGACTTAGAGCAATTTGGCAACATATAGAAATAAAGGATATTTCAGATGGGATGGAGGAAGTCAGATTATTCCTGTTTGCTGACAATATAATTTTACATCTATATAAACCACATGAAAACTGGTAAAGCAGTTAAAAATTTACTAAAGTTGACCCAAAATTAATATACAAAAATTAGTACCACTTATACACAATAACAAAATGGCTGACAAAAGATCAAGAAAGCAAATCCAGTCATAATTGCTACAAAAGAAACAATAAAATAAAAATACTTCGAAATAAATTTAATGGAGGGAGTGAATAAACTCTATAATGAAAATTATAAAACACTGATGAAAGACATTGAAGAGGTCACATAGAAATGAACAGATCCCATGTTCATGAATTAGAAGAATTAGTAGTTAAGATGTCCACGTTATACAAAACAACCTACAGATTCCATCAAATTCCCAGAAAGATATTAATGACATTCTTCACATGAAGAAATCTTAATATCCATATGGGACTACAAAAGACCTTTTACTAGTATAAAAGCAATATTGAGCCAAAGAACAAAATTGGAGGAAGCACAATACCTGGCTTTGAAACATACCACTAAACTATGATAACCAGCTAACAAGCATAGGGACTAAAACACTGACACTGTTCCATATGGAACATAAAAGAGGAGGCATAAATAAATTCACATATCTACAACCAACTGACTTTCAATAAATTGCCACAAACACATATTTAGAAAGGATAGTCTTTCAATAAATGATGCTGGGAAAACTAGATATTCAATATGCAAAAGAATGAAATTAGACTCCTCTGTCTTCACCATATGCAAAACTCAACTGGCAACACCCCAAAAACTTAAGAACTGAAATTATAAAACTATTTTAAAAAATACTCAGGGAAACACTTCAAGAAACCAGTGTAGGCAAGGACATTTTAAAAATAAAACCTCAAAAGCACAGGCAAGAAAATCAAAATAGACAAATGAAATTTTATCAAATTGAGAAGCTTTTGCATAGCAATGGAAACAATCAATACCTGCCAAATGAGATAAAATATTTTCAAACTCATCAAACAAGGATCTAATTTCCAGAATATATAAAAAATTCACAACTCAAAAGTGATACAAAAGTAAACAAATAAATAATTCTATTAAAAACTGGGCATAAATAAATATCTAAATAGACATTTCTCAAGATATACTAATACTAAACAAGTATATGAAAAATATTGAATATTACTAAATACCAGAGAAATGAAAATCAAAACTATAATGAAATAGCATATTACCATAGTTAGAATGACTATTCAAAATGATCAAAAAAAAAAAAAAAAGAACAAGTACTAGTGAGGATGAAGACAAAGAGGAATTCATATACAATGTTAGCAGGAATGTAAATTAGTAAAACAGTATGGAAGTTCTGGCATGGGTGGAATTGGATCTATCATATCAAGTGAAAAGCCAGACATAGAAAGAAATACCACATCTTCTCACTAGTTTGTGGAAACTAGAAAGTGGATCTCATAGAAGAACAGAATAGAATAGAGGACACTAGAGACTGGGATGGCAGGGAGAAAGGAAGATGGAAAGGAATGGGCACCAAAACACAGAGGGGAGGAATTAGTTCTGGTTTTTCTTTGGCACAGTGTAGTAACTATTGGTTATGACAACCTATAATATATTTCAAAATAACTAGAAGAGTACAAAATTTCTAAAACCTAAACATGGTTAACATTCCAGAAGATAAAAGTTCTTATTGCTCTGATTTGTTCATTACATATTATACACATGCATTGAATTATCATAATAAATCTCATTAAAATGTACAAATAATATGTCTCAATTTTAAAAATGCCTTATTGCTAAAAATTGTTGATCTCAAAGAATAGAATAGTGATTTTTAGAGGTTAGGAAAAGCATAAGAAGCTAGGAGAAGGCTGAATAACAGGTACCAAAATCCAGTTAGATAAGAAGAATGAGTTCTAATGTTCCGTAGCACGGTAGGTTTAATGCAGTTTACAATATTCCTTTATGAAAACTACAAGACAGGAGTTTGAATTCCCCAAACACAAAGAAATGATAAGGAGATGAAACTCGAATTATTCTGATTTGATGATTAACCTTTGTTATGGAGAACTGTGTGAAAATTGATGAGAAAAGGAAATTTGATTGGTTCTTTAATTGCAAGAATGACTACTTGTGGAGAAGAGACTAGTACTGGAGAGAGGGCCCTCAAGCCAATGCTATGGGAGACCAATGAGCAGAAATGGTAGTGAGGACTTCTTACCTCAGGGCCAGAAGAGTGAACAGGGGATAGAAAGGAGGAGAGGGTAACATCATACCAGGTCTTGCAGGCCACCATACGGGAATGGAGAAAGGAAAATCAGGGAAGCCAAATATGCAGGGACCACAACCATGCTTGGTTATGACAAACCACCCTAGTGGTACTGAGAAAGGACTTGGAGGCATGAACTGTGCTCTGTCTATCTAAGTAACTATCACAGGAGGTTACCTACTCTGGGAGGATAGGACCTGCTTACTCTGTGTTTATTAAATATTTGCATAAAATTCTCACTCTGTTCCATAATTTGTACTGGTTAGCTGAAAAAGCCTAAACCCACGAAAAAAAATCATGTGTTCTTCATAAGAAGTACATATAGCCCATTTCCATGATCTTTACTCATATAAGAAAGAGAATATCAGCTCCCACTGATCCTTACTTAGGTGTTTCCTGGTATAAGCCCCTCATCCTTCTCAGAGTCATCTCCATGAACATGTTCTATGAACAGAAGTGATACAAGCATGGTTTCTTCCTCGTTCCCTACCCTGGAAGGCAAACATGCTCCCAACATGGCTTTGAATGCTACCAGTGCCCAGAGTAAAGACAGGCAGTCTTCTTATCAAACCCCCTTGATCACTGATCACCAGTTGCACAGGTTCAAGAGGTTATAGCAAGAGAAAGGGTTAAATTCATCTATAGGCTGTCTTACCTGCATTTGACGAAACCTAGAAAAGAACTTCTCCTTAAACGAATCCATATTGACAGTGGTCAGTGCTGTAGAGAGAAGAGATAGACCACTGAGGCATTGTGACAAGAGCCCTGAGGGAAGGGATGGAGGTCCACCTTGCACATGGCAAGAGTCACACTGAGTAGAAAGGATTATGAGACATTGCTGTAGTTCACTTTGCAAATCACAAAGTGCTATCATGACCATTGGTAATGATAAACATCATTACAGAGAAGAACAGTTAAACTTAGCCACATTTGTGTGAAGACACAGACCAAGGTTAAAAACTTGATCTAAAAACTGATCGCAGCTTATCTGGTCTCAGGCTCAGCATACTTTCCAGGGCACCATAATAAAGTGGGAAGAGCCACTAAAAAGAAGATAGCAGTTCACAACAGCTGCAAGTCTGCTTTAAAGATCATCTGACAGATGTTCCCTGAACCTACCTACTTGCTCATAAATTGGCCATTCCCCTCACTATTGTAACCTTGTGATTTTGCTTTGAATTGTCCTGGTAGTTCATTTTCTGGGATCTGCTAAGTTTCTAAACTAAACCTGAAGATATAGACTCTCAGAACTGGAACTTTTGTCTATGCCAGGTTCCATACACACCCATCCTTTGGTTCCCCACCAATTTTACATCTTGATGGGGATGTCCTGGATGCTGAGTCATATCAACCCAGATTCCTAGCACAGAAGTCACGAAAAATAGCAAAGTGCCCTCATGATGAGGAATTTCATTACTGCTGTTTAAAAGAAGCCACATTTGTAATCAAATCTCTGGGATCAGTCTCAATGGATATGGGAAAAAAGAGGCACCAAAGATACACTTGGTTCTTTCTGAGGCTAGTTGACAATTTACACTGGCTGTTAAGCATCTCTGAGTTCTACCTTGAAATAACTCTAAATTTGTACCTCCTTCAACAGAACCTTGCTCAATTTCCTTCTCGTTATCAGAGGTCAAGAGCAGCTCAACAATCCCTCTTTTCAGCAAGGCCTGTTGAGACAAAAATGAACAAAATGAACCCACTTCCCGCACTCCTATGGTTAGGATATATAAGGAAATTAGGAAATAAAGGCAATTGTACTCAAATGGGAAGAGTATGACCTACAAAAAAGTGCCATCTTTTGGATCTGGAGTGTCCCCCAAAGGCTATATGTAAAGTCTTGGTCCACAGAAGAAGCAATTGAGAGATGGTGAGAAATTTAATAGGCAGGGCTTAATGAGAGATTTTTACAACACTGGGATTGCAGCCCCCAAAGAAATTGTGAGATGAGTGTTTTTTTTCTGGCATACACTCTACTATGATGTGCTGCCTGAAAACAGGTCCAATAGCAATGGGGTCAACAAATCATGAACTAAAACCTCCAAAACTATGAGCCAAAATAAACCCTTTTTGGCTTGTAAGTTGATTATCTCAAGTATTCATTCATTTACAGTAACAGAAAGCTGGCAAATTTTAAAGTATTTTGACTTCATAAGGATTATATACTTTCTTTAATATGTGGACGCTAACAAGGAAAAGGAAAAGAAAGATGAGGATGGATCTTATAAAAATCAAAGGGAGATCAATAGAGGAAAGTCACCAAGCTGTAGGGCATAGGGAAAAGGGGGGAAAGTACTGGGGAGTGATACTAGCCAAATTATATTATTATAACTGGATATTGTGTGCATGTACAAATATGTAATGACAAATTCCATCAGTACCACTATAATACACCAATAAAAATGTAAAAAAAAAAAGTGTTTAACTTCAGAGTCTATCTGCAACTTAGGAAATGTAATTATTCACAGATCCTATTTTTGTCTGCTTTTCTGTTGCTGTGGCCAAAAAAATCTGACAAGAACAATTTAGAAAAGAAAAAATTATTTTGGCTTATAGTTTCAGAGGTTCAGTCCATGGTAAGCCAACTCCATAGCTCTGGGTCTGAGATAAGGTAGAAGAAGTCCTCCCCTCCTCTCCTCCCCTTCCCAGGCTAGCAAACAATTCCTATCATCTCCAGGCCATTCACACAATGTCCCTGTGTGGACAAGAGATAACCAGGAGGAACTAGTCTGGATGGGTCAGCTTACATCATGTGGCCCTACATCCTGTTTGGCACCCTGAGGACAGAGTCCAATTTAGAGTGACCCTTATCAGCTTCTTGAATGTAGGAATCCAGGGATAGGAGGGGCCTGAGGCAACCGAAAAGACACCAGACAGGACTTCAGTTCATCACTGCCTGAGAAATCTACCCATGGAGGAGCAAAAAGAACAGAACAAGGGCCAGAAAACTGCAAGTTGATAGCCATTATCACCAAGTTCTTGAAATTTGATTTACTATGAATGTAAGTTTACCAGCCTCCAGCTTTCAAGAGGGTCATAGAGATTGTAAACAGAAAGGAATTACCTTCAAACCATGGTGACTGGTTTCATCACAAAGTTATTTAAGTTCATCTTGATTGCCTTAAGAATACTGAATATTCACAGAGAATTTGAACCTGAACTTAACATGTGCTCATAATGGACAGAGCCTAGCAGTGACCCATGCAACAGGGAATAAGACTTGCATGCTGGAAAAGACACAGATTGAGCAAGGAGACAAGTAATATGGAGATAACCAAGTGTCTTACCTCCTTTACATAAGACATGTAGTCTTTGTCCTTATTAAATGAACCGTATTCATTCTCTACTTGCACTGCAATGACAGGGCCTCCACGGTGGTACTAGGAGACAAGTTGAAAAGTGAGGCTACTGGGGCAAAAGCCTGGAGTCTGGTTTGCTGCTGATGACCACTCAGCTGATCAGCATGTTGGGAGCCAGGATTCTTTGCATGTGGCTCTCTCCTTCCCAGAGCTTAAGTTGGGATATTTCAGGAGTCCTACCTGCCCTAGTGCTTTGGAGATGAGCAAGCCATGGTTACCCTCTATTTACCATATTAATATGCTACTTGAATATTAACTGTCAAATCTACATCACCTATTTCTATATATACCACATCTATTTTCCTATCTGATATGAGAAAGGCATCCCTCCTTCTTCCTGTCCTAACAGGCCTTCTTACAAAAGAAGACCCCTCCCACTAGACTCAGAGTTCACCCCTAAAGACAGGGTTCCTTCCCCTCAGGATTGCCATCTCTTCTAATGCTTTATGTGGTGCATCCCACTCCCATCTACCACCTGCTTTGGAATGTTGCTTTATGGCATAACTCCCTCTCCCTTGTGACCTCCCACTTTTACTTACAAACTAATTGACCTCAATCATCATAGAAACCTGTTTAGGACCTCCACATCAGATAGATAGAGAGGGTATAGGAATGGTCCCCTCCAACCAGTTCTCTCACTTTTTGCTCTTTAAGAGCCACACATCCTGAAAGGGTCCCTAGATGCCAACACTCACCTTCTCTGCTTCTTAATTTTAGCTCAGTCCTCAAACCACCCCAATAAAGCTTTTAGCCCATTATGTCACCTAAATATTGACCTAGTCATGTTTTCAAAGCACTTTTCAGGATTTTACTATTTACTGTCTTTCCAAACTCAGCTTCATTTTCTTCTTTTTGATCTTGCCCACACTGAAAACAAAGCAAGCTCTGGAGAAAAAACATATAATGTCTTCACTCCCAGTGAAAAGGAACATTGTAGTCTCTATTGCCCATACAGTAAATTAAGACAAGAGGATGCTGCTCCTAGTGGGCACAAGGGAGAATGAACATACTTGGTAGGTTCCTTGATGGACTGCTTTGGCCTTGTTCCCTCCTCACACTGCCCCAAACAGTTATAGTTCTTCATATTCCTCATTCTATTCCTGCCATCCATACACTATGGGGTCTCAGGACCATTGTCCTGGCCTGGCTGATGGCTTTCATTTTGCAGGTCACTATTCAAATATAAATTGTTCAGGAAAACATGCTCTGAACCTCCCTTTTTCAGAAAGACCTTGCTAGTACGCCCTGCCTGTTAGGGGGTTCCTGTGCCTCCTTCACATCGCCACTATAATACTTATTGTGTCGCCCTTTTGTCTTGTTTTAGGACTGTAATCTCCAAAGGGCAGGGACAATGTCTTCCCACTGTGGACTAAAACCATGGCTCCTGCTCAGGACCTGGCAACCTCCCAAAAAACCACAGGGTGCCTTGCTGCTCAGTACTGAAGAGGCGTAAATATTCTGAACTAAGAAATACAGAACAATTATTCTCATTATCGAATAGTACCTTCTCCCCAGCTGAAACCATGAGATTTCTAAAAATTCCATTGTAAGAGAATCCACCTTAACTTTATAAAATTAAAAAAAAAACTTTAAAAAAGTCATAAGTAAATCAGTAAATGCACTCAAGAAGCTATTGATATAATAATTAAAATAATGAAACCAATCAATTAAATACCACAATTTTAAAATACAAACAATTAAGCAATGTAAAGCCTTAGGCATTTCATTTTAGAATTCATTTAAGAATTCCTTGCTTCCCATCAATTTCCTAGTAGGATTTTCTACTCTCATAATTTCAATGGGATATTTATCCCAAATTTGTTCTGCTTGATGAATACATACAAACACTAAGTGGCATTGTACTTGTACTCCCATCCAAATAGTCAAAGGCTTTCTAATTTGAAGACAAAGATTGTCACTGATCTTCCCTAGATTGCAGCAATGAAACCATCAGAAACATGTGAAAACCATCACAAACAGGCCTTCTTACAAAAGAAGACCCCTACCACTAGAGTCAGAGTTCACCCCTAAAGACAGGGTTCCTTCCCCTCAGGATTGCCATCTCTCCTAATGCTTTATTGCAGAAATCTCATTCCCAGTGTACCTGTCTTATTCCTTTCCTTTTTAAACTTTTGACTCTTCTCTCCATAAATATCTTATTCAGAATAACTCACAATCCATGATTCAGAATTAATTACATAGGGCTGGATCTATAGCCCTGTCTTGTTTCCCCCAAACAGAAGAGTCTAATATAATTCAGTCTACTACCTGAGAATCCTGGTGGTTATACCATCTTGGGTTACATCAAAAGATGATCTCTTAAACTAAGATTTATAGTTATTCACATCTTCTGAAAATGCAGATGTATTTTACTTATGAAACCACAAAAATCAAACAATTGCTGTACTGCAGACTGCACAGTATACAGCACTTTTTTTGTCATGGACTAGTCTCTGAGCTATAAATTAACGTTCTGAGAATGAGCATTTCTTGCTGGTGCATCAGGACAAGGTACCACATGTTGAAGGAAAAATGCCATTGTTTTTCTCACTTCTGTAACTAAATCAAACTTGAATGTTGGCAATAGTAGCTATATTATACAAATACAAAACAATATCTAAACCAATTTATTTATTATCATATAAACTGGGAAGATTATAATATCCATGAGTAGGGCACTAACTAAATGAATTATGGCATATTCTGCTATGGAGTATTATAGAGCTATTTAAAATAAAGACATAGGCTAGGGTTGGACCCTTGTCTAGCATATGTGAGGCCCTAGGTTCAATTCCCAACACTACAAAAGCGGGAAAAAAAAAAAAAGAATGACAGATTTCAAAAACATTATTTTAGTCAGCCAAGGTGGTTCATACTTGCAATACCAGCTACTCAGGAGGGTAAGGCAACAAGATCACAAATTGAGGCTAGCCTGGATAACTTAGAAAGACCTTCTTTCAAAATGAAATGAAAATACTATGGATGCAGTTCAGTAGTAGAGCACTAGCCTTGCTTGTGGTTTGATCCCCAGTATGGGAGTGGGAGGCAGGGGAGGTAATTTAAGTGATAAAGGAAAACTATCCACTGGAAACTATATTTTTATGTAAAGCAAAGGATATACATAGACACATCTCTGTATATGTGCATTTTTTTTTCTGCATGCATTGAAAATCTCTGGAAAAATACTAAATGGCTTTTGAACATGTTGGAGGGGGAGAATTTTATTTATAATATTTATTTTGTACCCTTTGAGGATTTTTTACCAACTGTTTATACTGACAATTGCAAACAAAAGAGTAGAAATAGGAAATTCAGATCAGCAAGCTTAGTGAATATTGAGCTCACAGATACAACTATGACAATCCTTTTTGGGGTCCCTGTCTTCTGTCATGGAGGTCTTTTTGGAAGCTCTGGACAAAGCCACAAAGACTGATAAACCCAGTCTGATTCCCTCTTAAAATTGGGAGCCATCTCACCACAAAGGCATAAAAAGCTAATTTTGGCTTTACTATAAATTACTGAAAATTCTGAACTTACTTGGAATGCCTGCCATGCCTTGAACTCACCCATGCCTGGCTTTCCCTGACCAGATAACAACCCTCTCTGAGGCTCTAATGACCTTCAAAAATTCTGATGTCAGGGCCAGCAAAAATATAAACTAGCCTTTGTGTTATGCTCCTCAGAGTTTTGTTATCTGTAACTCCCCTTTGTGTAACTTTCTAGGCTATAAAGCTGCTCTTCTAAAAAGCTTCGAGGCTGTGTTTGGCTCTGGCGGTTTTTGTTGGGAGAGGAAGCCCAGCCTGTTGAAATAATAAGCTTGCTTTAATTTGATTTTAATTGGAGTCAGTGGTCTTTTCTTTACATCCTGGTCTAACAAGACAAGTCAAAATTTCTATGCTTGACATGAGGGTACAAAAGTCAAAGTTATAAGAAAGTCACCTGTATTTCTCATAGAGGCTGGACATGACCTATTTGGCTGGTGACTGAGCCAAAACACTCTTTCCCCAAAGTCAGTGTCAGAAGTAAAGGTCAGGGGCTTTACCTGGAGAGGAATCACTCTGGGAATCAGGTGATCAAAATACTTATCAACTGCTTCAACAAAGCCTTTGTCTGTTGTTCTCAGTTTCATGTTGGGGTCTTGCAGAAGCCAGCTGGGGACAAGAAGGAACAGGTTAGTATGAGACAGGAAGGTCAGAGGAATCTGTGAACTTTTCACACCATGCGCCAGATTTGTAAGGATGAGAAGGAAACACACTACACACTTCCCAAGGCACTCTAGACCTTGGAAGTGCTTTGTCCTCCATTTCATCAGACGAAGGGACTGAGCCTAACCAGACTTCTACACCCACATCCTATGAGTTTGATTGTTTTAAAGAATTCCTTGAATCTTCTCTATTCTATTTCAGTACGCTGAGAACATTGAGCACAGCATCTGCTCCTCAGGCATAAGGTCACAGCTGAGATCTTCTAGTGGCACCCCCTCCTCCACAAAAAATCTTAACTAAGCTTCTCCAGAAATCTTCACCTTAATTAATTATAGGACTATCAACATAAAGAGTCTTTACAAAAGAGTTCAATGTACGTAAACTTATTTTCCTGTTGCTCTATTACTTGGCCACTGGGCTAGAAGAAATCAGCACTCCAGGTGCTGACACCCCTTTACTAGTTTTTCACAAACATTTATCCAGTATAGATAGTTTGTAGAAATGTGTTTTCAAATGCAAACTGTGATAATAAAAAGACAAATAGTTTAACAAGGCCTCTGGCCTTGAGCTAGATCTTCACAGAGAAGTCTACATTTCTAAGAGAAGTTACCAGTTGGGCTCTATGGTAACAGCTGTCAGGGGAAGGAAAGAAAGGGGAGAAGAAGCTCTCCCCTTCTCAGGAGCTGTCCTTGAAGGGTTAACTTGCCCCAAAACAGTGAACGAAAAAATCTGCTTTTATGTGAACTTCTGCAAACTGTGAACTTCTAAGCCCCTCCCCTCATACACTGGGTATAAAATTCTGAAACTACCTGAACTCAGGGTTCAGGGGATTAATTGATTACAGTAGAAGCTATATCCTCTGAACCTGGCTGCAGCCAAATAAAACTATTTCCTGCTATCTTCAGTGCCTTGCCTCATCTGTCCCCTACAACAACTTGATACTTGAAGAACACAATACAACCATGAAGCCAGGAAAACCCCACTACAGGTTACAGAAGATAGGGCCAGCCTACCATCTGACCTATAATGGGAGTAATTGTTTCCCTGAAATTCCCACTTACTTTAATGATTTTCATATGTCAAACTATCCTTACAAAAATTACATAATCATCTCAATAAATGCAAAAACAGTCTTCCACAAAATTTAGCTCTCATTCATAATAAAAACACTGAAGAAACTAGGGATAAAAGGAATTTACCTCAACATCATAAAAGCTATATATGGCAAACTCAAAGCTAACATAACAATGCATAGGGAAAAACTGAAAGCATTATCCCTAAAATCGGGCACAGTAGAAGGATGTCCTCTCTCCTATTCAACATAGTAATAAAATTTTAGCCAGAGCAATTAAGCAAGAGAATAAAATAAAAGGAACAAAAATAGGAAAGGAAGAAGTCAAATTTTCACTGTTTACTGATGACATAATCCTATATTTCTAAGGTTCAAAACCTCCATGTTATGGTTTAGATATGAGATATCCCCCAAAAGCTCAAGTGGAAGACAGAGCAAGAATGTTCAATGGCCTTTTTCACAGGACAAGAAAAAAACATTCTTAATATTCATATAGAAGAATAAAAGACCCAAATAGCAAAAGTAATTCTAAGTATTAAAAAAGCAATATTGAAGGCATTATATCTGATTTTAAATTATTCTACAGAGCTATACTCACAAAAGCATATAATACTGGCCAAAAAAAAAAAAGACCAATGGAATAGAAGACATACATACAAACCCACGCAGATATAGTCATCTGATAATAGCCAAAGATGCCCAAAATATATCATGGAAAAAAGACAGCCTTTTAAACAAATGGCATAGGAAAAACTGGATATCCATATGTAGGAGAATGAAAATAGTTCCAGTGTTTCACCCTACACAAAAGTTAATCAAAATGGATCAAAGGGGTTACGAATTATACCAGAAATCTTGCAACTGCTAGAAGAAAACATAGGGTAAACATTCCATCATATAGGTGCAGGCACCAACTTCCTCAACAAGATCCCTACAGTTCAAGAAGTAAAACCAAGAATCAACAAGTGAGATGCCATAAATTCAAAAGATTCTGCACAGCAAAAAAAAAAAAATTATTAAGAGCGTAAAGTTATAGCAGCCTACAAAATGGGGGAAAAATCTTTGCCAACTACTCCTCAGACAGGGGATTAATATCCAGAATAGGTAAAGAACTCAAAAACACTCAATGCCAAAAAAGCAAATAACCCAACCAATAATTTAGGCAAAAGAAGTAAACAGACATTCCTCAAAAGAAGAAACACAAACGGTTAACAATTATATGAAAAAATGTTCAACATCTTTAGCAACAGGGCAAATACATATCAAAATTAAAACTGAGATTTCATCTTATTCCAGTTAGAATGGTAGTCATCAAGATTACAAACAATAATATACATTGGCGAGGCTATACACTTATAAGGAGTATCTCATGAAAATAGAAATGAGACAAATAGAATAAAGAGAGACTGGGGAAGGGAAGAGGAGAGGAAAAGGGAGATATTAAAGAATAAAACTGACCTAATGATGAATACGTAACAATGAATACAGAGCAATGAATTCTGTTATGTATAACTACAGTACACCCATAGAAAGAAAAGAAGGCTGCTTCTCCTGCATTGAAAGGAAGGTATTCATCTGGGATAAAACAAAGCCTTTATCTCACTTGGGGAATTACTAACTGATCAATCAAAGACAGATCCAAGATGGGACTGGGACCTGTCAGTTCAGAGGGATTACAGAAGAGGATTCCTGGATTCTTACTCTGAGACTGAGCAATCTGGGCAGAGAGTCAGCATCTCAGCAATAAAAGCCAAGAAAATAGAAAAGGCTGATAAATAGGCTGAGTTCTTTATGGTTGGAGAAGGTGGCCTGACCTCAACAAAAGAGAGTAAGATCTGAGTTTGCCAGAAGAAGCTAAGTGGTTGTCAGAACTTTCTCTGTTCTTTCTGGTCTCTTCCCTCCCATCCAATAAGAAGAACAGAGGTGGCCTCAGCTCCTCCTCTGTGGGATTAGAATCCCAAGAACTGCTGCTCCCTCTTACCTCTTATTGTCCATTACCAGGACCCATATCTGCTTTACCTGTGAAATGGGATGACAGTAGTGCCCACAACTCCCCCACACCACTGCAGGCTTCACAGGACAGGATATGAAGTACATGGCACAGTGAAAAATTAAAAAAAAAAAAAAAAACACTTGCTCGGTCAATAAAGGTGAATTTCATTATCATCTGACTGAAGTGTTATTTTTCATGAATTAAAACACATTATTAAATTATAGCTCTTGGACTTAGAGTCCTGCTCACCTGGGCAAGCCCCCAAGGTCAACCTCTGCACAGATGTAGGGTCCTGGACGCAGAATCACCCACAGCCCAATCTTTGCAGCCAACAGGACAAAGGCTCTAGGAAGGTAAACAAAGTCAGATCCTCTCATGGCAGTGCAGAGAGGAGGCTGCCTGGGTAGAAGCCCATACACATAACAAGTTGCCCACTCTTCCCCTTGTTCTCAACTAGGGACACTGGAGTGAGAAAGAGTTAGCCCCGTTCAGCCCAGCAAAGCAGGAAATTAGTCCACCAGGTGGGAGGCCAGAGGCCCTGGGAGCTGGGTTCGCATTAGCTGTGGGCATCAGGACCATCTACCCAGCCTCATGGGATCTAAGAAAAAATGTCATCCTATATGGTACAGAGGGTCTGTCTCCAATAATGGACATGATGATCGAAAGGACAGCCAGCTCCCAGACGAAGTTGCTAAACACCATTGCAGAGTTGGGCAGCGCCAGGGGTCTTGGCCCCTCTTAGCTGCAGTGGAGAAGTGGGACTAGATCCCAATAGCCACAAGTCCCTGGGTAATAGTCATTTCTGGGGAGCATTTGAGCCCTGGGTGCTGAGCCTCTCACAGCATCCTGAGACCAGGGGTCCAGACCTCAGGACCTCTTTTGTTCTCAAAGATAAGCGAAGATACCCCTAGAGTTCCAAATCAACCCCAAGTAGACATGTCTCTACTTCCTGCCCCAAGCCAGGTCACAGAAACAGTAGCAATACATACTCCATGTCCAGGTTCCCAGAGAAGTAGAATTGGCCTCTTTCTGGCTCATGCAAGTTCCATGGAATGTAGCTGGGAAAGGAATAGGAAAGTGCAATAAGAATCTTATTTATATTTTCCAGTTGTTACATCATCCCCAAACGAAGTCAAACCCTGCAATAGTTCAGTGAGTTTAAGTTTCTGATGGAAAATAACCTCTATCACAAGAACAATGACTATCTTCAACAATTCCTTTCTCTATTGCTCAATTGTGGTCCAAGGTATCAATTATCCTTGGATTCTAGGTTCCTTAGATTTACATATAATTTCACTTACCACTCCATTCTTTATAATACCCATTAAAAATATAAAGAAAAAGAAAAAACACAACAAAAATGTGCATATCTGCCTGATATAGTCTTGCTAAGAATTAAACAAAGTAAGAAGATATGAAGAGTTTCTATGAGGACAAGGGAAATGCAATTCAGTAGGGTTCAGTCTTTAGACCTCAGCAAGAAGATCCTCTGCCAAGGTCCTTCCTCAGAGGGCTGCCTGCAGAGTCAAAGGACATGTGTAAAATTTGTATTAACTCTGTTTTTTATATGCATGTAGCTCTATTGTGAGAATAGAATAAAAACTGCAAAAAGCTACTTACAAGTGATTTAAGGAAAATTGCTGAAAAACTGAAAGATGAAGAAAGATGTATAAGGTAAAATTACACTAATAAAACTGATAGTATGCAAATGGTTTTAAGGCAATAGTGGCAGACAGATAAGGTGCGTGGCCTTACATAAAAATAATTCCATCCACAAAATGTACTATTCAACCTTCTATGCCCTTAATGAAGTAGCCTCTACTAAAGGAGAAGCTGACTGAATTAGAGAGGAAATGGATAAGTTGATTTCACAGTCATAGTGAAAGGATTAAAATACCTCTCTAAGAAATAAAGAAAATATGTAGAAAAATTATAAGAATATTGATTTCAACAACATGATTAAAATGTGGAATTTATAAATATATTTTAAAACCTAATAGTCAACAGATTCCAAATTCCAGAAGTGTATGTCACATAGTTTATGATCTCAAGACAAAGGTAACTAAATTATAAAAATGACAGTTTAAAATAATAATAAAAAGTATGACAAACAAATAAAACAGAAAGCATGGCTGGGGATATAGCTCAGTTGGTAATGTGCTTGTCTTGCATGCACAAGTCTCTGGGTTCAATCCCTAGTACCACAATGAAAAAAAAAAAAAAAGCAGAAAGCACATTCCCAAATTGTTTATGGGTCAAGGAGGGAAATTCAACAAAACTTATGAATATTTTAACTAAATGATTTTGAAAGTACAGTATAACAAGACTTGGCCAGTCTTGTTATACTGTACTTTATATACTTTATATATAACTAAAGCAATACTTAGGAAAAGCATTCATATCTCTAAATGGCCCCATTATAAAAACAAGAAGTCCTAGAAGGAAAAAGAATTAAATATTCAAGTCAGAAAAGAATAAGAAGAGGAAGAAAAGTAAAAAGGAGAGGTGAAGAGAGAAACAATTAATTAACAGAGATGGTGAGCCAAGGAGAGGAAAACAATGAGGAGAAAGAACCAAATCAAATTAGGTAGGAGAGAAGAAATTACACAGAACTCAGAAATTGTGGAATAGAAATCCAAAAAAAAAAAAAAAAAAAAACAGGGATGATTAACAAAACTACTTGCCAGTTATTTGAAAATAAATTAAAAATTAGATAGGATTATTATCAAAAGGACAGCCAGCTCCCAATGAGATTGCTAAATAGCCCAAGTACACAATGCAGCGAGTACAGGGAAAAAAGGAAGATTTTTCAAAGTCCCAGTCAGAAAGAAGAAAGTCTCCCAAGAAAAAAGAAAGCAAAACACTTATTAAGAAAAATAGGATATACTCAGAAGAAATAAGAGAAAATAACTTAATAAAAATTCAAGATCCTATGAATCTCACCCTCACAACCATAAAAGATAGTGATCACAGAGTTTTATAGTTAATTTTAAGAAACACTCAGAACAAAGATAATTCTTTTGAAAATATTATCAATGAGTAGAAAAAGATTTACTCATTTTATGAGCTTAATTATAGGATTGATATCAAAACTGAACAAGAACACTAACTAAATTAAAATTTCAAATCAATTTCTCTTACAATTATAGGTAAACATAAGTAAATCAAATTCATCCCAGGACTGTAAGTTACATTGAATTTTAGAAAAACTGTCAATGTCACTGCTTGAAAAGATGAGTACACAAAACTAAATTGGTAGCTGCAGTAGCAGATCTCAGTGAAGCTCAATAATTATTTCTCATGATGTTTCTTGCACAGTAGATATACGACTTATCAATTTGCAGCCTATCAATTTCAAATTCTCCCCCTAGTACCAACTCTAGCTGATCAGTGGCATAGATATGTGAAGACAACTCAGTACCATCTCTTTTAAAATATTGTTAGATCATGAGTATAACCCATAATAGTCAATGCAGAATTAACCCAGGAAGTCAATCTAGCATTATGTATTTTGGTATTAACATAATTAATATAATTCTGATGCAAATATGACTTTATATGCGCCAGAGCATTTTGCTAATGCATTTTTGGACTGCCTTTGGGTGGGGGGTAGAGTGCTTATCTAACATGTATAAGGTCCTATGTTCAATCCTAGCACGTAAAAAACAAAAACAAAAAAACTGCCTTTATTTTTTCCTTATATTAACTGATAGAAGACATAGACTTTTATATATTGAAGATTACACTGTAGAATGTTTATTCCATGTTGTAAAATTTAAATGTTCTTCAAAGGGCATTTTATGATGCACAATACACTTTTCTGTTTCTTGATCAACTTTTTGTCATCAACTTCAAAGATTTGTTGTTTTCATGGTTAAGTCATGGAGCTTCTTATGAGACAACCTTATGTCTTTACAGTGGAGGGTTCTGGGCCTGACATAGGAAGGTTAGTAGGAGGCAGAATTGCACTGGTGGCCGTGTGTATCTGACTCTAAATCCCTACATCTCAGGCATTACCCTGCAATGTTTTTTCCCTTAAGACCATTAAACTTCACTTAGTGATGCTGGTATTTTCTTCTTGTTCATTTTGTGATACTGGTGCTATTCCTCTAGGTATTCTTATCCACATACATAAATGGAAGGTATTTTTAAAATCTGTAAGCCTGTGTATATTCATCTGTAAGTATGCATCCAACATGTCATTAAACAAAGTGCTCCCAAGGGATCAAATAAATTATCAAATTCTTGATAAATCATCTACTCCCTTACATTTGTCTTGTTAATCCCTATCCAAAGCTTTGATCACTGAGGAAATTATGGTTTGGTAGCCGACAGCTCGACATTTAAGCATAAAAAGAATGTGCTCTAAATATCTATTCTGGAGACAGCTCCTGATACTGCACTCCAAAACAAGAGACTGCTCTAAGCCGGGATGCATATTCCAGGAGCCCCATGGGGTAAGCTGGTGATAGAGGCTGAGGGGCAGCTCTCACGTGGTAACAGTGTTGAAGCCACAGGCCTTCAGCTTGAGCAAGCGGTCCCTCCAGTACTCCCTGGGCATCCGGAAGTAATGGATGGAGCCCCCGAAGATGAGGAACTTATGACCCTCCAAGGTGAAGTGTGCACACCTTCCAACAAGTCCCTCAGATCGTTTCTTCAGTGTGAGAGGGTTCAGATGAGACCAGTTAGACCTGCATGGAAAGGGGAAGGAAGGAAGAAGGAAGATAGACAGGAGAGCCTGCTGCAACCTTCAAGAAAATGAAGTTCCTGTTTGCAGGACCTGCCCTGTGCATGGTAAGCATATTTCTTTCTCCAGTAAGAGAAAGCTCCCTTGTTACCCACTCAGGTTCCCCACTCAGGCAAACCTGCATGAAGACCAAGTCACTTTTCCATCTTCATGTTTAGGGCAAGAAGCAAAACCTGATAAGATAATTGGCAGAAAAAAGATGCCCACGATTCCTTTCCAGGCTAGGCAGCAACTGTGGGGAGAAAAATATAACAGTAACGACATGAAGGTGTTGGCCTCCTCAAGCTGTAAGGACCAGAAGGTTACTCTAGGGTCCTCTACAGGAATCTCATCACAAGCAGGGATTCTCTTAGGGGAGCCTAAGGTAAGAGAACTACAGCCCCACCTGGCTCTACCCAGGTTTCCCATCACCAGTTATCCCAGTCCTCCTCAGTCAGAACTGAAGCTGGGGACAGACAGAAACTGGACAGGTTTAATCACTGGGGGTCAGGCAAAGTCAGGGAAGAAAGGGGGCTTCACCTCAGGTGGGGCAGTCCACACAGAGGGTCCAGGAAGGAAACAGGGTGCAGTACTGGAGCACCTTGTCTACAGCCAGAACCCTGGATTTTCTTGTACTGAATTAAATGTAAAGACCCCCAGCAGCACAGGACAAGGGGGCTTTCTACATAAGAAAGAGCTGGGAGGGAGGAAGCTTGAAAGGGGACTTAATGAGAAGAGTCTCCTGCATGTTTAAGGACCAGGAAGACGTCTCAGTCCACATAACGCTCCCAGGGCCTGGGGCCAGGAATAGCTGTGCACAACTGATAGAATGGATGTGGGGGAAGGTCTAGGAGGCTCTCTACTAAGACCACTCAGGGTTATGGGAAAGCAGCACTAGGTAGGAGGAAAGGCCCCAGCTCCTGGAAGGGCAGGCTGGGCCACAGACTTGGACAGTCCCATAGGCAGCTGGGATGAGTTACCTGGTGTAGGGCAGGGAGCCCATCTCAGTGAGGCCAGTGATCCAAGATCCCTTACTGTTTCTGCCCCTCTCTGTAGCCTCAGATGCAGAACACCAGGCAGAACGGGGCAGAGGTCAAATCTGAGCTCTGAGCCTGGAACCTGGAGTGAAATCCATCCAGAGGAGTTGGCACAGGGATTCCTGGACCTCACACCACAAAAGTCTGTCAAACAATGCCCCGGGAAGTCTGTCAGACTCTACTCCAAAGAACAGAGGAGCCTGCAGCCCAGGGTGTGCAGACCTCCCGTCCTTGACACAGATGCCGCTCAGCCCTGAGAAGTAAAACAGGAGGATCCTTGTATTATCATTGGAGCTTGCCTTTCCTAAACTATGAGACAACAGCCAGCTGGCACAGAATCTGAAGATCAGTGGGAGGAAAGAACTTAGCTGCCTTGTACTGGAAAGCCAGAAGTCCTGATTCCACTGGTTCAGCAAAAAATTCAGTGTCCATTCAGTGCCCATTGACCAGGTTCCAGATGCAGCACTTCAGACTAAAATGAAGAAGTTCTAAACACAGTTTAGGGAATTTTTGTAGGATGGGTAAATGCTTAAAGACTGAATAGGGTGTGATGGAAGACCAGGTTTTATTTTATTTTAAATTTTATTTTAAATTTTTGAGAAACCTACATACTGCTTTTTAGGCCACGACCAGTACAGGCTTCATAAATGAAGGTTCGGTATGTGAGAAATCCTTAGGGAGTTTTGAATTAAAGAGATAGACTCCGATTACCTTTAAACCAGCTCCAGGACGGCTTCTCCTAGCTCCAGCCTCCAGCTACCTATTATGGTATCGAGGTTTACTGAAGAGGCTAGTGAGAGAGAGAGAGAGAGAGAGAGAGAGAGAGAGAGAGAGAGAGAGAGAGAGAGAGAAACATGCCAGGGAGTGGACTTTTATTGGGGAACAAAAAATTCTGGGGAAAATCCCATCCAGTGAAGATTAAGGGGAGCAGTGTCCCAAGGTCAAGTGTGGGGCTGGGATGTAGCTCAGTGGCAAAGCGTCTGCCTTGCATTCGCAAAGCACTGGGTTCGACCCCCAGTTCCAAAAAAGACAAAGAAAGAACCCAAGGTCAGGTGCGATGATTGGGTCTTCAGGGTATGGCCAGACACACCTCCACACAGACAAGCCCTCGGACCTGAGAAGGGTGGGGAAAGCTCTGGACACAAAGATGTGTCTAAACGCCTCTCACCCAGCCAGGGAGGTAACTCAAAACACAGGCGAGGATGACCTCCCACACTGCTTTCCATAATGGCTGTACAAATTTATATCCCTACCTCCTCCAGTTGGATAGAAGGATTCCTTTTTCTCCACTTCCTCACTATCCTCTTTTGTCTTTCTGACAATAGAAATTCTTTATTTTTACTTTTTTATTTATATATGACAGTGGAATCTTATTACAATTCTTATTACACAAATAGAGAACAATTTTTCATATCTCTGATTGTATACAAAGTAGATTCACATCAATTCGTGTCTTCATACATGTACTTTGGATAATAGTGATCATCACATTAAACCATCATTTATAACCCCATGCTCCCTCCCTTTCCCTCCAACCCCTCTGCCCTCTATAGAGTTACTCTGTTCTTTCCATGCTCCTTCTCCCTATCCCACTATGAATCAGCCTCTTTATATCAAAGAAAACATTCAGCATTTGTTTTTTGGGGATTGGCTAATTTCACTTAGCATTATCTTCTCTAACTCCATCCATTTACCTGCAAATGCCATGATTTTATTCTCTTTGATTACTGAGTAATATTCCATTGTGTGTGTGTGTGTATTACATTTTTAAAATCCATTTATCTATTGAAGAGTGTCTGGGTTGGTTTCACTGTTTAGCTATTGTGAATTGTGCTGCTATAAACATTGATGTGGCTGTGTCCCTGTAGTATGCTGATTTTAAGTCCTTTAGGTATAGAACAAGGAAAAAAGATAGCTGGATCAAATGGTGGTTCCATTCCCAGATTCCAAGGAATCTCCATACTGCTTTCCATATTGGCTGCACCAATTTTCAATCCCACCAGCAATGTATGAGTGTACCTTTTTCCCCACATCCTCACCAACACTTCTTGTTGTTTGTATTCATAATAGCTGCCATTCTAACTGGAGTGAGATGAAATCTTAGAGTGGTTTGGTTTGCATTTCTCTAATTGCTAGAGATGTTGAACATTTTTTATATATTTGTTGATTGATTGTATATCATCTTTTGAGAAGTGTCTGTTCAGGTCCTTGGCCCATTTATTGTTTTTTGTTTGTTTGTTTGTTTGTTTGTTTGTGTTTTTGTTTTTGTTTTTTGTTTTTTGGTGCTTAACTTTTTTATATACCCTAGAGATTGGAGCTCTATCTGATGTGTGAGGGGTAAAGATTTGCTCCCAAGATGTAGGTTCTCTATTTACCTCACAGATTATTTCTTTTGCTGAGAAGAAACCTTTTAGTTTGAGTCTATCCCATTTTTTGATTCTTGATTTTAATTCTTGAGCCAAAGGAGTCTTATTTAGGAAGTTGGGCCTAATCCCACATGATAGAGATTAGGGCCTACTTTTTCTTCTATTAGATGCAGGGTCTCTGGTTTAATTTCTAGGTCCTTGATTCACTTTGAGTTGAGTTTTGTGCATGGTGAGAGATAGGAGTTTAATTTCATTTTGTAACATATGGATTTCCAGTTTTCCTAGCATCACTTGTTGAAGAGGCTATCTTTTCTCCAATGTGTGTTTTTGGCTCCTTTGTCTAATATTAGATAATTGTAATTTTGTGGGTTAGTCTCTGAGTCCTCTATTCTGTACCATTGGTCTACCAGTCTATTTTGGTGCCAATACCATACTGTTTTTGTTATTATTGCTCTGTAGTATAGTTTAAGGTCTAGTATAGTGATGCTGCCTGCTTCACTCTTCCTGCTAAGGATTGCTTTAACTATTCTGGATCTCTCATTTTTCCAGATGAATTTCATGCTTTTTCTATTTCTATGAGGAATATGATTGGGATTTTTGTTGGAATTGCATATAACCTGTATAGTGCTTTTGGTAGTATGGTCATTTGATAATATTAATTCTGTCTATCCAAGAGCAAGGTAGATCTTTCCATCTTCTAAGGTCTTCTTTGACTTCTTTCTTTAGAATTCTGTAATTTTCATTGTATAGGTCTTCCACATCTTTTGTTAAGTTGATTCCCAAGTATTTTATTTTATTTTTGAGGCCATTATAAATGGGGTAGTTTTCCTCATTTCACTTTCTGAGGATTTGTCACTGATATACAGAAATGGCTTTGATTTATAGGTGTTAATTTTATATCCTGCTACTTTGCTGAATTCACTTATCAGTTCTAGAAGTTTTCTGGTAGAACTTTTAGGGTCTTCTAGGTATAGAATCATATCGTCAACAAACAGTGCCAATTTGAGTTCTTCTTTTCTTATGTGTATCCCTTTTGTTTGTCTAATTGCTTTGGCCAATGTTTCAAGAATTATGGTGAAAGAGGGAATCCCTGTCTTGTTCTAGTTTTTAGAGGGAATGACTTTATTTTTTCTCCATTTAGAATGATGTTGGCCTGAGGCTTAGTGTAGATAGACTTTACAATGTTGAGATATACTTCTGTTATCCCTAGTTTTTCTAGTGTTTTGAACATAAAAAGGTGCTATATTTTGTCAAATGCTTTTTCTGTATCTATTGAGATGATCATATGATTCTTATCTTTGAGTCTATTGATGTGATGAATTACATTTATTGATTTTTGTATGTTGAACCAACCTTGCATCCCTGGGATAAAGCCCACTTGATCTTGATGCACAATCTTTTTTATATAATTTTGAATTCTACTTGCTAGAATTTTATTGAGAATTTTTGCATCTATGCTTCATTAGAGATATTGGTCTAAAGTTTTCTTTCTTTGATGTGTCTTTGCCTGGTTTGGGGATCAGGGTGATTTTGGCCTCATAGAATGAGTTTGGAAGTGCTGCCTCTTTTTCTATTTCCTGAAATAAATTGAAGAGTATTGGTATTAGTTCTTCTTTAAGAAGAAATTGTAGAACTCAGCTATGTATCCATCCGGAACTGGGCTTTTCTTGATTGGTAGACTTTTGAAGGCATCTGCTATTTTGTCACTTAAAATTGATCTGTTTAAATTGTGTATACCATCCTGATTCAATTTGGGCAAATTATATGACTCTAGAAATTTGTTGATATCTTTGATATTCTTTATTTTATTGCAGTACAAGTTTTCAAAATAACTTCTAATTATCTTCTGTATTTCTGTAGTGTCTGTGTGATATTTCCTTTTTCATTATGTATGTTAGTGATTTGAGTTTTTCTCTCCTTTTCTTCATTAGCATGACTAAGGGTTGGTAAATTTTATTTATTTTTTCAAAGAAGCAACTTTTTGTTCTGTCAATTTTTTCAGTTGCTTCTTTTGTTTCAATTTCATTGACTTCAGCTCTGATTTTAATTATTTCCTGTCTTCTGCTGCTTTGGGTGTTGATTTGTTCTTCTTTTTCTAGGGCTTTGAGATGTAACAATAATTCATTTATTTGTTTATTTTTTTTCTTTTAAGGAGTGAACTTCATGCAATGAACTTTCCTCTTAGAACTGCTTTCATAGTGTCCCAGAGATTTCGATATATTGTATCTGTGTTCTCATTCACATTTTTGAATCTCCTCCTTGATGTTTTCTGCAACCCTTTGTTTATTCAGTAGCATATTATTTAGTCTCCAGGTGCTGAAGTGGATTTTATTTCTTATTTTATCATTGATTTTTAATTTCATTCCATTGTGATCTGAAAGAATGCAGGGTCATACCTCTACTTATTTATATTTGCTTAGAGTTGCTTTGTGGCATATTATATGGTCTATTTTAGAGAAGAATCCATGTGCTGCTGAGAAGAAAGTGTATTCTCTCATTGAAGGATGAAATAGTCTATATATGTCAGTTAAGTCTCAGTTATTGATTGTATTATTAAGCTGTATAGTTTCTTTGTTTAGCTTTCATTTGGAAGATCTATCTAGTGATGAAAGAAGTGTGTTAAAGTCATCCAAAATTATTGTGTTGTGGTCTATTTGACTCTTGAACTTGAGAAGAGTTTGTTTGATGAACATAGATGCTCCATTGTTTGGGCATATATATTTATAATTGTTATGTCTTATTGGTGTATGGTTCCCCTGAGCTGTATGTAGTGTCCTTCTTTATCCTGATTGACTTTACTTTGAAGTCTACTTAATTTGATATGAGGAAGGAAACCCCTGCTAGCTTCCGCAATCCATGTGAATGATATGATTTTTCCAAACCCTTAATTTTCAGTCTGTGGATGTCTTTCCCTATGAGATGAGTCTCTTGGAGGCAGCATATTGGTTAGACTTTTTTTTTTAATCCAATCTGCTTATCTATGTTTTTTGATTGGTGAGTTTAGGCCATTAACATTCAGAGTTATTATTGAGACATGATTTGTATTCCCAGCCATTTTTGTTTATTTTTGGTATTTAAGGTGATTTGGTTTCTCTTCTGATTAGATGTTCCTTTAATGTAATACTTCCCTCTGCTGATTTTCATCATTGTTTTTCATTTACTCTTCTTGGAATATTTTGCTGAGGATGTTCTGTAGTGCAGGCTTTCTAGTTGTAAATTCTTTTAACTTTTGTTTATCATAGAAGGTTTTTATTTCATCATCAAATCTAAAGCTTAGTTTTGCTGGACATAAAATTCTTGGTTGGCATCCATTTTCTTTCAGAGCTTGGTATATGTTGTTCCACAGTTTCCTGGCTTTGAGGGTCTGGGTTGAAAAAGCTGCTGAGATACAAATTTGTCTCCCCCTATATGTGATTTGATACCTCTCTCTTGCAGCTTTTAAAATTCTATTCTTATTCTGTATGCTAGGCATTTTCATTATACAGTGACTTGCTGTAGATCAGTTGTAATGTTGTACATTTAGTGTCCTATAAACCTCTTGTATTTGGTTTTCCAATTCATTCTTCATGCTTGGGAAATTTTCTGATATTATCTCATTGAAGAGATTGTGCATTCCTTTGGTTTGAAACTCTGTGCCTTCCTCTATCCCAATAATTCTTAGATTTGGTCTTTTGAAGCTGTCCCATAAATCTTGGATATTCTGTTCATGTATTCTTACTATCTTCACTGTGTGGTCAACTTTATTTTCCAGATTGTATACTTTGTCTTCATTATCTGACGTTCTTTCTTCCAAGTGATCTGGTCTGTTGGTTATGGTTTCTATTGAGTTTTTTATTTGATTTATTATATCTTTCATTTCAAAGGTTTCTGACTGGCTTTTTTTCAAAGTCTCTATCTCTCTCTTGAAGTAATCTTTTGCTACCTGTATTTGCTCTTTTATCTCATTGTTGGAGTGATCAGTTCTTGCCTGTATTTGCTCATTTAGGTCATTCTTTAGTTCACAGATACTTTTAATTTGAACCTTCTGAACTCCTTCTCTGACATTTTATCAACTTCACTATCCATAGGTTATGTTATTATAGTGTCCTGGATTGTTTGGGGCACTTTCCTCACTTATTTTTTCATGTTGTCTATGTGTCTTCCTTTCTTGCTGTGTGGATCTGAGATATTACAGTTTCTTCTCTATATTCTTGTAGTACCTGTGCAGATTGTCTGTACCTCACCTTGATGTTGGGCTTCCAGACCCTGCTGGTGTCCCTCAATGTATGCTACTGCATCCTGGACCTGGGTCCTGCGCAAGTTGGTGTGGGTGGATCTGGGCCACTGGGCTTGACCTCCTGCAGTAGTCTGCTCCTCAGAAAGGGCAGTTCTACACTAGAGGATAGCCTCCAGAGGGGTGTCTGGCCCACTGGTGGAAGGGTGGACCAGACCTACTGTGAGCCTGAGTCCCCTATGAGCTGGTGTGGGCAGTTTGGCCTGGATCTCGGCTCCCCTGCTAGTCTGCTGGTTGGAAGGGAAGGTCCTGTGCCAGAGGTTAGGCTCTGGTGGTGTCTGCCCCACCAGGGGATTGGTGGACAGGGCCTACTCTGAGCCTGGGTCCCGAACAGGCCAGTGTGGATGAATCTGGACCACCGGGCTTGACCTCCCACCTGACAATAGGCATTCTAACTGGAGTGAAGTGATACCTTATATCAGTTTTGATTTGTATTTCCCTGATACTTAGTGTGGAACATTTTTTCATATACTTGTCAGCCATATATTTCTTTTAAGAAATGTCTGTTTAGATCTATTGCCTATTTTTAATTAACTTATTTTTATTGAGTTTTTAGTTTTTATGTATTCTGGATATTAACCCCTTTCAGATGAATACTTTGCAAATATTTTCTCTTGTTCTGTACTTTTTCTCTTCACTGTCTTGGTGTTTACTCTTCTGTGCAGAAATTTTTAATTGGATGTACTCTTATTTGTCTATTTTTGCTTTCTGTTTCTTGTGTGTTTAGGATAAATAGCAATTTTCATTTGAGTTATTTTCTTTCAGAACTTGAAAAATATTGTGCCATCTCCTCTGGCCTCTGTTAAATAGGGTTGTATTCCATGTCTCATAATTGGCTTCAACTTCAGGGGGGGTTACCCTAGAGATAATCAATTTTGTCTGGCTGCTTTCAAGAGTATTTCTTTATTTTTAGTGTTTGGTTTAATTGTGAGGCTTTCTGTATATTTCTTTGGTTTTTTTTCTGTTTGAATTTGAATAGCTTATTAATTTGAGGTTTGATTCTTTCACCAAATTCAATAATTTTTCATCCATTATTTCTTAAATTGAGATGAAACTTAAATTTATAAAATTTGCCATTAAAAAGTGTTTAATTTAGTGGTATGAGGTATATTCATGAGGTTATACAACCATCATCACTAAGTTCAAGAAATTCAAATCACCCTAAAAAGAAAAGCATCCCCATACCTATTAGTCATCACTCCCCATTTTTCCCTTTCTTTAGCACTAAGAATAACCATGAATCTACTTTTTTGGCTCTATTGATGTGCTACTTAGACTTAGGACATTTTATTAAAATAATATCATATGACATTGGGTTCATTGTGCCTGGCTTCTTTCCGCAAGCATAATATTTTTAAGATTTATTCACATTGTAGAATATATCAATGTATTCCTTTTTATGACCAAATAATATGTGATTGCATGAGTCTTTCTTATTTTTTTATCCATTCCTCAGTTAATGGACATTTATGATACTTTCACTTTTTGCTTATTATGACAAATGCTGCTATGAACATTTGAGTACAAGTTTTTGTGTTAGTGCATTTACTCCATCCTCTCAAGTGGACTTCTGTTATTTTATCAAATATTCTTTCTGCACCCTTACATTCTTCTCTCTTCTTTCACTATCACAGTATGAGCATTAGATCTTTTTGTAATTTTTCCCCACAGATGTCTGCATTTCTGGTTTTTTGTTTGTTTGTTTGTTTGTTTGTTTGTTTTGCTTATGAAGTCTATAATCCCTGTGCTTTCAGATTCTGTTAATTCTATTATTCTTTCCTCTGTCCCCTCCAAACTGCATACTGTGTACTATAGAAAGTCCAGCAAAAGTAGCATAAGATTCATGATGTCTAGCACCTAATCAAAACTAACCAGCAAACAAAAAGTAGGAGAGTGTGATGCATAACCAGGAGAAAAATCTAGAGATTCTATATGTGCATGCTAGCCACTCCTACCTTGTTCACTATGAACTACCCATCAAAGCCTTTGCAAATGTAATACAGTGAAAGAATGGTGCATTCCCTTGAGTGGCACTCTATTTCATACTTTAAATAAGACATTTCATATCTACTCCTCAGAGTGTCCTTCTTTGAGCATGCTAAGTCTAAATAGAAACCTGACACTTTCTTTCATGGCCAATTCTTTGTGTATTTTCTTTATATCACTTACCCGATTTTGATTTATTTACCCATCTACGCCTTATTTTGTTATTTTAATCTATTCCTACCATATGAGTTATATAAACAAACTCCTCATTGCACTTAGAAATTAATCCATTGAGCTGAGGGTATAGCTCGGTGGTAGAGCACACTTAGCAAGCAAGAGGCTTAGGGTTTATATCCTTTCAAAACCCAATTTTATTTCTACAATTCAATTGCAAAGCCCTGTTTATTAAATAATTTATAGGTAATTTGACTTGGACTGATCTTATTGAGTTTATTCAAATTGCATATTATAATTTCAGTTTTATCAACTTAGGCTTGCCTGCCTTCCTTCATGCAGAAACAACCATGAAACCAAAGTTATTGTTTCATAACAACAACAAAAAATCTTCAAGTCTTTCTTATAATTTTTCTTGCCAAAACACATCTTTTCTTCTTTTCTTTATTACCTCTAGTTTTAATTATCATTAATTAAAAAATTTTAAGCTTTAAGAACATTAATTTCTAATGAGCAATTTCTAAAGAGCAATTTTGAACCATTTCACATCAGCATTTTTTAAATTAGAAACATGCATTTTCATAACACAATTTTATATTAACATATCCAAATATATTTATCTTTTCTATATTTTATAAAAGAGATAAAAGCATGTTTCCATTCTTTAGCATATGTTACTAAACCAGTCTTACCTTCACCTGTCACGCACTGTGCCCAACCCTAAGGCAATCAGTTTTGCAAAATGATTTAATTCAGGGCTGAGGATGTGGCTCAAGCAGTAGCGCACTTGCCTGGCATGCGTGCGGCCCGGGTTCGATCCTCAGCACCACATACAAAGATGTTGTGTCCGCAGAAAACTAAAAAATAAATATATAAAAAAAATGATTTAATTCACAAAGCAGTCAAGCATGAGGACAGGGAATACTCAAACTCAAAGTTGCCTGCCTGATGATATCACTTAGGGGTATTTATGGAATGAAAAAAGGGGTGGGGTCTGAGGTGTAGAGAAAGATGACTGTGTCACTAGAGGGATGATTCCCCAAAAGGGAAAAGAAGATCTAAACCCAGTCAGGTTCTTGATTTACACCACAAAAAGGAAGTTGAGGACACAACAAAAGAGGCAGAAGAAAAGATTTATTCAGCAAGGCAAGCAGTAAAGCAGAATACATGCTGAAATGAGAGGGAGTGCAGGTGGTGAAAAGTGAGATGTGCTTTTTTCTTTTTTTAAAAGAAAACTAACTTTAGCTGGGCTTGGTGGTGCATGCCTGTAATCCAATCTATTTGAGAGACTAAGGCAGGAGGATTGCAAGTTCAAGGCCAATTTGGGAAAACTTAATGAGACCCTGTCTTAAAAAATAATAAAGGACTCAGGATATAGCTCTGTGGTAGAGAACCCCTCGATTCAATCCCAGTATCGCAAGTTATTGAGCTTATTCAAATTGCATATCATAATTTCAGTTTGATCAACTTAGATGTGAGCATGAGAGGTACATGGAATGTTATCAGCTTAATAAGCTGGATTCTTTTGATTGTGGAGCACAGAGAAGGCCATGGGTCCTGGTTCTTTTCAGAATTTTTAGTTAGAATATTACCTATTTAATATGTTAATGGCCTATACATCTATAATGGTCTATACTTCTACCATGAGTTTCTAAAACTATCTCTTTCTTAGCTTCTTTTAATTAGTCTAAAATACTTTCTATAGATTAACAAGGTATATAGGCACTAATTACATGGATTTACAATACTCTAAGATTTATTACACTTTTTAAGAATTTAGGCCTGGAGAAAAAACAGGCATAGGAAGTACAGGAAAGAATGTTCATGGAGTTTTTAGATTTAAAACTATAATCCTCTTTCCTACCCTGTTTATCTTCTATTTATCCTTATTTCTTCTAACTAAAATAAGAAATATTTTAGAAATAAGAAAATATAAAGTAATAGATAATCTGCACATGCATAAACAAACTTAAAGGCTCTTCATAAGATATGTATTCAGAAAAATGGCAGCATAGTGGAGTTTTTGGTTCTCTTGAGACAGATGTCACAAGCCATCCGTGGGCTATGTGTGTATTACATCAACATTGCAACCTAGTGAATAGGAGAATCTGGTGTCTGGGAACTTCCACTGGAAATTTCCTCTGGCCAAGACCATCCAACACATTGTGAGCCCTATTCAGCTCTACCTGGTCCCACACAGCAACAGAGATGGGGTGAGCTGCCAAGATGCCAGTCAACCTGCTGACTGCAAAACATCATGAAGCAAGGCTCCACCCCTGAAACCTTATCCCTGCACTCCCTTAAATAAATCATGGGAGCCATTTTTTAATTGTCCAGCTCCAACTCCTAGGTATGCTGGATCTATCAAGCAATCTACTTTAAAACTATAATTCTGACTTTGTGTCTTTTGTTCTTCACTAATTATTTCTGACTTATTTTCTCTGGTGGCTTACACCTTCCTGGACAGGAAGAAGGACGCCCTGGAAAGACATTGGCAGCCTTCCCACAGTCAGACACTCCCCCACCCAGAAAAAGGGAAAATGCACTATTGGGACCTTAACTCACAGTCTGTCAGCCAATAAATGTATGCCATGAGCTGGGTTTGGCGGCACATGTCTGTAATCCCAGCTACTTGGAAGGCCAAGGTAGGGGGATTAAAAGTTTGAAGCCAGCCTCAGCAATTTAGCAAGGCCCTAAGCAACTTGATGAGACCCTGTCTCAAAATAGAAAATAAAAAAGGCATGAGAGGGCTGGGGTTGTGGCTCAGTGGTAGAGTGCTTGCCTAGCATATGTGAGGCATTGGGTTTGATTCTCAGCACCACATATAAATAAATAAAATAAAGGTCCATTGACACCTAAAAAAAAATAATAAATAAAGGGGCTGAGAACATGTCAGTGTTTAAGCATCCTTGGGTTCAATCTCCAGTACACTCCCCCAAAGTATGCCATATTTCTTTCTGCTCCCCAACCCTTAAGTTCCTGATACTCAATAAGAAGTGTGATATGTGTTCTTCCTTATATCCTCCCTCTCTCAAACAATCTTACCAACCTCAAAAAAAAAAAAAAAAAAAAAAAACAGGTGCACCATTGAAGCAGGATGGCTTCATCTTAATATCTTCAAGGATATCACGAACAAAAGATAAAAGAACAAAACCATTGAAAAATCACCACAAAGAACTACAAATTGCTGGGGTCTAAACTTGTTACTCCCATGGCTTGTGTTTACTTCCACTTCCCACCCCTGTTCTCCCACATATGTGTTCTCAAATGTAGCAACTTGTCTTTATCACAAGGCAAAGATAACTATACAAGATGTGGCATTAATAGGAAAGATGTAACATTTGTTTCCAGACAGACTGACTAACCATTCCCAATCAAGGAAGAAATGCTCACATAAAAAGATAGTATAGTTGATCAGTAAGTCCTTCCCCAAAATGCTAAACTTGCTGTCATAGCCATAAATCCGCTGCTTCATCTGAGACTTTCCCAACAACTCAGAGTCTCAGAAGTGGTGTTGAGCTCCACCTCTGCCATTTCTGAGGATATAAATGCCCACCTGAGTCTCTGTGTGGCTGCCCATTGGAATAGTATTACAAAAATCAGGTCTCGTTCAACCTCTTCATGTGTGGGCACTGGCATTCCCTTCTGACACCAGGGCCCACATGAGGATGACACTTCTAATTTGACTTTGACCCCAAAGTCTGGTTTGAAAAAGTGTAGGGTAGTCTGAGGCAAGACTACAGGGAGGCTGTAAGTAGGCCAAATGGGTTTCCAGAAGGCACACTAGGGACTGGCCTGCCCAACAACACAGAGCAGGAGGAGGAGAAAGAAGAGGAGCCCTGGAATCCTAATTGGCTCAGAAGGTAATTATTTCCTTGGGATTAACCTCCCATGTGTCTGAATCACATACACTCATATTCAATTGTGCCACAAGAGGCTGTCAGTCTCTGCATCAATTCAAATATGCTTTTCCATATAGTAGCCTTTAAAACCAAAGATACCTCTCCTAAGTTACTCTCAGAATCAATTTGAGGAACAATGCCTTTGGGAACTAATGATATGATCTATGAATTAAATCATTTATTTACATTATGCCCTCTAATTCCAATAGTTTATTGTTTTTGTTCTTCCTGTGCACTCACTTTCTTCTTTGTAGCCACAAACTTCAAAGATGCTTTTTGCTGTCCCTGTATAACTTTTTCTTGGGTGAGGGGAATGGTTCCAAGTCTGGTGACCAAAGCTCAGAGTGACTGAAATCTGGGTTTGGTCTAGCCTCAAGGTGAGACCCACCACTCTTAATTTCATTCTAGCTATTAAGGGCTTGTATATTTTGATTAGTTTGAATTTCTTTCTGCACCCAGTGAACCAACTCCCAGGAGCTGAATACATTTCTAAATTCCATTGGTAACTTTTATCTTCAGTAACTCAGTACAGCTGTGTCTCCATATCATGTATGATCACACAGCCACCCAGGAATTGAAAGTTCTTCATCCCCCATCTTTTTATCCTTCTCAAATTATGTTTCTGTGAACCAATGCAAAAGATTTTTTTTAGCTTTTCCTTTCTAATGTACCCTCCTCTAAGAGGGAATTAGGCTACATATGCTAAAATCAGTGACTCTTAGGCCTGCAGATGCCCAAAGGGTAACTGAAAGCAGGATAAGCCTCTCTGACTTCATTTGAATCTGTCTCCTTTATTGCCTTCAACTTAAGGTCAGATTCCTGCTCAGTTCTACACACAAGCTCAATTCTACACACAACCATTTAAGGATTATTCATTTAAAAACTAGTAATGCAAGATTTATTAGCCCTAAGTTACCTAATCTATCTCATGCTCCTTCAAGACTGAGATAAGATTTTCAGAGACATTCAACATCAGACCTCTAAAGTGATGCCTAGAGTTACATTACAGCAACAGACCCCTGCAGTGGTGCCAAGAAGTGCAATCATCACCCAGTTTCAGGATCACAGGTCTGATAGATAAATGCCCTAAGCAACAAGTGGAAATTGCCCCTTTAAGAGACAAACACTTCTTAGAAGCAGCCTCAAAAAAGCAGAACTGAGAAAATGACCAACCAGACCACAGTTTGACCAAGACTGCTTCATATGCACACCTATGTTAGAAATTCTGTATTGTCACAAGGAATCAGATGTGTACTCAGAAGCAGCTCAACAAGACAAAATTTACTTCTGTAAAAGACATTCTACTGAAGGCTGGTAAGCAAGCACACTTGGATATGCAGTCTGCCTGGTTTTATTCCTAATGTAACACTACCCCTTACTCTGATAGGAGGAGCTCGGGGTTACAATCTACATGATTGGTTATTTTAAAATTGGGGCGGGCAAAGGAAAGGGCTGTGTAGAAAAATTGGCTATGATTTGTTACAGGTTGGGGAAGGTCAGAATGGCTATAAGAGGATAGTCAGGCCATCGTTTAGAG
The DNA here is from genome assembly GCF_052094955.1 of Ictidomys tridecemlineatus. NCBI lineage: Eukaryota > Metazoa > Chordata > Mammalia > Rodentia > Sciuridae > Ictidomys > Ictidomys tridecemlineatus. Next base: position 117,541,917 of record NC_135480.1, on the reverse strand, counting down.
ACTGGATCCAGGAATTTAGATAGATAGGCTATAGGTTGCCTTTCTTAGATCCCAATTCTAAATACTATATTCTGAAAATGAACCACCCAAATTTCTATTTCTCACACCTTTCTCCTCCTGCCCTGATTCTTCTATTAAAATGTCAGTGCCTCAAAGACAGGGCTGAGATGCTGGATCTCACTTTGCCTTCCCAATATGTCCATATAAAGTTCTTTTCCTGCTTTTCACTATGACCTATTATATTTGGTTTTTGGGATAAGTAGCCAGACCTAGATTGTTAGGACTTCTTGATTTGGGCTCTAGTAATATGCACACCAAAAAAAAAAAAAAAAAATCTTATCACAATTAAAACTTCCCTAGAGCCAGATGCATTGACATGTGCATATAGTCCCAGCTATTTGGGAAGCAGAAGCAGGAGGCTCCCACAGGCCTAGGAGTTAGAGGTCAGCCTGGGTCAACATAGTAAGAATGCATTTCTTTAAAATTTTTAAAGGACAAGGGTGTGGCTCTGTGGTAGAATGCTTGTCTAGGATGTTAGGCCTTGACTTCAGTCCCCAACACTACACAAAATAAATAAATAAATAAACTACTGTACAATGTTGTTTTACCTCCTTAGTGATAGAAGAAAATAATGGAGACCAACATCTAGATTGTATTGGGGCTAGTGATAAAGCTAAGTGGTAATGACTATAGTTATGCTCCCTTGTGGAGGCTTCCTGTGAGCTATGTTAAGTTTTTAGTGTGAACCAAGGCCATGAGTCCAGTATGTTATGGTCAGTATGCATTCAAGTTAAGAATACTGTGATTCAGTGTATGCACTTAAGGTCATAAACATTTGCTTGTGAGCATGTGCCCACTGATATATCCTGTTGGCAGTGTGCTTTCTTTGTCTGTCCTGCATATAAAAACAGCCTGTGTAAAAGACTTGGGATGCTAAATGGAACTGATTGGGGCAAAAATGGATGGGCTGGGAGCTGAAGCTGAGGCTGGAGTCTGGAGGCTGTTGCCACCTCTGAACCAAGCAGATCAGGTTCAACAATATTCTGTTCTCCAAACCCTTAAATGCAAACTGGAAAGAGCGGAGATTAAGGCAGAGAATTTTTGTTTGTTTGTATATGCCAGATTGTTAGATTCTCTCCTGAGATAAAAATTTGTTGTATAAATTAAATGTACAGATAAAATTCTCACCTAAAGAGCAACAACTTCATTTGCAAGTGCTTCTCAGGAAAAGAAAACAAAATCTGCTTTGCTTGAGGTCTACTAAAACTGAGTAAGGCCACTTGAGCCAAAGGGACCCTGAAAAAGGTGATCAATGTTATCGTAACCAAGATTTTGTTGTAGGAGGAAATAACTTGCCTTAGGAAGAAAAACAAACTACCCCCTTAAAAAGAGAGGTATTAATGTAGATTTATTTTCTTCTGGAAAAAATTTTAAAATATGAACTGAGTCAGCTTTCTCAAACACCCTAAATATATGTGACTAGAGATATGTATACATTTGAAAGCTTAGGAAAACAATTTACCAAGTGGTATTCTCCTAATTAAAATTGTCTGTAATGGCTATACACAATGGAATATTACTAAGCATTAAAAGAGAATAAAATTATGGCATTTGCAGGTAAATGGATGGAGTTGGAGAATTTCATGCTAAGCGAAGTAATCAAATCCCCCAAACAAAGGCCAAATGTTCTCTGATAAGTGGATGCTGATCCATAAGGTTGCAAGGGTGGGAGGAATGAAGAAACTTTGATTGGACAAAGAGGAGGGAGAGAAGGAAAAGAGATGTGTAGGCAGGAAAGATGGTGTAATAAGATGAACATCATTACCCTAGGTACACGTATGACTTGCTCATATGGTGCAATTCTACATTGTGTACAACCAGAGAAATAAAAAGTTGTGCTTCATTTGTGTTCAGTGAATCAAAATGCATTCTGCTGTCTTTTATAATTAATAAGAACAATTGTTTTTAAAAAATTGTAATGGCAATCTCTTTTGGACTTATCTAAAAATAGGAAATTTAGTTGGGATGTATTTATGTCATTTAATGTTCTATAACTGGATAAAGGTAACCTTTATCAACAAGATGTATATAGAATTTTGTGTCATTTTTTACACTGGTATAAGGGTACAGATAGATTAGAATGGTGGGAACATGAGGTTAAAAGACTAATTCTATAAAATGAGTCCATTCTACTGACTCCATGCTTTGTTTGCCAAAAAATCTGTCTGCAGCCATGCCTGGCCTAAGTAGTGAGGATATGTCACATACCTCAGCAAACCGAGGCAGTGCATAGAAGACCTGGTAGTCAGTGTGGGTAATGAATCTTGGGGATCAAGAGGATAAGAGCCAATTATCAAAGAAAATACAATGGGTTGCTAACAGTTAATCATGGACATTACATTTTCCTGCACATTGGTTGCTAATGATTAATTCCTATGCTCCTTCTCCTTCCTTCTCCTAGGCACTTACAGGGAAAAGAAAGAAAAGGCAAAAATTAAAGACAGGGATTCTGGGATCTATAAAAGAGTAAGACACATTCCCTACCATGGACTACCAGCTCTGGGGCCCCTTCTCTTTGAAGAGGTCTGCTGTTTCTGCCCCTTGTTAAATAAAACTTGCTTTCTTTGCTTGCCTCAGTGTTTCTTGGGTATTTAATCATCAAGACTGGAGAACAAGGACCATTCCTGATCTCTAAGACCAGTATTACTGGGATGGGAATTCAAATGTATTTTTGGAAGGTAATGAGAGTTTGATTTGTTTAAGTGCTCTCTTGGCCCTTCTGTTTTATTCATGTTTCAGATATAATGTTATATTACCTGATATTCTGATAGATTCAGAAATAATGCATGAGAACTTTGCCAAATACTATTTAAGAAAAATGCAAAGATCAGCTTCAGAAATAGATCACTTTAAGGTTTGCAAAGAACTCCCCTTCACCTGAGATAAGGCTCTGCTCTCACACTATTCCATGTTAGGATGGCTCCAAAGTAGACTAGAATTAAGCACCTTTAAATTTATGCTCAAAAGGTAGATTTGTTGTTGTTGTTTTTGTAAGGATTACTGTGATTTCAAAATAAACAGGGGCTATAATACATAACTAAAGGTTGGGGGTTACAAAAAATTTTGTTTCTTGGTTCACAGCTATTATACAAAGTAAATGTGTTTTTGCTCTTGTGAACTTCATTTTGTATTTTCCTTGTAAAACTTTGTAACTGTTGTCTATTAGTGTCTTGCAGAAGTACAGCTTCTAATAGAACAACCTGGGTTAATTTGAGACAATAGCTATGATACAGAGCTGGCTTCTACCTTTATAATTGCTGAAACCAATTAAATGGAAGAGGTAACAATCAAATTATAAACATTGAAGTAAAGCCTCAGTAGTCCTACTTCAAGACTGGTGAAACTGACCTGCTGGAGGTTTAACCCAAAACTTGAAGAGCAAATTTAAAGAAGTAAAATGGCCAAGGATAAAGCAGCCAATATTTTGGCCCTTGCTCTCTAAGTTTATCCAGGGCCCAGTGAATGATGGGACCCCTTGCAACTCCGGTGAGTCACCTGACTTCCTAATCAGGGGGATTGAGAGGACCTTAGAGAACAGGAAGCAAACCAGTGCACATTCTGCAAAGAGAAGGATCATTGGAGAGGGAATTGTCCCTGATGCTTCCAAGGAAGCCACATTTGGTCAGCAAAACTCTGACCCATCCTAGAAGATAGCACAACTCATAGAGGAAAAACTAAAGGAGCTAAAAGACTTCTCATATGTTCCTAAGAGTGACACCTGGCAAATCTCAGCTGACTCTTAACAGATATAGGAAAAAGGTCAATTTTTACCAACTTGGTCTTAAACACATGGCAGAAGAGTATAAACAAAACACAGTCATACATGAACATTTAAAAGATAAAACAATTGTTTTACTTGAGATGTACGTTTATGACCATCTTCCTGAAATTAAGTAAAACTGAGAGGTTATAAAGGAAGGGTTTTTATACAGAAGTGCCTGATAAATATCACAAAAAGCTCTGTCAGAGTACAAGTTTGTTCTGAGTCAATTTAAGACCTATTTTTTGTGGGGGGAGGTCCTAATATGATTATTATGAGCTGCTTCTCATTTCTTCTGGAGTTAGCAATTCATCACTTCTCGCCTGGCAACTTGATTTTCAACACCTGGACAAAAGACACGCTTCAACCAAGCTGAAAAGGACATTACTAAGTGTCCTAATCACCAGCACAGCTATCTGAATTGCTTAAAAGGGTAGAACTCATTGCTATGGGTGATTTCCACTTCAAAAAGTTAGCATGTCTAAGATGGATGGCAATACCAAAGGGCACAAGAACAAAAATGAAAATGAAACCAAAAGGCATAAAAGAAAAGGGGGGGATTGGTGAGTTAAGTGGTCCATTTTCAGAACTCAGCATTACATCTTAGTTGGGATATAACATACAATCATAGTCATTTTTAGATCCAATTGTAGCCATTTTAACTATAGCCCTTCCCTTTGCCTGCCCCAATTTTAAAAGGATCCAGTCATGTGAATTGTAACCCCAAGCTCCTATCAGAGAAAGGGTCAGTGCTTCATTAGGGATAAAAACAGATGGATTGCCCATCCAAGTGTGCTTGCTTGCCACCCTTTGGTTAGCAACACAAATAAAATTTGCCTTACTGAGCTACATCCAAGCACGAGTTTAATTCCTTGCAACATCCTGGTATTTCTTACACCACTGTGAATTGTACCCAGATAGGTTTTGTTTGTTCGTTTTATTCAGGGCACTTTCTAATGAAGGCCATGTTGTAAATACAGAAACTATTAGGAACCTCTCTGCAGAAATCAGCAGGTCCAAGATACAGGTACCTGAATACACTCAGATTCTAGGAGCCCCTTGCTCTGTTGGAAACAGGAAGGGCTGTACCCAGAAATGTCACCTGACCAAATAGAGCATCCTATCAAATCTTAAAAGGGGAAATAATTTTGTTCCTATGTTATAATCTAACAGTACCAGAACTCATTGCCATGTCCTTTGTGACTGGCAGCTTTCATACCCTGAATAAGATAAGCAATCAGGGTAATGGGCCCCTATTAGGTTTTTACTTTTTATAAATATAAAGACTACCCTGTGAGGTTAAACATTCAACTCAACTCCTTTGTCCAGAGCAGAGTGAAAAAACAAATGGGGTGTATCCAAATGGAGGTTTCAGAAAAACCTCAGACTCAAGGACTGAAAGGGCAAATCAATTAGAAACTCCTGGGACAAGCCTTGGTACACTCTCAATGTTACTGCTGTTTACCGGTAATGAGTCCTTGCTTCCCCAATGCCGAAGTATAACACCAGAGAAGCACACCGAGGCAAGTTTAGAGTGGAAAGTAGAAGCTTTAATAAGGACAGAAGAAAAGACTTCTTCCCAGAGGAAGAAGGGGACCCAAGAGGTGGAATATGTGGAAGGGCCATGTCTTCCCCTTTTTATAGCTAAGGTCTTCTTTCAGCTTCCCACATTTCTGCAGGTGTTCCTGTCCTTTGTTCTGTTATCTTGAAGTGATAGAATGTAGGTGGGGAGACCCAAAAGGTGAGGGGCAGATGGGCCAGAGGAGTAATCTGGGCAGGAAGGGTCTGGGGCCACTTCTGATTAGCATCTCCCTGTTTGCTGGGAGCTGTTTCATTAACATTTCTTTAGAATGGGCTCTGGGCCTTGGGAACATTAACATTTCAATTCCCCAAGTGCTGTGCCAAGGCCAATGTCTCGGCTTGGCACCAGAATCACGAGGCACTCACAGCTTTGTAGGTTCAAACAGCAATTCTTTATTCCAGCTCTCACACCACCTCCACACAGGTCCAGGGGCAAACGCGTTCTGCTGTCTCCCGCACAAACCACCTACTCCACCAGGCTATCTCCAAATCCCATTTTAATCTCACGAGAACTCAACGGGAACAAGCAGCAGGAACACCCTAATCCCAGCAATAATCTTCAACTTCCAACTTCCCTAAAACCCATTATCTTAAACTGGCAACGCCTTAAACTCAAGGAGCCGGTTACTTCCTCAAACCTGATCAGCTCTAAACCCGAATCCGCCTTGGTCCTTGAGCAAGGTCACCTTATTAAAGCATGCATGCAATGTTCCATCAAATGTCCTCTAAGCAGCATGGGGTATGCTTGGCAAGGAAATTTCGATGCGTCATTCCTACTTGGTAATGGCCCTCAGCATCTCCCCCCTTCTGATTAATTAAACAACAAGCAATGCGGCTTAGGACCGTGCCTGGTAGGTTGTCCAATTCAACATATGGTTCTTACCCATCATCGGATGAACTGACCTCTAGGCGTCAGTCCTCTGTCTTAGGTTGAATCCACTGCAATCAGATCAACCCGTCGCTGACTACCGGTCCAGTATTCAGCCATGCTTGTGGATAGGCCTAAGCACCAGTGGGGGGGTGAGGTTCTTGCCTCACCTCTGTTGGCCCCCAAATTTAACCTTGGTGCCAGTGGGGGGGTGAGGTTCTTGCCTCACCTCTGTTGGCCCCCAAATTTTAGACCATCACTAGTAGAAGGGAGGAAGATACAGAAATGCCACGACACCAAGCCAATTGACGGCTCCTTTGGAAAAATTGCATCACTGGTGACACCATCAGCAAAGATGCCAGCATTACCACAATTAACATGGGGTGCGCTGGCAAGGAAATTGCATCACTGGTGACACCATCAGCAAAAATATGCCAGCATTACCACCATTCGCTGCACCAGACGATAGATCACAATGCATGCAACTGATAAATAGTCCAGTCAGGTTCTGCAGGCAGTTCAAAGTGGAAGAGTCTATCAATATGTCCATTTCCTCACAAAGTAAATCAAATCCTTGATTGAGCATTACTTGTTGAGTTATATTCATTGATGCATCAGTTTATACAGTTTACTGTGGTAGCTATCATAGAAGCTGTAGTTTGGTTTTCTTAGTCTTCACCGGCACTGGGATGGAGATGGGAATTCTGGTAATGATGTTAAAGAGACATTATCCTGAACAGAATTATTAAATATGATGAAAAGGAAAAGTGAAAGTAAACAAACAGATCTGTTAATCACCTTTAAAAACAATAGTAAGCAAACAGATCTATTAACCACCTTTGAAAACAATCATTAACAGCTGTTTACCTAATTAGATTAAACCACTTAAATCACGTGAATAAAAAAAAATTCGGATCCATTTTTTCATGAGCGCTCCTCATATAAAAATATGGACATACACACATACTGACATGCAACACAAAACAGTGCAGACATAACATACAACACATAAGACAATAATAACGGCCTTGTAGCTTTACCTAGGTAAAATCTCCATTGCAATGTTTAAAAACTCCACAGTCAAAAACTAAAAAACAGTCAAAAAACAAAACTGATCAGAAAAACATTAACCTAGGTTTGTATGAGCTCAAAAAATAAAATAGAACTTTATGATGTGGGAAAAAGCAATAATAAAATAGATATTGAAAAAAAGGCACCGTGGTTAATCACTGTCGCAGATGTAAGAATAGCCAAGCTGGAGCTCTGGATTTCAGCTGTTATGGATTTCAGTCAAATCATCTTCTTTTTCTGTAGAAATTGTTTTGGTTAACCTCTCTGGAATCCAAATTGGCTGCTGTTCTCCCTGTGGGAACACACAAACGGAACCCCGACTCCAGACAATAACTGGGTCAGGACCTTTCCATTGTCCTGTTAGAATATCTTTCCAAAGTACCTTAGGCTTATGTACATTTTTCGGATACATATGTCTTTCCGCAGCACTAAGTCCTGATGAATCCAAATTTAGAAAGTTTAGAGTAAAAAGGGTTATTTTAAGTTTATCTTTGGGGGATATATACCCCTTTCCAATTCCCTCTTTTTGCTTTAATAGGTACGTTTTAATAGTTTGATGAGCTCTTTCAACTATGCCTTGTCCCTGTGGATTGTATGGGATTCCTGTTATATGAGTAATACCAAATGATGAGCAAAATTGTTTAAAAGATTTAGACGTATAACCAGGACCGTTATCAGTTTTTAACTGTTTAGGAACACCCACAGTGGCAAAATTTTGTAAGCAATGAGCTATAACATCTTTAGTTTTTTCTCCGGCATGAAGGGAGCCCATCAAAAATCCGGAAGAAGTATCAACTGTAACATGTAAATATTTTAATTTTCCAAATTCTGGCAAGTGTGTGACATCCATCTGCCAAATATGGTTAGGTATCAATCCTCTAGGATTGACTCCAAGATTAACTTGTGGTAAAAAGGTCACACAATTTTGACATTGTTTTATTATATGCCTGGCTTGTTCCTTAGTTATTTTAAAACGCTTTTGTAAAGTATTAGCATTAACATGAAACCTTTTATGAAAATTTGTAGCTTCTTCTACAGTAGAAAAAATATGTATATCATGTGTAGTTTTATCTGCTAAATCATTGCCCAAACTAAGGGCTCCAGGCAATCCTGTATGTGCCCTGATATGTCCTATGAAGAATGGATCTTTTCTATCCCAGATTAGACTTTGTATAGTGGAAAACAAAGAGAAAACAGTAGAGGAAGGGGAAATCCTACCAGCATCTTCAAGGGATGTTATAGCATTAACTACATACTGGCTATCAGAGAATAAATTAAATACAGAATCTTTGAACATCACAAAAGCTTGTAGAACTGCATTAAGCTCTACCTTTTGAGCTGACTGTTTGGGAACTAAAAATGTAAAAGTTTGATCAGGGGTAACTACTGCAGCTGTACCATTATTAGACCCATCAGTGAATATATTTGGAGCATTCATGATAGGTGTTTTTCTTGTCATTTTAGGAAAAACTACAGGATGCTTAGACCAAAAAGACAACAAAGGATTAGATGGTAAATGATTATCAAATGAAACATTCGATTTACACATGATTATTGCCCAAGTATTTAATTCATTAGCTAACTCATCAATTTGCTCCATAGTATATGGAGTAATAATTTTATTGGGAGAAATTCCAAACACTGTCTTTGCTGCTCTTATACCTTTGAGTATTAATTGTCCTACAGCCTCAGGATACCTAGTAAGAATAGTGTTAGGAGAATAAGATAAATGTATCCACAATAATGGACTTTCCTGCCAAAATACTCCTGTAGGAATATTTCTTGTTGGTAGTACAATAAATAATAAAGGCAAACTTATATCAATTCTATCTAAATGCATATTTTCCATATATGTCTCAATAATTTTTAATGCCTTTCTAGCTTTAGGAGTTAACATTCGGGGTGAATTTGGATCTGATGGACCTTTTAGAATATCAAATAAAGGTCCCAACTCTCCTGTTGGTATGCCTAGATAAGGCCTTATCCAATTTATATCTCCCAACAACTTTTGAAAGTCATTAAGTGATTTGAGTTGATCTACTCGTATTTGAATTTTAGGTGGACAGACCATGGTTGAGGATAATAGAACTCCTAAATAATTAATTGGAAAATTTAATTGTACTTTGTCTATTCCTATCTCTAGATTATAATTTTTTAACAAGATTGTAAGTGTGGCATAACATTCCAGCAATGTGTTTTTATCTTTATGTGCCAATAATACATCATCCATATAGTGAAATATTTTTAGTTCAGGATTTTGATTTCTAAGTGGCTGGATTGCTTTATTAACATATATTTGACACATAGTTGGACTGTTAGCCATTCCTTGAGGGAGTACTTTCCATTCATATCTCTCATCAGGACCTTCATGATTTAATGCAGGGATAGTAAATGCAAAACGTGGACTATCCTCGGAATGAATTGGAATCGAAAAAAAGCAATCTTTAATGTCTATAGCTAAAACATGCCACGTTTTTGGTAAAGCAGACAATTGAGGAATCCCTGATTGAGCAGGTCCCATAATGACCATTTCATTATTAATTGCTCTTAAATCTTGTAATAATCTCCATTTACCCGATTTCTTTTTGATAACAAAAATGGGAGTATTATGGGGAGATACGGAAGGTTGTAAATGTCCTTCCGCTAATTGTTGTTTGACCAGATCATGGGCTACTTGTATCTTTTCTTTAGTCAGGGGCCACTGAGGAACCCACACTGGTCTTTCTGATTTCCAAGTAATTTTGATTGTCTCAGTGGCCCTTTCTGAAAATCCAACCCATGTCTGTCTGTTCCTTGATCTATTTGAATTGGCGCTGCTATACCTTGTTCTTGTTTTTCTAATCTTTTTTCTTTCCTGATACCTTGTCTAGCCCTAGTAGTGGGCACATTAGGATTGATGTTATTTGTTAACATCAAACCTAGTTGATCTAGGACATCTCGTCCCCATAAATTAATAGGAAGGTGATCCAAAACATATGGCTGTATAGTTCCTTCACATCCTTCAGGATCCTTCCAATCTAATACCATAGCACTTCTATGGGGATTAGTCGCCACTCCTAGGCCTCGAAGCGTTTGAGTGGCTTGTTGTAATGGCCAATGTTTTGGCCATTCTTGAAGAGATATGATGCTAAGGTCAGCACCTGTGTCCAGCAGTCCATTAAAGTCACGACCCTGAATATTTAGTTTTAACATTGGGCGAGAATCTAAATTTAAAGACAACATAGCCCAATCTACACCTGTGGAGCCTAATCCCTTGGAACCTCTTTCTACATTAAGACTAGAGAACTTATTATGTAGGCTGGGTAGTATTAACAACTGTGCTATTCTCTCTCCAGGTGAAATTACTGATATACCTCCTGGAGAACTAGCTATAATTTTTATTTCACCTACATAATCGGGATCAATTACCCCAGGACTTATCATAAGTCCTTTTAATGTAGATGAACTATGTCCCAACAATAAGCCTACTGTTCCTTGGGGAAGAGGTCCTTTTACTCCTGTGGGAATGATTTGAACTCCCATCTCTGGAGTTAATACTGCTCTGGCAGAGGCGCAGATGTCCAACCCTGCGCTCCCTCGGGTTTGTCTGATGAGGGATTTAATGGACAATGTGTCCTGGGCACCACCCTGATGGGGTTTCTGGGTTCCTCCACTGCCCCGTATATTTGTGGTTGTGGGCCCCGGAGCATTGGGCCCCCCGATCCGTTTTTTGGCAATGAAGCCTGGTGCCTTTCTCCACGATATCGTGGGTAAATACCTGATCCTTGTCCGTTTTTTGATAAGGGAGTACCTTCTATGGTGGTTTGAGAACGGCATTCATTAGCCCAATGTCTCCCTCTACGGCATCGTGGGCAAATACCCGGTATTCTATTCCTTTGATTTCTAGTTTTGTTAAACCCTCCTCTTATGGGGCAACTCCTTTTAAAATGTCCTGTTTGTTCACAATTATAGCATGTTTCTAGCCTGGCATCTAAAGCCTGTTGTACTGCAGCTGCCAAGACTTGCCCTTGTTCATTAACATCTCTACATAATTTAATATATGTGTTTAAATCTTCATGTCTCCATGGTCTAATAACCTCTCTGCAGCAACGATTTGCTTGGTCATAAGCCAGTTGTTTTATTAATGGCATTGCTTGTTCTGTGTCACCAAAAATTTTGGCAGCCGTTTGAATAAGCCTATCTACAAAGTCAGCGTAAGGTTCATTAGGTCTCTGTATTACCTTAGATAGCTGACCTTGTAAATCTCCATGTCCTTGTAAAGTCTTCCATGCCCTAACTGCGTCTGCAGCAATCTGTACATATACAGCAGGATCATATTCCATTTGTTGCCGCTGACCCTCATAAGGTCCCCTTCCTAATAACATTTCAAGACTTCTTTGAGGGTAACCGGCTGCTGCATTTCGCCTAGCTGTCTCCATGCAAAATTCCTCATTGGCAACCTTCCATAACAAATATTGTCCTCCATTTAGCACAGATTTACACATGCTAGCCCAATCTGCTGGCGTCATGTCCAAGTTAGTAATGGACTCCACCATGCTTACCGTGAAGGGGGCTTGAGGACCATAGGTTGTTACAGCCTCCTTTAACTGCTTCACTGTTTTAAATTCTAAAATACGGTGAATTCGCCGCCCTCCTGCCTGTTCAAATACAGGGCATGCTAATCTTTGAGGTCCTGTCTCAGGATCCCATCTATCAACTACGGGGTTTGAGGGCCACTCAGCTGTCTCCATCGGTGGGGCTGTTGGTTGAATTACACCCTCTGGTAAAACAGAGTTAGTGACAGCCTCTTGTTGTGGCCTTTTTTCTAATAACCCCTTTTCCTTTAAATTTTCTCCCTTTCTCTGACTAGCTCGAGAGACCTTCTCTTTTGCTTGACCTAAAATGTCTTCCTCCATGGTCTGAATCTCTAACAATTTACTTAACACTTTTTCGGCTTCTTTTTTAATAATTTCTAATCTTCTATAAAGATAACGCAATCCAATAAGATAACACAAAACAAAACCACAACTGAATGAAACAAAAACTGAATAAAAATTCACTGTATCAATTTTCTCTTTCTCGGGGCTAACAAACTTCAAACCTTGAGCCAACCATTTTTCCCAGTTTGCCTGAGAAATTTCTAGGGATAGGCAGCTTGAAACAAAAATGAAATAAATCAAAACAAGAACACATTGTTTTTTGAAATGGTCACCCATTCTCTCGCCTTCCCTCAGGGGGGAGCGATTTTACTCACCTCCAAATTTCAGACGTTCCGCGTACGGGCCACCAAAATGCCAAGGCCAATGTCTCGGCTTGGCACCAGAATCACGAGGCACTCACAGCTTTGTAGGTTCAAACAGCAATTCTTTATTCCAGCTCTCACACCACCTCCACACAGGTCCAGGGGCAAACGCGTTCTGCTGTCTCCCGCACAAACCACCTACTCCACCAGGCTATCTCCAAATCCCATTTTAATCTCACGAGAACTCAACGGGAACAAGCAGCAGGAACACCCTAATCCCAGCAATAATCTTCAACTTCCAACTTCCCTAAAACCCATTATCTTAAACTGGCAACGCCTTAAACTCAAGGAGCCAGTTACTTCCTCAAACCTGATCAGCTCTAAACCCGAATCCGCCTTGGTCCTTGAGCAAGGTCACCTTATTAAAGCATGCATGCAATGTTCCATCAAATGTCCTCTAAGCAGCATGGGGTACGCTTGGCAAGGAAATTTCGATGCGTCATTCCTACTTGGTAATGGCCCTCAGCAGTGCTGCTCTGCTTTCCCAGGCTCCATTCTCAGCATGGCCTTCATTTTTTTATTTTACTCAATATTAGACCCAATTTACCTATCTACACTAACTACCTATCTTTAAATCTGGCTTCCTTCCCCCATCTAATTTTGGGAACTGCTTATTGCTGTAAGGAAAGGGGCAGAAGACCATTCTGGATTCTTCTAGCTGAAAGGGGGTGGTGTTGAGCAAGCAGTTTTGGAGTCCCCCTTTTAAAAATTGGCTCTATGGAGTGGTCCATGATAGAAGTTCGATTGAGAAGTAACAGGCTGGAGGGCCATTTGAGTGATGGGTGGTCTATAAGATAAACAAAAATATATTAGTATTGGAACTAGATTAATGCAGCAATAAATGCCACAGCATAGGAATATGCCAATGAGTATGATGACAAAGACAGAGACTAACAATGTTTTTTTCATCAGGAAGTACCAGAGAACCAAGAGCTAAGATATTGTTCCCATGACAAGGTTGGCAAGGACATGGCTTCTATCTGAGCATGTAAATCTTTAAGGATATTTATCACGTTGACAGAATTGTCAGGGATGTAAACACAACATTCAGTTTTAATAATGGCACAAATACTGCCTTGAGCTGCAGTGAGGACATCTAAAGTCATCCGGTTTTGTAAAATGGCCTTCCTCATAAGTGTTACTTCAGTGTTAAGAAGACAGATACTTTCCTCAATATCATGGAGGGCAGTTTGAGTATAATTGTTTAAAGTCTCTACATGCCACATTACATCTTCTAAACCAGTTTGTGGGATAAACAGTGAAGCTAGATAATCATACCAATTAAACACAGATTGTCCCCATCTATGTTTGAGATTGGGGAGGTTTGCTGGCTGCTTTATATTTGGGGTCCATCTCCCCTGCATCCAGGGGTACACAATAGTACATCTTCCTATCCAGCCTGGGGGAAGCCTGGGCCATAGGTTAGTTCCACATATCCATTAAGTCCCATTGGGTGCTGGCCAAATAATTTTAGGTCTAGAGAGCCAATCTGTTCCAAACCAATCATTGGCTTGTAAAAGTATAATTTGTTGGCATAGCAACTCCAGGATCCATCCTAATTCTCAAGTAGCATTAGGCCATGGGTAGCATTAGGCCATGTGTCATATGTATGGTCATAGGTATGGTTTTGTTGTCCCAACAGATTGAGGCTTCTTGGTTTATATGCCCAATAGTGGGAGTGAGCCATAAATCTTCTTTTGTATTTAAAATTCCTGAGAGATCATGGGAGGTGTAGACTATAAGGTCTCTTCCCAGGGTGATTTTAATTGCCCCAGGGACTACCCAGGCTACTGCTGCTACTACCCTCAAACAATGAGGCCATCCTCCAGACACTAGATCAAGGTTCTTATTGAAATAAGCTACTGGCTGTTGAGCTGGTCCTTTCCTTTGTGTGACCACTCCTAGGGCTATTCCTCCTCTCTCAGTGACAAATAGGTTGAATTTTGTTCAGTAGGTAAGCTGAGGGCAGGGGCTTGGAGTAAGGCCCTTTCAATGTCTTAAAGGCTTTAATCTGTTCTGGTTCCCATATCAGGGAAGTTGTTCCTTGGCATAGTTTCTCTTTGAGGAGGCTATAGAGAGGCTTAGCTATTTCCCCATATCCCCGGGGATCCAAAGCCTACAGTATCCAGTTATCCCTAGGAAGCGTCTAATTTGTCTTATAGTTTGAGGTAAAGGATATTTCCTATAGGGGTTATTTTTTCTGGTCCTAGCTTGAGAGTTCCTTGAGACATCTGTAGTCCTAAATATTGAACTTGTTTTTGGCACAATTGAGCTTTTTTCTTTGAGACTTTATAACCTTTATCAGCTAAGAAGTTTAAAAGTTCTTCAGTAGCTTCCTGACATTCTTTTTGAGTAGAGGCACACAAAAGTCTTTCATCCACATACTGTAGGACAGTCAGAGATGTTTTATCTCTGAACTCTGTTAAATCTTTACCTAGGGTTTGGGCAAGCAAATGAGGGCTATCTCTAAACCCTTGGGGCAATACAGTCCAAGTTAGTTGAGATCTGCTATCTGGTTTCTCAAAGGCAAACAGATATTGTGATTGGAGGTCTAAGGGTATACAGAAAAAGGCATCCTTTAAATCTAACACAGTAAACCAAGCAGTGGCTGCTGGAATCTCAGATAACAGAGTTTATGGATTAGGAACCATAGGGTGGAGAGGAACAACTGCTTCATTAATTATTCTCAGGTCCTGAACTAGTCACCACTACCCATTGGGTTTTTGAATTCTTAAAATGGGTGTGTTACATGGGCTGTTGCAGGGCACTAAAAGTTTCTGACTTTTGAGGTTCTGAATGATCTTTAATAAGCCCTTTTTTTCCTCTGGGCATAGAGGATATTGTCTCTGATGCAGAAAGACAGAAGGGTCTTTTAAGACTATTTTGATTGGAACTGCACTTTTTGCCCATCCAATTTTGCCTTCAGTAGCTCACACTTCAGGGTTTATATTACATTCTAATAAAGGCAAACATAATGGCCCTCTCAGTCCCAAATTCATTGTAATGGATGTCTGAAGTTTTGAAAGTAAGTCTCTTCCCAATAAAAGGGTAGGACATTCTGGGACTATCAGAAATGCATGAGAAAACATCATCCCATCCCACTCACAACTCAGTGGGGGAGTAAACTTTCTGGTGATCAGCCATCCAGACACTCCTTGTATGGTTATAGTATTAGAGGAAAGAGGTCCGGGGTAAGAGGTGAGCACAAAATAATTGGCACCAGTATCTAAGATGAAGTTGATCTCTTGGCTCCCTACAGAGAAGCATACCCAGGGCTCACGTGCAGTGATAGGAGTTACGAGAGCCAGCACTGAGCCCGGGTCCTGTCAGGCCTGTGTGGAGGAGCCTGGCTTCAAGGACCTATGCCCCTGAGGACAGTCACTCTTCCAGTGATTGCCTTGACATTTAGGGCAGGGCTTTTGAGGTGGCTGCTTGGCTATTGGGCAATCCTGTTTGAAATGTCCTTCCTCTCCACAATGGAAACGTTGAAATGTCCTTTCTCTCCACAATGGAAACAAGTCCCTTTTGTGGATTGAAGAGCATTCATCTTCCTCTTTTTTCACCCTGGGAGCTTACTTCTCTAAGAGCAAATACCAGTGCTTCAGTTCTTTTTCTGTCTCTGAGCTCTTTTTCCTTCTTTTCCTCTTGATCTCTATTATAAAAAATGGAAGTAGAAAGTCAGAGGATGTTACCTAAAGATTGATCAGGGCCATATGCCAATTTTTGTAACTTCCTCTGAATGTCTGGGGCTGACTGAGTGATAAATTTGTCCTTTAAAAGTAGTCGGCTCTCTGTGGATTCCAGATCCACAGTGCTGTGTTTTCTCATTGCCTCTCTGAGTTTCTCCATGAAAATAGCAGGGCTTTCTTGGGGTCCCTGAATAATTTCTAAACCTTATAATAGTTAATGAGCTTTTGCTTGATTCTCCTGAGGGCCTCAAGGATCAACACTTGGAAATGGCTAATTTTCCAAGCATCTTGATCATCATTTGGGTCCCACTCAGGATCATTTCTGGAAACTGCCTGTGCTCCAGATGGGTAATTGGGTTTTCTCCTAGTCTGTTCTGCTGGGCAAGAGCAAGGTGTAGGTCATCCCCAAATTCATCAGCTGCTCTTAGGGCTGCTTTCTTCTCATTGAAAGTCAAATTCTGGTGAAGTAATAGCATAATATCTTTCCAAGTGAGGTCAAACACCTGGCATAAGTTTCAAAATATCTCAATATATTTATCTGGGTCCTCCGAAAATCTCCCCAAGTATGTTTTTATCTGCATTAGGTCTTAAAGGGAGAAGGAGGTATATACTTTGATTGGTCCAAATTCTCCTCCTGGCATCTCCTGGAGAGGTAATATATTTGATCTGTCTATTGGGGTAGATGCAGAGAGGCCAGGTTATGGAGGACAGGAGGGCTGCTGTTGCACACCAACAGCAGATGAAGATTTTGTGGGTCCTCCTGATTCTTTCTCCTCAGTAGGTGAGTCCTCAAGATTTTCTCTTTCATGGCAGATATCATAGCTAAATCTACTTTACATTGTTGGCATAATTTAGGGTTTTCCCTGAGGGCAAAGAAAACCTGAACATACTGCACCTCACACCATTTCCCTTCCCTTTTGCAAAATTTATCAAGCTGTAAAATTGTATTAAAATTGATACTTCCCTCTGGTGGCCAGGTTTCTCCATCAGGGAGTTTGTACTGAGGCCAGGCCTGGTGGCAAAGGAAAATGAGGCTCTTTTTCTTGAGCATCTGAGGGTCAAATCTATCCCAATTTTTCAATATGCAGGTTAGTGGTGCATCTGGCATATTGGAGAGAGAAGCTCCCATCTGAGTGAGAAGAGAAAAAGAAACAGGACTCTGGCGTCTGAGCCTGAGAAAACTATTCTCATTAGGGACATTTCTCTAAGCTTGAGCTTCCTAAATGGTCCAGAAAACCCGTCTCTCACCTTGCTTTGCCAAGGGTGTTTCTGTTCCCCTTTGGCAAAGTGCTAGGGTATCAGTTTGTCCTGTGCCAGAGAGCCTGGGAGGATTCAGACTTAAGGGTCTTACTGCTTTCCTTCCTGCCACTAAAAACCCACAGCAAAAGAGAATCATGTGCTCTTCTTGTTGCCCTTTGCTCTGTAGACTAAAGGAACCTCCTGAGGGTAAGGGATATCTACTGGTTGTAAGGTAGCCCTTTCTATCGGAGAGACTACTGAAAGAGTTGATTCTAAAAATGCCTCCCTCTAGCAGCTTAAAAAGAACACAGCACATTTTAAACATCAGAGCGGTAAAACAGACTTGTGAAAGTTACCTATGCACCTTAGGGAACCTGGGCAGCTTTTATTAATTAACCCATGTCTTTCTCTCAGTCCTACAACCTGAACTGCTAACATTTCTGACTAGCGAAGGAAGGGCAGCATCCAGGAGGGAATGGATGCGGGGTTGGGAGTGTTGCGTAGCCCATACAGAGGCAAATGTAATTGGGGCTTTCCCTCAGTGCCATTCATCTACCAATCACCCTTAGGGCTGTCGGGAGGGGGTTCAAGAGAAAGGAACCTTAGGAATATGTCTGAGTATAGCCCAGACAGGAATTCCGCAGTTGTTCCAAACTCCTTCCTCCACCTCCATGCATCCGAGGCAGATGAGGATTAGGGACAATTATACTCATGCCAATTGCTCTCCAGGCCTAGACAGAAAAGTGGGAAGGGACTTTGGCAGAACCCAACATACCTGCTCTGTATTGAACAGGTGATTGAGAGCTGACTAGGCCAGGAAACCTCTCACCCGAGTCTTGAAGAGTGGCAGCTGCACTTATTGCATTTAAGTAGCTATCGGGTGCCCATATCACCCTCCAGAAAGAAAGAAAAAGATACACTTCAGACAGAGGTGGGGTGCGTGGAGAGGCACTTACCTCATCTCCGGGAGGAAGAAGGGAAGGGCAAGCACTCTACTGCTTAGGCCATATCCCCAGCCCTGTCTTCCCCTTTTTATAGCTAAGGTCTTCTTTCAGCTTCCCACATTTCTGCAGTTGTTCCTGTCCTTTGTTCTGTTATCTTGAAGTGATAGAATGTAGGTGGGGAGGCCCAAAAGGTGAGGGGCAGATAGGCCAGAGGAGTAATCTGGGCAGGAAGGGCCTGGGGCCACTTCTGATTAGCATCTCCCAGTTTGCTGGGAGCTGTTTCATTAACATTTCTTTAGAATGGGCTCTGGGCCTTGGGAACATTAACATTTCTATTCCCCAAGTGCTTCTCAGCTTTCCCAGGCTCCATTCTCAGCATGGCCTTCATTTTTTATTTTACTCAATATTAGACCCAATTTACCTAACTAAACTAACTACCTATCTTTAAGTCTGGCTTCATCAATGCCCATACAATATAGATTCCAACCTTAGCCCAACAATTTTTAAATATCTGTTCAGCATGGACTCTGATCAATGTCTTTATCCAGAAGCTATAGGTCCCCAGACTAGTATACCCAAATGGAAAACAACCTCCCCTAGATTCCCCTTCTCATCCTTACAGCTCCATCTTTTCTCCTCTTGTACAAATAAATCTTATTTCTTTCACTTTTGCTCACTGCTACTGTCTGTGGGTTTTATTCTTCAGACCCATAAGATAGGACTCAGGAACTCAGAAAGAAATCAGTGAGGTTTTCAGCCAAAAGAGACCCCACCCACTAGCAGAAGCAGCAAAAAGAGCTTCATTTTCAAACTGGTTTTGTTCCCATGTGCAAAAAAAGAACTAGAAGCCCTGGCAGAGGCCAGGTTCTCTTTGCCCATTTCTCTACAGTCCAGTCATCTTTCCTGGAATTTTTTCTCTCAGCTCAGAACTGGTGTCCTGAACCATAGCAGGATGATTTGCACTACCTGGGGCAGGCTGAGAAGCAGTGCTGGGACTGCCAGCAATGGATTAAAAGAATTTAATTTTTTTAACCTTTTTTTCCAGTGTCCTTCTATTCTTTCACACAAGAGGGTGTGCCTTTTTTCACTCTCAACTTAATTTTTGACTGTTCAAACTCCGTATTCTGCAACTGCATAAACACCTATTTATTTCTTTCAGTTATTTTATTTCTGACAGACTAACTTCAACTGCAAGATTGTACAATAATTCAGAAAATCATTCAAAGGCCAGATTGTTACATTATCTTTTCATTAAGCTTATACCTATAGGTTGCCCATTCAGCCAAGATCTTTCTTCCCAAGAGAATACCTACAGAATCAATGCAGTATTTTCCATGTCTTAAAAGGGACAGTAACAGAAACCAAAACACAGACAACAGGAAAGGATTCCCCAAACCATGACCAACAGATGGGATACTTTAAAACAGACCAGACCTTACATTCCCAACTATCACTTAACAAGTGGCACTAAAAATATCCCAAAGTGGGACCAGATGTTCCTACAAAAGGGAACCAAATTTGTAGAAACAAGTGTCTCTGTGTGCACACTATGAGTTACAAGATGGCCAAGGTGTTGTGACTGTACTGAGTTCAGCTTCCTTTTTCCCAAAATAGACCAAGATGGAACAATCTATACATCTCTGGGAGAGAAAGCATGAGTTCCCCAAAGCAAAAGAGGTTTCATAAACTACTAGGATGGTCCCTTAGTCCCTCCCTTTCCTCATAGGAATAGTTTTTCTAGTTCAACCCAAGGCACACTCACCAATCTCTTAACTCTCTAGTAGTTGGCTCTCAACAAGTTTGTCAGCCACCTTGAATCTCCAGCATGGAAGTGGTATTGCTTGAAGTGCCAGACGTACCCAAAAAAGCCAAAGATGGGGCTGCTCTTGAATACAATCTGGATTGACAATTTGTTACTGAAAGCTTAGTCCTTGTCCTCAGCTCCAATTGTATAATGAGGACACAGTTTGGGGAAAAAAAAAGAAAAGAGAAGTTTTATTTATTTGCTAGCAAAGGAAAAGAACAGGGGACTCATGTCCCAGAAGCTATGATTCTGCCCATCAGGGAGAACAGGGTTTTTAAAGAAGATCTACAAAGGCTACATTCCAGGTAGGTTCCTTGTAGAGGGATTGTGATTCACTTGTTAATTTGGGAGAGAGATAAGAGGGAAAAACAGGCTCATTTAAAGATAAGCGTTAGTGGCTGTAGTAAAGCATGAATTGGACCTCTGTTACACTCCGGGTGGTATGTCTTAAATCTTTCTGATTTGATTGCAAGAAGCAAGGTTTAAGGGAGGCCTCATACTGCCTCAGTTTCCCAGAAAGCACTAGTCCTATAACATCAGGGTTTCAATCTAGTGTAGATCCCATTTTTCCAAGGTCCCCATTTCTATCGGCCTGTAGATCTTCTGCATTAGTAATACATTTGCTCATTACAAATGGATCAATTTTGGAGGTGTGCTAATTACTGCTAGAACCCATGCAGCCAGCAGCTCTGAGTGAGGCCTGGGGCCTGAAGGCTATCAGACAAGGCTATCCTAGATAGGAAAGCAGCTCTTAACTCCATGCTAATCCTGGGACATCGAATGACAACCACACTAAACTGCTAGGTTGAAAACTCTCCTCCTAAAATAAATATTTAGAAAATTGAGCCTCATTGTTTTCTTAACTCTAAAACTTTGTTTCATGAAGCTGATAATAAGCTGACTGGAGCAGTAACCTGTACCACATTTTCTTCATGCACTAGTTTAGAGGTCATCACAGGATGGTGTTACTGGAATATTTGGTGGGCAAGGGAGTTATAATGGCTCCCCATGGGCTGTATTTGGTCACCTGCATCTGGAGTAAAAGAAAAACTAAGAATATATAAGAATATAATAAGTTTATTCACAATTTGGCCAAACAAGAAGACATCTATTCTGCCTGCCTTTCTCCAATCCAAAGAAATATTAGGATTAAATAGAAGAAGAACAAAGGGGGAGGAGGGCATTCAGAGATATGCATATGTTTATTTAGTCAGGCTTGTGGGCCAGAGGAATGTTGTAATTCTGGTTATTCATGTCCTATTTGCATTCTGGTTCTAGGCACCAGGGCCTTGGGGGCAGTTTCTATTATGTTTCTGTTCTCAGCAGAATATGATTACTGGTTGGAGATTAGAAGGAGAAATAACTTAAAGAACAATTAGCAGAACAATGGCTGGGTCTCCTTCAAACTTTCAATTTTAAAGAAGCAATCATTACCCTGGGAAGACTGCTTTTACAATTCCCCCTTGTCCATTCTGCAATCTGAAGGATCTGGAGCACCATGTTACCTGGCTGTTTGTAGTTAGATTGGTGCATAGATCGCACAGAAGACTTTTGAAACCTACAAATGAAAGCAAAAATAACTGAAACAGGGACAGACCTCAATGGATCAGCGAGGCTTTCTTTATTAAGCAGCAGAATGACACATTTTCAGGAGAGAACATGACAACAGGTTACAAGAGGGGTCTGATTTTTATAGGGTTTAAGTGAAACTTAAATCATAGCAGAATGCATTTGTTGGGCAGTTAGGGGAAGAGTTGTGCAAATTCAAAGCCCAAGTCAGTTATTAGTTATTAGTTAGCATCTTATTAGTTGTAAAAGTTCAAAGTCTCTCAGAAATGGAAATGGTGAAAGTCCAGATCCCATTGTTTGCCTTTTTCACACACCCCCCCACCCCAGTCTAGGGGACACATTGCCCTCCTTTCTCTCTGAGGGTTGTTGTTTTTCATATCCTTAATAAGTAAAAAGGAGCCAGATGCCTGAGCCTGAAAGAAAAGAAGTACTATTTCATACTGTAGAGCTCAATACAAAACAGAGCCAAAGTCAGAGGCTATCCAATACCTCCACCTAGTGGAGTTTTGCTTTCAGGCAATCATGCAAAAGGACTCTTTTCCTTCCCATTCCAAAAACCTCTCCAGCCATGCTTACTTTTGGGAAAAGTTGGCAGGAGATTTTCTTTTGGTCTTCACAACTTTTCCCCTTGTCTCTGAACATTTTTTCTAAAACCACTCAGTAGTTTGTTTGTTTGTTTGTTTTATCAATCACTGCTGAGACAAATTTATCCCAGTTGTCCATGTTGGAGAAGATGTGATGATTATTATTATATGAAGTACATGTATAAAGACATGAATTGGTGTGAATATACTTTGTATTCATCCAGAGGTATGAAAAACTGTGCTGTATATGTGTAATAAGAATTGTAATGCATTCCACTGTCATATATAAATTTTAAAAAGAGGAAAAAAAGAATTTAGCCAAATATGAGCAAAAAGAGGTTTAAAAGAATGCTTCTTAATTCTAGTTAGGGAAAAGGGATGGGAAGGGAAGGGAGGGGGCATAGGGTTAGAAATGATGGTGGAATGAGATGGACATCATTATCCAAAGTACATGTATGAAGACACAAATAGTGTGAATATACTTTGTATACAACCATAGATATGAAAAATTGTGCTCTATATGTGTAATATGAATTGTAATGCATTCCGCTGTCATATATAACATATTAAAATTTAAAAAATTTTTTTAAAAAAGAATGCTTCTTAGGCTAACTTTTTTTTTTTTTTTGGAGTTCATCAATAACCTTATCTATTTTGTAGTTATTAGTTAGCATCTTCAAGTTTGGGTATTTATGCAGAACTTAACAGGCAATAGTTATAAAGTTTACAAGGAAAATACAAAACAAGCAAATAAGAGCAAAGCAAATGCAGTTTGTAGTAAATTCAAATGAAGAAATAGTCCTTCTTAGTCCAACTGATAGAGGACAGACATATGTGAGTGGTGGGAATGATACTGATCTTGGAGATCAGGAATGGGTCCTTATTCCCCCAGTGTAGAAGATTAAACACCCAAAAAAAGCCAAGGCAAGCATAGAAAGCAAGTTTTAATTAAGAAAGGGACAGAGGTAGCAGACTTCTCTGGAGAGAAGTGGGCCCAGAGCTGGTTGCCCCCTGGAGGGTGTGTGTCTTGTTCTTTTATAGACCCCAAAATCCCCCACCTTCTCTTTCTTCTCTGTGTATGTGCCTAAGGGCAGAAGGAATAGTACAGGGGGAAATCACTTATGTTGGGAAGTGTTAGCAACAGTTGAGCTGGGAAGTGTAATGGGAAGTTAGCTGTTAGTAGTTCATTGAATGAAGCTCATCACCTTCCCTCAACCCTCAGCATTCATTATCTACACTAACTGCCAGGCCTTTTGTCCCCTACCTCAGTTTTTTGAGGAATGTGACATTTCCTATCCCTTCAGGCCAGGCAGGGCTGCAGGCAGATTGCTTTTTTGGCAAAGAAATTATGTGGGAAGTCAGTAGATTGGACTCATTTTATAGAATCATTCTCTTAACCTTGTGTTCCCACCATCCTCATCTATTTGTCACCTCTCAGGACCATGAGGTTAAAAGAATAATTCTATAAAATGGGCCCTCTGTGCTTACACCCACATGCTTTCTTTTCCAAGAAGCAATTTACCTATAGCCCTGCCTGACTTAAGTTGATAAGGATATGTGACATTCCTTGCAAACTACCTATTATGTGCAGGATAAATGTAGGCCTAAACTAATGTTGATAAGAGTTGCCCTAAAGGGGAAGTCTTTTGTAACCCTTTTCACAGATCAGATCCTGGAACTCAGGTAGATAAGATAATCATAAATTCTGTAAGAATATGTTCAAGAATTTGTTAGAACCAGTCGGCATGGGTCAAGGTAACCTAGAGTTGTCATGGCATTGAGGACTTGAAAGTCTGATGTTATCCTGCTACCAATCAAAAGTCAAGAAGTGGACCTGAGCAGAACTCTCTAGAAACTTTTCTGGGATCCCCAATAAAACTGGAGGGCAGGAGAGTAAAGAATAAAAATAGTGAATGGTCAGCGATCAGAGGTGATGGGCCCCAATTGAGATCTTGTTCAAATGTAGAAACCACACCTGGAGGCTAACCAGTAGAAATATTAATGAACATTATCAAGGACTATTCCAAATGTAAAAGACCTTGGGGCTCACATGTTAGAAACTCTTCCTTTTTCCCTCCTCCTTTGTCACAGAGGTGGAAAACAAAGGTGGGAAAATGGGAGATGGAAGTGAACCCACATGGAATTTGATGGGAAGAATTAAAACTCAAAGATTAATAAAAAGAAGGGGGAGGGATAATAATAGGAAAAACAATGGAATGAATCTGACATAACTTTCCTTTGTACATATATGAATACACCATAGTGAACTTCAACATGGTGTTCAGCAATAAAATTGGGATCCTAATTCAATAAGATATGTTTCATATCAAAATAGATTATACTGTCATGTGTAACTAAAAAGAACAAATTTAAATTAAAAAAAATCAAAGGCAATAATCTTGGTGTTGTTTTCAATGCCTATTTAAAACAGAGTTTGCTCCATGCTCTACCCAGCATGGTTTTTATACCCATATATAAACCCCTAAGCTAGCATACCAAGAGAGTTTGTCTGCTATTGGAATAGGGCAGGAGCTCTGTCTCTTATTGCTTAAATACATGTTAATTTAATCTTCCATTAAGGGATTGTCCACAAATTTTATCCTTCAAATTTTGTGAGACAAGAACTTAGAAGGATATTGGTGAGGCAGGGAATCTACTCTCATTTCAAAACACCAATTTTACAGTCAGTATGGGCCAAGGCGACCTAACATTGCCATGGCAGTGGAGACTCAAAAGTCTGATATCATCTGCTGTCAGTCAAAAGTCAAAAGATGGACCAGGGAAGAACTCTCTAGAAAATTCTTTGGGATCTCCAATAAAACTGCAATGCAGAAGAAGCATGTAGTCTCTCTCTCTCTGAGAGTACCCACTCTCTCCCCTTTCCTCTTTTCTAGCCCTTTTAATAAATTCAAGCCTATTACTCTGAGTGATAGGTCTGAAATCATTCTGACTAGATCCCAAGAATCAGGATTTTTGGGGGGATGGGGTCTTCACACTACCTTGGTTTCCTAGAAGGTCTCAGCCCTGTAATAATACATAGAGCAGTCATGTTTAGAATTTTGATAAGAGTTAAGTAACTGACAAAACAATTTAGTTTTTTGTGAAGTATGTTAAAACAGTAATCATGAGTGACAGCATTATACCAGAACCATCAGATTTTTATGATGTCTGTAAAAACCTTACAATATTTATATCAATAATATACCCCATATCATTGTAAAGTAATTGTTTATAACCAGAGTTATAAACCCAGTTTTATTTTAAAAGACTCCAAAATATGTGCTTAAATAAACCTTAATCCTTTTAATACTTAGTTTTTAAAAAATTAATTAAAACAATGAAGCAGAAAATACAATAAATTATCTTGATATACAAAAATGTTACATATAAATTTTTTCTTATTCAAAAACATCTTCTTTCTAAATAGATTATCTTCAACCAGAACATATTGATACTGGTCTTGGAGATCAGGAATGGGTCCTTGTTTCTGGTATTGAATAATTAAACATCCAAGAAATTTCAAATCAAGTATAGAAAGAAAGTTTTAGATAAGAAAGTGATAGCAACAGACTTCTCTGAAGAGAAGGGCTCCAGAGCTGGGAGTCTGTGGGAAGAAGTGTATCTTGATCTTTTATAGACCCCATTACTTCTCTTTTAATTGTTGCTCTCTCTTTCTTCTTCTCCATGTATGTGCCAAAGAGCAGGGACCTGGAAGTTAATTGTTATTAACCCAGAGTGCCCAAGAGCACCATCTCAGAGGTTAACAGTCCATTGTCCTCTCTGTTTGATAACCAGTCCATCCTCTCTCAGTCCGCATCATTCATTATCTACACTGAATGCCTGAACTTCTCCACTGCCTAGGCCGATGCGTCTGCAGACAGATTGCTTTTTGGCAAAGAAAGCTTGTGGGGTGGTCATCACAGTGGGCTCACTTTAAAGAATTATCATCTTAACCTCATGTTCCCATGTTCTTTGTGGGAACAATATTTAAATATTTTAATACATACAGTTACATATAAAAATATGCATATACATATATATGATTTTATACTGTACTATTATATGCTGAAAGTACTGCAAGGATATGTGATTAAATTACAACAACATAATTCTAAGATTATTGCAAAATGATGCCATCTCAGATGTCAAAAACCACATATCTGCTACTAGTACTTTTTAAAGTTATCATTGCTTCTTGTCCTATTTTGGGGTTGGGATAATGAAAGCATCATCTGTTCAGTCCCTTGGCCCATTTATTGATTGGGCTATTTGGTTTTTGGTGTTTAGCTTTTTGAGTTCTCTGTATACCCTAGAGATTAGTTCTCTATCTGATGTGCAAGTGGTAAAAATTTGCTCCAAGATGAAGGCTTTCTTTTCCTGAGAAGAAGCATTTTAGTTTGAATCCATCCCACTTATTGATTCTTGATTTTAATTCTTGCACTACAGGAGTCTTATTAAGGAAGTTGGGGCATAATCCCACATGATGGAGATTTGGACCTACTTTTTTTCTAATAGGCACAGTGTCTCTGGTTTAATTCCTAGGTCCTTGATTCACTTTGAGTTGAGTTTTGTGGATGGTGAGAGATAGGGGCTTAATTTCATTTTGTTGCATATGGATTTCCAGTTTTCCTAGCACCATTTGTTGAAGAGGCTATTTTTTTCCAATGTAGGTTTTTTGTGCCTCTGTCTAATATAAGATAATTGAAATTTTATGGGTTAGTCTCTGAGTCCTCTATTCTGTACCATTTGTCTACCAGTCTGTTTTGGTGCCAATACTATGCTGTTTTTGTTACTATTGCTCTGTAGTATAGTTTAAGATCTGGTATAATGATGCCATCTGCTTCACTCTTCCTGCTAAGGATTGCTTTAGCTATTCTGGGTCTCTTATTTTTTCCTGATAAATATAATGTATGCTTTTTCTATTTCTATGAGAAATGTTATTAAAATTTTGATTGGAATTGCATTAAAGCTGTATAGAAAAATTGCCCAAAAGCTTGTGAGAAAAATTTTGAGTTATCACAGCTGGTCATTTTGACAATATTACAATGACAGAGGTTAACAACCCATTGTCCTCTCTGTTTGATAACCAGTCCATCCTCTTTCAATCTTCATCATTCATTACCTACACTGAATGCCTGAACTTCTCCACTGGCAATCAACCTAACAAAAGAGGAGAAATTTTGGGGGTCTTCTAGGTATAGAAGGTATAGAATCATATCACTGGCAAATAGTGCTAATTTAAGTTTTTCTATCTGTATCCCTTTAATTTTTTTCACCTGTCTAATTGCTCTGAAAGATCAGTATCTTTCCTGCTTCCCTTCGCTTCCAATAGGTGGAGTCATATATTGTTCCAGGATCTTTTTTCATGTCTGGAAAGTTTTCTAATATTATTTCATTGAACAGATTGCTCATTCCTTTGGTTTGGACCTGTATACCTTTCTCTATCCCAATAACTTAAATTTGGTCTCTTTATGGTATCCCAGATTTCTTGGATGTTCTGCTCCTGGTTTCTTATCACTCTTGCTGTGCTGTCTACACTCTTTTTGAGATGATATACTTTGTCTTCATTGTCTGATATTCTATCTTCTAAGTGTTCTACTCTGCTGGTATACTCTCATTTGAGTTTTTAATCTGGCTTATTATTTTCTTCATTTCCGGGATCTCTGTTTTTTGTTTTGTTTTTATAACCTCTATCTCCCTGTAGAGTTTATCTTTTGCTTCTTGGATTTGTTTATGTAATTCATTGTCAAAGCGATCTTTCATTGTCTGCATTTGCTATCTAATGTCTTGCTTGAGACTCCAGATCATCTGAACCATGTATTTCCTGAAATCTTTATCTGACATTCCTTCTGCTGTAGATGTTACCTCTTCTAATGTTGAAGAGTGAGAGTATGAGTTTAATCTAACATAGCAACTTTGAAGATGAACGCTAATAAATAGACAGGGGTAATTTATGGAAGAAGGTATAAATTCAAACTCCTTATCTGATTTTAGAAAATTACCCTAAGTATAAATAGTAAAAGTTAGATTGAAAGTGGGATAGAGGGAGGAAGAAAAAAGAAAAAATAACAAGGAAAGAAAGAAAAAAATAGAGAGGGATAAAGAAAATAAGAAAAAAAGGAGGGAGATGGGGCATATGCAATTCCTCTATATTATATTATTCTGGTGATTCAGTTCTTAAAGTCCTTTTTCATGCAAAGTTCTTGGTTTCACATATGTTGATGTTGTGAGGACCAGAGGGGGAAGGGTAGAGGAGAATAGATGAGAAGAGAGAGAAAAGAAAAAAAAAAAAAGTCTCTCAGAACTCTGTTTTCTTTTCTTCCAGTAGGTGGCATTGTCTATACCTAGCTTGAGTCTACGCTCAGGATGATGGAGGTAGCCAGTGTGAGAGGGCTTGAGCTTCTACCTGGAGCCTCCCTATTCTTAGTCTCTGAGTTGGAAACCAGGTGCCTGTACAATTGCTGTTGTGTGTTGATAGCTACGCCCTGCCCAAAAGCTTGTGAGAAAAATTTTGAGTTATCACAGCTGGGGGTGAGGGAGTTGAAAACAGGGTACCTGATCAGCTGCAGAACTGCTCTGGTAGCCATGCCTACCAATAGATGGCAGGTAAGGTTTTTCAAGATGGATTCCATCTGTTTTCCCTGTAGGGTGTTTGGTGAGGTGGGGGGTGCTGGGGTGACCTTGTACTGTGGCCAGAGCTTGGTCTGGTGACCCACAAGCAAAGCCTCAGCATTCTTTGCCGCCTCCGTCTGGGCCGAGCACCGCCATGGGTCTGCCTCCATCTCTAGGCATTTTCATTGTAATGTGCCTTGGTGTGGACCTATTGTGACTTTGTACATTTGGCATCCTGTAAGCCTTTTGAATTTTTTTCCAATTTGTTCTTCATGTTTGGAAAAATTTCTGCTATTATTTCATTGAATAGGTTACTCATTCCTTTGGTTTGTAAATCTATGCCTTCCTCTATCCCAATAACTCTTAAATTTGGTCTTTTTATGCTATCCCATATTTCTTAAATGTTCTGCTCATGGCTCCTTATCATTTTCACTGTGTGGTGTACATTCTTTATAAGATTTTATATTTTTTCTTTATTTTCTGATGTCCTTTCATCCAAGTGGTCTAATCTGTTGGTGATGGTTTCAATTGAACTCTTTATTTGGTTTATTGTTTCTTTCATTTCAAGGATTTCTGTTTGGTTTTTCTTTAGAGCCTCTCCTTCCCTATTGAAGTAATCTTTTGCTTCCTGTTCTTGTTTATGCTGCTCTTTGTCAAAATGATCTTTTGCTGCCTGTATTTGCTCTCTTATATCATCCTTCAGTTCACAGAACATTTTAATCATGTACACCCTGTGTTCCTTCTCTGTAATTTCATCTTCTGTACTGGCCATGGATTCTAATAATGTGGTATCTTGATTTGTTTGGGGCACTTTCTTCCTGGTCTTTCATGTTGATCATGTGTCTTCCCTTCTAGGACTGTGGATCCGAGGCATTATTGCTGTTACCCTATAGGCTTATAGTGCCCCTGTAAGGTTCCAATACCTCTCTTTTGAGGGTTAGAACAATGTTAACAGATCCCAATATAAATAATATGCCACCTAAAAACAAATAGTTGCGAATAGATGTTTACAGTTTGGTCACAATGTTCAGAAATGGTGAATTCAATTATTATCTATGATATAATCAGTCAGTTTGTAAAAGGGTTTAGAGTTTCTGATGGTGGACAAAGAACTGGGGGGTGAGGTATAGGAAGATATGCTGAGGAGGTAGGAGGTGAGGATATAGAGTTATTATATCTTAGGAAGTGTGAAAGAGAAATCTAAAGAAGAAGGTTAGCAACAGGAGAATAAAGAGGAAGTAATTTGGGGTAGATGAGTAAGAGGGAAGACAGTAGAGTACATAAAACACACACATATATATATTAAGAAAAATAAAAATAGTAAAATAGTAAAAATTGAAGAGAAAAAAAGAAGAAACAAAAACAAAAAATGTATGTACAACACAACTGTAATATACTATTCAGTTGTCTCAGACCTCAATATCCTAATTCATGCAAAGTACTTGGTTTCACATATGTTGAGGGTGTAAGGGCAGGAGAATAGAGAGGGAGAAGAAAGAAAAAAAAGGAAAAATATCTTGGAGGAAGAAACAAGGATTGTTTTGGTTGGAGATCAGTGTCTTTCCTGCTTCCCTTCTCATCCAATAGGTGGGGTCGTCTGTTTTTAGCTGGTATCTCTGCCCTCAGGATGGTAAAGGTAACCAGGGAGGGAGGGTTGATCCTAGGTAGAGGGCTCCTGGAAGTGGGGTATGATCCCCAAAGAGAGAATATACCTCAGGGATCTCTTTTTGGGCCTGCTCTTATGATGTGAACACCAGATCTTATCTCTTTATCTTGTCTAAAGACCTCCCAGTTCCTGGTCTCTGTTAGTCTCTAAACTGTATCACACTGACCCTCTCCCTTAGTGCTTCTTTTTTTTTTTTTTTTTTTAAATGGAGTCACATAGTATGTGATTTTTTTTTTTTTAAAGAGAGAGTGAGAGAGAGGGGGATAGAGAGAGAGAGAATTTTTTTAATATTTATTTATTTTTTCTTAGTTCTCGGCAGACACAACATCTTTGTTTGTGTGTGGTGCTGAGGATCGAACCCGGGCCGCTCGCACGCCAGGTGAGCGCGCTACCGCTTGAGCCACATCCCCAGCCCCTCCCTTACTGCTTCTTAACAAGGAACCATTCTCTCCAGGATTCTTGTGTGTGGCGGTTTAGGCAAGCTCCGCACCTGCCCCACTGAGAGATGGTTTTTTATTGGGCAGTCACTACGCAGGGTTAATGACTGCTGGGGAGAGGTGGAGTTAGAAACTGAGTACTGGCCAGCTGTAGTTCCAATCTAGGAGTTTCCCCCACTAAAGAATGTGATGTTTTGGAGATGACCCAAGATGAAGCCATTTGCTTTCAGCGATGGGGTGTTGGGTCAGGTGGAAGGAGCTGGGATGATGAGTTCAGAGACTGGGTCTGTGGTGTACAGCATGTGGCTGTGGCTATCTTCAGATCCTATGTGAAGTTTCCTGGTGCAAGTGGGCTACGGTGGGTAGGGAACTATTTCCATTGCTTCAGAGTCCCAAAATGGATGCAACTGGGGAAGCCCCATGTTGGTTGATGGGGGTCCACACAGGAGTGGCAATTGTAGATCCTGTGCATGGTTAGCTATTGAGTGTCCTGCGTGGAAGCTGCATCCAGGATTTTTGCTCAGGTACGTGGTGGGTGCTGATGCCTATGGTCCTGCTCAGGCACCTGGTAGTCCTATGTGGGTGAGTAGTTGGGAGACCTACTTTGACACTGAGGCCTGGAGCCCTGCATGGGCACAGTGGCCGTGATTCCTGTGTGGAAGCAGGAATATTGCTCGCAGAGAAGCAATATTCTCACTCTCAGGTCACGAAGTGACACAGATGCTGCCTCCCTCTGGTCTGCCATCTTGAATCCCTTTCTCTTTTTATAAATTGAGTTGAGTTTACATTTAGCAGTTAATGCTTCAGTATTTTAATTACAAATAACTCAGCTGTTTTATCTCTGTTGAATACATTAATATTTATCCCATTTATATTTGCCCACTTTGTTATTTTTAGATTATCCTTGAAAATTAAGGTATTAAACAAGTATGATCAATACTTTAAGTCATTTCTGTGACAACAACAACAAAAAAACCCAAAAGTTGTTATGCTTAATAAATAGAAAGCAATAAACATCAGAGATAAATATAACCCTGATTAACTAACAACACAGGAAAAATGTATGTTAATAGTTCTGAAGACATTGCCTCAATTTTACCTTTTCAACAAATTTAAAATTGACCCATTTGTCAGAGATTTACTTATTTTAACATTTTAGTCATAAGACAAACCAGCATGGCAATATAAATAGAACAAATTTTAAAAATGAGTTTTTTTAAAAAGAACTCCCCCCTCCTTTTCCCTTTAGACCCAAACAGCCAGGAATTTAACTTTTCTGATGTCTGCATTCTAGCTAGAGCTACCCAAAATAACAATTCTCCAAAGAGCAAAGAGTAAAGTGCAGAAAAAGAACCATATGGACAGAGTCAAAGCCTCCAATCAAACAGAACAAAACTAATTTAAGCAATCAGAATCTAAAGTGAATTCACCAGAAGAAATAAAATGAATTCAAAAGGGCAAAAATAAACCAACTGCAAATACCTTCGTCAAAAGTTATTTCCAATGGCACACACCTGCAATCCTAGTAAGTAGGACAAGACACTAGGGCAGGAAGATTACAAGTTCAAGGCCAGCCTCAGCAATTTAGTGAGACTCTCAGCAACTTTTAAAATAATAAATAAATAAACAAACAAATAAATAAATGGCTTGGTGTGAAGCTCAGTTGTACAGCACCCTAGGTTTAATCCTCATTACCCACTCAAAATAAAAGTTATTTCTAAAAAAAAAACCATATTAAATCAGAGTGCATTTTCCATTATATAGGCCATGTCATACCGCAATAATAAAATCATATTTGCCTTTGTCTAAGTCACAATATTAGGTAACTATCAACAGGTGGGTAGAGAAATAAACAATGAAGGACAGACATTAGGTATATGCATATTTTAATAATCCGGGAGTTCTAAAACTGAAAACACAGTGAACTTATAAGAACAGGCAAGAATTTGGAGAATGAGGAATGGAATATCTGACTTTCCTCAAGCTGTAGATACTTATAATCCCTTGAGGAATTTAAAACCGTAGAGAACCAATGGAAGCAGATGAGCTTCAGAAAATTGGTTGTACAGCACCCTAGGTTTAATCCTCATCTTTAATCCAGATCTTCCCCCGGCAATAGTTAATTATAACCCATCAAGGGAAACTACTGTTTCCAAATGATGTCATGTCACCAGGACTCTCCCTTATTGCTGAAAGTATGTCATACTGCCCAATCACCCTAGAAACCAGGACGTCTAGACCATTTCAAAGAAAGTTTGCTGAGAGATATGCAAAGGGTAATAAACCAATTAAGGGGACAGGAAATTGAGGCAAGGAAAGGACTTACTTTCCATAAAAACTGCAATTCTGTGAGCACCACAACAACCGAGGCTGCCTCAGCAACGTGGCGGGTCCTTGCTCTGAAACATTTGGTGTTCAGCACCTAGTTTATTTGCCTGTTCCGAACTACTTGTAATCTACGCCTTTGTTTCTTGATGACTGGAAGGCATATTGAGCCACAACTAACAGTTTTGGCAAGGATATCAAGGTACCTTGTAAAATTGAAAGATATTCTCAGTTGGAATTCAGTCATCCCTGGCCCTTATAGCACAAGAAGCTGGGGCTTCCTTTTTCCATCATTTTGGTGGATAGGCCCTGTCTAATAGTTTAGGACTATTGGTCAGGGCACTCCCTGGCATAGTCTGAAGGCTAGCAAATACATGTTCCTGATTGCTGGTGCTCATTAAGGTAAAGGGACTTTTTCTCTTCCTCTTACCCTGTCAACTTTATCTCCAGACCACCTGAACATAATGAAATCTCACTCGAGGCTAAAATTGGTGGGAACTCTCATTCATGTCTAAAGTTAAGAGGCACTCCCCATCACTTTGGGCTGAGATGTCCCATTCAAACATTGCATCTTATGCTCAGATGGCAGCTTTCTTTGCTTCTCTGCTACTTCTTGACCTTGCCCAAATGGGTTCTTGCTCTCTTTCTATACGTTCCTCTTTGCAGGAGACAAGGATAATAGGGAGAGCTCCAATAAGTGCAAGCTTTCATTTTCCTGAGGGATCACCCAGACCTTCAAAAAGAATGCAGAATGGAATCTTTCTATGGCAACCAAGCTTAAAAACAACACACACACACACACACACACAAAAAAAAAAAAAAAAAAAAAAAAACCTCACCTAAAGGAGTAGCTGTTACAGTGGGAAGACAACTGTTACCTTTGCACACAGGTTACAGTCTCTATGCATATCTAGGGTTGGGCTGGAGACCTACTAGTACAACATCTTGTTGGAAATTGCCATACTTTTCCACATTTAATATTGTTAAGAACATGATGAATAGACAAAAGATTTTTCATTTCAAAGTGTAAAGCATTTGCAAAGGACATTATAATAATGATTCTGTATAAAAGTGTGAAAAATCACTATTGAAACCAGACCCCTTCTGCTGGCAGGCGGGGTCTAAGTACACTGAATGCCTTTGCAGCCAAGAAATCCTGCTTATTCTCCACTAATATTGAGTTGCTGTTCTTATTGGTGGCTCTTAATGTTGGCCAATCGCCCCACCACCATCACCCTATGTTGCAGCAGATCCCAGCAGCTCACCAACGATTTCTTCTTCCTGGGTTCTTGTGTTGCAAATTCAAAAACAAATGCCACAGGGCTGGGGATGTGGCTCAAGCGGTAGCGCGCTCGCCTGGCACGTGTGTGGCCCGGGTTTGATCCTCAGCACCAAATACAAACAAAGATGTTGTGTCCGCTGAAAACTAAAAAATAAATAAATGTGATATGGGGACAGGGGAAAATGTGGATCCAACATGACTTCCAGACTTCCTATTTGCAAGCTGTGCAGACTGGGAGAAAAAGGTGATGGGATGAGATAGGGAACCCAATGGAGTTGTTAAGTAGGCAATCAGATAAATGAGCTTATAATTCTAAAAGCAATAAAAATGGATGACGTGACTAAGAACAGATGTGTGGGTTTAGTTCTTTACTATTGCATTTCTAATAGATGGATTTTAATCCACAAATGACTAGAAGGATTTAAAATTTCTGCTTTTCTTTTATCCTGTACTGAGAATTAAACCCAAGGGTGCTCTATCATTGAGTTGAATCCCAGCTGTTTTGTTTTTGTTTTGAGACAGAGTCTCACTAAGTTGTCACTGGGATTATATGCTTGCAATCCTCAGTCTCCCCAGTCACTGGGATTATACGCTTGTACCACCTAATACTGCTGAAAATTTCTACATCAATATACAATGATATAACTAACACATTATATTCTCAGCTTTCCATTACCAAACCATGCTAGGTAGATGATGTCCTCATGTCACACACATTCCCATGGATCCAAGAGAGCTCTATATATTAAAAACAAAGAGAAAGTCAGTTATGC
Source organism: Ictidomys tridecemlineatus (assembly GCF_052094955.1). Lineage (NCBI taxonomy): Eukaryota > Metazoa > Chordata > Mammalia > Rodentia > Sciuridae > Ictidomys > Ictidomys tridecemlineatus. The sequence goes on along the minus strand of NC_135480.1, from coordinate 117,506,372 downwards.
TCCAGCATGTATGAAGCATTACTCCTTTCTCTCCCATGTAAGAAAACATGAAAAGTGCTGAGAATGTAGCTCAGCAGTAGAGCACTTGCCTAGCATGTATGAAGTCCTGGGTTTGATTGCCACATTGCAAAAAAGGGGAGGGGGAAAGCATATGAAAATACATGCAAGTAAAATCATTAGATGTAAAAGCCTTTATTTCTTAGTATATTATTTACAGATTTTTGGAATGTTCTTGTTAATAAGTAACATTATTTGACAATTCAAAATTAAATATCTCAAATTGATTAAATCTCAACTGAGATTTACCTTCTGTTTTTGCATTACTAATATGGAAAGGGAAAATAAAGTACTAGTGTTACTTACCAGCTGGTAAACATTATTTTATTTCTGCTAATAACCTAAATATTTTTCTAAAAGATGTAACATACCTAATATCTGAAGTAGATTTTGCTGAAAAAAAATATTTTGACTTTTTTAAAAAATATACTTTTTATATTTCATACAACATCATGGATTTATTGTCATTATTTTAAATGAATTAGTAAACACTTAAAAATTAAAAAAATTTTTGAGCCACATGTGGTGACATATGCTTATAATCCTAGTGACTCAGGAAGCTGAGGCAAATGTCCAGGCCTTATGCTACTTCCACTAGCCTGGACCTCTCCATTTGTTGTTAGCTCTCCAGATGATTGTGATACACACCAACAGTGAGAAGCTGCAGCCATAGACAGCTCCATAGCACTAGGCTCTTTCTTAACTCTGCTCTAATACCCTTGGAGTATATTATTTAACCTAATCTCCTTTCCAAAAACTGGCTTTTCTTTTCTTTTTTTTTTTCATGGATTTCATTAAAGCAAAATAAAAATCTCAACTATATAGGTAAACAAGAGGTGTGTTAGTTCATTTTCCAGTGCTATAACAAAATATCTGAGGCCAGCTAATTTTGAAAAGAAAAAAATGTTCATTTAGATCATAATTTTGGAGGCTTAGATTTCAAGACTGGGAAAGCCCCATTTATTCAGTCTCCAAACAACAGATGATATCACAATGGTGGCAGGAGCCCATGTGAGGGGAGAGATTGTGTCTTAAAACAGGAAGCCAGAGAGTGATTTAGGGGTTGCATTCATTTTTATAACTCACTCTTCTGAGAACTCAAGGAGTCCCTTGAAAGCTACATTAATTCCTTCTAAGAGTACATCTTCAATGACCTTAACAACCCCCACTAGGTCCACTTCTTAAAGGATCCATCATCTTCAAACACTACCACCTTGGGGACCCAGTCTCCAATACATTGGCCCTTGGGAGAAAAAATACACATTCAAATCATAACAAGAGGAAATTCAATGCTTTTGGATGGAAAAATTCTTACTGCAAGAGGCACATGACCAGCTTTAGAGATGTACCTCAGCCTTGTTTATTCAGAACTAGAATTATACAGAGGAAAAATGGAGCCAAAGATTCACCATCATCTTGAAACAGGATTTCCCAAATCCTTTCATATTTGCCTTTTATTCATTAAGGGTTGATATATGAAGCCCCAGTTCTAGTGTTTTTCTATGGGGTAGAAAGAGTGTCATTTCTTTTGTGTATGCTTTTGTGTATTCCTGTGTAGAACTAGGGCTTTGAGCATGCTAAGCACACAATCTATGAGATATGTACCCAGCCTAGAAAAGTGTCATTTCTGATTGGGAGAAACAGAAATGCCCCATGGTAGAGTGCTCTCACCTAGAGGAATTTTTACCCCCAGAAGACATTTGGTGATGCCTGGAATCATTTGGGGTTGTTGCAACTGGAGGCCTAGGTGCTAATGACATCTGGAAAGTAGAAGCAATGCAGCAAGCCTCATCTCTCTGAGGAGCCTTCCTCTGATTATTGCTGCAAGTCAGCAACAGTGTGTCACCCCATCTCTGGACTAAGCTACTAAAATAACTTTAGAGGATGATACTGATGGTTAGGTGACATGTGAATCCACGTTTCTTTCTCCAGAGAACAAGTTTTCTCTATTGGGTATGTTTTGCCTTCTCTTCAAAATGAGAGGACTACACTCAGGATTTCTCCTAGTCAGACAAAACAAATGAGACACTTGCTCATGCACATGTTGGTGAACAAGTCAGGATGGCAAGTCAACTGCACTTCAGGTGGCAGAGTGTCTGAAACTTGCCCCCAGTGGTGCCATGCTGGCATGGGAATTGAGATTAAGGTATCATCTAAAGGATGTCAAGTCTGCAGAGTGGCTACAGCCAGCCTCCTAGTCCCCCATCTCAATCATTTTCTCTCCTTTTATGCATGTGCCAAAAGCAACCACAATTTGTATTTTCCATATAGTTTCCCCCAACCCGGGTGTTGTGGTATATATACACAATTGATTTTTATTTGAAGAATGAAACCATGTCATTTGCAAGCAAATGGATGTGAGTAGAGAACATCATGGTAAATGAGATAAGTCAGACTCAGAAAGTCAAGGGTCATATGTTTTTTCTCATATGTAGAAAGAAAGTAGAGAGAAAAAAAAAAGGTTGGGATTAGAGATCTTATGATACTAGACAGGAGATCAATAGAATAGAGGAAGGGGATCAGGGAAAGGAAAGGTACTGGAGAACAAAACTGACCCAAATATACTGTTATATTGTGTGCATGTATAAATATGCAACAATGAATCTATTATGTATAATTATAATGCATCAAGAAAGAATTAAATAAAAGAAAAAATTAAAAAAAACAAAATAAATTTAACTTGCTTTAAAAAGGGAGGATGAGGCTGGACATGAGGATACATGCCTGTAATCCCAGCAATTTGAGAGATGAGGCAGGAGGATAGCAAGTTCAAAGATAGCCTCCACAATTTAGTGAGGTCCTAAACAATTTAGTGAAACATTGTCTCAAAAATAAATAGAAGGATGTGGCCCAGTGATTGAAGTGTTCCTGGATTCAATCCCTAGCATAAATAAATAAATGTTAAAAGGAGGTGAGCTGGGGAATGACGTTGGCCAAATTATATTGTTTTACTGAGTACATGTAGAATATGTACAATTACAATGCACAATTTTTAAAAATATGGAAAAAAAAGGATGGTGATGCCAGGCTCAGTGATATTCAGCTGTAATCCCCGTAACTCAGGAGGCTGAGGTACGAGGAGCACAAATTTTAAGGAGTTATAGCTCAATGATAAGTACTTACTAGTATGTGTGAGGCCCTGGGTTCAATCCCCACCCCCACAAAATAAAAATAAAATTGATATTTAGTATCCCTGTTCAATTTTTTTTTTCAGAATCTAGGTGGGAATATTCAATGCAATTAAATTTAGCTTATTTGTGCATCTCCTATATGCCTAAAATCAAGATAGAACATAAAGACACAATGAAAGGGCAAATACACTTCACCTAACTTGGGGACAAAAACTATTTTCTATAATTTGATCCAGTATTTCACCAAAGATGCTAACTTCTGGTTATTGGGGAAGAATCACCACTGCCATACAATCTTCTCCTCCTTAAACTTTCTTCCAGTGAATAACTTGGATGACAGTGCATGGCAGGTCTGAGAGCTCTCCACATTGCCTAGAACCCTTGGTGGTCATGAAGATAGAGGACAGAAGACCTGGCACCAGTGATGAGCTATTTATTCCCTTTCATGTATATAATGTGTGCATCATCCCATGTCTTGTTTGCTTGCTGATAGGTGTTAAAGGGAGTAATATATTTTTATCTTTAGCCTCCCCCAGGCATAATCTTTACCCCAATTCACCTAAGGAACCCATTTATCTTTGAGAATATAAGAATTTGTTTCAAAAGTAATACAAGAAAAAGAGAAAAATAATAGTCTGTTTCTGTTATTTAGAACTTAGTGTTGTGCAGAATAGACTTGGGGTCCCAGATAGACATTGTCCCAAAAGATAACTTCCCAAATTCCTTTCTACCTTTTATAAATTTAGGGTTGATCTCTAAGGCCCCAGTTCCAGTGCTTTCCAATAGAGGAGCAAAAGTGTCATTTCTGGCCCAATCAGGTATGCCCCTCAGCAATGTGGACACTTGGAGGAGTTCTGATCCCCCGAGGATACTTAATGATATCTGATGAGACATTGTGGATTATCACAACTCCGGGGTGGGTGATTCTAGCATGTAATAAGTAGAGAGACTAGGGAGCCTGCTAAACATCCTACCATGATTAGGTCAATCCCCATCACAAAGAAGTATCTGGCCTCACAAGACTACGTAGTTGAGAGCCTGCTTTATGGCAAAGTTTGTCAAAGTGTGACCCCCTGCAGACCAGCAATATAAGAATCACTGCAAATTTGTTAGAAATACATATCCTCAGGCCCCCACCCCATACCAACCAAATCAAATTTCAGGGATGAGGACCAGAAATCAATGTTTTAACAAGCCTTCTAGGTGACTGTGAGGGTGTGCCGTAGTGTTAAGGTAAAAGATTATGATATGGGGAAACATGATACTTAGGGGCTCTCAGTAAAGGAGGGGAGAAGAAAGAAACAGAGGGAATTAAGATTTGTTCTGCTTTCTTAATGGGCTTCAGATGAGACAATGGAGTCAGCATGGAACATGAAGGAAACACCAAAGCAAGTAGCTCCTTACTTTTTTAAATATAAGGATAGCTGGCCACTAACATTTACAGATGTAGGTTAAAAGAGGATATGCATGATCTTAAGCTTCTGGGCTGACTAGGGTCTAGTGGCCTCTGTGCAACTGGCCTGACCCTGGCCCTCTTTTGAGGTCAGGGAGCTTCCAAGATCTGGCTGAGATTCCTTTTTGTCTTGGCTTGGTAGTCCCCTCGGTAGCCCTTAATATCATGCCAACTCACCTTTTGCAAGCTGCCCAGACAGCCTGTCAGCTATCCCACCATGTTGAATTTATAATGGTTTGAAAAACCAAACTCTGTAAGTCTACCCTCCTCCTGTACTGGGCCAAGCTGATTCACTCCAGGAGCTCAGATACTTCTCTCTGCCCTTTGTTATGGCTGAGAAGGGTTGGGACCATCCATAGGAGAACCCAGAGTAAGAGCAGGGAATCAAAAAGGACATTGAGTCAGGTACTAATGGTGGTAAGGAGAGGTTGACAGCCTCTAAGAACAACTGGTTTTTACCTGAGCATGGAATACCAATGGCATGGAAAGATCAATAAAAGGAAAACAGTGCATTTAAAACTCACAAAGCATATATATGAATTGTGTGTCATTTCCTGCATGCATTTGTATTTTATTTGACTTGTTGCTTTCAATTTATACTTATGAGATCAAGTATTCTGAGTATCTTCTCATTTTTTTCAACATTTTATTTGGTGGTCACTATAGCTTTTAAGGTGGCACTGGGTAGACTTATTTTGTAGTAAACATGAGAAACAGATGGGATAACTTAAGCCAGAAGTGTGGTATGCTGGAAGATCAGGAAGTGGATGGTAGACTCCAGGCAGCTGGAGCTGAATCGAGAAGCCAGGGTGGTTGTGGTGATCAAAGTGCCAGGATTGATGGGTTACTCACAGGCCCACTGCTCACATGACAGCTCAGTCCATTTACTACACACCACTTATGACTCAATACCCTGGAAAAGAAAATGTGGTTGGTCTATTGTATGTCACATGTGACCAATGGGGAGGAAGCACAGCTTGATTATTAGGTCCACAAAGACTCTACTGAAGGGAGAGTGGTTTGCCAAAAGTATATCTGGGGCTGAGGATATAGCCCAGGGGTGGACTCACTGCCAAACATGCACAAGACCCTGGGTTCCATGTCTAACATGCAAATAAAAAAGAAAGGGGGAAAAAAAACAAAGAAGGATACTGGGATCTAACTACCAACAAAAGGTACAAGGGAGGCTAGGGACCCAAAAAGTGGGCATTCTCTAGACATAAACATAGAACTTCTGCAATAGTTGGGCTTTGTATAATTAGTCCATACATTCCCTGCCTACAGCAACCAGAAAAAAGTGTCTTGGAATTATGTAATATGGAAGCCTGAGAAAAAGCCCTAGGAAGCACAATATATCTCAGAAAAGATAAGTAAGAGGCATGTTTGGATTGGATCACAATAAGAAAAGGGACCCTGAAAATATAGTAGGAATGCTGGGAAAGGAGGCTAAGGGAATTGGGGTAAGGGTGTCAGAGAATGGAATTAATTAGTTCATCTTGAAACAGGAGGGCATGAATGGGGCTATGACAGGTACAAGAGAAAATATTATCCACTGTTTGCAGAGGCAGGCTTCAAGGTCCTAGGAGATAATGCACAGCCTGCCTTTTAAAACATCTCTATTACATCTAGAAGATCCAAAAAGCTCATTACCCTTCAGAATGCCATACTGAGGGACTAGGGATGTAGTTCAGGGTAGAGTACTTTTCTGGCATGCACAAGGCCCTCAGTTTTGTCCTCAGTACCACAAAAATAAACAAAGAGATTGCCATACCTAAATGAGATTCCATTTTAAACCCAACCTCTATGCCACTTTCCAATTCCTCAAACAAGATAATCTGCAAAAAACAAAACAAAACAAAAACAAAAATCCTGTGGGGGCAGTCATGAAATTCAAGCTTCATCTCAGAAGCAAGGCAGAAGAACTCAAAGGAAGTAGCCTGGTGGAGATGGGGCACCACGTGGGTTCACCTCATTTGTTCCAGTATGGAGCCAGGGTCCTGGAAGGTAGAGAGTTTCCTGGGGTCCTATACTCCAGTAGCGTCCTAGGTTTTGTCCATTGATGAATACTACTCCTTTATTCCAGCCCTGAAAATCATGAGAATGCAGGATTCAGGTTATAAATTCTAGATGTAAAGACATAAGGGATGAACACACACATACAAACACACACACACACACCTCATACACCACTGACACACCAAATCACAGTATAGATATACCCAAACAGGGTGGAATACCAACTAAAATCTTATGTGGCAGGTAAATCCAGAGTCTTGTGATACTGTCTCTGATAGGGGATTAACTCAGCATCCAAGCCTCAGGGAGGCACTAATTTCTAATTCATCTCCCTGTGTCTGCCCCAAGCCAGGAGAGAGAATTTCCACTTATCATCAGGTACTCGTTAAAATATGCCAGGCTCAAAACAGCTAGAGTTGCAGAATTTCAGGTGTGGCAGCCAATATGTGCTGGCAACTCCTCAGATCTCTGTCATATTTGTTTACTTTCTAACCCTGCCTTACTTAACCCTGGGGGAGAGACAATCTCCCAGATGGCTGTAGAATAGCTGAGGTCTTTGGGAGCTTATATTCCCTCACACAGGGCAGGGACTATACACTAAATGAGCTTTGTTAAAAGGTTCTTAGGGGTGTGTAGCTGGATGGCACATTGGCAAGGGATAAATTGTACTAACCTCCAGTTGTATAAAGGTGTCTCTGGGATCACCACTGATTTTCAGGTAACCAAGGAAGAAGGCAGGGCCCTTAACTTTCTCTGTGATTGGCTTCCAGATTTGGGGGAGTTTCCTAAAAGGAAGTCAAATAGGATTGTCATACCTTTCTTCAGTCTTTTCCCTGAAATCTGGTGTCCCCCACTATGGCACTGGCTATGCCTTCAGCATGTATAATGCAGTAAGTCATGATTCCAGCTGCCTCCACACAGCTACAAAACATGGAATTATTTTCTTCAACATTCTGATTTCTGATTTCCTTATCTGAAAACTCAGAGGTGCATCTGGAGGAACTCTAAGGCTTCTTCCATATCTACATGCTCTCCATCTTTATCAATCACCTAGAATCAATGGTCAGGCACCTACCTTTTTATGAATACACTTTTCATTTCCAGGCTGTATATTGTAAATTTTCTTAATGGAGAATTGTTCAGATAAATATCCCCAGTTAAACCTATAGGATATTGGAAAAAAGGGGGACATAAAGGAGACTGGAAGGGTGCAGAGATATGTACAGACAATAACCAGGGATTCCAGCCCCATTGTAAGGTTTCCGTAAACTCCTACACACAATTTTTCTCCTGTGTCTGTCTGTCTGTCTGCCTGTCTCTCTTTTTTCTTGCAGTACTAGGGACTGAACCCAGGACCTCACAAATGCTAAGCAAGCACTCTACCCATGAGCTACATCTCTATCCCAAATCCTACATACATTTTTTCCTTCTAAGTATACATCTCTCCTAGATGGTGCCTGCCTCTTCCACATTTATTGCACAGAGGTCACAGCAACTCCTGCCAGGTCTGGCTGGCACAGGGCTTCAGACTAGTTGGAACATTCATTCATATCAAATCACTAAGGGTAGAAGGAAGGTGTGTGACTCGGCCTGGGAGTTCTGGGGTTCAGAGAAGGACATACACAGGTCTAGCCTCCTAGGAAGGAAGGGGCAAAATCCTGAGAGAGGACCCCTGGCCAGGGAGACCTCTATAGCTTTCTCCTGATGGAGCTACTTTTGAAATCCTCCCTGCCCCCCCCTCACCAAAAAAAATGCCCAGTGCTGGCTCTGCTTGGTAATTACAGAACACAAAGGAATCATCACAGTTTCTATACATAGGTGTCTCACAGCCAAAGAGCATGCTCTCTTCCAACCATATGCCTGTTTCCATCTGCTCTCAGTCCGGAGTGCTGCGGGTTCTCAGCATCTGCATCTGGAGCCCACCTTTTCTCTGCTGGTTCATGCTCTTCCCAGAGGAGAGTCGGCCTTGATTCTCCACCAAGATCCTTAGAATGTGGTATTCCTGGTGGTCCTGTGGAAGACAGACCCACCAGAGTGAATACTACTCAGGTACTATTCTGCATACCTGCTGGGCCTTCCCTAAAGCTGAGATGAGAACAAGGGCAGGGTGACTAACAGCTAGCAGAACCCTGTGGATCTCCAGCTCTAAGCCAGGCAAACCCTTGGGTTCCTGCCCTTCCTTTTCATCCCCCCACTTTCTGGGCCAAGTCTTCTAGGGAGGAAAGAGGAACCCAAACACTTCATCTAAGATGCTATTGAAACCAGTGACCAACCTGCTTTTTGAGCAGAAAATATTCAAAATAAAAAATCTTTGCTCCCTCAAATCATATGTATCTGTACCTTAGAGATGTATACAACCTTCCCTTGTTCCTATTGGGTTCCTATGCAAGGATCAATCCAAAAGGCAGGGAAGGAGAAAATGTGCTATTATAGAGCAGACCACACATATAGTTGGGTACATGGCCTAGCAGGTGCTAGAATTATTTGTCAATTAGCATTTGGTTATATACATGTATCTGAATGGTTAGCTCATCTTTGGAATGATCCAGGATTCCCACGTGCTTGTCATCCAAAAACACCTGCCAAAGAAGAAGAAAGTACTGTTAGGTCCTCATAAGCAAAACAAACAAACAGACAAACAAACAAACAAAAAAAAACGGAAACAGACTTGAAAAGACAAACATCAGAAATAATGAATTTTGTCTCCCAGAAATCTATAAGCTGATCATAAGTTCACAAAAACAGATTATATGTAATGTAGAACAGTGTTGAGATGCTCGAGATGAGGTCTATTCAATAGTGTCCTGATATGGAATATGGGCCCTAGCTCCACTGCAGGATGTAGAGGGGGGAAAAAAATCAAAAAGATCTGAAGATTAGTGGGAAAATAAAGTAGATAACAAATCAGTATTGTGAGGGAAATGATGGCAAAGGGAGAGCAAGAGAATTAGAGAAACAGCAACTGTTCTGTCAGAGTGCCTTTCCCCAAGGGTTCAACTCTGCAATAGACCCAGTTTTGCCAGATGAACCAGATTCTTATCTAGAAATTCTAATCTGCTGCCATACTCTACCTGGTTTTAGAGATCATCTATTTCTTTTCTATTACCTATCATATTGTTCAGCCTTAGATTAATAAGTCAATCAGAAGAATCCACTGTAGCCATATAAGACCAAATAAGGACAAATAATTTTGCTTTTTATATTATTTAAATTAAAACCACAAATTTTCAAATGAGATTTGACTAGGAAGAACAATAAAAATTCACAAATATTAAAAACAAAAATATTAATGCTAAAAATGCATAATTCACATTTTAATCTTGGAGTTTAATTATAAGGTTTATATATCTTATGACCATTTATTGAACAACTACTGTTGAACTAAATATTTCCATAGGGAGGAGTTCATCTAGGTTAAAATAAAGCTGGCCATTGAGGAACCCAAGGAACTATACAAAGAAATGATCAGAACACAATGATAGTGGCAACCATGGAGACACTAAACTAGTGGACAGACTACTGTGGAACTAATGAGAAAGGAATGACAGATCCTAAACAGCAGCAGACCCCAAGCTACTTCACAGGTATGGTGATGGGTGAATCGTGGAATTAAAGAATGACTGTAAGAAGAGAAGTAGCCATGATGAGACTTTTACCTGAGAGAGAAAACACTGACAGCACTATGTGTTCAGCAAGGAAGAGGTCAGAGGATGAGAGCAAGCAGTCTGAAATAGTAAGAGATTGTGACATTCCAATAGGAGATGTGAAACACAAGAACAAGTCTAATGCAATAACAGTCTGTATATTAAAAGAACAACTGAATAATACTGAACCACACAGGGACCAGTTGAAAATAAGTAATAAAGAAAAGCAGTAAAGAGAACAAGAGAACAATATTTGTAGGTTGAGAGGATGTGAGTATATAAGCCAATATGAGGCTTAGTTAGGAAGATAGTGAGTTTTGCTTTGGATGTGATGAATTTGAAAATTATGGAACATACACTGTAAGGATAAATGTACAGGAAACAGTAAGAAATATGGTCTGTAGCTAAAGATAGGGAGAGGACGGCTGAAGACACAAAATAGAAGTAGAGGTTGAATATCCCTTGTCTGAAGTCTTGAGGACCTGAAGTGTTTCAGATTTTGGATTTTTTTTTTTGCTGTTAATATTCATAGACTGTGCAAGTTGGACATTCCTAATCCAAAAATCCAAAATCTGAAACTTTTTGAGCATCATATTGGCACTCAACAAGCTTTGAATTTCTGAGTACTTCAGAGTTTGGATTTTCTAACCTTGACCTATAATTGACCTATACTGGAAGCCGGGGAGGAAGATGATATGAAAAGTATGACAGCAAGAAAATTTCACAATGCTTAGAGAAAACAGCTCTTAACTTGAAGCCATGTGATGAAGGCTTCAGTTGCAGTTCTGCAGCTTTCTAGTTGAACAGCTTTTGAAAGTCATTTAGTTTCTCTGAGTATTATGGTTTGGGTCTGGAGTGTACCCCAAAGGCCCATTAACTAAAGTCTTGTCCCCCAATCTGCGGTGCTATTGGGAAGTAATAGAAAATGTAGGAGATAGGAGCTAGTGGAAGTTAGGACATTTGGGATTACCTCTTCTGCCCTCTCTATTTGCCTCCTGGTCACCATAAGGTGAGCAGCTTTCTTCCACCATATGTGTCTGCCATGATGTTCTTCCTTACTACAGGCACAAAGCAACAGAGCCAGGCAACATGGACTGAATCTTTTGAAACTAAAATAAATCTTTCTCCCTTTTAAGCCCATTTTCTCATGTATACATTCATGGCAAAATAAATCTAACATGCTGAGGTTTCCTTGTTTGTAACAAATGACTCAGTTGTTTTAAGAGTTGAATGAGAACAACAACTGTAATATGCAATGGGAATATTAAGGATTGATATAAAATAAGTATAGGGACTATGTAAGTTCTTTATAAAACACTATCAGAAGAAAAAAATCATTAAAAAAAATCATCAGCTCCTGTAAGTTTTAGTGGTACAATTCCCAGGGGTATCTGGGAATTGTATCTCAGACACACACTAGTCTATATATAAAAGATTTCAAGGAAGGAACAGATGCTAAGAAAGAGTTGAAGATTAAAATGGTTTACCCCACCATTTAGACATTCACCCTCAGGAACACAGTTTGTTAGTGATAACAGATGAGCATAACTAGAACCCCTTCATGGCACCCTACCTGACCCCGATCTTGAACATGGCCCTTTGAGGTGAGGATGCCATCACTGGAAATGGCAGTCTCATAAAGCGTGTACCCATAGGATTGACCACTTCCTTCATTCACAGATAGCTGTTCCATGGTGAGTGGCTTGACAGACTTGGTTGGCTGTCGCAAAGACAGGAAAAAAAACAACAACAACAAACAAAAAAAACACAACAGGCTGAAGGTTCAGGCTGTAGAGAAAAATCTCAGAAACTGCCAAAGCCCAGTTCTCCAAAGGAATGACCCCCACAGCCTCGCAAACAGAACAATCCAAAAGGAATATGAGAGGATACTCATGTTTATGTGCAGCAAATAAATTATCCTTCTTGTTTATTAAACAAACCTCATATTTCTTTGCATTTACTAGCCAATGAGTTATTCTTATATTTTGAATGAAAGAGCTGCAGTCAAGAAGAGAGAGTGATTTGTGGGCCTTCCTCATTAATTCATGGTAGAGTCTGGACAAGACTTCTGGTCCCCAGAATTCCTACCCAGCTGTGCCAGATTATTTCTACTGTTGGCCTTCTCTTCTTTTCCCTTTTTGCATCTTTTAGGAGAGATCGTTCTAGCTCACACTTTAATTGTCCACATTTCTTCATAAAACTGCTTTTTCTAGTACTAATCTAGAGTGCTCCAAGGCTATTTACCCTCCTGTCTACTAGACTTCTCCATCTGGAGGTCCATGAATGTTTTCCATGCAATATTATCCAAGTTGTAGGCACCATGACATATCTACACCCTGTTCTCTTTCCTTTAAAAAAGAGGATCACCATCCATCCAGTCAAAAATGCATAAAGCGTGGAGAGTGTCCTCTCTCTTTTTCTTCCTTCCTCTCCACATCCTATATATCAGCCAATCATCACCTACTTTAGAGTCTGACTTTAAATGTCTATTTCCCTAACCCTCCTTCTTCATACCTATCACCAAGCTCAAGTTCAGTATACTTCTATATGGTTTAAGTGTTCTAGCATGGTCCCACCCTAAGCTGTACCCCGCAGAACTATCAAATTCTTCTGACATGCAGAAGATACTCCTAGCTTTGCTATATTATGGATTCTCATAGCTTCCAGAGAAATTTTCAAACTTCTTAGCACACAGAAATGGCCCTATGGGGAGAGGAGATGAAAATGGGAAAGACAGTAAAATGAATTGGACATAACTTTCCTATGTTTATATATCAATACAAGAACAGTATAACTTCACATCATGTGCAACCACAAGAATGGGAAGTTAGGGGCTGGAGTTGGAGCTCACTGGTAGAGTGCTTGCCTGGCATATGTGAAGCACTGGGTTCAATTCTCAGCACCACATAGAAATAAGTAAATAAAAACAAAGGTCTGTAAACAACTAAAATATATTAAAAAAAGAATGGAAAGTTATACTCCATGTATGTATGATATGTCAAAATACATTCTACTATCATGTATAACTAAAAAAAAAATAAAAAAAGAAATGGCCCTTATGAACTTCTTGGAGAAATACTGATTATTCTAGGTCTCTGGAGCCATATAGTCTAAAACATCTAGAGGGACCAAAAAGCAAAGAAGATATCAAAAGCTATGAGAATCACATCAAGGGGACATAAAGCCAATTTGAAGGGCTCCTGCTGGGCTAGGATGGGATAGTTTGAGCATCAAAAAGAAATGCAATAGGGTGGAAAATTGGTAAATGTGTTTTTAAAAAATTATGAGTTTATAATCATACAAAGAACATTAGAAAAACAACTCACTTGCTAACTTTGGAGGATATGTAGGAAAAAATCATTTTTCTGATAAAAGAAAATACTTGAACTTTTGTCCTGATGTTTCTATTTAAACTACACTTCAGAATAAGATAATTGATGAAGAATTGAGTTCTTCTGTTATAAGAATTCAAGTGAGTAAATGCAGAAGGAATTTCAGAATTAGAATAATACCATTTTCAAGGCCTATAATGAAATATTGGTTTAATTTATCAAGACATGACTTTCATCTATTCCTTACTATTACCTCCCTATCCCTTACAGTATTATTTTAAAGCAGATAGCATAGGATTTCAAATAGTTCAATGAACATCTCAAAAAATTAGAACTCTTAAAAAAATACAAAATCATCATCACAACATGTAATAAATACAATTTATCACAAATGTAATAAATAAAATTCCCTAAATTTAGTGATTTTTCTGGAAAACATTTAGCAATTGTCTTTCTGGAAAAAAAAACACTGATTTGTGGTGTTTGCAATTTCTGTGGTGTAAATATTCCCACCAAAAGAAATTTTAATGCAATATTTGTTAATGGCTGATAAAATCTTTGGGTAGAAGGTTGATGGGAAAATGAAAATGAAGAAAGGAAACGTTACAACTCCTGAACCCACTGATCAATTATGAAACCAGAAACAACCAGCATTATGTGCCTAGAATACGATGCATAAAAAGTACAATAGCACCATTTACAAAGTATACTTGCAAACAGATTTAAAAAAAAAAACTAACTTAAATCCCATCAAGCATTTAGATCTAACTACCTATCAAACTGAGATATAGATAATGTGAGTCTAGAAACATGTTACTTGACATAGTGGTGATCTAATCGGCAAAACAAAACTCATAACGTAGGCAATTCTATAGTACAAATAATCAAACTTTTTCAACAAATAAAATAAAAATTAAAAAATCTTTAGATTAAAGGAGGCTAAAGAGACATATCAAATGATGTATAATAGACTTCATAGATGCTGACATGAAGAAATCAATGCTAAAAAAGAAGTTCAAGATAATTGAGAAATTCAAGTACTGGCTATTTTATTATTTTAAACTGTGGTGTGTTAGAGATAGCTTGTATGAGCTTGTTAAAACCACCCATGGATATACCTTCCCAGCTTGTGATCAGCATCATCATATTAGCAGTCTGAAATTAACCATGGTGGGAATATTTCCCCACCAGAAATCAGCAAACGCTATGAACCAGCTTTTAATTCCAAGCCAGTTGCTAAACATTTCCCAGAAAATCAATAATTCTAAGGAATTAATATTGTCATTATTATTAAGGATAATAATGATTTTGTTGCTTTTATTAAAAAAGAAACATCTTTTGGTATATATATTGAACTATTTATAGCTGGAGTTGGATAAGTCTGGGATCTGCTTTAAAATAACTTTGTAAAAGGTAAGGGGAGAGGAGGAGAGTATAGGTGAAATGAGATTGTATTGTATTGATAAACTTGAAGCTGGGTGTTAGGTGCATGGGGATTCCCTACTATTCTCTCTACTTTTTAAAAATGCCATCAAATTACACAAAAAAAACCACACATCACAGTGGGGCATGGTGGCATATGCCTGTAACCCCAGTGACTTGGAAAGCTGGGGCAGGAGAATTGCAAGTTCAAGTTCAATCTCAGAAACTTAATGAGAACTCGTCATAAACTTTTTAAAAAATTAAAAGGTCTAGGGATGTGAATCAGTGGTAAAGACATACTTTCAATTTCACTCACGTATACACACAAATCGAGACATAACTGCTGAATCCATATAGAATCTGATGAGGTAAGAACAATTAAGAGCCTTATTTTATAGATGAGGAAACTTAGGTAGAGTGAGGTTAAATGACCTCCCTAAGGTCTCATAGCCAGTGAATGTTGGAGCAAAGACTCAACTCAGTGACTCCAGTGTTTCTACTCTTTCGCACAGCATGTTCCCTTGACAACACTGTGCTGCCTCATTTCCTCTTCCATGTGACCTATGACCCTACAATCGCTTCTTCATTCACTTTTCTTACTCATTAGACTGGGAGTTGCCTAAAACATCATCTTAACAATATAGTTCCCAAAACATGAACATTCAATGAGTGTTATAGGAATTAGTATTCAGTTTTTCCCTAACTCATTTTTCTTTGATTTCTAATCAAAGAAAGGTTTCCTATCTGAATTGTAAAATTGGTAGAAGGAACCAACATCTTTAAGGATTCCTTTTTTTCCCTTATTCATTTACTCCATGTTATTTCAATTCTCTCTCTTTTTTCCAAAAATTTTTCCATGTGTCTATACCCAGGAAATGCTCACCAAGTCCAGGTAGGGAAGCAGGTTCCACAGTGTCATGAAGTATAATAGTGTCACTGACTTATAGGCATTCTTTGGTATGTAATTTAGTGGGAGGGGCATAGGAGCTGCTGCAATGAGAAAACACAAAGTTGGATCATTCCAGGACCCCCTCCCAACCCAAATCAAAGACACTAGATACCCTGCTATCCCAAAGCCATCAAGAATAAAGGGTCCAGTCACGGCATAACTTCCTAATTTCAGAAGAATCAAAGCAGGAAATGATTAAGTAAGGGTCCTCTCATACCTTTAAGCTCTGAGACAAGTGCCTTGCTATCCTGGAAGAAGAAGGGGCACATCAATACCACCTGCTGAACCCAGGCTCCCAAAGTCCAATGGAAAATGCACATGCTCGCAGATTCCCCCACCTCCTTTCCCATTTCAACTAGGCCATATAACATACCTATATAATAGCTCTGAGAAGGACCTGGAACATCTGAAATTTAGAAGTTCAACAGAGGATTCCATGTACAACTAAGACCAAAGCAACATGGTCCTGTGCTGAACACCTTTATTCAAAAGATTTAAAATCAGTATACTACAGTGACAGAGTCACATCAATGTTTATAGCAGCACAATTCACAATAGCCAAGATATGGAGCCCAACCTAGGTGGCTTTCAACATATGAATGGATAAAGAAAGTGTAGCATGTATACACAACGGAGTATTACACAGCCATGAAGAATAATGATGTTGTGGCATCTGCTAATAAAGGGATGGAACTGGAGACTCTCATGTTAAAAAAAAATAAGCCAGACCCAAAAGTCAAAGGTTGAATGTTTTCTCTGATATGCAGAAGCTAATCCAAAAGAAGGAGAGGATTAAAAACATAGAAGAAAGATCAGTGGAGTAGATAAAGGTGAATGAAGGGCAGGGTGGAGGGATAGATAGAGAAGGATAGTGGAAATGAATCTGACCTAACTTTTCTATGTATATATGAATATACCATAGTAAATCTCACCATCATGTATATCCACAAGACACTAATTTTAAAAATTTAAAATTAAAAAATTTTAAATGGCAGAAAGATCAGTAAAGTAGAAGGAGGAGAACAGAGGGAGAGAGAAGGAGAGGGAAAGAGGAAATACTGGGGCCTGAAGTAGAACAAATTATATTCCATGCTTTTACAATTATGTCAAAATGAATCCTAACGGGCTGGGGATGTGGCTCAAGCGGTAGCGCACTCGCCTGGCATGCGTGCGTCCCGGGTTCAATCCTCAGGACCACATACCAACAAGGATGTTGTGTCCGCCGAGAACTAAAAAATAAATATTAAAAAAATTCTCTCTCTCTCTCTCTCCCTCTCTCCTCTCTCACTCTCTCTTTAAAAAAAAAATGAATCCTAACGTCATATATAACTAAAAAGACTTAATAAAAATAGCAGCAGGCTCTATATCTTGTGCATAATCCCAGTGCCTCCTGATAAAATAAATTGTAGCAAATCAAATTTCTCTCCAAAATATGTTCACCCAGTCCCTCACTCCCTTCCTGCTTGAGAAGACTAAGTCACCATTCATATTGAGGTTGTTGCCGAGTACCTATAACAGACCGAAAAACCTCTTGAAATGTGGTATACTCAGGCGTGTAATCTCCATTCTCTCTCAGCAGTGCCCCATACTCTGAAAAATAAGAAAATTTTATTGTTTTCTCCAAGAAAGCCTCATTGTCATTTTCTTTCTCCAGAAAAAGAGGAGAGGTTGGTACTGAGCAAAAGATCCTTAATTCAGCAGCTTTGGGAGAAAAAAAAAAATAGGGGGCACTAGATAAGAAAACTCCACATCCCTGTTGTTCAAACTAAGAGGCATCTGAAAAGCTTTGCAGGGCTTTCAATAAGAGGCAAAAAAGCCCCAGTCCATGGGTCCCCCACTAAGCCCTGGTTGAGAGCCCAAGGCTCACACCAATAGAGCCTATTGGTTTCTCCTTTTTATCCAATTTCTAAGTGAACTCCTTTGTTTCATTCACCCTTTCTAGGGAAGGTATCTTAGTAGACTTGTGTACTAGGGAAGACACATTAGTGGATACCCAAAGCAACTTGCTCTGGAGGGCACTTTTAAGACAAGGGTCTGTACAACAAATGAAGAAGATTAGGCTACTAACTTCTCTGCTTGCAAAGTCCCTGAGAGCCCAAATCCTCATGGTAGGTAAATTTTAGTACTGCCAAGAAGAACAAATCCCTAATCCTCCATCCCCAACATGTTTAGGCAAAACAGGCAAACAGTTCCAGAGATTGTCTTTGGGGGCCTAACCTAAGAAGCTTCAGTCTCCAATGTGGGGGTAGTCAATATTGAGGACAATTCTGAGATACAGGTACTTGCCATAGCTGGTGACAACAGGGTAATAACCATTCAAATGTTGAGCTCCACCCATGAAACCAAAGTTGGTGCCACCATGGAACATGTAGAAGTTGAGGGAGAACCTAAGTTTGAGCATTTCACGTACATCCTTAAGTAGCACTGCAGAGAGACAGGAAGAGAAGGTAAAAAGGGGGAATAAATTGAGTTTGAGAGAATTTATAGATCCTCATGGATATTCAAATCACCTAATCCTAAAATGTTCAAGGTCCACCATAATCTCAGACCCAGAAAATGTATGAAATGATTAAGATGCATTCCAATCCATTCAATAAAGGATTCATGGAATTGTTCCCAGATTTGTTTTCATAACCCAAAGTCATTTATTATTTTTTTCCTGAGTTCATGTTTGAGAGGATATTTTTTTTTCTAGCACAAACTGCACATATAAAATATTTAGTGTTGTGCTTTTTTGCCTCAGGTACATAAATGTCCAATTTATTGTTTCTGAAGGTCTTATTTCTAACTGTGATTGGTCTGAAATTATAGCACCTTTGAAATCCATTTTATTTTATTTTGGTAACAGGGTTTGAACTCAGGGGTACTTGATCACTGAGCCACATCCCCAGCCCTATTTTGTAGTTTATTTAGAGACAAGGTCTCACTGAGTTGCTTAGTGACTCGCTTTTGCTGAGGCTAGCTTTGAATTCGCAATCCTCCTGCCTCAGCCTCCCAAGCCACTGGGATTACAGATGTGAGCCACCATACCTGGCTAGCTGAAATCCATTTTAATGATTATCAACAATTCTCCAGAGAGGACAGGTAAATCAAGATCAGATAATCAGAGGCCAGATAACTTCCTTCTTCCATCCAATTCCCCTTCATGCAATTCCCCTACTTGTTAGAACAACTTATTCTAATTACTTTTATAGCCTCAGTAAATATAATTAGAGTGAAAACTGTTAAAACTTACATTTTAATTACAATGATATCTTTCATGTCCATGCTCTGAGGTCATTTACCTTCAGATATCTACTTAATTATGTTGATGTTTATAAAGTTATGACATGTAGGAGTCTTATCTTCTAAATCTCAAATACACTAATTAGAAGAAATAAGCAAACAAATAGGTCGGTGCCACCTGTATCACATGTTCTCCAGAGAAAGGAACTAAGGAATACTCACTATGTCCGTCTGGAATGTGGCGGGCAACACCCCATGAGTCAAAAGAGTTCACTGTGTATACCATCATCATTATAGGACTATGACCCTGAGAAAAGTCAAGAAACAATTTAGAAAATGTTTATACAATTTAGAAGCTCTGAATTGCTAAGAAGGAAATTGTAAAGTCCAGTTCTCACACCTCTTTGCAACTCAGAACAATCTATCACTACTCACAAACTCTGAGTTCTATTCTCCCATTCTCATATCACTGTCCTGTTCTGTTATTCTTCTTGTGATTTCACTGGTCATCTTACTTAAGGTTTAGTAAAATTAATTGCCATTCCAACATAGCTCTTTCTGGAACATTCTAGAAATAGAATCTGTAAACTTCTATAAATAGAGTTTTCTCATTCTCTTCAATGATCACAGTAGAGGTCTAGTAAGGAAATAACTGATACAAAGGAAGCACTGAATGTTCAACAAATGAATACTGAAAATGGTGAATTCCCTTAAAAGAGAATTCCCCATTTGGGGTTTTATGGATATAGCTTAGTGGTAGAGTGCTTGCCTGGCTATTGAGGCCCTGGGTTCAATCCCCAGCACCATGAATGAATGAATGAATGAATGATAATAAGAATTCCCCAAACCTAGTATTCTCAAACATGTAAGTGCTCACTCTTCCCTTTCCATCATGGTGTGCCCTCTAGTTCCTTTATCTTTCCAGTTCCTGGGGATTTGCTAGCCTCTCTATTCTGGCTGCACTCTGTAGTTGACCCTTTGAATTCTGTTCCTTCTAGCACTATGAAGTTAATCTGTTTTTTGAATTTCTGCTGTCATTACTATCACAATCTCCAACTTTGGGACCCTTCAATTGGAACCCTCACATCTGAGCTGCCAATTTGATTTACCACAAATTCATATGGTTTGACCTTATCTTTATTTCTGCCTGGTGGTCTTTATATTTAGATTTTTAAAAAATTTTTTATTAAATTTCAAAATAGTCTCAATATTTTAAGGCTAATTAAACTGAGGCCAAATGGTTCAAGCTCTTGCAACCTCCTCTTAATTTCACAAGATCCCAAATCATATAATCTTAGCACTTCGTGAACCCCACAAATACTTAAAATCTTTGCCCTAAAGGTGATGGTATTAAGAGGCTGGGCCTTTAGTAAGTGATTTCATGGAAAGGATTAGTGCCCTTATGAAAAGAGGCCTTAGAGAGCTGCCTTGCCTATTCACAGAAAAAGATGCCATATAAGAACCAGGAAATAGCTTTCACAAGATATCAAATCTTCCACCATTCTGAGCTTGGATTTTTCAGCCTCCAGAACTATGAGAAATAAGTTTTTGTTGTTTGTAAGCTTCTCTATTTGTGATATTTTGTTATAGTTCTCCAAGCAGAATGAGACTCATAGTTTTTACATTAGAAAGACTTTTTAAAATTCCAGTTTTTAGTATATTATTTCTCACTTCACTTAGGCATGGTCTTCTCTAAATATTGGACCAAGCTTTGTTATTGTAATGATAAAGAATTCTTTGCTACTTAAGGCAGTTCATTTTATTTTTGGAGCAATCAGATTGTTAGAAATTATAATCCTTAATGAGCTAATATGGGTTTTTCATTAATTTTTGGTGTCATTGAAACTAATTTCGCTCTATGGAACTAAAAAGAATTTCCCTTTCACATATGAAAATAAACTTTTAAGATGCCCATTAAATGAATCTTATCTTTAAAGTGAGACTCATTCCTTGTTCTTTTAGTTTATCTTTACATAACCTCTAAACCATGTCACCTGGAAGTATTCCACTTTATTAAAATGCAACCTAAGACATGATGACCTAAGCAGAAAAAAATACAAAAAAACAAATGCTTCAAATGTGTTCTTAAAGTATGAAGAAATGTGATGATATCATTTCTATCAATAAAACCTAAGTTTTAAGACCTACTGGCAGTAGGTGTCACAGACTTTATTTAGGTGAAACATAACTTCCAAAATATCTTTCATGCAACATAGTGTCAATAACAGATTGTTAAACTGATATCTTCCTTTCTGCATTTGCCCATGAAGATTTTCTGCTTTTATTTTGTTTTGATTTTAATGTAAATATTGTATAACTAACTATTGCCTTTTGGTTTCAGCCTACTGAGATCCAGGAGATCCCACTGTTTTCCAGCACTCTCTCATCTAGACTAGCTCATCTTTTTTCTTTTCTTTTCAGTACTGGGAATTCAACATTGAACCCAGTGCCTCACACATGCTGGACCAATGCTCTACTACTGAGGTATATACTGAGACAAGATCTAAGTTTCCCAAGCTGGACTTGACCTTGTTATCCTCCTGACTAAGCCTTTTGCATAGCTGGGTTTATAGATGTGTGCTACCGCGCTTGATATGTTTTGTCCATCTTTTTTTTTTTTTAAGAGAATATCAATTTGAACAAAGGCAGCAAGAGAACATCCACACACAGTGAACAAACCTAGATATAGCTTCTACACAGCAAGGAATATGTCTGTTTGACCAATATATACCTAGAGCCTAATAAAAAACTGACTCAAAAACGAACAGTCAAAAAAAAGTATTTAATCTAAATTTTTAAATTTAAAACCACTAACAGTATCGAGTTCAAGTTTTTGCTATCCTTTAACTATGTGGGTTCTATCTTGTCTAATTTAGGGAAGAGTCTCTTTAATGGGAAACAGACACAAAAAAGTAGGGGTTAGTCTCTGTGTCCTCTATTCTGTATCATTGGTCTACTGGCCTGTTTTGGTACCAATACCATGCTGTTTTTGTTACTATTGACTGTAGTATAGTTTCAGTTCTGGTATAGTGATGCCACCTGCTTCACTCTTCCTGCTTAGAATTGATTTAGCTATTCTGGGTCTCTTATTTTTCCAGATGAATTTCATGATTGCTTTTTCTATTTCTATGAGGAATGCCATTGGGATTTTGATTGGAATTGCTTTGAATCTGTATAGTGCTTTTGGTAGTATGGTCATTTTGATAACATCAATTCTGCCTATCCAAGAGCAAGGTAGATCCTTCCACCACAAAATTAGAATTATCTTATATTGGACAAAAGTGCCAAAAACATGCACTGGAGAAAAGATAGCCTCTTCAACAAATGGTGCTGGGAAAACTGGAGATCTATATGCAACAAAATGAAATTAAACCCCTATCTCTCATCATGCACAAAACTTAACTCAAAATGGACCAAGGACCTAGGAATTAAACCAGAGACTCTGCATCTAATAGAAGAAAAAGTAGGCCCTAATTTTCATAATGTGGGATTAGGCCCCAACTTCCTTAATAAGACTCCTATAGCACAATAATTAAAACCAAGAATCAATAAATGGGATGGAATCAAACTAAAAAGTTGTTTTCTCAGCAAAAGAAACAATCTGTGAGGTGAACAGAGAGCCTGCATCCTGAGAGCAAATTTTTACCCCTCACACATTAGATAGAGCACTAATCTGTAGGGTATATAAAGAACTCAAAAAGCTAAACACTGAAAAAACAAATAACCCAATCAACAAATGGACTAAGGACCTGAACAGACACTTCTCAGAAAAGGAGATACAATCAATCAACAAATATAGGAAAAAATGCTCATCATCTCTAGCAGTCAGAGAAATGCAAATCAAAACTACTCTAATTTTTCATCTCATTCCAGTCAGAATGGCAGCTATTATGAAGACAAACAACAATAAGTATTGGCAAGGATATGAGGGAAAAGGTATACTCAAACATTGCTGGTTGGACTGCAAATTGGTGCAGCCAATATGGAAAGCAGTATGAGATTCCTTGGAAAACTGGGAATGGAACCACCATTTGATCCAGCTATCCCTCTCCTTGGTCTATACCCAAAGGACTTAAAAACAATATACTACAGGGACACAGCCACATCAATGTTTATAGCAGAACAATTCACAATAGCTAAACTGTGGAGCCAACCTAGATGTCCTTCAGTGGATGAATGGATTAAAAAATGTGGCATATATATACAATGGAATTTTACTCAGCATTAAAAAAGAACAAAATCATGGCATTTGCAGGTAAATGGATGGCGTTGATAGTAGATAGAAGATAATGCTAAGTGAAGTTAGCCGATCCCAAAAAAACAAATGAGGAATGTTTTCTCTGATATAAGGAGGTTGACTCATAGTGGGGTAGGGAGGGAGAGCATGGGAGGAATAGATGAATTCTAGATAGAGAAGAAGGGTGGGAGGGAAAGGGAGGGTGCAGGGGATTAGCAAGGATAGTGGAATGTGATGGACATCATTATACAAAGTACATGTATGAAGATTTGAATTGGGTGTCAACAAACTTTATATACAGAGATACAAAAATTATGGTATATATGTGTATTAAGAATTGTAATGCAAAAAAAACAAAGTGCATGTATAAAAACATAAATTAGCATGAACATACTTTATATACAGAGATATGAAAAATTTTGCCCTATATGTGAAATAAGAATTGTAATCCTTTCCACTGCTGTCGGGTAGTTAAAAAAATAAAAAAAATAATTAAAAAAGTAGGGGGCTCAAAAGCTTTGCTTTTTCCTTATATTGATTTAATAGTACATCTGCCCCTAAAACTGTGTTTTGTATGTTCACTTTTTTAGTCAAGTATAAGAAATGCACTGAAAAAAAGTAACAGTGGACTTTCTATAGCTGTGGGGTATGGACCTGGTAATGTGGGCATGTGATTTTGATTCAGTTGAACCTAAAACCACCTAGAATAGGCATTCTAGGGCACAAATAATTAAACTTTTAACTGAACCAACTCAGTTTTCTGCTGAGAATTTCCCTATCAGTTTGCATCTCTGAAATGTCCTTACCTGAATTGAAGAAAGTTCTTTGTAAGTTCCTTTATGTATATTCTTCATGTGAAGAGTGACCAGCACTGTGGTGGGAAAGGAGAAACAGTGCATAAAGTCTTGCTATGACTTGATTGAGAACCTAGAGTTTGTCACAATCTCTCCACCAAGGTCCCCAAACTGCAGAAGACATACTAACAGAAATAGACTAGAGAACTGGGTTCAGCACCTCCTATGTATACAAGTTTCAGACATTTCATTTGGTGACTAGCAATAAAGATATAACCCACACATGCAATATACAAAGGGCTTTTAAAGAAATCTCTTCACTTAGCATGTATAGAGAATTTAAAGTAACAAGTGCAATTTAAATAAACCACCATGTGATGCTGATGAATAGACAGGCTGAATGAAAAAATTTATCTCAGAGAGATGAATCACCTAACACCCAAAACTTGACTCTAGGACATTTAACCTCTTTTGGGGACTGGAGGAGGTGCTTGGGATTGAGCCAAAGGCCTTGCTAATATTAAGTATGTACTCTATCACATAGGGGCACACGCTTATACTTTTTTTTTTTTTAAGAGAGAGTGAGAGAGGAGAGAGAGAGAGAGAGAGAATTTTTTTTTAATATTTATGTTTTAGTTCTCAGCGGACACAACATCTTTGTTGGTATGTGGTGCTGAGGATCGAACCCGGGCCGCACACATGCCAGGCAAGCGCGCTACCACTTGAGCCACATCCCCAGCCCTTATACTTTTTTTTCATCTCCATTTGTGTGTTACTTTTATGCATTGTCCTGCATATCAACCTGTGTTTGCTCCTTGTAATTTATATCCCTCCCAACACTTTTTTTTTCTGGCTGTGTTAGGGATTAAGCCCAGGACACTGCACATGCTAGGCAAGCACTCTATTGCTCAGCTACATCTACAGCACCCCCACTGCTTTATTTTATAAATTTATTTACTCTACCAGCTCCCAAGGCCAGGTTCATAGCATTGCTATTTTTGATATTCATCTGCTCCTTGTTTCTCAATTAAGAGTGATTTGACAGCATTGAAAATAACCTTTACTCTGATCCCAGGCAGAACCCCTTCTGGACTACCAAGGGATTGAGGAAGATGAAGTAAGTGTTCTGTGTTATGCTGCTCTGGGGATAACAACTGGTGGAACAGGAAGATAGGGCCTGGCTTCCTATTATAGTTTAGATAAGAGGTATTCCCCCCGAAGCTCTTGTGTTAATGCAGAAATATAGGTAAAATGATTGGATTATGAGATGTAACCTAATCAGTCCATCTTAGTTTGAATGGACTGACTGGGTGGCAGCTGTAGGCAGGTGGGGCATGGTTGGAGGAGGTGGATCACTAAGGGCTCTCCTGGAAGGGTTCATCTTCTTTGAGGGTATTTCCTCTTTCTGTCTTTGCCTCCCAGCTGCCATGAGTAGAGTATTGCTTCTTCTACCATGATATCCATCATGTCCTGCCTTATCTTGGGCCCAGAGCAATGAAATCAGCCAACCATGGACTGAATGTCTGAAACTGTGAGCCCCAAAGAAGCTTTTCCTTCTCTAAGGTTGTCAGTTTTTTTTGGTCACAGCAGCAAAAAGCTGATTAACATGCTAACTCAGCTTTGACCTCAATTTCCCACCATTTTCACCTAAAGATCATGAGACTTCCTCATAGGAGATGGAAATGATGAAGCACCAGAAGGACTCTTGCTCTTTCAGAACTGTCTACTGGAAAACACAAGGTGAAACCAAAACTGTACCATTTTTTATACGGCCTTTTCCCAGCACTCGTCCACTATCAGCAGTCATGAGAAGCACCTCGACCTTTCTTTTCTCCAGGGCCTAGGAATAAATTCAGAAAGACAAACAGACTTTTCCTGGGTCCATGGGATTGTTTCTTTTATAGAAAAAAAAATACTAGAATGAGGCTGAAACATGGAAAAGAAAGTCTAATTCTTCAACCAACTTCTTATAAGTTAGAAATTTAAAACAGAAATATAGTCTCTGCCTCAGTCACACTCAGCAAAGTCAAAGTGACAACTATAAGTTCATAGAAGAGGCAGTGGAATTATTTACATTCACGTAATACAGTGCTTTCTCTAAGGACTTAAATTCTGGATTTTCTCAGTATGTCAGAGCTTAAGATAAACATTCTTGTCCTCACTGTCATCCAAATTAACCATGTGTCATGGGCCAAATTCACACGTGCCTCTGCTATTTTCCTTCCGTCAATGGGCAAAGACAATAAGTTGTTGCTAAATCCATCCATAGTCACTTTGCTGCTTCAGCCCTTAATGTTCCTACATTAACTAGAAACAGTGCTAGGGAGATTCTAAATCAAAGACAGCAAGAAACAAGGGATTTATCTAATTCAGGGGTAAAAAACTAAGACTGTGGCCATGGATACTAAGAAAAGCCAAAGGTGTGTTTTGTCTTTTGGACCAAAACATCCTGAAAGAGAAAATATTCTTGAAATTTACCCTTAAACCTTTTACTGGGTACTGTGAATTTGTGTGTATCTACTGGACTCCTTTGAAAAATAGGTGAGGCAAAGAAGTGACTCATGTGAGAAGAGACAGTATGTCATCTATCAGTTACTGTTATCCTACTCCATCTTCTGTAGATACTATGAGAATGCAGTACTTCATCTCTAGCCCTAGTGAGCAACATGGCTTACTGGCAGATGACCATATAACATATTGAAACTAGAAAATGTGATACTGAAAGGTGATAGCAATTATTCTAGCATCCTGTGGATGTCCTGGACAAAACCAAGAGACATGATTCATAACTCATAGGGATAGAAACAGATTCTACATCTATATCCAATGAACCTTCCTTCTAATAACAACTGGACAAGCTGGACAAGATATTTTCTAAAGACTTATTTGGAGATACTACATAGATATGTAAGGTAGAATATGAGAAGCCCAGATCCTGGAGAGAAAGGAAGCTAGTGTTTGGTATTGCTTTTCCCATGAGATAGTGGCTCATTCCTAAAGTTTCAGTTGAGAGTCTGAGAAATTTAGAAGGGTTGCCAGCAGTATAGTATTATAAGACTTGGAGAAAGAAACTGCAGTTTGGAGACTACCCCACAGTAGAGGAACCACAAAAAATCCTAGGCTTCCTGCCAAGACCAGAAGAGCAACCCCCTAAAAAAAGGGTGAACAAGAATTTCATTTCACAAGGGTATCTTAGTTTGAAATCATTGCAAATACCTGCCAGAAGCAAAAATGAATCAATCTCGGGGATGACAAAAGGCCTCAAATGATCTCATAAGCTAATGTCTGATATTGAATAAAAAAGTGACTAGGTTGAAACCATAAGAAAAATTACAAAGGAAACAGGTACTTATGAGATTTGATCTTAGATTAATTATTAGACATAAGT
Organism: Ictidomys tridecemlineatus; assembly: GCF_052094955.1. Lineage (NCBI taxonomy): Eukaryota > Metazoa > Chordata > Mammalia > Rodentia > Sciuridae > Ictidomys > Ictidomys tridecemlineatus. Next base: position 117,478,724 of record NC_135480.1, on the reverse strand, counting down.
TTTGAAATAGATGTCATTAATGTGTTCACGGAATTAAAAGAAAAAATGAGAAGTCTTGGCAAAGAAACAGAAATAATAAATAATCAAACAAAATCAGAAAATCATACCTTTATTGGTTGGTGCTTTGTGATACTAAAGGACCAAACATGATTGGTCCTTTTACTGGGTTCCTTATACTGCTTGGGCAGATAAACAAGTTTGTACTAGATAAGGTCTTTCAAGAAAATTTTATCTAATATACATAGTGATCTAAGACATATACATTCAGGGAACTAGGTGATTAACATGATCCTGCCTGGTACAAGAGAGATTTGATTTAATAAACACTGATTTTCTCTTTGTAAATAGAGACAATATCCCCTCTACTGGGAATCCAAAGATAATGTAGGCCTCAGGCTTATGTGCATATTTTAAAGTCATCAAGCATTCTTCAACTACAGTCAGGTTATCCCAAGGAAGATGCTTCAGTTTGAGAAAGAAGAAAAAGAAATTTAAAACGTCTCTTTTTCCTCTTCTTATTATCTAGAAAATATAAATATATTTATGTTTTATAGTACTATTCTATAATTTATATTGGTTAGATACAGTGTAATTTTTACTATTGAGGCAAGACAAAGAGTTAAAACAGGCGGATAGGAAACTTGGGTCCCTCCAAGATCAAGTGTCTGTGTAGCAGTGCTGAGAAACTACAGACATAAAAATTCAGGTCTAATCAAGATCAGGCAAATTCCTGTATAAGCAGGAAAACTGTTAGTGAGATTATAGCTTGCTTAGTGCATGGATCCCATCCAAAAAAAAAAAAAAAAGGCATGGTAATGTGATTGGATGAAAGGATGTGTGAAGAGCTTTTGGACACGGAGTTCCTTACCCAAGATTGGGTCATGACTAGCTTCTTTCACCCTGTAGATTCACATAAATCCCTAGAAAATAGACACCCATCAGCAACTCTTTCTTGGGACCAATCCTCCTTTGGGAATTCTGCTTTTTTGTTATTGTTGTTGTTGTTCCTGGGGATTGAACCCAGGGTTGCTTAACCACTGAACCAGTATCCAGCCCTTTTTAATATTTTATTTAGAAACAGAATCTCACTAAGTTTCTTAGGGCCTCGCTAAGTTGCTGAGGCTAGCTTTGAACTCGCAATCCTCCTACCTCAGCCTCTTGAAGCACTGGGATTATAGGCGTGCGCCACTGCACATGGCTCTGCTACCTTTCTATTGCTTTTATGATTCCTGTTATTTTGCTCTCACCCTTGTGTTCATGGATCTCATTCTTCAAATTCATGAGACAAAAAACCCACCCAGTCCTGCTCGGTGCTGCATCTTCTGGGGACTCCTCCAGGATCTATGGAAGAGTGAGTAAAATGGACCAATGATTCACTGCCTTTTCTGGTAGCCCTAAGCTCCATTCAAATGTTTAGTCCTCTTGCTCTGAAATTATGGCATCTGTCAGTCACTTAAGCTTCTTCATAGCAAAGGAAACAATCAAGAATGTAAAGAGAGAAAGCCTACAGAATGGGAGAAAATCTTTGCCATCTGCACCTCAGATACATCATTAATCTCCAGGATATATAAAGAACTCAAAAAACTCAACACCCAAAACCAAATAACCCAATCAATAAATGGGCAAAGGAACTGAACAGGCACTTCACAGAAGAATTATGACAGGTCAACAAATATTCAGAAAAATGTTCAACATCTCTAGCAGTTAGATAAATGCAAATTAAAACTATCACGAGATTTCATCTCACTTCAGTCAGAATGGCAATCATCAAGAATACAAGCAACATGGGGCTGGGGTTGTGGCTCAGTGGCAGAGTGCTTGCCTAGCACATGTGAGGCACTGGGTTCTATTCTTAGCACCACATAAAAATAAACAAATAAAATAAAGGCATGCTGTCCATCTACAACTACCAAATTTTAAAGAAAAAATACAAGCAACAATAAATGTTGGCAGGATATGGAGGGGAAAGGTACACTCATACATCGCTGTGGGACTGCATATTGGTGCAAACACTATGAAAAGCAGTATGGAGATTCCTAAGAAAACTTGGAAAGGAACCACCATTTGACCCAGTTATCCTACTCCTCAGTTTATACAATCAGCATACTAGTGATGCTATCACATCAATGTTTACAGCAGCTCAGTTCACAAGAATTAAACTATGGAATCAGCTTATCAGCCCTTCAACAGATGAATAGATAAAGAAAATGTGGTACATTTACACTCTGCCATAAAGAGAAATGAAACTATGGTATTTGCCAATAAATGAACAGAACTGGAGACCAATCCCAAACAATCAATGTTTTCCCTGATATGAAGATGCTAAATCACAATAAGTGGAGGCAGGGATAGGGAAGATTAGAAGTACTTTGGATTAGACAAAGGGGAATGAAGGGAGGGGAGGGGGAATGGGAATAGGAAAGATGGTAGAATGAGTCAGACATTACTTTCCTGTGTGTATTAATCAATTCACGACCAATGTAATTCCACATCATGTACAACCAGAAGAATGGGAAGTTATACTCCTTACATGTATAATATATCAAAATACATTCTACTGAATATATAACTAGTAAGAACAAATTTTAAAAACAATGTTAAAAAAAATAAAGTGAATAGCCATTCTATAAGATTCAGATAACAGGCTTCTTGGGCCATCAGGGCCAATCCCCCTTTCCTAGGCATTGTAGATGTTAGTCCTGATTTGCTTTGGTTTCCTTTCTGTGGGAGAGAATTTGTGAGTGGGACAGAGAAAGCTTGAGATAACTGAAGGCAAAAGACTGGGGCGACTCCCCCGGTGCTTCACAAAGGTTTGATATCCTGAGCCTGACCCTGGCAGCTCTCAGGAGTACCAAATGTCAACCACTATCTGTCTTTCTGTCCCTTGCTTCTAGCTTCTGACTTACTTGGCCTGATGGCAGAGGGAACCCTCACCTGATGTCTCTTGGATCCTGAAACAAAGTCTTGGTCTGATCCAAGGTCTTTGGGAAAGAGGTGACAAGAGCATGAGCCAAACAGTCTCTCTCCTATGTGAGAAAAATGTCTCTTCCCTATGTGTGCCTTGGAGTGTAGGTTATTTCCAACTACTCTATATGTCCTGCTTACCCTCAATTCTTTCACCTTCTATCAAGTACCTGAATAAAATCTCTAGGAACCTCCAGGCTTTTGACCACTTTCTGAAACCCAAATCATAAGCCTGTTCCTGGTGTCCACCTCTTAAAAAGGAACCTGTTAGGGAGATTATCAAGATAGAGCTCCCCTGGATTCAAAATTAGACTGTCTTCTCTGGGATTCCACAAAACATCTTTTCCTTTGTTCCCCCTCATCCTGTTAGGATCTAAATTAATCAATACAAGCAATACATTATAGATTAGAATTATAAAATATAGATTAATGAAATAGGAAAGGCAATAGGATTATAAGATAAGTGTTATAGAATTAGTAATGTTAAGTTACCTAGGTCTGCCCAAGTTATAAGAAAAAAGAATTAACAGTAAGATAGAAGAAATAATAGTACTATAATATAATCACATAATTGTAAGACATAGGATTTAAGGATGTTAGCAATAAGATATAGACAATATAAGGTGATAAGTGTATGCCCTTAGGTTAAATATGGTTACAGACAGTTTCAGACAAATATAGGTTACAGATAGGTATAGGCCAGTAGAACAATAGTTAAATATAAGAAATAGTTATAGACAAGTATAAGTAAGTACAGCCATAGTGACTCCATCTTTAGGTCCCTGTGTGAAACTCTTATATAAGCTGGGTTTTTTTTAATTATTAAAGAATTGTTTTTCTGTGCTTCATACACCTGCAAATATACTCAAACCCAGGATGCACCACCACAACTGTGCTCGAACCCAGGATGTGGTTGTCTGGTTTTACTCTACTAAATGCTTTTTTAGCCCTTGAATCCTGCTTGCTTGCAACTCTCAGATTCCATAGGATGTGGTTTTCTTCCTTAAATGTTGGAACCACAGACAATCTGGCGCACTTCTATCAGAAGGCCACTTGGACTCTGAAAGAAGCATCCTTGGCCAGAAAAAGATAAGTAAAATAAAATTCTTTGATTTGTCTCAAATTCAGACTTAGTATGTTTTCTAAGCAGCTGCCCCATCGAAATCCTGCAGGAAAAAAGACCAAAAGTTTACTCTCATGAAACTATAGCAAACTATCCTTCATCTCACCTAGTTCAGGGAGCTAGATTATTTGCCTTTCTCAATCGAAGACATCAACTGGAGCACTATCAGGCTTGTCTCACATGCAAATTGAGCAAAAAAATATGAGACCATGGTCCTGTGAGTATGAGGGTCCAAAAGACAAAGGAAACATTTAAGACAAATTTTAAGGGAACAAACAGCTGGCAAATGCCCTCTTCTAACTCCAGTAATTAGCAAGAAGTTAGTATCCTCCATTCTGAGTGAGGCCCAGTTTTCACTAAAAAAGTTTTTCAACTGATGGTAAGCCAGCACACACAATCCAGAATTTATCACAGAAGACAAGTAGCACATCTAAGGGTGTCATGATTTTACAGTTACAAGTCACACCTGTAAGGGCAGATAAAATTTTTTATGGCTGTCCAAAGACAAGGAAGATACCAGAGGATGCCCTGGGCACAGCTGAAACAAAGATCACAGGGGATGCCTTGTTCTCCTTTTTTGTCCTTATAGATGTGAAATACTCCCTCAAAATATTTTAAGCCACATGGGTCAGAACATCTAGCTCAGTAGGCTTCAACCTTTTCCACAGCCACTCACAGAAGAGAAGTAAAAAAAAAAAACCAGGTGATACTTGTTTTGAAAAATTTAGGTCAATTTGATTTTCAGACATTGAAAAATAAAATGCCACAGGAAGGAAGAGCATGAGGAAAAGACTAACAGTAAACTAGACGAATGGGGGGAGAGAAAGGGAGAGAGAAGGGAAAGCATATGGAAATGGTAGGAGACCTTCAGTGATACACAAAATTATAAGAGGTTATGAGGGGCAAGGGGGAGGGGGAAAAAAAGGGAGAGAATTGAACAACAGCAGAGGAGGTAGAGAGGAAAGATGGGAGGGGAGGGGAGGGGAGGGGGGATAGTAGGGGATAGGAAAAGTAGCAGAATACAACAGTCACTAATATGCCATTATGTAAAAATGTGAGTATGTAACAGAAGTGAGTCTGCAATTTGTATTTGGGGAGTTCAAAACCCAATTGAGTCAAATGTATGAAAGATGATATATCATGAGCTCTGTAATGTTTTGAACAATCAATAAAAAAATGAAAATTAAAAAAAAAAAGAAAAAGAAAATGCCTGACATTTTTCAGCACCCAAGCCTGGCCTAGTTACCAACTAGGGGATGGGAAAAATAGCCGCTGGAGAGAAACATAAACTGTAATACCATATTACAGGTGAATTTGTTTTACAAAAAGGGGGAAATGTCAAAAGTGCCCTATGTATAAGGGTTTTTTTTGCCTTTCATGCTCAAAATGACTGCTTTCCCTGTTCCTTAGCTGCCTGCCTAACATCTCTCTGGAATGTAAGCTGCATGAGCAAGTGCCCAAACTGATGTGAGACCAAAAACAAAACAAAACAAAACAAAACAAAAGTGTCAATTTCAAATCCAAGCTGTTATGGGACAGAAAAGACTGTTTTCTCTTTTGTTATGCTCTGGGATTCTGCCCTTTTCCAAGTCCTTCTTTAAATGCTAGAGAAAGAAAGAAATAGGAAGGGAATCTGAAAAGTCCAGCTGCACCAGGCCCCAGACCTCTTGAGGATGCCTAAGAAGTCCACATTCTGCTTCAGGAACAACTTGGCAGGCACTGCCCAAAATCATAGGAATTCAGCTTCATGATGCTGACAAAACAGGCCCGGGAATGTCAAAAAAAAAAAAAAAAAAAAAAAAAAAAAGCCCTAATTGCCACATGGTTTTCTCTTCTCTCTAGAAAGATTTTTTTTTTTTCCTTGAAAATCTCTTCTTTAGGACTTCATGGGCTCCCACTCTAAGTATCTGAGCTGACTCTAATCTGATCCAAAAGTGCACTCTGATTAGATAAAGGTGTTCTATTTGCTCTTTACTAGAGTAATTATGGCTATGCCATTTTCTCAAAGACTCTATCTATTGCTGAGCTCGAGGCTTTTCTTATGAATTCACCTTCAGTCCTGCACCAATTAGTTTTGTTTGGTCCAACCTGAGTTTCTAGCTCTTATTTTTTTCCTGTTGTTTTTATTCAGAGGCCAGTTATCCAAGGGTTAACTTTCAAATACAATAGAAAAGGAAAGAGAATGTCTCCTGTGAAGAGCTCAAAGGAGGGAGAATAAACAGTGGTTATGTTGGAAGTGGATCTGTTCCTGTGGAGGACAAGTGGCCACCTGAACCTTTGATTTCAGCATCCCCATGGATAACAGATTCTATTTCTAACATCTCCCAAATGTAAGGCTATTCCCATGTCCAAGTCATACTTTAAAAATTTCTGACAAGCTCTATTTTAATTTCTTAAGAGTTAAATCTTACAGTCTGTGTAAGAAACATCTGTAGGTATTTTATCTTCTATCTGTGGGGGATCTAATACCTGGTTCAAAGCATACAATCTTTGTTTCCTGTCTATTTTATGAATGTGCACACCTGTGTTGTGTTGACATATGTGCTGGTGTCTATATATCATGTGCATGGTACAAAAATTGGCATGTAGATAAATGAACACTCATAAATAAATAGAACTAAATTCCTTTTATTTTACATGACTTAAACTGGTTAAATAGATAATACTAAAAACTGTTTTAAATTCCTGACACATAGAGTGTTGGTTTTTATAAACTGTTTAAGGTGCAATGTTCATTGCTTCCAGGGTTTTTCTTCAACAGGAAAAAGATGATTAAAACATTAAGTAGACTTGTCTGATATTTTGGTTTTCAATGATAACCCAAAGTTAACAACTAAAATGGGTAAATCAGACTTAACACAATGGGTTTAATCTTTATAAATGTGTTTGTTAGAAGAGACATCTGATTAATTTGCAAGGTTAAAATACTAAACATCAACTGCTAAATATAAATCCAAGTATTCTTGGCTTCTTAAAATCTGTAAGACAACATATATATGGGTCTATTAAATACATTTTTATAAATTGTTGGGTCTTCACTAAAAAACAAGGTGACTAAGAGAATTATACTTACATGTGTTGTTCTACATGCAAGGAACAAAAAGAAACCAAGTTGTGTTTTGATGAAAAAACTATAAGAAAAGCATAAAGTATTTCATCTTATTATTGTCTAAATTCAGAAATTTCATAGATTGTTTCAGAATGTATACTTTAAAAGGTCAGCAACTAGGAAAGTTATAAGAACATTATAAATATGAAAATATATCTTAAGAAAAAATAATAGGTAAAAATAAATGTTTCTGAAAGAGAAAGTATCTTGTAGAGTAGAATAATATTTTGTCCTAGTTATAATACTTTTGTCTTAAAGTTCTTTTGAAATAAAAGACAAAACTAAGGATAAAAGAAATTATAGAGTATCTAATTAAGTTACAAATGGTTTGTGAAAAGTAAATCTCAAAAAATTTGTGGGCAATTAATTTGGCTATAATCACAGTCAAAGTTATTTAAGCATTTTTTCCCTATGGTCAACTTCTAATATTTTGATAGAGAATAAAATCTAGTTCTTCACGTTTAAAAACAACAACATTCCTTAAATCATTGATCTGCTCTCATTATAACAGAGTCTACTTCATGCTCTGAGTGTAGTCCTTGCTGCTTTGCATCTTATTTTAAAACTGACACAATTTTTTCTTTTTTCCATCTTCCCCTCCCTATCATTGGGGTAAGGGAGATTACATTTCTTTTCATTCTGGGCTGAGTTGTCTATCCCTGGGCTCACATACCAGAAGAAAGAAATAATTCAGTGTTGCCAAAAAAATCTTAAAAAAAAAATAGCTCTCAAAGCTGCAAATAAATTATGACCCTAAAGAGGCGGACAACTGAAATGTAGCCATTAAATCACCTTTTTATAAAGAACCATTGTTCCCCAGGTAATTAGTCATCTATATTTCTCCTTTGCTAACAAAGAAAAAAAACTTCTTTTTCCTTTTTCTCAAAACCTTGTCTTCATTACTGGATAGACATCAGGGAGAAAGCAAAGGCCAATTTTTTTTTATAACATTACCTATTATGAAGATAACTTCTTGTGTCTATTGGGTTTACAAGTCAAGTTCTTGCTAATTTTACTTTATAACTATTACCTCTTAGTGTTTTACAGAAGTACTACTTCTATAAGAATATCCTGAGTTGAGATAATATAAAGCATTACCTCTAGGACGAGAGAATATAATGCTGACTTCCAGTACTGATATTAACGATAGTTAAACAAAAGGAGTAACTATAAAACTGATACCCTAGTTAAACAAAAGGAATAACTGTAAAATTATAAACATTAAAGTCACAACCTATTACTCCAATTTCAAGAATGGCAAAAGTGGACTACTAGATGTTTGAAATCCAAACTTAGAGACAAAAGTCTCTAAGTAAAAGGGCCAAGGAAAAAGTAGCCAATATTTTGACCTTTGCCCTCTAAGATCATCCAGAACTCAGGGAACAACAGGACTTCTTTAAGGTCCCTGGAACTCCAGTGAGTCACCTGACCTCTTGATCAGGGGATTGTGAAGACCCTAGAGAACAGAAAGCCAACCAATGCACATTCTGCAAAGAGGAAAGTCACTGGAAAGGTAAATGTCCCTGAAGTTTCAAGGGAAGCCACATGTAGTTAGCAAGACTGCCATCCTGGCAGATAGCATGACTGGTAGAAGAAAGCTGAAGGAGCCAAGAGGCTTCTCACAAGTTCCTAACAGTGATCCATGACAAAATCTCAGATGATTTTTAACAGCAGATAGGAAAAAGGTCAATTTTTTGACCAACTTTGTCTTAAACACCTGGCAGGAAACTAACCAAAGTATAGTCATACATGGACATTAAAAAAAAAAGATAAAGGATTTTTTAATGTAACTTGAGATATACACTTGTGTCAGTCCTCTCCAAAACAAGTAAAACTAGTAGGTTATAAAGAAAGGATTCTTGTACAAGAGCACCTGACAACTATCACAAAAGATGCTAGTAGAGTCACAGGCTTGTAATGAGTCAATTTGAGACCTAAGAATTTTCCTGAACTCCTACACAGGTAAACTCTGTTTTTCACTGGAATGATTATCTAACCTTGATATTTATCCCTCAGATTGGTCTAAATGATATAATGTGGCACATGAAAGCCCTAACTTTACCAAGAGAGTTGTAATTGATACAGGGACTCTTCTACAAACACAGAGGTAACAACAATGAGAAAGCTATTTTACAGAAATCTATTTTACAGAAATGGCATTCCACAGCTCAAGGGGACATCTGTGCCACTATAAAAACTAAATGTTGTGTGCATGTTTCCAGCAACACTGCTAATGTTTCTGAAGCCTTGAATGGTCTAACGGTCACAAATCAAAGGTATATAAGACCACATCTTAAACTCTAATAAGTACTGTCTTCATAGTCTTCAGAGGCTGGCTTATAACACTGATTGTTTCTATGTTAATTGTTTATAGATAATAATACTTTACTGTCTTATTTATTGTTCTTCTTGCATGAACCCTGACCTATGTATACTTATTCCAATCACCCAAAAACAACCATCAAGGACCTCTGGACTGCCCTGATGTGTAAGGTACCCACAGAGTCCATTAAACTCCAGACGGTCATGGAAACAAAAACTGCCATTGAGGTACTACCTGACTTCTGTAGGGGCCCATTAGACCTCTATAGAGGATCCTAATTGCTATTCCCATCAATACCCCTAAAGTTGTCATTGCTCTTCTTCCTCAAAAGCAGTTAGGATCACCTCATCAGAATGGGGAATGAGGTGGGATAGTGTTAAAACAGACAGATAGGAAACTTGGGTCCCTCCAAGATCAAGGTTCTGTGTAGCAGGGCTAAGAGGCTACTGACATAAAAAGTTAAGCCTCATCAAGGTCAGGCCAATTCCTATGTAACCAGAAAAACTAACTGATAGTGAGACATCTCTTGCCTAGTGCCCAGATACCCTCCCCCCAAAAGGCATGGTAACCTGATTGGATGAAAGGTTGAAAAGCTCTTGGTCTCTGAGTGCCATACTTAGGGCTAGCTGTAGATTTATACAAACCCCAAGACAACAGACACCCATTGGTAACTCTGCTTTTGGGACCCCTCCTCCTTTGGGAGTTCTGCCTTCTTTCTTTTACTTTCATAAATCTTATTACTTTGCTCTCACCCTGTGTCCATGGATTTCATTCTTCAAATCCATAAGACAAAGAACCCACCTAACTTTACTCAGTGTTATACCATGACCATCAAGATACACTAAATATTTGTAGAACTTTTTCCCTTCATCCCATGCCTGTAGTTTAAAAAAATTACACAGAAATAATATTATTAAAGATTTTCTGATTTACTATGAACATTGATTAAAAAGAATTAAATAAAAATTTTAGGAACAAAAGTTAAACTATCTGAAGTCAAAACTTAATAGAATGAATTTGACATTAACTTAGACAAAGCCAAAGAGAAAATTAATGAATTAGAAGATGGCTTAGAGAAAAATCTACAAAGAATGATAAATATGTGATACATGATGAAAACATCTAACATTTATGTATTTGAAATACATAATACACAACCTGAGAAGAAAAGCAGCATATACATTTAAGAATTTTCCAAAACTGATAAAGACTTCAATCCACAAATTGAAGAGTAGAAAATATGCAAACTGGATAAACTAGTAAGAAAATTACACCTAGGCAATCTTAGTACTTTGTTGTGGGGAGAAAAGGATTAGGAACAGCCAGAATAAAAAAACAAACAAACAAACAAACAAAACAACAACCAAAAAAAACCACTTTACCCTCAAAGGAAAAAATGATAACCATATTGGATGCTAGAAAAACCTACACGGAAAATAACTACCAACCTATGACTTTATATACAGCAAAAAAAAAATCTTCAAAAATAATGTTAATGCAGGCATGATAGCTCATGCCTCTAATCCCAGTGATTCATGAGGCTGAGGCAGGAGGATTGCAAGTTCGAAACCAACCTCAGCAACTTAGTGAGGCCCTAAGCAACTTAGACCCTTTCTCAAGATTTTTAAAAAGGGGTTGGGGCTGGGAATAGTCCAGTGGTAATATGCCAGTGGGTTCTATCTCAGCACCAAAAAAAAAAAAAACAAAATAATAATGGCAAACTAGATATATTTCAAACAAAGGTAAGGAGTTTGTTATGAGCACACCTGCAACAAAGAAAATACTAAAAGCAGAGAAAATTATGAGATGAAAACTCATACTTACAGAGATAGAGGGGAAGAAACAAAAAATATCTGAGTAAATCTAAGTGATCATTAACTCTATATAATAAAAGTAATAACAATATCTGTGGGTAAAAAGTATACATAGCATTAAAACAAATGATAACAATAATACCTAAGGTAAAATGGAGTAAAATATAATCAAACTGTTCTAAGTTGATTTTTTCCCTGGAATTGGCAAACATATTAACTTAGATGGTAATAATTCAAGAGTAGAAACTTAACACTGTATGGAAAATATTAAAGAACAGTGAAAAAATGCAGAGAAAGCTAGCAGAGGAGAAAACAGAATAATAAAAAAATAATCAATCCAAAAGAACAAAAGAAGAAAAAGAAAGGGACCTCAAAAAAGATAAGACAAACAGAAAAATAATAAGATGGTAGATTTAAATAAAATACATCAGCAATTATATTGAATGTAAACAAATCAAATGACCTCATCTACAAGGCAAGAATTTTCATAATAAATTAACAAAACAAATTCCAATTATATATTACTTATAAGACATGTACCTTAAACAAATGGATACAGAAAAGTTGAAAGTATGCATTATAACATCAACTAAAAGAGAGCTGAAATACCCACAGAAAATATATCTTAACATCACATCTCCCTTTACATTAGCATTGTGTGTTCAGTCCTTACTCTAGAATGTAAATGCATGGAAAAATGAAACTGAATCTTCACTTTCATATCCCATGGTTCCTGCAAGCCTACAAGTACTCAGGATATGTTGGCTCTACAAACTTGTTATTTAGTGTTCTCATTTTGTTAGTGAGAAAAGAAGTATGTAAATACAGAGAAAACTTAAAGAAGCACTTACCTTTTTGACATATGGCATGTACTTTTTATCCAGATAATATGAACCATATTCATTCTCAACTTGCATAGCAATGATGGGGCCTCCCCAGTTATACTAAAGGTCAAGAAAATGAGAATTTGAGAGTGATTCTAATGGTTGATAAAAGACTATATTTTTTGAGTTTACAGAGCACATGCATAGAAATAACTATGTAACTATCCTATTAGCAAATAATATTCTTCCTGCTTCAGAGTGCATAGAAAGTGGTAAGCCCTCGAGAAATCAACACAGGTGATTACTTTCCATAGTTGCATAAATGGGTGATTGGGTTTTACCTGCAATGGCAACAGCCTGGAAATCAGATGATCAAAATATAAATTCACTGCTTTAATGAAGCCCTTGTAAGTTGTCCGCAGCTTCATTTTTGGATCCTTGAGTAACCAGCTAAGATCAAAAAAGGGAGACTCAGACTTGGAATGGGAGACAAAAATAAGAAATGTTCAAGTGTAGAAGGTTGAAAATACAGACAGTCTACATTTGCAAATACACAATTGTACTTGTGAAGGCTAAATCCAGCTTCAAGAAAGAGCAATGGGTACCAGCTACAAACAGCTGATAAAGGTTATCCAGAGTCTTTCCTCAAAATGCAAGGGTGAGGTATGTAACAATGATCTAGAGCAGAGCTCACCCAACTACAAAGGCCAAATCAGACATGTTGTTTCTGTAAATAAAGTTTTATTGGCAGAACGTCACAGACAATAATTTATATATTGCCACAGGAACTTTTGTGCTACGTCAGCAGAATTGAATGGTTGCAACAGAGACTGCATATGGCCCATAAAGTCTAAAATATTTACAATCTGGAAGAGTTTCCAAATTCTAGTCTAGAATGAGATTTTTTATAAAGCTATTTTGAAACTGGTAGCAGGGGAACCTCTTTACTGGAAATTACCAGACTATAAAAAGGCATGAAGTACTGACACATGCTACAAGGTGAATAAACCTTGAAAACATTATGTGAAGTGAAAAAAAGACACAAAGGCCACATATTGTCTAATTCCAATTACATGAAATATCCAGAATGGGCAAATCTGTAGAGTCAAAGGGTAGAATATTGGTTGCCATTGTAACTGAAGAGGGAAAAAATGGGGAGGGATTGAGGTACAGGGTTTTCTTTTGGAGGGATAAAACGTTCTGGAACTAGATAATGGTAGTGATGTTCAACATTTTGAATGTAGTTGATATCATGGAAATGAATCCTTTTAAGTGGTTAAAATGGAAGATTTCTTATTATGTATATTTTACTACAATAAAAAAGACCTGAAACAAAACAATAACAATAAAACTCCTCTTTAAAAAGGGATATTGGCCTTGATATTTGTATTGCTACCACAAACCCTAGAACTCATGAAGATATTGCTTAAGGGTAGCCATTAGTTTATTTTAAGAATAAATATGAACTCTACCCCATCTGCATTGTAGAGATAGATGTTTATTTTAAAATACTATATAGTCCCAAATACTTTATGGTTCATTCACTATGGACAAAATAGTGAAGATAAAAAAAAAAGTACATAGAAAACAAAGCAAAACACTTTGCTCTAAGTTCCATTTGAATATGCTTATGGGGCATGTGCAGTCACCCTTAGATCACAACTTACCTGGGCAAGCCTCCAAGATCTAAGTCACTACCAATGTAGGGTCCTGGACACAGAATGACCCAGAGTCCCACCTCTGAAGCTGTGGTTATAAAAGCCCTAGGAAACAAATCAATAACAATAACTTCACATTGAATGCTGAGATCAGTAAACCTGTTGTTTCTTTCTCTTTGCATTCTTCTGAGGTTGGAATGAATGAAACTTCCAGCCTGGCCCACAAAAGTCCTTACAGAAGACATTCTGGAGGAGATCAACACTCAGTTAGAAATAGGCTCTGTCAAGGCACTGGAGAGAAGAGTATTAAAGTGAAAGCCCAGAAATCCTAAACAACTACAGTATTCCCAAGCAAATCCACTAACTGCCTTGCACTTTGAATGGCACCACCATCCAGGAAACGACTTAGGGCAGAAACTTACAAATCATGTTTTCACCTCATTCTTCCTCACCTCCTACTGTGTCAGGAACAAAAATCATGTTTATCCTTCCTCTATATCCTACTGCTATCAGATTGGCTCATTTTGCACCTGGGTTATTAGAATGATTGACTGATTTACTTTCTTGGTTCTTATTATCGTTCAGACATTCTCCAATTACTATCAATACAGTGTCACCATGAACAATAGGACTAATATTTATGTTGTATTGGCATCAGGCACTACTGCTCAATTTATACTATTTTGGATAATGGTATAAGATAGGTATCAGTGTGTTCTCTATTTTTACAGTTAAGGAAATACAGACTTTAGGGCTGGAGACGTGGCTCAAGTGGTAGCGCGCTTGCCTGGCATGCGTGCGGCCCGGGTTCGATCCTCAGCACCACATACAAAGAAAGATGTTGTGTCCGCCGAAAACTAAAAAATAAGTATTAAAATTCTCTTCTCTCTCTCTCTCTCTCTCTCTCTCTCTCTCTCTCTCTCAAAAAAAAAAAAAAAAAGAAAAGAAAATACAGACTTTAATGGTTAGAGCTTTCTCAAGATACAATTTTGGTAAATGGGAAAACTAAAATTAAAATTCAGGCAGAGAATCTCCAGAAATGAAATTTTAATTACTCTGTTGCCACTTAAAAATATTGCCAGGGTTTGGGGACATAGTTAAATAGTACTACATTTGCACAGCATGCATGAAACCCTAGTTCCATCCCCAGCAAAACACATACACTCACACATACACACAACTTCTAGAATGATCTTTCTAAATGTAAACGTAAGTTTCCCAAATCAAAATTCCTCAAGTGACTCCCCAGTGCTCTTAGAATGGGTCCCAAAATCTGTAGCATGATATATAAGGCCAAGATCTGAATATTGCTAAATCTCCAGCTTTACTTTTTGACAGTATCTCCACTTAAAAGTAGTAGAAGAGCATTACTTGCAGATTCCAGGAAATAAGATGTGGTACACCTCAAATAGTATATTAATCTCCATGATATATAAAGAACTCAAAAAACTTAATGGCAAAAAAAACCCCATTAATAAAATGGGCAAAGAAACTGAACAGACACTTCACAGAAGAAGAAATTCAATTGATCAACAAATATATGAAAAAAATGTTCCAACATCTCTAGCAATTAGAGAAATGCAAATCAAAACTACACTGAGATTCCATCTCACTCCAGTCAGAAAAGCAGTCATCAAGAATACAAGCAACAATAAATGTTAGCAGGATGTGGGGGAAAAGGTACACTCAAACATTCCTGGTGGGTCTTCAAATTGGTGCAACCACTATGGAGATTCCTAAGAAAACTTGGAATGAAACCACCTTTTAACCCAGTCATCACTCTCCTAAGATTATACCCAAAGGACTTAAAATCAGCATTCTACAGTGACTCAGCCACATCACTGTTTACAGCAGCACAATTCACAATAGCTGAACTATGGGACAAACCTAGGTGCCCTTCAACAGATGAATGGATAAAGAAATTGTGGTATACATACACAATGAAATAATACTTAGCTTTAAAGAAAAAAATGAAATTATGGCATTTGCCAGTAAATGGATGGAACTAGCAAATATCATGCTAAGTGAAATATGCCAATCCCAAAGAACCAAAGGCCAAATGTTTTCTTTGATATGCAGATGCTAATACACAATATGGGTAGGGGTAGAATAGTGGCATTTTGGAATAGACAGAGGGGAGTGATGGGAGGGGAGGGAGAATGGAGGTAGAAATGAATTGGACATGTTTATATCATTTACAACCAGACAAATACGAATTTATACTCCATTTATGTATGGTGTGTCAAAATGCATTCTACTGTTATATATAACTAATTAGAACAAATAAAAAATAAATAGGATGTGTGGCAGAAAGTTAACCAGAAAATCTATTCCTTTTTCTTCCTTGACATACAGTTCAACTACACTTCTAAGCCATCAAGCACTAGATGGGGCCATGTGATTGATTTCCAGCCCATAAGGTATGAACAGAAGCAATCTCTTGCAACTTCTGAAGGAGATTCTTTGTGTTGTTTATTCAACTTGCTAGCTGGAGGCAGAAAAGTTCAGTGGTTTGGAAGTTATGTATGAAAGATTATGACAGCATAAGATAGAAAAGACCCTGAAACCCTCAAATTATTAACTCAAACTGAGATATATCTGTACATCAGAAATATCTACTTCAAATTCTACTTGAATAAAAATAATTATTTATTGTCAATGGAATATAAGGCTTACCTTTTTTAGCATCTGACATCACCTTAGGTGATATACACTCCACCTGAAATACCATCCAGCCCCTTCTAGTTAACTCTTGTTCAAATTTGAAACTTTCCTCAGCTGTATGTTCACATTATCTTTCCTGATTTGTTTCCATAGTTTGGTCTGTATATCCTTGGTATGTTGTATTTGCCTGTTTTTGGCAGAGAATCTTTATTCTTTTTTGTTTGTTTGTTTTTAGTATTCTTGCACTTTATTTTTTAAATTTATTTCTTTCATACATGACAATTGTGGAATGTATTACATTCATAATTATCCATTCACAGCACAATTTTTCATAACTCTGTATATAAAGTATGTTCATGCCAAATTATGCCATTATACATGAGCTCTCTTATTGATTTTTTTTTTTTTTTTGCATTACAATTCTTAATACACCTTTCTACCACGGGCTGGGGATATAGCTCAGTTGGTAGAGTGCTTGCCTTGCATGCACAAGGCCCTGGGTTCAATCCCCAGCACCAAAAAAAAAAAAAAGGAGAATCTTTATTCTTGAAAGCACAGTGCTGTCTATCCATTTCCAGCACCAAAGATAATGTCAAATTGTTGCGATACACATATTTTTGAATAAACAGTTACTCTTCTTCTGTCATATCTTAGAAGTCCTATAAACTATAGCCTAGAAATCTTCTATTATTAAGTGCCAGAGCAGGTCTATATGATAGATTAACACTGTAGAATACCGGATGAACAATTTCTAAACCACATTGTGACACTGAGATCTATGGTTCACTGGGACAGACTCCCTGCTTAAGAGGTTTTACATCCAGGAAACAAAAATTATCAGAGCTTTCTGATAGTTTTAAAAGTAGAAAATCAGTTGTCCCCTTTTGTTACATCTGATTCCCCAAACCAAACCCCTGTCTCTAAGCCACAGAATTGGGCAATTAAAACATGAACACATACATCACGTCCAGGTTTCCAGTGAAATGAAATTCGCCTATTTTGGGCTCATGAAGGTTCCAGGGAACATGCCTGAAATAGGGGGGAAAAAAAAAAAGAGAAACGTTTATTTGACCTGATTCCATACTAATTCCTCCAGTTTTAATTCCTCCAGCGCTTAAGTTATCTCTACCATAAAAGAAGTTGAAGGTTTCAGTAAACAAATTTCTATGTGTGTACTATGTATTATCTGTAAGACTTTCTTCCTCTAATTCCCAGCAATGATCCAAGCAGCCAATATGTTGCCATGATTCTGGATTTCAGATAATAAAAGAGTGTATGTAATGTTTTCTGGATACATCCACAAATTTCTTTTTTTAAATGCTCACAAAAATACCGAAAATATTTAAATCTGCATCTACAATGGGATAAAAGAAAACAATCAGGGGCTGGGGTGGTGGCTCAGTGGTAGAGCACCTGCCTCACAGATGTAAGGCCTTGGGTTCAATCCTCAACCCCACATAAAAATAAATAAAGATTAAAAACAAAAACAAAATGAGATACCATTTAAAAATAAAGGAAAACAATCATAAAACAGAAGCTAGAAAATCATGAAAAATTTGTAAGACTGCATTATCCTTTATTCTTTTACTCTTTCTTTCTTCTTCTTTTTTTTTTTTTTTAGTGCTGAGGACTGAATTCAAGGTCTCACAGAAGCTAGAAAATTATGAAAAATTTGTAAGACTGCACTTCCTTCCTTCCTTCCTTCCTTCCTTCCTTCCTTCCTTCCTTTCTTTCTTTCTTTCTTTCTTTCTTTCTTTCTTTCTTTCTTTCTTCAGTGCTGAGGACTGAATTCAAGGTCTCACATATGCCAGGAAAGCACTTTAAGCAAGAATGAGCTAGATTCCTAGTCTCTTCATTATATAATATTACTTAAATAAAATTGAAATTATTTAAATAATAAAATTCAGCAACCAAAAGCATACAATTGGGCTGGGGATGTGGCTCAAGCGGTAGCACGCTCGCCTGGCATGCGTGAGGCCCAGTTCGATCCTCAGCACCACATATAAACAAAGATGTTGTGTCCTCCGAAAACTGAAAAATAAATATTAAAATTTGCGCTCTCTCTCTCTCTCTCTCTCTCTCTCTCAAAAAAAAAAACATACAATTCATAATGCCCAGCATCAATTTTAAAAATTACTAGGAATAGGAAATATGACCCATAAATCAGGAGGAAAACTATATAGATAGTATAGAAAGTGTATTTATAGATAGATATGCTGTGCATGTGTGTGTGTCTGTGTGTATGAAATGGACATACTCAGCATATAATTAAGGAAGTAAAAATATAACTTTTGGGATAAACAGTAGAGTAGATATGGCAGAATAAAAAGTAAGTTAACTTTAAAATACAACAAACTGAAAGTAGAGAAAAAAGAAGGCTGAAAAAATAACTAGGGCATAACTGACATGTGGGATCTTATCAAGAAGTCTAACATACATGTAACTAACTGGATTTGTGGGGAAGAGAGCAAAGCAAAAAATAGTTAAAGAAATAGGAACAAAAATTTTTAATTTGATATTACAGATTTAATGTTTTTAATATACCACAAGTAGAATTTTTAAAAATGAATTATATTACAGCACAACATAATCAAATAACTGTAAATCAACAAATAAGAAAATCTTAAAAGCAACTAGAGGGAAAAAATGGCATGTAACTTTGTTACCTAATCATGTATACACAAAATTATATACTAGCGTTGCTTATAATAACAAAAACTGGAAATGACATTTGGGGACAATATAAAATTTATTGAGTATATTTTGGTTTAGATATAGGAACTTGAGGAGCTAAGATTATGAGCATGTAATCCAATAAACTTGAATGAATCTCTGTTCTGCCACTTCAAAGCTTATCTAATCTCTCTGAACATCAGTTTTTCTCACTTATAAATGGGAATGAAATGCATGTAAGTCTTATTATACTGCCCAACATATAATTATTTATAGCTAAGATGATTGGGATAATGAACAATGATAAAATATCAACAAAAATGATGACTAATGCATGAAATATATTTAGCAAGAATTAAAATGATGGTGTGTATTTATATATGCAAATGTGTAAAGATGTGAATGCATTGTTATGTGAAAAGTATAAGATACTATATAGAATAGAAGCTTATTTTTGTCAAGCATAAAATAAGTATGTATTATTTTTATAGCAGAAAAAAATATTCATTATTTTAAAAGTTTTAACCTATCAGGTAAGTTAAAAATATTTAATCTCATTCTCTTTGTCACTATTAAAATATAACCCTTAAAATATTAAAGTATGAATGCTTAAAATATTAAATAATATTTATATTTAAATGTTAAATATAAAAATATTTAAAGAATATATAGCCAAGAGGAATTCATAGCCTCAAAAGAATATTAATAAATGAAAGAAAATAAAATGCTGTGAGCAGTCATCTCAACATGTTAGAAAAAAGATAAAGTGAGAATGCAATAAGAATTTTTTTGTGTGTTTTTGGTGGTAATGGGGACTTAAACAGGGACCTCTCATGTGCTAGGCAAGCACACACTACCATTGAGGTATATCCCTAGCCCTGGAATTTTTAAAATTAAAGCAAAAACATTTTAGAAGAGTTGAGTTTGTTTGTTTATTTTTTAGATGGCATCTTGCTATGTTGCTCAGGCTTACCTCAAAACTCCTGGATTTAGGTGATCCTTCCATCTCAAACTCCCAAATCCCAAGTAAGTGGGACAATAGACATGTGCAACCACATCCAGCATAGAATTTATTTTTAAAGTATATGCTTTTCAAAAACAATTATGGTTTCTCATAGTGCCTCATGCCAGAGAAAACTGTGGCTCTGAACCACTGCCTGGCCTCTGCCTGTAGGCTGCTGGCACTGAAGCGGGTTACACAGTGGGAAAAAGAAACAAACAAACAAACAATTATGACACACAAAATTACAGAGAAATTAATCAAAAGGGAACAAAGCCATAGAAAGAATTTAAAAAAGGAATGTAACTAATAGAAAAACTTTAAAGAATACCTAAGTATGAATAATGTGGTCAAATATTGAAAAAATATGTAAATTCTCAAAATTATTTTAAAGAAATTAGCAATTAAAAATATAGAGTTAAGGGGCTGGAATTGTGGCTCAGTGGTAGAGTGCTCGCCTAGGATGGGTAGGACCCGGATTCGACTCTCAGCACCACATAAAAATAAAGGCATTGTGTTGTGTCCGTCTACAAAAAAAAAAAAAAAAAAAAGATTCATTTAAAAAAATAGAGAGTTAAGCATTCTGTGCAGAGACCTGTATTTCAGAGTAGACAATAATTCTGATAGCTTAAGGAAACAATTATTAGAGAAGAATCCAGATCATTAATAGAAAAAGAATGACAGAATGACAAATCTCTTTGAAACCCTCCCTAAGGAAACAACTGATTTGAAAAGAGGTAAACAAGAATGGATTAAAGGTGGATGGAAAGATTTACAAAGAAAAGATTAGACTACTGTCATCTGAACCCATTGATAAATTTAAACATCACTAGGAATAGACATAATTTGTAAACCTTTAGGTTATATAAACGTACATATGCATATATACGTATTTTTTTGGCAAAACATGTTGACTGTAAATATAATTAAGCCAAAGTAGCTAACTTCTATTTAAGAAGATCCAGGGATCAGAAGAACACACTAAATAAACAATACCAAAATGAAATAGATATAGTATGAAATACCCCACAGGGAAAAAAGTCCTAGTTTATGAACAAGTCAATGCCAGCAGGGGAGGAAAATAAAGAGGGGCATTGGTTGAGATTAAAAGGAATAATCTTTTATAATAATCTATTATCAAATATGATGTGTGAAGCTTATTTTAAAAAAGAAAAATGTTTGAAATAATAGTGGTCAAGAATTTTTCAAAATTAATGTAGACATCAAGCATAGAGAACATCAAAAAACAATATGAAAAATCTAATCAGTACTGGGGGTATAGCCTCGTGGTAGAGAACATTTCTAGCTGAAATAAGACCCTGAGTTTAATCACCAGTCCTCCTCTCAAAAAATCTGTATCTAGGCATAACAAATATAAACTTTAGAAAATCAAACAAAGGAGAGAAGTCAGAGGAAAATGTATCTTACTTAAGAGACATCATAATTACATCAGACTTTTCTTCATAAACAAGCAAGCAAGAAAAAACAGACTGAATAATATTTAAAGATTTGAAAGAAAAATAATCCTATCAAATGAAAAGTCTATATCCAATAAAATATCCTTTAAAAGTTAAGAAGAGGGGGCTGGGGTTGTGGCTCAGTGGTAGAGTGCTCACCTAGCATGCACGAGGCACTGGGTTCAATCTTTAGCACCATGTAAATGTAAAATAAAGATATTGTGTCCACCTAAAACTTAAGAATAAATATTTTTTTAAAAAAAGTTAAGAAGAAATAAAGACTTTCTAGGGTCAAAATCAAAACAAGAAAATAAATGAAACAAAAAAAATGGAGAAAATTGGTAGATAGTAAACCTGCTTTGCAAAAAATGTTCTTTAAAAAAGCTCATCAGCCTTATACACTCATACACTGCTGGTGGGACTGCAAATTGGTGCAGCCAATATGGAAAGCAGTATGGAAATTTCTTGGAAAATTGGGAATGAAACCACCATTTGACCCAGCTATCCCTCTCCTCAGTATATACCATTAGGACTTAAATATAGCATACTACAGGGACACAGCCACATCAATGTTTACAGCAGCACAATTCACAATAGCTAAACTGTGGAGCCAACCTAGATGCCCTTCAATGGATTAAAAAAATGTGGCATATATACACAATTGAATATTACTCAGCAATAAAATAAATAAAGTCATGGCATTTGCAGGTAAATGGATGGAGTTAGAGAGGATAAAGCTAAGTGAAGTTAGCCAATCCCAAAAAACCAAATGCCAAATATTTTCTTTGATATAAGGTGGCTGATTCATAGTGGGATAGGGAGAGGGAGCATGGGAGGAACAGACTAACTTTAGAGAGGGCAGAGAGGTTGGAGGGGAAGGAACGGGGCATGGGATTATAAATGATGGTGGAATGTGATGATCACTATTATCCAAAGTACACGTATGAAGATACAAATTGGTGTGAATATACTTTGTATACAACCAGAGATATGAAATGTTGTGCTCTATATGTGCAATAAGAATTGTTAACACATTCTGCTGTCATATATAAATTTAAAAAAATAAAAAGTTTATCAGCCTTAGAAGATATCCCATATTCTTGGATAGGCAGAATTAATATTGTCAAAATTGCCATACTACCAAAAGCACTATACAGATTCAATGCAATTCCCATCAAAATTCCAAGGATGTTCTTCATAGAAATAGAAAAAGCAGTCATTAAATTCATTTGGAAAAATAAGCCCAGAATAGTCAAAGCACTCCTTAGTGAGAAAAGCAAAGCAGGAGGCATCACAATACCAGACATTAAATTATACTACAGAGCTATAGTAACAAAAACAGCATAGTATTGGCATGAAAACAGACATGAAGACCAATGGAACAGAACAGAAGACAGAGAGACAAACCCACATAAATATTATCTCACACTAGACAAAATGCCAAAAACATACATTGGAGAAAAGATAGCCTCTTCAACAAATGGTGCTGGGAAAACTGGAAATCCATATGTAGTAAAATGAAATTTAACCCCTCTCTCTCTTCCTGAACAAAATTCAACTCAAAGTGGATCAAAGGCTTAGGAATTAGACTGAAAACCTTGGATCTGCAAGAAGAAAATGTATGCCTAACATTCTAACATATCAGCTCAGGAAATGACTCCTAAAGTTCTAGAGTACAACCAAAAAACCAATAAGTGGGATGGCATCGAAATAAAAAGCTTCTTCACAAGAGTGTGAATACAGACTCTACAAAATTGGAGAAAAATCTTTTCCATCTACACCTCAAATAGGGTATTAATTTCCAGAATATATAAAGAACTCAAAAAACTTAACACACACACACACACACACACACACACACACACACACACACACACCCAATAACCCAATCAATAAACAGACAAAGGTACTGAACAGACCCTTTTCAAAAACAGAAATAGTCAAAAATATATGAAAAAAAATGTTCAACATCTCTAGCAATTGCAAATTAAAGCTACACTGATATCTCATCTAACTCCAGTCACAATGGCAAATATCACAAATATAAGTAACAATAAATGTTGGGGGAATAATAGTTATTCAGTAGATTAAACAAAGCAGAATGCAGGGAAGGGAGAGGAGGACAAAAAAGAAAAGACAGTGGTATGAATAGACATAATTTTCCTATGTACATATATGAATACACCATAGTGAACCTCACCATCATATAGATTCATAATAATAGGATCCTAATTAGAATAAGATATATTCCATGCTTGTATGATTGTATCAAAATGAATTCTATCATGGATAACTAAAAAGAACAAATAAAACAAAAAAAGAATATAAGTAACAATAACTGTTAGTGAGAATGTGGGGGGAAAGGTATATATAGTTGGTGGGATGGCAAATTACTACAATCACTATGGAAGCAGTATGGAGATTCCTCAAAAAATAGAACCCTCATTTGACCCAGCTATCTCACTTCTCAGTATATATCCAAAGAATTTAAAATCAGCATACTACAGTGATGCAGTCACATCAATGTTTACAGCAGCACGATTCATAATAGCTAAGTGATGGAACCAACTCAGCTATTCTTCAGCAGATGAATAAATAAAGAAAATGTGGTCTATATACAGAATGGAGTATTACTCAGGAATTAAGAAGAATGACTTTATATCATTTGCCAGTAAATGGATGGATCTGGAGACCATCATGCTAAGTGAAATAAGCCAATTCCAAAAAAAAAAAAAAGGTCAAATGTTTTCTCTGATATGTGGAAGCTAACCCATAATAAGTGGTAGGTGAGTAGAAGTTCAGTATATTAGACAAAAGGGAATAAAAGGAAGAGAGGGGGACAGGAAAAGGGAAGACAGTGGAATGAATTCGAAATAATTTTCCTATGTACATATATGAATTACATCACAGTGAATCTCACCATCATTTATATCCACAAAAATGGAGTCCTAAAAAGAATATGATATGTTTCATGCTTCTATAATTATATCAAAATGGATTCTACTATCATGTATAACAAAAATAATCAATAAAAAACTATAAGAAACAAATGCTAAAAGTTCTTCTGAAAATGACAATGCAATCAAGTCTCCAAAAAGCCTTACTCCTTAATGTATATATACCTACAGAGCATAAAAATACATAAGGCATTTAGAATTGCAAACAGAAATTGGTATATCCAATATTATATTTGGATATTTAAATATCCTCCATCAGTATTAGACATATCCAGCTGACAGAAAATCAATGAAGATATTGTTTAATTAAATGATATCAATTAAATGGACTGAATTACATATGTAGAATATTTTATCCATCAACAGCACAAAATACATTCTTCTCAAGCTTACCTGGAACATTCATAAGACACATCACATTCTTGGTCACAAAAAATACCTTGACAAATATAAAAGAATAGATGGACAAAATATACTCTTAAAGGTGTAGTAAGATTAAACAAGAAATCAGTTACAGAAAAACTAGAGTGTCCCCAAATATTTGGAGATTAAACAGCATATTTCTAAATAACACATGGTCAAATAAGTAGTGTCAAGAGAAATTAAAAACTATTTTGAAGTAAATGAAATAAAAATATAATCTATCTAAAGTAGTATTATATAAAAAAGCAGTGCATACGAGGGAAATGCACTGAATACACATATTGGAAAAGAATATGAACTGAAATCAATGATTTACACTTAGAAACTTTCTTATAAGTGCAAATACCATGTATAACAAAAAGAATCAATAATAAACTATAAGAAACAAATGCTAAAAGTTCTTCTGAAAATAGCAAAAAAATGGAGCTTTCCTACTAAGATCAGGATCAAGGCAAGGATTTTCCCTCCCACCACCGCCTCTTGTCATTGAACTGAAAGTTCTGGAAACTATAATATGAAAAGTTGCAGAATATAAGGCTAATTAATATGCCTTAGAAAGTCAATTGCTTTCCCACATATTAGAAATGATCAAATGGACACTACATGACTTCAAGACTCACTGCAAAGCTATAGTAAAAGAACAGACAAATAGATTAATGCAGCAAAGATAATCTTTTCCACACTGGCATGGTGGTGCAAGCCTGAAATCTCAGTACCTACGGAGGTTGAGGCAGAAGGATCGCAAGTTGGAAATCAGTGTTGGCAACTCAGCGAGAACCTGTCTCAAAATAAAAAAATAAAAAGAACTGGGTTTTCTTATCAGTTTATATGAGCTTACTGTAAATTAAAGAAATTTGTTGCTTCATTAAAAACAAAAGAACTGAGTATGCAGTATAGTAGTAAAGCACTCTGGGTTCAATCCCCAGTACCAGTATCCAAAAAAAAAAAAAAAAAAGGATAGTCTTTTCAACAACTGAGCATCTAATATACAAGACAAAAGAATACAAACTGAGACTATACACTCTTCACAAAAATTAACTTAAAATAGAACATAATCTAAAGTAAAATACAAAATTCTACAAAACAACGGGAGAAAATCAAGATGACCTTGGATCTGGCAATGACTCTTTAGTATAAAAAGTCAATACCAATATAATCTTTGGTATTTACCTAAATGAGTTAAAGATTTACAACTACACAAAAACTGGCGTGCAATATTATCCATAAAACTTAGAAGCAACCAAGATGTCCTTCAAGGAGAGAATAGATAAATAAACTAGTAAACTCAAACAATTGAAATTAATTAAGACTAAAAAGAAATAGGGTATCAAACCATAAAAGGACATGGAGGAACTTCAAATGCATATTTCTAATTTTAAAAAAGCCATTCTGAAAAGACTACATAATATATGATTACAACCACATGACATCAGAAACAGCAAAGCTATAGGGACATTAAAAAAAAAAAAAAAAAAAAAAAGACCAGTGGTTGCCAAGGGTTCACAGGGAGGGAAGGATCAATGGGTAGGACACAGAGGATTTTTAGGACAGCAAACTGTTCCGTGTGATATTATAATGCTGGGTATACATCTTTATGCATTTGTCAAAACCCATAGAAGGTACAATGTCAAGAAAGAATCCTAAGGGGCTGGGATTGTGGCTTGGTGGCAGAGCGCTTGCCTAGCATGTATGAAGCACTGGGTTCAATTCTCGGAACCACATATAAATAAATAAAATAAAGGTTATTTGACAACTTAAAAAATATTTTAAAAAAGAAAGAATCCTAATATAAATATAGGTGGTAAAGATGTATCAATGTAGGTTCATAGATTGTAACAAATGTACTATACAAAAGCAAACAAATAATGAGGGAGAAATGATGTGTAAAAGGAATTATGTCAATCTGGAAGGGAAGTGTTTTAAAACATCATCTGTTAACACTTTCCAAATTAAACTCCAGATATTTTCCTTCTAAGCATGTATTTTAAAAATAGCTAAACCACTGAAAAAGCATACACAAATAAAACTGATTGTCAAAATAGTTTGCACATGCAATTTCAAAGCTTTGACAGAAATAAAAGAATTATTTTCTTTTTTAAAATTTTATTTATATATATCAGCAGAATGTGTTACAATTCTTATTACAGATATAGAGCACAACTTTTCATATCTCTGGTGGTATACAAAGTATATTCACACCAATTCATGTCTTCATACATGTACTTTGGATAATAGTGATCATCACATTAAACTATTATTAATTACTCCATGCCCCCTCCCTTCCCCTCTCACCCCTCTGCCCTATCTAGAGTTCTATTCCTCCAATGCTCCTTCTCCCTATCCCACTATGAATCAGCCTCCTTATATCAAAGAAAACATTCAGCATTTGTCTTTTTGGGATTAGCTAACTTTACTTAGCGTTATCTTCTCTAACTCCATCCATTTACCTGCAAATGCCATGATTTTATTCTCTTTTATTTCTGAGTAATATTCCATTATGTATATATGCCACTTTTTTATCCATTCATCTATTGAAGGGCATATAGGTTGGTTCCACAATTTAGCTATTGTAAATTGTGCTGCTGTAAACATTGATGTGGCTGTGTCACTGTATTATGCTATTTTTAAGTTCTTTGGGTATAGACAGAGGAGAAGGATAGCTGGGTCAAATGGTTCCATTCTCAATTTTCCAATAAATCTCCATATTGCTTTCCATCTTGGCTGCACCAATTTGCAATCCCACCAGCAGTGTATGAGTGAACCTTTTTCCCCACATCCTGGCCAACACTTGGTACTGGCACCAAAACAGGCTAGTAAACCAATGGTACAGAATAGAGGACACAGAGACTAACCCACAAAATTACAATTTTCTTATATTAGACAAAGGTGCCAAGAACATGCATTGGATGTTCAAGAGATAGCCTCTTCAACAAATGGTGCTGAGAAAACTGGAAATCCATATGCAACAAATTGAAATTAAACCCCTATCTCTCACCATGCACAAAACTCAGCTCAAAATAAATCAGGGACTTAGGAATACAACCAGAGACCCTGCATCTATAGAAGAAAAAAGTAGGCCCTAATCTCCATCATGTGGTATTAGGCCCCAACTTCCTTAATATGACTCCTATGGCACAAGAATAAAATCAAGAATCAATAAATGGAATGGACTCAAACTAAAAGTTTCTTCTTAACATAAGAAACAATCTGTGAGGTGAATAGAGAACCTACATATTGGGAGCAAATCATTACCCCTCACACATCAGATAGAGCACTAATCACTAGGGTATATAAAGAACTCAAAAAGCTAGACATCAAAAAAACAAACAAACAAACAAATAAATAACCCAATCAATAAATGGGCCAAGGACCTGAATAGAAACTTCTCAGAAGATGATGTACAATCAATCAACAAACACATGAAAAAAATGTTCATCATCATTAGCAATTAGAAAAATGCAAATCAAAACCACTCTAAGATTTCATTTCACTCCAATCATAATGGTAGCTATTATGCATACAAACAACAAAAAATATTTTCTTTAATTGATTACTTGCTAAACCTGATTTTCAATGAATCCCATCTTCAAAGACAAGACTTTGTGGAACAGTATCATACCCTGGGATTTAAAACTACAGGCCATGAGTCCAATGACAAGTGAAGTTATCTGAGGAGGCATGAGACCCATGCCTGAGACCCAGACATGATATTTTTTAATAGTTAGGGACAACATGGGCTACTGCCATTTGTACTTGCCACTGCCTCTAAGTTGGAATTCTAGGTCCAAGAAATTTTCAGGATATCAAGAGGAGACTTGGATATTCTAACAACAAAGAAAGTACTAAAAAGGTCAATCTTTACGAATTCAGATGACAAGTTCTTAAATTAAAATAAATACTCAAAAAAAGTACTCACGTGATGAGGGTGTTGAAGCCACCTGCCTTCATCTTCAGCAAACGGTCTCTCCAATACTCCTTGGGCACCCGGAAATAGTGAATAGTGCCTGCTATGATCAGGAACGGAAAGCCTCCTAGTGTGAAGTTTGAGCCCTCAACTTTTAGACCTGACTTGCGGTTTTTCAGGTAGGAGGGGATCAGGTGACTTTGATTAATCCTATGAGGACAGAGATGGTACATGAAATCCTAGAGATGTTACCATTTACATAGGCTGGGCAAATCAAGACCTTATTTTCAGAGGCCCTAAGCATTCCTCCAATGGTAAGCAAAACCTCCCCAGTCCTCCTTTCTCAAACATACCTGGGTGACAGGCCTTGGCTGAGATGAGTTATCACTGAAAAGGCTGAAGCGAGGAACAGGATACATTCAAATCTCACCAGGAAGGGCCACATGCTAAACAGATAAGATAGAATGTGGTCAAAGAGATATGGTGGGTTGGAGGAAGGAAGGAAGTTGCTTTGTAAAGAACATTGAACAGGGTGTAGAAGAAATTCCTCTAGAAAGAGGGTCCCAGTTCTTTTCTCTAACCTAAGTTTTTCACTCTGCAACTGTGTATAATGATATTATACACAGTATATTGTGTATATTTATATACACAATATATAATTATACACAATTATATATTGTGTATATAATTATTGAATTGCCAGAACATATTTTATCATTTATGTGGCCTGTGTTTTTCTTTATGCTACTCATAGAGCAAATACTCTTTCCTCTCTGTATCAATTTTTTACCAGTCCAGAGTGGACTGAATCAATATTGTATAGCAAGGATAAGAGGGCTGTGCCCATCTGGGAGGAGAAAAGCAGTATGCACAGGGCATAGTTGTTATTCCAGCACCCAAAGCATTGCCTGAATCACAGTAGACACTCAAGAATTTTTTTTAAATGGTTGATGTCCATATTGTTTTTGCATTGCCAGGGATGGAACACAAGGAGGCCTTGAGAATGTTACAGCAAATGCTCTACCACTGAGGTACACACCCCAACCCCCGGTTATTTTTTAAAATTTTTTATAAACATGTATCTATTGTATGTAGCAATTCAATACACAAGATTTCAGTACATGCACATAGTGTGCACTGATTCAATCCACTTTTTCCCCACCCCTTCACAAGCTCTCATAATCACTGTAATATTCAGTCAATTTTTTAATTTACCAGTAATTAAAAAAAAATCTATGTGTTGCCAGAATCACTAAAATACCTAAGTTGTCTCCAGTACCTGTCAGCTTTTATTGGACTTAATGAGTATTGCCATAGGAAGAGCTGGGATGTAAATTTTGGAAAATCAGAGAAAATACAGAACAGGGACCCTAAGATTAAATAAAATAACAACTAGAAAAGCAGGGCACTCAGGACCTTCTAGGCAAGATTGAGAGGATAAGAAATGGAGATGCAGCGACTCCCTGAGAGTTCATAGAGGCTGAAAGTGAAATGGGGAGATGCTGCAGCAGAGATTTCCAGAGAGGAAGACAGAAAGCCTGAAGCAGAGCCTTAAGAAAACCTAAAGGAAATGTCCAGCGGGGGAGGAGTATCGAATGTGAGGCAATTTCACTGGAAACCCAGCCTTCAAGGTCCATTCTGTTCTGGGGCTGTGAATCCAGCCCCGGGCTATGAGAGAGCCCGGTGCGGGAAGAGCTATTGAGTCCTGCGACTGCGGTGGGATGAGTGAACTCCAGGGGCCGCTGCCTGGCCAGCACCCACCTTACCGGTGAGGGCGGCTCTGGACAGACGCCGCAGTTCCAGCTCCCGGCAGCAGCCTCCAGGTGCGGGGTCAAGAGGGGACTAACCGGCACCGCGCTCGGCCCACACCCGCAGCCTCGCCCCTCCCCCCCCCAGCCAAGCCACCCTTTTTCCCCAGGAGACTGGTCCCTCGCGTGTGGGCAGACCCATTCCGCGGCTACCTGTCCCCCAACGCCCACCTCGAGGATCACCTCCTCCTCCATCCCACCAGCCAGAGCAAGACCCTCCCAGGTCTGCCCTGGGGGACGCTCCCCTCTGGTGGTCTGCACTCCCAGCAGAGCCCAGGCGTGTTGCCTTGAACTCCTGGGCAGCGCGTGCTGCTACTGACCTCAGGAGATGGGCCAGCTGCAAGGCCTTCCTGTAAAGTCCAGGTCGCTACACGCACGATGCCCTCCCCTCCACATACTATCAGGGTTTGTTCATACTCGGGCTCCCAGTCTCCAGCATCTGGCGCTAGAGACAAAAAACGAAGACCAAAACATGCCCTCCTTCCTTTAGAGATTAGGAATCTAGGGGAAAGTTGAGCAAGCCCAGAAGGCCACCTGGAAGAGCCGGCTGGTTCCTTTTACTGGATTTGTCCTAGATTCCGCCTAGAATGGTGGTTCTCGAAGTGTGGATCTGTCGGCACAACGTACCTTATCCGAAAAGCAGCAGAAATTCTCTGTACCCCTCCAGATCCGCAGTCCACAGCACCCTTAACTGGGGGATGGTGGGGTGGAGCCCAGCCTTGGAGTTGGGACACACCCTCCAGGCAATTCTAAAGCACTCTTATCATTTAGGAACTACAGGTCTCTGATTCCCACCACCTTTATTTCTAAGGTGAAGGGTAGGGAACTGAGAGTCAAGGTGGAGTTGTTAGTTTAACCTCACCAGTGCATATGCACCTGTGTTGTTGGGGAAGGGAGAGAGAGAGAGGAGAGAGAGAGAGAGAGAGAGAGAGAGAGAGAGAGAGAGAGAGAGAGAGAGAGAGAGATTTTAATATTTATTTTTTAGTTATTGGCGGACACAACATCTTTGTATGTGGTGCTGAGGATCGAACCTGGGCAGCACGCATGCCAGGCGAGCGCACTACCGCTTGAGCCACATCCCCAGCCCTCTTTCTTTTGTTTTGTGGGGAGGACAACCATTGCAGGCTCTCCACTTGGGTGGGAGTTCCAGCATTTAAAATTCTCCCAGCTTAATTTATACATAATCCAGATACAGGTTCCAAAAGAAGTTACTTAACTCTTTTCTTTAAAAATTATTTGTGTGTGTGTGTGTGTGTGTGTGTGTGTGTGTGTGTGTGTATGAATTCTTTATAGTAAATTTACCTGGAACTGAAGAGAGAATTGAGAATTAAAAATAGCCTTCCATCTCTATCTTCCAGTAGACAAACTTTCCCTAAAGGTGGTATCTTTATTTTGCATTAGGCCATTTTTTCCTAAGTCAATTCTTGACCATATCCTGATTATGGATTCTCCATTCCTCTGCCTCTACCACTAAACAACTGAAAGTTTGACAGATATTCAGGAAGCTTTGTGATTGATGATTTCTCTGTTAAATTGCTGCTTCTCCTGGGCATGGTGGCAAATGCCTGTAATCCCAGTGGCTCCATAGGCCGAGGAAGAAGGATGGTGACTTCAAAGTCAGCCTCTCAGCAACTTAGTGAGGCCCTAAGCAACTCAGAGAGACCCAGTCTCTAAATAAAATATTTTTTAAAGGGCTGGAGATGTGGCTGGGTAGTTAAGTGCCCTTCGGTTCAAACTCCATACCCCACCAAAAAAAAAAAAAAAAATCAAATTCCTTCTTTCCTAATTTCATAAGTGCACTTTTCATCTCCCTCTTTTCTCCTTAAATTTTAGACCTCCTGTTTATTCTTGGCAATGCCCCTGAAATATGTCAAAAGCAAACATCCTTCTAAACTCCACTCTACTATTGGAACTTGACTTTTTCTGTAATTTTCTTAATTTATAATAATTATGTTGTTTCAGGTTATTTCCCTACAATTTTTTTTCCTACTTGTGGTTATCCATAAGATAACCTGTATTTTCACTTTTGCTGGTATTATTTGTTTTTTGCCCACATAATTGAAGTTCACAGTAAATGACCCCAATGGGATACTTGGCTGATTGCCTTTTCTCTTTTCATTTCCTGACATTATTGTAGTTGGTGACATCTTCATCCTTATCAATGAAATACTAGGCCATCTTTTTCATACTTCTAAATTATAGAATTACATACTACCCTCAATAGTAAAACGATCCCATCACCAAGATATAAATCCTACGATGTTATTCCTAGCCACAGTAATAACTATCTCTTTCTTTTCATTGTCTCTTCCAAACCTAGTCTTCACCATCCTTTGAGTTTCCAGTTTCCTAGTCTTTGTCTCTTTCCTCAGTTTATTATCTTTATTTTATAATATTAAACAATTCACATTATTCTTATATGTGCATATTTTGGGAGTCAGACTTACCTTATGTGAAGGGTAATACAATTATTTACATCAGCAAACAGATTGACAGTGAACACTAGAATTACAATTAATTTCATTTTTGAAAAATGTCCTGAGCCAGGAATAATACTGCACACTTGTAATCCCAGTTATTCAAGGGCTTAGGCAGGAGGATTATGAGTTTGAGGCTAGCCTGAGCAATTTGGTCTCACTATAAAAGCAAACAGCATACACAAGGCCCTGAGAGAGAGAAAAAAGTTCTCTAAAAGTTAATTAAATCTTTAAAATTAATCAATATCCCGTGATTCGTAGGTGGTCCTACAAAACATGCATGACTGCTTGTATGGACATATTTTCCTCATTTTCAAAAATGGTATTGACTATAGATCCTATTGTAGTCTTGTGATTTAAGCTTTATTTTATGTAAGGGGGCTAGGAAAGTCTTAACAAGAGGGTGAAATGTCACTGGGCATGGTAGCATATACCTATAATCACAGCACTGGGGGTGGGGGTGAGGCAGGAAAATTTAAGACCAGCCTAGACAAGACTCTGTCTCAAAATAAAATAAAAGGTGTGGGATTATAGCTCAGTAGTAGAGCACTTGCCTAGCATTCTCAATGCCCTGGATTCAATACCCAGTACAGGGGAGGGAGGTTACAGCTGAGTAAATGAGTAAATGTAAAAAGTAAGGTAGTGAATCATCTTAGTACATAGGCGGGTGGGTGGGAAAGCTTTTTTAGGCAGGTAACTTCAAGCCCTGTGGCAGGAACACTCTGGTAAACTTGAAAAAGCCAGAGAAACTGGCTTAAAGATGAGGCTTTAAGATAGAAGGCTGATAAAATCAGAAAGGTTAATGAGGAGTCTAAATTGTTCAGGGACTTGGAGATCAAAGGAACAGCTTTACTTTTGATCTGAGTGATCTGGGAAGCCACTGGAGTGCTTTAAACCAAGAAGTGGTGTGATCAGACTTCCTTGTTAGCATGGTCTAAATGCCTGGGGCAAGGATAAAGAAAAGAAAGGGCTTTCTTTCAATATGTGAGAGTTGATGCTGGTTTGGACCAGGGTGGGAGCAATGTAGACAGTGTGAAGTGGTCTGATTCTGGACATGTTTAGAAGTACAGCCACAGGACTTGCCAATTAATTAGATGTAGAATTTGATGTCAAGGATGGCCTCAGGGTTTTTTTCTTGAGTAAAATGGAAGATCTCAGAAGACCTTGCATGTTCTTGGACAGGCAGAATTAATGTTGTCAAAATGGCCTAACTACAAAAGTAATATACAGACTCAATGCAATACCCATGAAAATACCAATGACATTCCATATATCTAGAAAAAAAAGTCCTTTAATTCATTTGGAAGAGTAAGATACCCAGAATAACCAAAGCAATTCTGAGCAAGAAAAATTATATAGTAGGCATCACAATACCCCATCTCAAATTATACTAACCAGCTATAGTGAGCAAAAACAGCATTGTGTTGACATCAAAATAGACATGAAGACCAATGAAACAGAATAGATGACAGAGACCAACTCACATATTTACAATCTTTTGACACTTGAAAAACGTGCCCATATATATATGCTGAGGAAAATACAACCTTTTTAGCAAATGGTGCAGGGAAAACTGGATATACATATGTAGGAGAATGAAATTAGATGCCTCTCTCTCACCCTGCATTAAAGTCAAATCAAAATGGAGCAAAGGGATTAGGAATTACACCAGAAATCTTGCAACTGCTGGAACAAAACATAGGCTCAACATTCCATCATATACATTCAGGCATCAACTTCCTCAACAAGACTCTTAAAGCTCAAGAAATAAAATCAAGAATCAATAGGTGGGATGCCATCAAATTAAAAAGCTTCTACACAGCAAAAGAAATGATTCTTGAAGAGAGAGCTTGCAAAATGGGAAAAAATTTTTGCTAGCTACTCCTCTGATGAGATTAATACCCATTATATATAAAGAATGCAAAAACTAAATTCCAAAAAACAAATAATCCAACCAATAAATGTGTAAAAGAAGGAAAGAGACATTTCTCAAAAGAAGAAAACACAAATGGCCAACAAATAAATACATGAAAAAAATGTTCAACATCTCTAGCAATCAGGGAAATGCAAATCAGAAATATAATAAGATTTCATTTTATTTCAGTCAGAATGGCAATTATCAAGAACACAACCAATAATGAATGCTGAAGAGGATATGAGAGAAAACGTACACTGATCCATTGTTGAGAGGACTGCTAATTATTACAACCACTCTGGAAAGCAATGTGGAGATTCCTCAAAATACTATGGATAGAACCACCATAAGACACAACTAACCCACTCCTCAGTATTTATCCAAAAGAACTAAAATCAATATACTATAGCAATACATCCACCTCACTGTTTATAGCATCAGAATTTACAATAGCCAAATTATGCAACCAACTCAGATGTCTGTCAATAGATGTGTGGATCGAGAAAATGTGGTATATACATACACTGGAGTTTTACTCACCATAAAAAATAATGAAATAATGGCATTTGCCAGTAAATGGATGAATGTGGAAAACCTCATGCTAAGTGAAATAAGCCAGACACAGAAAATCAAAAATCAATGTTTTCTCTCATATATGGAAGCTAGAGTAAAATAAGGGAAAGAAAGCAATGGGGGTGGGGATTAATATCATAAGCATGTAGGGAAGATTAATGGCTAGAAGAAGGAGAATAAGAAGGAGGAAGGAAGGAAGGGAAAGGGGAAGAAATATGGAATGAAGGGCTGGGGTTGTGGTGCATAGGTGGAGTGCTCTAGCCTAGCATGTGTAAGGTGCTGGGTTTGATCCTCAGCACCACATAAAGTGAAGTAAAGATATTTTGTCTACCTATAACTAAAGAATAAATATTTTTTAGAAAAGAAATATGGAATGAATATAGTGAAATGATGTTGTTTACACACCTAAATGTACAAAAGGCAATTTCATCCTTATGAGAAGAAAGAACCAATAAAAAAATAACAAAGGAGTGAAAGGAAGATCAGTAGAGGAAGAATAGGAGAAGGGAGGAGGAGAAAAAAAGGTGGGAATGGGGATTGAAATCAAATTCCTTGCATGTATAATTTTGTCAAAATGAACCCAAGTACTAAGCATAATTTTAAAAAAAACTAAATACAATATAGGAACCAAGATGTTGACACTGGTACACAGAAATTACAGAATCTTTCCATCACCACAGGAATTGCATTTTTATAGCCACACCTACTTCTTTCCTCCATCCCCTCTCTAGGCTCTGGCAATAAGAGATCTGTGCTTCAGTTATAAAATTTTATCATTTTAAGAATGTTATATACATATGTCAGGGAAAAAAAATCAAAAGGGAGTTGCATTGGTTCAGCAACACTTAAAATGGAGTCAGGAGGCCATTGTTAAACAGATCTCAGACATATCTTCACTGACCTTTTTGAACTGGCCTACCTGCCCAGATGCATTGTGACTAAAAATTAGGCCAAACCACAATTCATTTTTCTTTCACCAGTCTTGAAGCCTTCCTGATTTCCCTAAATTGCACAGATATTGAGATCACACCCAATCCCTTTCATAGAAAACTGCTTAACTCCTGTTCATATCAATCGCAATTCCTGACAAGCAAATGATGAAGGCACCACCCCATTACCCTTTGTGGTTTTCCACTTTGAACAAGGCCAAAAAGCCCATTTTCAAAACTATTTGAATCTCTGTTTTCCAAAATTACAATCTTAATTAGCCCTGAATAAATGTAATTTTCTTTGTTCTCAACCAGGTTGATTTTATTTTCATGGACACAGAATCACACACTATGGTAATTTTGTTTTACATTTGAGTTTCTGATCCATTTGGGGTTTGGCTCCCTAACCAAAACCTATTCCAATCTTTTTACTACCCCTTATGTCTCAAGGCAAAACTGCCAATTCAATTTTATATTCTAGAGTATATATTTTGCCACATCATTTTCCTAGTACTTTTTTATTATTATTTTAAATGTATTTAATTTTTTTCAGTGCTAGAAAACAAACTCAGGACTTCTCATATACTATGTAAACCACTAAGATACAGCCCCTAGCCTTCTCCCAGTATTTATTTTTATGTTAGTATTACAATGGTATTATTATAAATAACTAGTGTTATCTGCACGAATTATTACATTAGTATTTGCATTGGTATTATTAATTATATTTTATACAAAATTAAATTAGAATTATAGCTGTATTATCTAAATAAAATGTATTATTTCAAGGTCTGGACTACAGTCAAATATCTATTAATTCTTACTTAGCTAGTATTCTAATTGTCTAGTAAGAGAAGATTGAGGATTTCCAAAATTACATTATTGTACAAGGATACCATAGAACACTGAGGCTCAACAATAAACAATATGTATAATAATGTAAATATTGAACATTGACTTAACCAAAACTATTGATATGATAGGCAGAGTGGAGGGTAGAAGAAGTCAGGAGCTATAAATTCCAATTTCCCATAGAGATGAATAAATTTACCTAAAATTAAAAATCAATAATAGTTTAAGCATGCTGTTTTGACATCTGTAAGTAATTACCAGAAAAAAAAAACAAATAAATGCTTTGAAAATGACTCTGAAGAACAGGAACCAGGAGTGGGGTAAGATGAGAAAGAAGGCTATGGTTTTCATTAAAAGTCTTATCAAAATATTTGACTTAGATTATTTACATGTAGAACTTCGACATATTAAGAGTTAATTTAAAAAGTTAAAAAAAAAAAAAAAAGAAAACAGTTTGCCACAGGCAGTTCTAAACCCTGTCACACAATCTTCCCTTACCGGAACACTGATAAAGAACAATTGCTACTCTATTTTTTTCTAAAAAGAAATGGACTGCACTGACCGAGGAACACTGTAGCTCCCATACTCTACTGAACATGCTTCAGGCAAGTGGTACAGAAGAAAACAGCAAACCCTCTTCTGATGTATTTGGAGAATAGTGTTGCTAGTTAGATTCACATACCCAGTAATGCATAGATTTGATACCTACAGACTTTTGCACAAATGGGGTTACTTTAAGTTCCATCTTTGGCCAATAAGAGCCCCTTCACCAGTGGCTCCTCTGTCTATTTGATAGCTGCTTTGCATTTTGGTACTAAAAGTGGTACTGCCTATCATTTGTACTTCCTGCCTAAGAGCTGGACACAGATAATATTCCAAGGCAACCTAATTCATTTTACCTCTAAGAGAACACAAATCTGAGGCTAGATAGTCTCACTGCTAACAGGTTTCCACTGCTTTTTAGTGCATAGATTTTAGAAATACTTGTTTTTGAGAAAAAGCAAAAAATAACCACAACCAAACAATTCCCAGAGTGGTTGTTACATGTCCCTTTTCTGCCATCAATGTATGGCAATTCCAGTGGCTCTGAATTCTTGCCAATATTTGATGTTTCAGGAATTTTAATTTCAATCTTTGTAGCAGATTTGAAGTACTAGCTCTTTTTTATTTTTATTTTTTCCTCCTGTGCTAGGGATTGAACCCAGGACCTTGAACGTGGCAGGAAAGTTCTCTACTACTACCTAAAATGAGTCTGCTCATTTTTATTTTAATTTGCATTACCATGATATCTGATGATATTGAGTATTTTTTCAAGTATTTATTAGCTCATCTATGTGTATCTTATTTTGTAAGTACTTGTTGAATCCTGTCACCATTTTTAAAAATTTCAAGATGTCCTCTTATCATTGAGTTGCAGTTCCAAGTTCTTTATCGGATACGTGTGTTCTATTCTCATTGTCTGTGGCTTAGTGTCTTCTTATTGCCATTTTTTTCCATTTTAAATTTATTTATTCTAATTTATTACACATGACAGCAGAATACATTTCAGTTCAGAGTACACATATAGAGCAAAATTTTTCATATCTCTGGTTGTACACAAAGTAGAGTCACACCATTCATATCTTCATACATGTACTTAGGGTAATGATGTCCATCTCATTCCACCATCTTTCCTACCCCATTGCCCTATCCATTCCCTCTCTCCCCTTTGTCATATCTAATGTTCCTCCATTCCTCACATGTGATTCTTCTTAAAATGACTTTTCATCTTTGTGAGAGGTAGAAATTGAAGTTATGCTTCATTCTTTTGAACTCTTGATCCACCTCTTTCAGCACCATTTATTTAAGAGTGCCTTTACTCACTGAATTGCTTTTCTTTTCTCTCTATGTATGTATGTGTGTATGTGTGTATATATAGATATACAATATCTATATATACATACATATGTGTATATATATTCCTATAGAGAATATATATATACATGTATAAAAGTATATACATATACATATATTTGTAACATTCCTGTATACTCTCTTCTGTTCCATTAATATGCCTATCCTTACTCTAATATGAAATGCTCTTGATCTTTATAGTTCTCTAGAAAGTCATGAAATAAGGTAGAGTAAGACCATCTAACTTTATTCTTGTGTTTTCAGTATTCAACATTACATTGAATTTTCATTAATAAATATTCAATGCTTGGCAGTTCTAGGTCCTTTGTTTTTCTGTATACTTTACAAATGAAATTGTCAAATTCTGACACCTTCCAAAAAGAAATTTTGCTAAAATTTTAATTGAATTGCATTGATTCCAATTGATTCTGTAGATCAGTTGAAAGAATTTAAATCTTAATGATACTGAATTTTTCAACCTATGAATGTGGTATAACTTTCCACTTATTCAGGTCTCTTTTAATTTCTTTCAGCAATACTTTATATTACTTTTAATATAGAGGTCTTGGATGCATTTTCTTAAATTTATACCTAAATATTTTCTGATTTGGGACATTATGATACTTTAAAATTTAATTTCACAATTGTTTACTGCTATATTCTAAATATATTCTGATTAATTTTTTAGAACTACTTCCTCTGATAAATCTTGCCTTACAAGATTGCAATGAGGTTGATTTATTTAGTTTTCTCGGGCTGCCATATCAAAATATCACAGACTGGCAAGAAGCAGTGGGGCAGGCTTTTAATACCAACTATACAGGATGATGAGGCAGGAGGATCACAAGCCCCAGGCTGTACTGAGCAGCTTAGTGAGATTGTCTCAAAGAAGAAAAAAAACAAAAACAAAAAAACAAAAAACAACCTGCTATGGTTTGTATATGAGGTATCCCCACCAAAGATACCAGAAATGTTCAGAGGTAAAAGTATGATTAGAGTATAAAAGTTGAAACTATTTAGTCTATTCTTATTTTAAATGGATGAGTGATAACTTTAGGTACGTGGGACATGGCTTAGGGAAGTAGGTTACTGGGGGCATGTCTTTGGGGTTTATATTTCCCTGGAACCTCATGCTCTCTCTGTTTCCTGGCTACCAGAGGTTGAGCAGCTTTCCTCTTTCATGCCTTTCTTCCTTGATGTTCCACCTCAATTCAGGACCAGAGTGATGGGAGTTCACCAACATGGACTGAGTCTCTGAAACCATGAGCCAAAATAAACTTTTTATCCTTGAAGTTTTTCTTGTCAGGTATTCTTATCACAGTGATGAAAAGCACACTAACACCAAAACAAAACAACAAACAAAAAACCCAAAATACAAATGGGGTTGCTTGAACAACAGAGGTTTATTTTATTACAGTTCTGGAGGCTAGAGTGTCAGCAGGGTTGGTTCCTCATAAGGGCTATATGAATCTGTTCAATGCCTGTCTCCTAGCTTCTGGAGACAGCTGTCGATTGGTATATCTTGGCTTGTAGATGCATTACTCCAATCTGCCTCCCTCTTAATATGATTATCTTCCTGTGCCTGTGTATTCATGACCATCTTATAAGGCCTAGCCATACTGGATGGA
This sequence comes from Ictidomys tridecemlineatus, assembly GCF_052094955.1. Classification (NCBI taxonomy): domain Eukaryota; kingdom Metazoa; phylum Chordata; class Mammalia; order Rodentia; family Sciuridae; genus Ictidomys; species Ictidomys tridecemlineatus. The sequence continues at coordinate 117,437,756 of NC_135480.1, read as the reverse complement.
TCAAAGGTTTACCCTATGTAGTCTAGCATGACTTCATCTTATCTGATTACATCTGCCAAATAAGTCACATTCTGGGGTACCCATGACACTATCTCAATTCCTTCAGTGGTGCATTTAACTGCAGTTCTAATATGAATGTCTAATTACATACCTGGCTTTACTATAGGCTTGCCTTTCAAAGAATGGCACAAAGTTTATTTTCCTCCTAGATTCCATATGTAGTTTGAATAGGTCATAGTGCCCACATGCCAGTCCTAAAACAACTCATAAGTAGCAGCAAATGTGAAAAAAAATTCTTGGGTCCCAATCATAAGGATTTATTCTGAAGATCTTGGGTAAGATGAAGAAGTCCATATTTTTAACAGACTCTATAGATAATTCTGATGTAGGCAAGCTCAATTCTTAGTTTTACACTGAAAGACCCTGTTGTTTCTTCTTTCAATTTTTTTCTCGTGATTTCTGCAATGCCATAAATAGACCAAAAGTTCTCAAAGGGATGAGTTGAAAATTAATTTACTCACTCAAGTAAATATTTATTGAGTGTTTTTCATGTGGTAAAGATTGCTTTTTAGATGGAAAGCACAGAAAAAGAAATCCTGCCTCCAAGGAACTAACATTCTAAAAAGGGAAAACAAAAAAGGAAAAACTAGAAAAGGATACATAGTGTGTCAGATAGTAATTAAGTTCTAAGGGGGGGGGAGAGGGGAGAGAGAGAGAGAGAGAGAGAGAGAGAGAGAGAGAGAGAGAGAGAGAGAGAGAGAGAGAGATAGTTAGTTCAGGAAAGAGGGATCACAGAACTCTCTCAGAAATTTCCCTATCTCCTATGACCAAAATATTTTTGAGAAAATGTTAGAATGTTTAATTTACAGCATAGAGAAGAGAGAGAATATTAGGAGATGCCTTTGGGAAAGGGTTGATTGCCAGACTTAGCAAACAAAAAGACATGATGCTCAGCTAAATTTAAAAGTCAGCAAAAAACAAATACCTAGTATAAATAGACCTCAAATATTGTATGGGACATATTCTCCATCTCTTTCTCTCTCACACCCCTCCTTCCCTTCATCCCTTCATCCCTTCCTCTTCCTCTCTTTCTTTAGTTTTGGGGTGCTGGGGAATGAACCCCAAGGACACTCTACCATTGAGTTACATACTCAGTCATTTTTATTTTTTATTTTGAAACAGGGTCTCCCAAGTTGTCTAGGTTGGCCTTGAATTTGGATCCTCTGTTTCAGCTTCTCACATTGCTGGGATTACAAGCATGCACCAACATGCTTAGCTGTGTGAGACATTCTTATACTAAATTATTCATTGTTTATCTAGCACTTAAACTGAGCATCCTGTGTTTTACATGACCACTCTACCCTCAGAGTATTTCCAGCCCTAAAGACTAGATTTTGTTTCTCTCTTCCTGAGCTATGCTAACACTAGCTCCTTCAGTTACCATAGCTTGCTTTTGGCTGTTCACTTTTGCAGGGTTCGTAGTTTTGAATGTGGTTAGAGCTTCGGCAGTTTCCTGGTTGTATGTCCTGGCTACAGCATCATTTTAAATATATATGGGCTTTTATTTATTTTTTTATATTTTTGAAAAGTTTTTAGTTTAATTTTTTATTTTATTTATTTATATGTGGTGTTGAGAATTGAACCCAGGGCCTCACACATGCTAGGCAAGTGCTCTCCACTGAATCACAACCCCAGCCCCTCTGTCGGCTTTTTTTTTTTTTTAATATTTTTTTCAGTTGTAGATGGGCACAATATCTTTATTTTTATTTATTTATTTTTATGTGGTGCCAAGGATTAAACCCAGGGCCTCCCACGTACAAGGCAAGCACTCTACCACTGAGCTACAACCCCAGCCCCTCTATTGGCTTTTATATACAGAAAATTCTTTCATTCATGAGTAATCAGGTTGGCACAAGCATCAGTGAACAGGGGAAACAGCAGAAACTCTGTGGAGTCAGGTCAAACATAACAAAAATTATACTGGAAGACTAGAAAACTACAAAAATTATACTGGGGCTAGTAGTGTAGCTCTGTGGTATTAGGCCCTCATTTTGATCCCTAGCTCTGCAAACAATACAAAAATAAACAAATAAAAAAACTCCAAAACAGATTCCTCAGAAATCTTGGAATGGAACCACCATTTGATCCAGTTATCCCACTCCTTGGTATGTACCCAAAGGACTTAAAATCAGCATACTATAGTGACATAGCCATATCAATGTTTATAGCAGTACAATCCACAATAGCTAAGCTATGGAACCAACATAGGTGCCCTTCAACAGATGAATGAAAAAGAAAATGTGATACATAGGGCTGGGGTTGTGGCTCAGTGGTAGAGTGCTTGCCTAGCATGTATAAGGCACTGGGTTCGATTCTCAGCACCACACATAAACAAAAAAGTTCATAAAGTTCTATCAATAACTAATAAAAATTTTTAAAAAAGAAAATGTGATACACACACACACACACACACAATGGAATATTACTCAGCGATAAAAAGAATGGCTTTATGACTTTTGCCAGTAAATGGATAGATCTGGAGAGACTGTCATGCTAAATGAAATAAGCTAATTTCAAAAAACTAAAGGTCAAATATTCTCTCTGAGATGCGGATGCTAATGCATAACAAGTGGAGAGAAGGTAAGAATAGAAGTTCAGTGGAATGGACAAAGGGAAATGAAGGGTAGGGAAGGGAGATGGGAATAGGAAAGAGTAGAGTGAACTGGCACAACTTTCCAATGTTCATATATGATATGAATACACCACCAGTGTATAACTCCACATCATGTATAACTCACAAGAATGGGATCCAGGGGCTGGGGCTGTAGCTCAGTATAGAATGCTTGTCTTGCACATGTACTGGGTTCAATCCTCAGCACCAAGTGGAAATAAATAAATAAGGATATTGTATCCATCTATAACTTAAAAAAAAAGAAAGAAAATAAAGAATGGGATCTTAATTAGAATAAGGTATACTCCCAGTATGTATACTATGTCAAAATATCTCTACTGGTATGTATATCTAAAAAGAACAAATATAAAATAATAAAGTACACAAACAAAAAAAAAACCCTCCAAAACAAACTCCAAACTATTCAGGAGCAAAGACAGCTGAGTAGAAGTTCTAGCATTTAGTAGCATATAGTAGAAGTTCTAGCTGAGTAGAAGTTCAACCACTTGCAGCTCTAATAAAAAGGGATGATAATCAGACTTAGTGAGCCACAGCAAGGTCAGACAGGCATGCCTCTTCCCTAAGTGCCACACCCATGTGCCACCTGTCCTATTGTTCATTTGAATGTTTCATCTGAAATGTGTGCCCTCTCAGCTTTAGGTCAATGTCTCCAAACCTGTTCTACAATTTCCTCATATCCCCAGTTTCTCCTTTTCTCCTAGTTTGGGAGTCACCTTTTGCTCCTTCCTCAGAATCTTCTCACCTCCAGCCCTCCTTGATAGGTGCTTACATTTCATCTCTTCATCACTTTTGTGCAGGCCCCAATCCCTTTCCTGGCTCAGGCAACTTATCTAACTAGTCTTCCTGCCCTGTTTTCTCCAACTTCAATACATTTCCTACACCTCTACAAGACAATTTTCTGAAAAGCAAATCTAAGGTTCTCTTTTGTCTTAAAATCCATCTGTGTTCCTTTTCATCAGCTTATTGTTTTCTTGCTATTGAGTTCCTGGAGTTCCTTATATATTTTAGAAAATAACTCCTTATCAGACATTTTGTCTCATTTTGTGTGGGAAGCCATTCTAACACGTGATTGGGTGACTCCGGTTAAGGGCCTGAGGCACTTTGGCAAAGTTGAAGTTTTCCCGACCCTTTCCTGATGAGAGAGCCCATCCGTGTGGGGGTGTGCCTGACCCAATCACTGACCCTGACCTTGGAGTGCAGCCCCCCCTCAACTTTCATTAGATGGAATTCTCCCCTGAATCTCTTGTTCCCCAATAAAAGGCTACTCCAGGCGTGTTCTCGCTCTCTCTCTCCTGCTAGCCCGGAGTAATCCTCGCTGCCCTGCTGGGCGGTTGGAGGAGGGAACCAGAGAGGGGAGCCGTCTCGGACCTAGCAATAGAAATAAGGTAATTGAGTCTGTGTTTTTATTTCAATCTCTTCTAACTAACTTTATGCCTAGAACCTCATTAATGAAACCACTGCGCAGGCCGCGTGGTAGAATTTTGTATACTGCTTTTTCACTCGTTCCTTTGTAGTGCAGAATCTTTCTAGCTTGATATAATCTCATTTGTCTATTTTTGCTTTTGTTGTCTGTGCTTATGGTGTCATATCCATAAAATCATTGTAAGATCCAGTGTCCTGAAGATTTTTTCTTTCTTTTCTTCTGGAAGTTTCATGGTTTCAGGTCTTAAAATTTTAAATCTTTACTCCACTTAAGGTTGGTCTTTAACCCATTTTGAGTTGATTTTTTTGTGCAAAATAAAAAGTCCAATTTCATTCTTTTACATATTGGATATATAAGTATTACAGAATAAAATACAACTCCTTGGCATACAAGATCCTTTACAGTTGAATATTGTTTCTGAGAATGGGGAGGAAGTATAATAACAGGCATCCCCATGAGCAATGCTGTGGGGCACAGAAGCTTCCTGAATACTGCCCTTAAAGGCCCGAATTTTGGGCACCAAACTTCTTGCTAAAAATCAATCCATAGCCCCAAATGCCTGCCTCACTGAGATCACCATAGTGAAGAAGGTAAATGCACTCCTTGGCATTAACTCATAGCTTGTTAGCTATTAAAGCCTGGTATCTCTGTTCTTGTTAGCTATTAAAGCCTGGTATACCCTGTTCTCCTACCTTAACTCATGGCTTGTTAGCTATTAAGAGCATGCTATGTGCCTTTCCCTACTCTGTTAAGCATTCTCAAGTAGTTTTATAGGCCTCAAAAAATAGTTGAAAAAAATCATTAAAGCCAGGACATCCTTGCCATGATACTTCAAGGAAAAACAATGTAAAGAATAAAAACTGTTGAGGAGTCACCCAAAATAGCAAATTCTCAGGACCCTTAAGTTCTTGCTTGCCATGATTTGTGTTTTCTCCCACTTCCCCACCTATGTATTTTCTTAACAGCTAAAGCAACTCATCTTTATCACAAAGCAGAGTTATTTATACAGGATGAGGCATCAGTATAAAATGTAATAACTGGCACCAGTTTGACCAGCTAACTACCCCTCCCTCAAGGTTAAAGTACTTACTTGCCCAGGAAAAGAAAAACACCTTTTGAAATGTACCTAAAGCCAGTTAATATTCCTAATGTCTAGTCCACCTGTCATGTGCCACCTTAAAGTCTGATGAATGAATCCTATCTTCCTTACACATGAATAAAACTTGCTTCCTTCTTTGTTCAGTCACTTATACTCTTCTCTAAGCAAGCTCTACAAACCACAGCAGCACAGGCAGGTACAGGTAACACCAGTCAACTTATGCTCTAAATATAGCCCTTGACTTATTTTTAAGAGAGATATTTCTTTATCTTCCTTTCTCCCTTCCCCTCCCTAATCTCAGGGAAACAGGATTAATTTTCATCCCCATTTAAGCAGAGTTATTTATCTTGGAACACACACTCACCACAGGAATGTAGTAATTCAGAAGATCTAAGAAATGACTACCTCTCAAAATTAACAAGTGAATTATAACTCCTGACAGAGAGCACAGAGAACAGATGGAATGTAGCCTTTGATTCCAGTTCCCCCTTAAGGGTAGAATCACAGCCTCTGGGACAGGAGGCTGGGATAAAATTTCTTTTTCCTTTTTCTCAAAACCATGTTCTTATTATTGGATTAACATGAGGGATAAGTACCAAGCTTTCAGTAACAATACTAGGCCTGCCATTGTAGAGCCAGAAAGAAGGCAGACTGGGTCTGTAGAACTGTTCTGGAACAAGATGTCTGTAGTACTTTATAGAGACATTCTTCCTCTCCCTGTAACTTTTTTCTTTTTTTCTTTTTATGGTGTCAGGGATTGAACTCAGGGCTTTGTGCGTGCTAGGCAAGTACACTATCACTAATCCAGCTCCACAGATCTGATTTTGAACTCTACGATGGAATTATTTCAATAATGCTATCTAAATGGTACCACACTGTATGTAACCTTCTCAGTTTGTTTTTCACTTTCCATATTTCCATAGAGGTCTATCCAAGTCCTTATGTGTCCAGCTTGTTGACTTTTTGATGTGTCAGGCCAAATCTTGTGTGGAATTTGCCAATAATTAGTATTTCATTATTGGTAAAGGCTTCTTTACTGTCTTTTCTCATTTGTTCAGCAAACACTGAGTTCCCTACTATGTGCCAACAGACACCAAGGATAATGCATCAGGTATGTTTCTTAGACTTATGACCTTAAAGTCTGGTGAATGAATCTAACGCCAAGGATTCATTTACAGACAAAATGGGAAACAATGATACTTCTAGATTTTCTGTAAAAGGATCAGAATTTCTGTGATCTGGGTCTGGACTAGGGAAGGTAACCAGTGAACCACTCTGAAATATAAAAGTTTAAAGCCAACATGAAAGCTGGAGAATGGAAGAACTAAATGAACCGAGTAGAACTGTTCAAGAACTAAATCACAGCCAAGCATGGTGGCATATACCAGTAGTCCTAGTTACTCAGGAGGCTGAAAGAGGAAGATTACTTGAGCCCAGGAGTTCAAGACCAGCCTGGGCCACATAGCAAGACCCCCTTCTCCAAATAAAAAAAGAAATTAGAGGCTCCACTTTTCCAAAGCAATGGAAAGCAATGCTCCCTTAGTACTGAGACACTTGCTCTGTTGGGATGAGGAATGCTGATAATCCCTCTTTCTGTTCTCCCTTAACAAAGGTAGGTAGAACTACGACCTTTCTGTTTGTGGAGACAGGTACGTATTCTAGTACCTTCAACAGATTCAGGATGTTGGAGTTATATATCCAGAGGCTGGATGAAAAGGGATAAGTAACCAGAAAAGAAAGGTAACAGGAAATAGTACACACACTCTACAAAGATATGAGAAGTCTGGTGCAAAAAGGAGGAATTATACTAAAGAAAAAGACAATCAAAAGATACTGTAGTGGCACCCCCCTCCTCTACAAAAAATCTTAACTAAGAGTCTCCAAAATCTTTACTATGGTTGATTTTAGGACTGTCAGCAAAAGAGTTCTAAGTCAAGTTAAGAACCAAAAATAAACCAAAATGACCAGGAATACAAACCATGTCTCAATAATAACTCTAAATGTTAATGGCCTAAACTCATCAATCAAAGACCTAGATTGGCAGACTGGATTTAAAAAAAGACCCAACAATATGCTGCCTTCAAGAGACTCATGTTATAGGAAAAGACATCCACAGATTGAAGGTGAAAGACTGGGAGAAAACACACTACTCACATGGACTGTGTAAACAACAGGGGTTTCCATCCTCATTTCAGATAAAGTAGACTTCAAGCCAAAGTTAGTCAAAAGGGATAAAGCATTTCACACTGCTTAAGGGAACCATACACCAACAAGACCTAAGGATTATAAAGATATGGCACAAACAATGGAACATCTACGTTCATCAAACAAACTCTTCTCAATTTCAAGAGTGGAATAAACCACAACACAAAAGGTGTGACTATCAAACTTCTTTCACCACTGGATAGATCTCCCAAACAAAAACTAGAGAAAGAAACTATAGTACTCAATAATATAATCAATAATTCAGACTTAACAGACATATGGAATATTTCATCCATCAATGAGTGAATACACTTTCTTCTCAGCAGCACATGGATTCTTTTCTCAAATAGGCCATATATTATGCCACAAAGCAGATCTAAGCAAATACAACAACAACAACAAAAAAATAGAGATAATGTAATAGCACCCCCTCCTCCACAAAAAAAAAAATATTAGCTAAGCATCTCCAGAAATCATCATGGTTGATTTTAAGACCGTCAGCATAAGATCTCTACAAAAGAGTCCAATGTAGATAAACTTCCTATTTTCGTGTTGCCCTATTTTACTTGGCCGCTAGTCTGGAAGAAATCAGCACTCCTGGTGCTGAACACACTCTTACTAGTTTTTTCACAAACATTTATCCAGTATAGTAGTTTGTAGAAATGTATAAACAAGGCCTCTAGCCTTGAGCTGGAGCTTCACAGAGATGTCTACATTTCTAAGATAAGAGAAGTTTCTAATTGGGCTTTATGGTAACAGTTGGCAGTGGAGGGAAAGAAGGGGGAAAAAGAAGTTCTCCCCTTCTCAGGTGTTGTCCTTGAAGGGTTAACTTGCCCAGAACAGTGAAAGGAAAAGCTGCTTTTAGGTGAACTTCTGCAAACTGTGAACTCCTGAGCCCCTCCCCTTACATGCTGGGTATAAAATTCTGAAAGTACTTGAACTTGGGGCTCAGGGGGTTAACTGATTACAGTGAAAGCTGTGCCCTCTGAACCTGGCTGCAGCCAAATAAAACTGCTTCCTGCTACCTTAGGTGCCTTATTTCATTTGTCCCTACAATAATACTACCCTGTATTCTATCATATCATAATGGAATGAAATTAGAAATCAATAATAAAATAAAAATAGAAGCTACACCAACACCTGGAGACTAAATAATATACTAATGAATGAACAATGGATAGCAGAAGACATCAAAAAGGAAGTTAAAAATTCTTAGAGGTAAATGAGAATACTGATATTAAAATCTCTAGGACAGTATAACGGCAGTACTAAGAGGAAAGTCCATTGCATGGAGTTCATTTCTTAAAAGAAGAAAAAGTCAACAAATAAATGATATAACATTACATCTCAAAGCCCTAGAAAAAAGAACAACTCAACACCAAAAGTAGTAGAAGACAGGAATAATTAAAATAAGAGCTAAAATCAATGAAATTGAAACTAAAAAAACAATTGAAAAAAATTTACAAAATGGAAAGTTGTTTCTTTGAAAAAATAAACAAAATGGATATACCCTTAGCCACACTAACAAAGAGAAGACAGAAATCTCAAATTATTAAAATCTGTGATGTAAAAAGAAATATCACAATGACACTACTGAAATACAGAGGATAATTAGGAACTATTTTGAAAAATTACACTTCAATAAACTAGAAAATATCAAAGACATCGAGAAATTTCTAGAGCCATATGATCTACCCAAACTGAATCAGGATGATATACACACATTGAACAGATCAATTTCAAGCAATGAAATAGATGCCATCAAAAGCCTACTAACCAAGAAAAGCCCAGAACCAGACAGATTCACAGTGATTTCTACAAGATCTTCAAAGAAGAACTAATACCAATGCTCCTCAAATGATTCCATGAAATAGAAAAAGAGGGAACACTTCCAAACTCATTCTATGAGGCCAGTGTCACTGATTCCAAAACTAGACAAAGACACATCAAGGAAAGAAAACTTCAGACCAATATCTCTAAGAAACACTGATGCAAAAATTCTCAGTAAAATTCTGGCAAATCGAACATAAAAACATCAAAAAAGCACCACGATTAAATGGGGTTCATCCCAGAAACACAAGGTTGGTTCAACATATGGAAATCAATAATGTAATCCATCACATCAATAGAATTAAAGATAAGAATAATATGATCATCTCTATAGATGCGGAAAAAGGATTTGACAAAATACAGAACCCCTTCATGTTCAAAACACTAGAAAAAATAGGGATAAATAGGAACATATCTCAACACTGTAAAAGCTATTTATGCTAAGCCCTAAGCCAACATCATTCTAAATGGAGAAAAATTAAAGGCAGTCTCTCTAAAACCTGAAACAAGACAGGGATGCCCTCTTTCACCATTTCTATTTAACATAGTCCTTGAAACTTTAGCCAGAACAATTAGACATACGAAAGAAATTAAAGGGATACAAACAGGAAAAGAAGAACTCAAACTATCATTATTTGCTGACGACATGATTCTGTGCTTAGAGGATCCGAAAAATTCCACCAGAAAACTTCTAGAGCGAATAAATGAATTCAGCAAAGTAGCAGGATATAAAATCAACACCTATAAATCAATTGCACTACTATATCAGTGACGAATCCTCTGAAAGAGAAATTAGAAAAACTACCCCATTTACAATAACTTCCAAAAAAAATTAAAAACTTGGGAATCAACCTAACAAAAGAGGTGAAAGACCTTTACAATCAAAACTACAGAATGCTAAAGAAAGAAATTAAAGAAGACATTAGAAGATGGAAAGATCTCTCGTGTTCTTGGATAGGCAGAATTAATATTGTCAGGATTAATATTCTTCTTGTTTAGGCAGAAAAAATAGGGATAAGTAGGAACATATCTCAACGATGTAAAAGTTGTCTATGCTAAGCCCAAAGGCAACGTCATTCTAAATGGAGAAAAATTGAAAGCATTTCCTCTAAAAACTGGAACTCAATAGAAAGAAAAAGCAATCGTGAAATTCAAATGGAAAAATAAGAGACCCAGAATAGTCAAAGCAATCCTTAGAAAAAAGAGTGAAGCAGGAAGTATCATAATACCAGACCTTAAAATCACAAGAAATAAAATCAAGAATCAATAAATAGGGGCTGAGGCTGTAGCTCAGTGGTAGAGCATTTGCCTCGCACATGTGGAGCACTGGGTTCGAGCCTCAGCGCCATATAAAAAAATAATTTAATAAAACAAAGATATTGTGTGTTTATCTACAACTAAAAAAATATTTAATTTTTTTTAAAAAAAGAATCAATAAATGGGATGGATTCAAATTAAAAAGCTTCTTCTCGGCAAAAGAAACAATCAGGGAAGTGAAGAGAGAGCATAACAAATGTGAGTAAATTTTTACCATGCGCACATCAGATAAAGCACTAATCTCAAGAATATATAAAGAACTCAAAAAACTTAACACCAAAAAAAAAAAAAATAACCCAATCAATAAATAAGCTAAGGAGCTGAACACACACTTCTCTGAAGATATACAATCAATCAACAAATATATGAAAAAAAATATTCAACATCTCTAATAATTAGAGAAATGCAAATCAAAATTACTCTTAAGATTTCATCTTATCCCAGTCAGAATGGCAGTTAATAAGGATGCAAGCAACAGTAAGTGTTGCAAGGATCTGGGGGGAAAGGCACACTCTTACATTGCTGGTGGGACTGCAAATTAGTACATCCAATCTGGAAAGCAGTATGGAGATTCCTTAGAAAACTTGAAATAGAACCACCATTTGACCCAGCTATCCCACTCCTGCATCTATACCCCAAAGGACTTAAAAACAGCATACTACAATGATGAAGCCACATCAATGTTTATAGCAGCACAATTCACAATAGCTAAACTGTGGAATCAACCTAGATGTCCTTCAATAGATGAATGGATAAAGAAACTGTGGTATATATACACAATGGAATATTACTCAGCATTAAAAGAAAATAAAATCATGGCATTGGAAGGTAAATGGATATAGATGGAGAATATGCTAAGTAAGACAATACCCCAAAACCAAAGGCCGAATGTTCTCTGATAAATGGATGCTGATCCACAATGGGGGGGGGTACTTTGTATAGGGCAAAGGGGAGGGAGGGCAAGGGAGAGGGCATAGGAGTAGGAAAGATGGTGGAATGAGACAGTCATCATTACCCTAGGAATATGTATGATGACACAAATGGTCATCACAACCAGAGAAATGAAAAATTGTGCTCCATTTGTGTTCTATGAATCAGAATGCATTCTGCTATCATGTATAACTAATTAGAACAAATAAATTAATTAATTTAAAAAAAAAGAAGTTTGGTACAGTCCCAATCAGGCTAACAAAGTTTTAAGGGCCCTATCTTTTCACCACAAAGGGGGTTATAGTGACAAACTGTTCTCCATTCTAAGGTTTTACAGGCTTACTTTTTTCCTTCTCATCCACTCCTTGCTACAGGTCACCTGGCACCTGGGGTTTGATCTTCAGTTAGAAAAACTGGTCCAGTCGAATCTTCCATTCGACTTTTGCCTCTTTGGAACCTTTTCTCCTAGGTAGGAATTTAGGGTAAAGAGAGAGATACTGAGTCTTAAAGGAAACACCTATGAACCACTGATATGCAGAAAGCACTAAGGAATAATGTAATTTCTGACCTATATGTTCTTGGCCCATGTCCATGTAAAATGAGGGAAATGCACAGGAGCAGGGAAGACTAGCACAAAATTATGTAACTCCACCTTGGTCCACCTCTACTCCAGTCCCTAGCATAGCCTGATATATATATAAAATACCACACCAATGGGTTTCTGTTTCTCCCTCTGGAGATAGCCCACATTCTTCCTTAAATACTATTCATTGCTTTACCCCAAAGGCAACTCTCTTGAGATTCCCCCATTTCCCCTGGAATGTATCTACTCTCCTAAATAATCTTCTTTCTGTGCCTTTGACTGGCACATATTGAAGTTCTTTGTCATCAATTATGCCAAAGAACCCCACTAGACCTGAGTCAAATTCCCCCTCCCCTCTGGAAACTCCTCACTTTCCGACATCTTGAGAGAAACCTTTTCTCCCATGACACTCTTTTCCTTTCAATGGGGCTAACTTGGGATTGGGGAAGTGGTACTGTAGAGACATATAGAGTTGGTCACTGAATAAGTCAATCACTTGCCTTCACTGGCATGGTGCAGTGGTATTTTGCTGTTCCTAGTACTCAGGAATAATGAGTCTTCCTGAGTATCAATGACAAAACAAATTTAGATGATAAGGTATGTGGAGATGTTCAGACACAGAAAAGATGGAAAATAGGGATTTCACTGCGGAGGTAATGAAACTTCAGTTTCTGTGTTCTATAAATCAGAATGCATTCTGCTATCATGTATAACTAGAACAAATAAATAGATGTAATGTATTTAATTGTATTTAATGTAGATGGCCCCTTTTAAAAACCTTAATGTTTCACGTTTGTACTTGTAAAATTGGCAAAAAGGAAATGTACTTTTACCATTTACCTGGAATAAAAGCAGATGAATCATAATTTTCAATATTTTAAGGGTTCCTGAAAAAGAAGCTTAAAAGTTCAGTCTTCTGCCTGTGGTAAATCTGAATTTTAGAAATGGTGACTAACATTTATTGACAATGTTTTGTCTACCATACTCTGTTCTGAACTCTGTACATGAATTCTTTCATTTGACTCACCAGCTAGCCTAGGAAGTAGAAACTTTTTTATTACCTTCAATTTACATAGGAGGAAATAAACTAAAGAGAGGGCAATTAAGTCACAGTTAGTGGCAAATGCAGTCTGAATCCAGAATCATTTCGGCACATACCAACAACACTGGAAGTTGCTGTTTTCAACAGAGCTTACTCAATTCAAGCAATTTAACACAAGTATCTCCTGAGTGCCTACTCTGTGCAGGTTATCCTTGTGAAAATCAAGATAAAGAGATAATTCACAGCAAAGCACTTTGGAGCAATCTTTGTATTTTAAATGTAAAAGAATAACCAGTAAATGCATATTTCTAATTCATCAAATCTAAAAGGATGAAAATAAAAATTTTACAGGAGAGCTAAATATTTTTCTCTTAGGTAAAAAAAATGTACATATGTGTGTGTGTGTGTGTGTGTGTGTGTGTGCGTGTATAAATTGAGGCATTTACATTTCCCCCACAAGTGTAATATTATAATGGGAGATAAATCATTATACTATGATAATTATAATGGGTGAAAAGTCATCAAGGCATCCTTGGAAACCCAATTCAGCCCTAGGCCATCATCATAAGATATAAGATATTTCCTGTCCAGAACATTCTATGCATGTCTTTATTCTTGCCACTACATACTGAAACTGTTTCTTTCTTACGTACCAGCCTTCCCAGTCCATAGGTCTGTCCAAACTAAGTTGTACTGATTATCTGCATACATCCTTCATCTAATATACCACCCGATGTATAGGTTTTCCTGAAATCTCTGAATAAAACCTGAGGATGACAGAAATATACTTTTACCTCAAGTGCTGGGGATAGAATCTCATTCTTACATGATAGACAAGTGTTCTATCACTGAGCTACATCCCCAGCCCAAAGATATGTAATTGTAACTTTGACAAAATCTTAAGGTGAATAGATATTAACAGCAGTTTTTGCATTGAGTCAGAATAGAAGTCTTTCAGAATTAGAATGCCAGAAGTCTGATTATTATGGATGTTTTCAAGTTCCACAATGGACATTCTACATACTAGTCTATATTTGCTCCTATATATTCTTCCCTTTTATCTTTCAAGTCATATCCAAGCACTGGCTCAAACTCTTATTATATCTTGACTATTTCAAGAATTAATGGACTAGGTATTGCTAAGAGCCATAGCCAAGTAGTAATGATGCATGGCATTTTTGGTTGAAAGGTGACACTCTGTCTTTCCCCACTCATACACATCTGGTATATGCATTCCAGAATAGTATTATGAATGAATTAAACTAATCTTATTCAGTAAAAACTTTCCATTGTTCTCCCTTGCCTACCATATAAAAACTCCACTGTTGGACTTCACTATTTGTCATCCAGATTCTGTATATGTATATGTATATATATTGTGTGTGTGCATGTGTGTGTGTGTGTGTGTGTGTGTATATATATATATATAAAATTTTTATTTAAAAAAAATTTTTTTTCCTGTCCTATGCTAAGCCCAAATCACAGTAAGCAAAAGTGTCAACAGCTCCCACAAAAACCCTGTACTTTTCTTGTTCTTGGCTCTTTCCTCTCTGAAACTGATTTTTTTCTTTTTGGGGGTGGGGTGGGGTGGGGAGGGGTACTGAACCCAGGATTGCTATACCACTGAACTACATTCCCAGATGTATTTTGAGTCAGATTCATACTAAGTTGCTTAGGGCCTTTTTAAGTTGCTGTAGCCAGCCTTGAACTTGTGATCCTCCTGCTTCAGCCTCTCAAGTTGTTGGAATTACAGGCATGTAATACCACACCCGGCTCTACCACCACACTAATTTTCTTGATGCATTCAAAGGAGAATATATTTGTTGTAGCAACAGATGCATATTTTGTTTTCTATTACCTTGCATATTTTTTTTCCTACAGAGATGAGGATTTGGAATAATATAATGATCAATATAATAACAGGGTTTCCTAAAAAGTCCTTATCTTTAAATCTACTTTTAAACTTCATAAGCAATAATTAGTTTGCAATTATTAATAATTTAAAAGATAGTAATTGGCCTAGGATTTTTTGATATTATTCCAAAATGCAGTTAAATATTTAATCAAATACAACAAAAATCTTAAAAAGAGTTGTAAAGAAAAATAAATAAAACTAGGAAAAAAACCCAACATTAGTACAATTGGAGACAGTACAGAAAGGAATAAATTTTATTGATCAATGTAAGGATTAAAAATATTTAAAAAGAGAAGCAGTTCCAAAAAAAGGAAATGAAACTCAGAAAAAAATATACTCAAAGTTCTTCTCGGGAAGTGTTACAGAAATTCTGAATACTATTCTTAGATGATAGATAAAAGAAAAAGAAAAACCAAATATTCAAAATTCCAAATAATCTCAGCCCTTGATATTCAGGGCATCCAGAAGAAGAGACACACCCTAAATCATAGCTTAGGAATAGCTTCTCAAATATTCACTTTACCATGACTACATTCAGATGAGTGCTATCCAAGAGCTATGGTACACAAAAGTAAAGACAGGAGGGAATTTTCTCTCTCTTCCCTTCCCCACACTTTTGCCCTATAGTCTGGAAAAGCCTCAGTGGATCTACCTAGGCCCCTATTAAAAGGATCCAGTGAACCAGCAAATTGCAGACAAATCAAGACAATGCAGATCTAGAACAAGACTTTGGTTCAGAATATTCACTGGTTATCTTTCTGGCATTAGGAAAATAAGGTGGCAAGTCTTCTTGTGATATTTCTCATCAGACCAGCTCTTCCAGTTCTACTGAGGACCTTGCTCCAGTCTGAGAGCCAACACTGCTATCAACACATATGCAAGAGCTCAACATTTCAATCTAATCCACAATACATCTAGCACCAAAGAGCCCATAATGGAAACACTCTACACTGATTGCAGTTGCACACTGACCCCCATGCCAGAATATCAAGTGTGGGTGCTATTCCTGAAGGAGGCTTCGAGAGATCAGCATCCTCATCACTTCATTGCTACCTGCAAGACAAGAGAATAAAGGAAGGATTTAGTAGCAGCAGAGTATTGGTGGACTTAAATTAGAATCATTTCTATCCCTAGGAGGGATGAGGTTATCATTAATTTCTCTCCAAAATTCAAAGAAATGACAAAAAATGAGAAATAATATTTACTTTTCAAAATACCTCTTCTGATGATAAAAATGCTTGTATCAAATTTCAAAAGGTAGAATAAAAATAGTATTCTAATTTTTAAAAAGTACCTATGAAAGCATATGAAAAATTCATAAAAAGATATACCAAACACTAACTCTAGATGTAGAAATACAAGTGATCTTTTCCATTTTCTTTTCACATATCTTATAAATTTTCAACAATAAACACACTCTTCTTTAGTAATCAGAAAAAGGAGCTTTAAAAGGAAACATTTTCCCTGAAAGGAGGGGATCAATTGTTTGCTTCACTTTTAACAGTGGCCTTTAATGCAAAGAGAAATAAAAATTCTCTTGAGTAATGAATATACACAATCTCAAAGTCAAATCTAAAATTTTGGATTTAGTCAATAATTCATGGCAAAAGTGATAAAGTAAACTGTGCTCTAATTTTTCTATAAGTAGATGACCTGATATAAATGTTACTTGTTTTTTCCCACTTAAAATAGCAGGATTAAAAGACAGAATGAAAGTAAATTTTTGCATACTCATAAAACTCTAGTGAATGTAATTTTAGAACTAGGGACTGTGGTCAGTAAGCATATGCTAGAGATAGTTGGGTAGTAAAAAGTGGCAGGCTAACCTTTAGAATCCTATAGTTTAGACATAACATCAGAGCAGTGGGGTTCAGTGTAGTTTCCTCAATAGGAACAGCAGCCACATTTGAAAACTTGTTAGAATTGTCAATTTTAGGCCCAAGCTAAACCCACTAGAGCAGACACTCTGGGGTTAGAGCCCAGCAACTTGTTTTTAAAAAGTCCTCCAGAGGATCTGGTACCTGCTCAGGTTTGTGAAAGATGCTCTGAAAGAATCAAGGGTGCTAGTGCTCATAGGCTTCTCCTACATCACAATTAAAGCAACCCCCACACTGTTTTGCTGAAAGTCGCTTATAGAGCCTCATCTACTTTTCCTACAGTATGACAGCCCCAGTTACCTAGCTGCAATAAGAGTCCTGCCGCTTTAGGACTTATATAGCAGTTGTAGAGTGGAGAAAACCATGCTCTAAGCCTGACTCCACCAGCTTACATGTTCTCCAGAGAGAAGTCTGTGGCTACCAAGAAGATATCCATATACTGACAATTTATTTTAATGAAAAATTCACTGCCAAATTTGATACAGACATCTTTCAGATCATGTGACAGTCAATTTGTAGAGTTGCTGGTGATCACACCGGTTCACATATGCTTGTAAATTATTGTACAGAATTCTGGGATCCCTGAGGACCACGTCCTTTATAACAGTAAAGAGGAGCCACTGATATAGTTTTCAATGGGATTTCTCATATGCTATCTCAGTTTGAACCTTCTCTCAAATCTACAAAGAAAAAAAGGGAAGTGGAGTGATCTGATGTCTTACCCATGGAGACAAAACATCTGCTGTCTTCCAGGCTAGTGCCCTTTCTAATGCACAAACAAGTCACTTCCAAAGCAGGATTGAGGAAAGGAAGGAAGAAGAAATCCAAAAGACAAGGCCTGATGGAAACCTGAGAACTAGTCAGTATAAAGTCTAGAAAGCACTGATCCTATAACAATACTGAAAGGAAGAGAATAACCTTCTGCAATTTTTACCTTCTAGGATTTGGTGAACCCTGGAGTCCCGCATATACTGCTGAACAGCATAATCCTTCAAGTAGCCGTAGCCTCCATGCATCTGTAAAGCTTGGTTGCAGATCTGAAGGGACCAGAACCAGCTGTCTTTGATTCCAGGAAGACTGAGGAATAGCTGGCTTCCCTACCCACCCTAGTCCCCAATATGGCAGGCTGCAGTAAACTCATAGGAGGAAGAACAACCCACAGCTAACCACCTATACCCAAAAAGGGGCTCTGTAGAGACAGAGACAACAAGGAAATCCACATATTGAATTTGTCAGTTCTCAACAATCAAAACTCACAAAACTCTTGAGTTTTTCATTTATTTATCATGTGTGGGGAAGAAACTGCCCGCAACCATTTGGACCGGATTATAGGAACTTCAGGTACCACCTAGTGGCAATGCAGCTCATTGTAGAAATTTCTTTGCCCTTGACCTTGTAAACATGGTAATTAGTGCTAAAATCTGAGACAGCAGTGCTGGGTTGCTCTGAATCTTCCAAAGGTTCAGTGTATCTGCAACAGTGTTCTTTGACAGTGACATAATTAAGTGTGTAATAGCATGAAGACTAAAAAGCTGGTTACAAAAGCTCCCGTGCAGGCCTTTCACAAGCTAATTTATATACTTAAGTCCAGAGGTGATTCTTGCTGCATCCCAAGAGAGCTAGGTTTCAGAGCTGACTTATGATTTCAACATTCCTGTGCCTAGTAAGTACTCCCTGTTCCATCCCAAGAGGGCCAGATGGCCTATCACTTACTGCAAAGCATTCATCTGTTGCAAAGAACTTGGCCATGGAGCAGAGAGCCACTGCATCTTCCCGCTCCTCCTCCAGAGCAACTGCGGCAGTACGGACAAGCAGCCGCGAGGCAACAAGCCTTGTTGCCATATTTGCTAACTGGAATTGCAGAAACTATAGCAACAGCAAAGAAGAGAACCAGACAAGACAGAGGGGCTTACATGGGCACCTGATCTGTGACCCTTGATAAGACATCTCTAATTAGGTGCCTTTTCTAAATAATTAGATGTTTCAAAGTCTCCTACCTCCTCTATGAAAATTTACTGTTTTACAAGGTCTATGTCTACTTTTGCTTGCCCTGCATTTTGGTACTACTGTCTCCTAAACAGGATCCTTGGTAACAAAAATGCCAAGTTCTGGTTAAGATAGTTTCTGGCTCCATGAGGTAATCATGGCCTTCCTCTCCTACAGAATGTGGGCCCTAGAATGGTTCAAAAGAATGGAAGGAAATGCAAAGTCACCTGGGACCTTACCTGGCTATTGGCCAGAGGTGCTCCAAACTGCTTCCGGACTTTCAAGTGATCTCGAGTGAGGATGACTGAAGCATGAGCAGCCCCCAGAGAGCAGGAAGCTGGAGGAAGTAGTGAGAAAGTTCCAACTGAGCCTAAGTACAATGCTGCTGGCCCAGGTCTTCTCCCTGCTCCACATTTTCTTCTCCTTGCCTTCAGAAATACCAAGGTACCACAAGAAATCAAACACACTCAGAAGTAAGTAGGCAAGGCAAACTTTACTTCTGCCAGAAGGGCATGTTATCCAGCCTGGCTAGCAAGCATACCTGGGCTGGCAATCCACTTGCTTTTATCCCTAATGCAGTGCTCCCTCTTGCCCTCATAAGAAGAGCTTAGGGTCACAATCTACTTGATTGGCTAATTTTAAAATTTGGGTAGACAAAGGGAAAGGCTAGAGTTAAAATGGCTTTGATTGGATCATTCATCCCCAATAAGGCTAAATACTATATTCTGAAAATGGACCACCAAACTTTCTATTTCTCACTCTCACCAATGTTGATTCGTCCTCCGTTCAGTCCTTTCATGGCCATAAGGAAGCCCTGCCCCTCACTCCCAATTCTGTTGGCCACAGGGACAGCACAGTCTTCGAAAATCACGGCACGAGTTGGCTGGGAGTTCCATCCCACCTGGCAAAAATCAAAGACTAGGTGGCTGCCCAACAATCCACCACACAGGGTGGGCCTCCCTGTAGACAGAAGCCTGCGAAGCATGGGGTCCAGCACCCTGAGACTTAGACCATGAGAATGTAAAATGAGGAAAAAGAAAAAGTTCAGATTTAAAGGCCTGTCAACACTCAAAAAGATGCTTATTACAGCAAAACATTTTTTTAACATATTAAAAGAATCAACTTTTTAATGTCTACCCTACTACACTACCATATCCACAAACATTCTCATAACTTCTCATAGGATCAGGACAGGATTTGTCCTCAGTTTTGGTGTCTCCGTGAATATGCTCTTTTATAAAAACAGACTACTTTTATTTGGACAAGTTTATTTTACTTTTAAAGACCTTAATAACAGTCATATTTCTTTTAGAAGTTTAGTGTTCCTAAAAGATGCCAAAATTAGAGGGAAGAATACCATGCACTGTATTGGTAACCCCTGGTCTAGCATTTAGCTGCAGAGAAATCATGTGATGTCCTGGCATCAGCTGGTGAGAGCCTGGACTTTTTTCTTAACCTAGCATTCTGTGATATCACAGTGGTGGCTTAACACCAGACACGATGAAGTATTTATATCACAGGAATCAGCAAAAACTACAAATATGAATTGCTTTTTGTTTTTCCCAGAGAGTTGGTTTACTAGGGTATCACTGGATATGTGAGTCATAAGCCCAGAGCAAATTTTGAATACTTGTCCATGTCATGCAACTACTTAGTTTCATTTTTCATCTTTTGGACAAATTACTTGATTTTTCCCATGGAAAATATAGAAGTTGGACTAGAAAGTCAACAGAACCTCTTTCTTCAAACCAAATCTCATTCAGATATTTCACATATAAATAAGACCCTTGGGCTGTGGTTGTGGCTCAGAGGTAGAGCGCTTGCCCAGCATGCGTGAGGCATGGGGTTCAATCCTCAGCACCACATAAAAATAAAATGAAGATATTGTGTCTACCTAAAACTAAAGTAAATAAATATTTAAAAATAAATAAATAAATAAGGCCCTCACTACTCAATCTCCTTCATCTCCTCAACTAGGTACTCCAAGACTTCAACTTTGAGGCTTAATGAGGCAGATTATGAAAACCATATGCCATATAAAATACCCAGGTTCCTTTCTGTCTCTGAAAATACCATTGGTTTTTATCTCATTTCCTCATTTAAAAACATTCAGCTCTCTTTAGTTGATAAGATAAACATTTTACATTAGATTGTTGTCATTTCCTAAGCCTTATGAAGGTCTTCTAATATTTGGGGCTATCCTCTTCTTATCTCTACTTCAGTAGCTGACCTGTATCTGTGCTTTTGGGTTTTCATAATTCATCTCCTTCTACTGGGACTTCTCTTTATTCCCAACCACCATCAAAGCTTAGCTTAAAGGAAGGTTTCTGAGGCTTCCTAGTCACCCAAATCATCACTAAGCTTGCTTTCTTTAAGCTCCTTTGAAACCTTCTAATACTGACTGAAATGTACTTTATCTCCTTGAACAGAATAGAAATACCTAAAGGAAATAACCTAACAAAAAGGTTAATGGTAACCACCTATATAATCCTAGCTACTTGGGCTGAGGCAAAAGGATTACAAATTCAAGGTCAGTCTTGGCAACTGACCATGTCTCAAAATAAAAAGGGCTGAGGATGTAGCTCAGTGATAAAACACCTCTGGGTTCAATTCCCAGTAACAGGGAAAAAAAAAATAATGTAACAGAAAGTTCTGACCTAAGAATATCTAATTACTAAAGAACCCATAAAATAGCTGCTACCTCTTAACTCCTTACAGTGAAAAGATAAACCTTCTTCTCCGATGCATACAGCAATCCTCTTCTAATCCTATCAGCCCCAGGAAAGTAGCAGCTACTGAGGACAGATAATTCCACTCTACATTTTGGAGAACCCTGAATACGTGGACCATTAGTTACTACCACAGACCAATCCTGCTCAGACCTGACTCCTCTTGTGTATATTATCTTATTACCCTCTTACAAAAATTCTCTCATCCACTCCTCCCTGATAAAACTACGTAAGACCTTAAAATAATTAAGTCTAAGATAAAGCTAATCTTTATTGCTCTTTCATCAAATTAATGCAAAACTGGAAGTTCAAAACTATCAGCAATACAATGTGTTAAATATGCTAAGTGAAATCATGTTTTTGTAGGAAAGATTAACAAGAAGCAAAGAAAGAGAAAGGCCTGTTACTTAGGCCACCAAAACAGCTCAAAGAACGATGGGGAGCTGAATACCTTCTTATCCTGGCCCACCATACTTTGATTACATCTCCAACTTCATCTGCATCATCCTTTTCATACTCACTACACTCTGGCCATATCAATTTTTTCTTTTTTGTTCCTTCAAGTAGGCTAATCTTATTCCTAACTCAAGCCTTTTGTATCTGCTATTGCCGCTGCCCAGAATTCTTCTCAGAGATGGTCCTTCTAACACTTGAGATCTCATCTTTAATGTTATGGCCTCAAAGAGTCTATCCCTATGTAATAAAGCTCTTCCTCAGTTAGGGTGGGGGTCACTCTGTTGTATTTCCTTCAAAATGTTTAGCACTAAATTAGGAAAGTACCTCATTTGTGTGATTGGTGCTTACTTAAATGTAAATTTCACAGGGCAAAACATGTCTGTCTTGTTTACTGAGGTACTCCTCCTATAAGTTAGAAGAAGATACACAATGGGTACACACGAGTTGTCTAATGAAAGAAGTCCTTTTTAATTTCCTATTTATACTTAAAAATATATAACGCAAAACTAATAAAAAAACGATAAAAATATGTATGCTTAAAGGTGACCAGCACATAAATGAAGGGGTAATAAGATACACTCTTTGCTTATTGAACTTCTCTGTAAATTTTTTCAAAGTACTAAACTTGTTAGTTTGGTGTTCTGCCAACATACAGCACAAATATTGCATCATCACTATCTTTATAAGCACAAATATCTGAATCAGTATAACTTGATTATGTAGAACTATATCAGACTATATAAAACAGACATTTCTAGGACTGAGAAATTCTATAGCTACATATCTTATATATCATATATAAACTCTTTACATTATATAGAGTTTATATAGAAATAGATTTTATAATAGGTATCTAGCCAATGCCTGTTATGCTACAAAAGGCGGGGGGTTAATGCTCATAACTTTTGACAATTACAAAGGGTCAAGAAAGGATCTTGCAGGAAAATATGGAAACCCTAGAAGAAGTGAGAGAGAAGTATAATCAGGGACCATTTCATTAACTAACATATCCCCAAAAGTCCTAACAAAAATAGTACCAACTGGAGTTAGAGAAGCTGTTTTTGACAACCTAGGCTAAAAAATTTGAATAGATCTCACCTTTAGAGTTATCTTATCACAAGACCTCTGTTCATGGCCTGGCTATGAAGTTTCTTAATCCTAGGAGTACCTTATTTTTCAAAGTACCTATGGAAACACTGTCTTTAGAATACCCAAAATCTCTTCAATGAGTTTCACTTTATTTAAATAAGAAAAGTGGCCCATATGCTTTTCATTTATAAGATTTTTATTCAACATTAGATCCTCAACAAACAGCAGCAAAAGATAAGAGCTGGATAAGAAATATAAGCCAAAAGCACAGGCAGGAGAGGTGATGAGATGTTAATAGGCTAGCTTGTAACTAATTGACAAATGTCACTTTCCCCAGAAACTTAAATGTTTTTTTTTTTTAAATGCCCTATTCTATTTTATATGCCCCTGTCAAATCCTAATAGAAGCAACTGCTTCAAAGGCAAGTTACCAAGTAGGTGAATCTATTTCATAAAATAAGGCAGAGGTTCATCTGGCAGGTGATGGAGCCTCATAATTTGAATTGCTTCCTGTCCAATAACCACTCACCTTTTTCTCCTTCTTGCCAAAGCTGAGGCCAGGAGTCCCTTTCTCAACAACTATGCATGAGATGCCCTTTGGGCCTGATCCTCCAGTTCGGCACATGACTACGTAGATGTCAGATTCACCACCTCCACTGATGAAGGCCTGTGGGATTGGAGAAGGGGGAGAATGGGATCAGGGGATACAAGAGTTCTGAATCTAACATCCAGAAAACAACGTGAGTCCTCCCAAAAATAGAACACACAGGTATGGCACAGAGACTGAGGAGGGATTTAGTTGAAAAGAATATAAAAAGAAGAAAGAAAAAGGAATGAAATCATCTGGAATTTGATAGGAAGCAGCAAACACTGAAGGTGAAGAAAGAGAAATGGTCAAAGTTTATCTGTCCAACATGTAAAAATGCATAGGAATATTAACTCATAGACTCAGGAACCAGAGAATATCAGGAGCAAGTTGCTCTAGGAGGACAGCATGCTGGTACCTTGGAGCCATTGAGGATATAATGATCTCCTTGTCGTTTAGCTGAAGTCAAGAGGGATGCAGCATCACTTCCACTTCCTGAGGCAAGATCAAAAGGGGATGATAAAGTCTGTGAATTCAAGGGGCCCAGCATGGTTCCATATCCTGGTAAACCATCCTGAGAGAGAAACAGCTCAGCATGCACTACTTTAAAGTTCAGATGGCCAAAGGAATTTTCTGTTCTTGGTGAAAACTGCTTCCACCAAGCAGACTACTTCACCTCTCCCAACACTCTAGCTTGCAGTTAACCTTTTGCAAGAAGGTTCTGTTCTGCACCAGAAGGGAATCTGACCTAAAGGCCACTAGGGCCTGTGACTTCAGGTTACAGGCTCTTATTATTCCATGGCCAAACTGCTTTGTAAACAGTGGTTATGTATGTCAATGGGAAAGGAATGTTCAGTGACTACACGAGTCATATCACTCCCCGTTAGTTCTCGCTTGTGGAATGGCAAACTCACCTGGTTCAGTGAGGCAGTAGGAAGCAAATTTCTCCATGGTACAGAGCGGTGGGCAAAATCTGTGCCTCTGTTCATCACTTCCAAAGCTATCAATCATCCAGGCACACATGCTGAGTGATTATATAAGAAAAGACATTGATGGAAATAAAGACAGAAAAGAAAAGAAAATGGAGTAGGGAGAACAAAGAGCAATGAAACAGAGTTAAGCAGAAGAAAGATGGGAAATGAAAAGTCATAACTGAGAAGAATCAAATTTAAAACGAAAGGACTAGATTTAAACATATTCTTGGAATACGTACTACTCAAAGATAACCAGGGACAAGATATTTCTCACCTGGATATGGACACTACATCTAATTAAGTTAAATAAGCCTCTAAAAATCAATCCCATGTACTTCCTATAAAATAATACAGATGAAACTTCAAATTCCTGGAAGTTTCATCTGTAGATTGAAGAAAAGGGTGATAGGACTTGACCATTCTACTGGAGAAGTCTACTGGTACCAACTTAAACTAGGATTGGAGGGGGCTAGAAGACCTGATACTCTGGGCAATGAAAAAGATAACAGAATCAAGTCCAACAGGAAGTAACAGACCTAGTGTGAACTACTAACAGTCTAGTTCCTTAAGAGCAATCCACCTACATGATCAATCTTTTCCTTATAAATTTGAAATTCCCCAGTCAATTCACATGAATACCTCACTTTGCTTTCCCAGATTGGGCACTCACTTGTGGATGCTTATGTAGGCTGTGGTGCTGGTGCAGCCTGTAGCCAAGGCTTCAAAGATGACAGAGGTATCAAGCCTTGACAGTCCAGACCCACCGACGTCTGTGCGGACATAGACCCCCCCAAAGCCTAGCTGGGCTGCCTTCCGCATCACACCCACAGGGAACACCTCCTACATACAGAAAAAGAGAGCAGGGTCATCAGTAACTGATTCAGAGATGGACTCTCCTTTAGAGGGTATTATGATTAGGTGATCAGGATGTTTGCATTTGGGAGAGTATAGGGCTTCTTTTAATATGTGTCTGTCATCCTACAATAGTATAGGTTAATGTGTGTCCTCTAAGAATTGTTTTCTTAGGATTAACAAGTTTTCCTTTTTAATTATCTACAGAACCGCCTTAGTTTTAAGTATTTGTTCAATAAGAAAGGGAAAAAAGGTATCTACAAAATGATCAGATACCGTCTATGAAAGAAATCACCTATTTATTACCAATCCTCTTACTTGCACTAAAAGCTGGTAACAGACACTGAGCATTTAAGATTATAAGGAGCTGAAGTTAAAGGTTGCTAATGTGGCACATGTTGAAACATCTAGTCATAAGGAAAACTCCTACCTTCTGGTCCCACTCTGCCATATTTGGAGCCATCTCCCGGGCAGCAAAGTCAAAGGCCACTTTCTGAAATTCTTTCTGTTCCTCATTTAGTCCCATGGAAGCTGTGGGCAGAATTGCACATATTCAATTCTAGGACAGGAGTCAGAGAATAGAATCAACAATAAGAAGCACTATGAGGCCGAAAACAGTAAACTTTTTTAGCAATTTCCATACATAGTAGAGCATTCAACAGAAAGATAATCATATCATTCATCACTAATCCATTTCTCTGTTGACTCAGATCAAACTAAGACAGTATATAGTAGCTTTCCAGACATCTTTTACCTTAGTCACTCAGTTAAATACATTTGCAGACCTAAAAGAGTTGGAAGCCACAGTGAAAGAAATAGGATAGAAATAGGATACAAACAATGTCAGAGTGGGAAAAATTATGAATAAAGACACTGACTGAGCACACATCACCATTTTCTTCCTCCTTTACTCCAAATGGATCGGCTGACTTTATTTACCTACTACCTACCTACCTGTAAAAAATCTTCTTTATTTCTTCCTCATAAATCCACACTGAAAGAAATGAAGAGCTGGGTGCAGTGGCACACACCTGAAATCCCAGTGGACTTGGGAAGCTGAGGCAGGAGTATTGCAAATTCCAGGCCAGTCTCAATAAATTTGAGGCCAACTTGGTCAACTTAGTAAGACCTCATCTCAAAATAGAAATTAAAAAGAGCTAGGGATATAGCTCAGTGGTAAAGTAACCCTGAGTTCAATTCCCAGAACTTTGCACCACTGCCTCCCACCCCCCACCCCGCAAAATAAAATAAAAGGAAAAAAAATAAGGGTTTGGGAATGTAGCCCAGTGGTAGAGTACTTGCCTAGCATGCATGAGACCACAGATTTGATCCCAAGCATGCTGGGGGGGAGGGGGAATGGTGTACACTTAAAAAAAAAATTGGGGCTGGTGTTGTGGCTCAGTGGTAAAGCACTTGCCTAGCATGCGTAAGGCACTGGGTTCGATTCTCAGAACTGCATAAAAGTAAATAAAATTCCATTAACAACTTAAAAAATAGTTTTAAAATGTTTATTGAGCATCTACTATCTAACATTCAGTGTTACAAAAATAAATATGGTTCATGGTTCAGTCACAAAATGGATAACATAATTAATGATAATGGAAACATTGTATAAAGAGAAGTACTACAAAATTTTAATTCTAGGCCAGGCACAAGAGCACACAATGTAACCCCAGCAACTAAGGAGGCTGAGATAAGAGGATTGCAAGTTAGATGCCTTAGTTAGACTGTTTCAAAACAAAACAAAACAATAAAGGGCTGAGGATATAGCTCAGTGGTTAAAATGCCTCTGAGTTCGATCCCCAGTACAATAAGAAAAAAGAATTTTAATCTTAGCAAGAGTTCAATAAATATTAAGAAAACTTCATCTTCTTCTTTGACAGAGTAAATGGTTACTTCCTAAGACAAATAGTTCAAGCAACCAAAGGTTAAAGAAATAGATTTGAATTGTTTTCTAATTAAACAATAGGGAAGAGTATTAAATCATGTACATAAGTAAACACAATACAATAACACATTCTTTTTAGATAAACAACAAATAGTCAATTTTAGAGAAGGAAATGATCAATAAAAAGAGAGCACAACTTCGAGAAAAAAAAAAAAGAGAAAATCAAGTTAAAAATTAAATAACATGGGTTAGAGTTGTGGCTCAGTGGTAGAGTGCTTGCCTCAAATATGTGAGACACTGGGTTCGATTCTCAGCACCGCATATAAATAAAAAATAAAGGTCCATTGACAAGACAAGTAAAATAAATAAATAAAAATTTTTAAAAAAATTAAATTACATACAAGAAAATATAGTGATGAAGTAAAAACATACATACATATATATATATCTGTGTGTATATATATATATATATTTATATATATATTATATATCTCCAGAAAAAATACACTATAAAAACAAACAAAAGTCCTCATGAACTTTTCGAGAGTTATTGGGTAGAGTTTAAGGTATCAGCGCACCCAATGCACACATACACATAAATGGTAAAGCTACACAGAAAAACAGACCAAATGAGATAAGGAAAGGCTTTATAGTATAGCAACTCAGGGTAAGCAAAAAGTAAAACCCCCACAAATCTTTAAATAATGACAGGAATCTATAGTAGTTATCCTACTATAAAATGAGGTGATTGAATTAGATATTAAGCAAATTTCCTCACCTAAGATATGAAGAAATAATATTCAATAACTAAATAAACTTTACTTTTAACATTAAAATATGCAATAAACAATCAGATATATGTATTAACATTAAAATATGCAATAAAACAATCAAATGCAGTTAGCTGCATTTTAATATTTATTTTTATTTTAATTTTTTGTGCAGTGCTGGGAAGCCAACTCACTCAGGGCCTTGAGTATGCTAGGCAAGCACTCTACTACTGGTCTACATCCTTAGGCTGTTAATTAGCTTGATGTACAAATATGCAACTAGATGATTTCATTTGACTAATTTAAAGATAATAATTTCTTTTAAAAAGGTGAAAAAGGGCTGGGGATGTAAATTAGTGGTAGGATGCTTGCATAGAAAGAGAGAGTACCTTGAGTTTGATCTCCAGTATCCTCCCCCCAAACACACACACAAAGTGAAAGAGAACCTTTAATGGCTGAAGTTTGCTGCTGGAAATACTCATATTTAGCTTATTTTTTGTAAGACCAATTTCTTATTTGCTTTGTTATCAACCAGGGTGACCTTGTTTACCAAATTTAAGTGCTAGAAAAGGGCAGCACCTCTTGAAGGAGTTTTAAGACTTAAAAAGAGAACAGTATTTTATATGTTATGTACCTTAGTGACAAATTTATAGCTCTTTTGTCAACTAAGTAATTCGTTTGATAAAGAAACTTATCACTTATTTAAATTAGTAAATTATTTATTTTTATTTATTTTTTTAGAGAGAGAGAAAGAATTTTTTAATTTATTTATTTTTTTAGTTTTCGGCGGACACAACATCCCTTTTTTGTATGTGGTGCTGAGGATCGAACCCGGGCCGCAAGCATGCCAGGCGAGCGGGCTACCACCTGAGCCACATCCCCAGCCCAAGTAAATTATTTAAAGAGAACCAAAAAAAAAAAAAAAAAAAAAAAAGTTAGATTGACAGAGAATTGTCATAAATTGGCTGGGTATCCCTTACTTGACAGAGAAGTTACAATTGGGTATCACTTACTTGGGTGGCAATCATTCATCATATTTGGTTTATTCACCTGGTGCCTGAAGACATTCAAGATCTGTAATCCCCGTTAGAGATTACCAATTGCAATAACAGTTATTGTTCCTGCAGTTGTTTCAACAGCACAAGTGTTTTATTGTTTATTTATTAATACAGGTATTAAGTTTTGAAATCTACACATGATGCATTACCTGGAGCTTTTATTTATCCATCGCGACAAGTACCCAGCTCTACATTCCCACTACCTTTAGAACCTCTCATTGGTGATTTTGATGAAACAAACAAAAAAAAAAGCCACAAGTTCCTTTACTTCTCTAAGCACACAGAGTGACCTACAAAGTCTGGGGTGACAGGATGTAGATAGTGTGGGGGGCTGGTCTCAAAAAGACAGGAGGGAGCGGAGAGTGGTCTCTTTGGTCCTGGAATTATGGGACGCAGCAGGGACCTGATCAAAGTGAGGAAAGGGAATGGGAACCCGGCTGAGGGTGACCTGACAGGGTGAGGGGTCACGGGACAGGGCGGGAATGGAACTGGGCATAACACAACTGAGGACGAGACAGGAGCTCAAGGGACCGAGTTGAGATGATGAGGTGGAGCTGGGAGTGGGTCCGGGAGTGACAGGACAAAGCGGGGAGCAGGTCCCCGAGAACAGACCATGCGGAGGGCAGGTCCGAGAGTTACAGGATGGATTGGCAAGCTGGGGGCGGGCCCAGGAATTAGGAGACGAATCGGGGAGCGAGTTCTGGGCGACTAAATAGTCCGTTAAGCGGGTCCTTGAGCGACAGGACGGAGCGGGGAGAAGGTGCAAGAGTCATAGAACAAAGCGCGGAGCGCGTCTGAGTCACCGGACCGAGCGGGGAGCGGCCCGGAGTGGGGAGACTGCCGATACTCGCCCGGGTTCCAGACACCGTGTCCAGCTCCCCCCTCGCCCAAGGCGAGCCTTACGATCGATGCAGGAGGTCAAGCTCCGGTGGCCGCTGATGGGGGACGGGAGACTACAACGCAACCGCCCGAGGCGCACCCCGAGGTTCCGGTATCCGCACCACATCGCCACTGCTCTTGCCTTAGCCAGAGCCAGTGAGCCCAAGAGCTCCACGACGTTCTTTTCAATAAGGATCTGCAGCAGGCGGCCTCTGCCCCCACTGCACCCTGGGAGTTGTAGTCCCTCAGAAGCCTTCGCAGCCGTGATGTCAAACAGAAAGACAGGCAACTGAACTACAACTCCCAGAAATGCTTGGGGCCTCGGCGCAACGTTGGTGTGTCCGCCACAAAGCCCCTGGGACGCCCTGAGGGTCTGGGGCACCTGGCCGTCCATTTTGCGGAGCTTGGGTTGGTGTTGTGAAAGAATAGTTAAGGGGATAAAGCAGGGCTCAAGGGAATGCTTGGGAAGAGTTTAACGGCAGGCTATTCGAGATGGAAATGGCACAGTTAACGGAAGGAAGGATATGAAACCCTTAAACACAATTATCTGCTCTTAGCAAAGTTGGAGACTCTTTGGACTTCCTCGCGACGTCTCCATCTTGCTCTGCGCGGGTTTTGAAGGGCAGTGGAGTTCCTTTTTGAATCTCCCTTTGGATTTCAGAACCCTCTTCATTTCAGCCCCCTGCAGAGAGAGACCATGCCGAGACCCCGGAAGAGACCAACTGGGGCTGCTGGCCCAGGTGAGCTGCACTGAGCCTGCAAAGAGGCGACCCCCAAAAGAGTGTTTCTCTAGGGCCAGCTTAATACCGTTCATATTCTTTCCTGCTTGTGGAGAGAAGCCTTTGAGACTTGTCTGTTATCCCATCATCCTTTATCACCTTTCATTTTCTTTATTTTTCCCACCAAGGTTCTACCCAACGCCCTTTCAGCTTGCTTGTTCATCCAGTGAACTAAGGATATTTGCGTTATGGGTGGCATGCGCTGGGGTAAAGAATATAATTCTTTTGCGACAACATGGATGGAACTGGATATCATTAAGTAAAGGAAAAGTACGATATGTGGAATCTCAAAAGGCTTTTCTCGTAGAAGTTGACAGTAGAAAAGTGCTTACCAGAAACGGGAAAGTTGGGGAGAGGTTGATCAGTGGGTTCTAAAATTTAAAGTAGGATTAAGAACATCTAGTGTGCTATTACACAGTAGGGTGACTATAGATAACGATAATATACTGTACACTTCAAAAAGTGGGAATAAAGGATTTTGAACGTTTTGACCAAAAAGAAATGATAAATGTTTGAGGAGACATATGTTTAACCCAATTTAAATATTACATGTATATGTGTATCAAAACATCACATGGAACACCATTGATGTGTACATGTTTTATGCCTCAGTTAAAATTTTTAATTTTAAAATTTAAAGATTTTTAAGGGGGCAGGGATGTGGCTCAAGCGGTAGCGCGCTCGCCTGGCATGCGTGCGTCTGGGTTCGATCCTCAGCACCACATACCAACAAAGATGTTGTGTCTGCCGAAAACTAAAATGAATAAATAAATATTTTTTTAAAAAATAAAGATTTTTAAGGGTAAACGCAAACAGGTGTAAGTGAAAGGGCCTGGAAGACTGAATTATTGGAGGTATGAGAAGAGCCAGGAATACTAGGGAAAGCCTTGGGAAGGAAGTGGAATTTGAGTCCAGACTTAAAGAACAGGAAGGCTTTCTACAGGCAAAGTTTTAGTACCCAGAAAATGTGATGTCACTTCTGTATTCACAAAGATGAATGGCATGCTAAGTGGATGAAAGGCAGAAATAAAGCAGTGGAAGGTGACTCTTAGGAATGGCAAGAGTTCCAGATTGACTAAAATACATAGTTATTTAATAACACATGGTGTTTGCAGTGTGCTTGTTAACTCTTAAGGACTGCTGAGAAGTTGGGCAAGGAAGGTATGCTGAGTCCAGAGATTTAGACATCCATAAATGATATTTAATTTAATCTTTTAACCTCACATGTTGAAACTTTTACTAAACTTGGAGACAGTACAGTACAGTCAGTCATTAAACATAGATTCAGACAGACCAGAGTGGTAGGCCCTGACCTCGTATCTTGGTTCTGTCATAACTGAATTGTGATCTGGAGCACATTTTCCAGTTGAAGAATAGAATATCTCACACATTATGTAGATTAACTGAGTTAGGGTTAGAGTAACATGTATAGCTTGGGGCCTTGGATAGAGATTTGGGGGTGGGTGGGTACCGGGATTGAACTAAGGGATACTCAGCCACTGAGCCACATTCCCAGCCTCTATTTTGTATTTTATCTAGAGGTAAGGTGTCACTGAGTTGCTTAGTGCTTCACTTTTTGGTGAGACTGGCTTTGAACCTGCAGTCCTCTTGTCTCAGCCTCCAAAGCCTCTAGGATTACAGGTGTGCGCCACCAAGTCTAGCTAGGGGCCTCGGATATAGTATGAACTTAACAACTATTAGTTTTGAGGACTCACTGTATCCCAGGCACATTTTCTCTAATTCTCTTAGAACAAAACCCAGTCTTTACGGATGTCTTTAAGGACCCAGATGAATCATTTTTTTTCCAGTTTTTCTTTGCATCTTGAAGAGCAAAAAGGCAAGCATAAAGTACAGTGAGCAAGAGGGAAGGATGAATGAAATGATGACAATAATAGATATTTATTGAGCATTTATTATAATGCCAGGAATTTTCTAAGCTTTTTGGCTGTTTCCTCACTGGAAAGAGTAGCCAGAGTAAAGGCACAGAAGAGACAGAGAGGGAAGGAGACATTTATTGACTGCTACTAGGACCCATTAGTCTTAATCCTCTAAGGTGTTTTTTTCTCACTGAATCATAATCCAGAATATATCCTGAAAGACAGGTATTCTTCTCCAGTTTTTATAGATAACTGAAGTTTTTTTCTGTATAACACTAGAGGCTACAGCTAGTTTTTGCAGGATCCAGGATTTGGGTAAACTGCACAATAGCACATTACCACTCAGCAAGCATTGATAGTTCTTTGCTTTTTGTTTCTCCTATAGAAAAGAAGGGGCAATCAGAAAAACGTACCAAATTTGAGAACTCAGGTGAGGCATCAGCAAAAGTGGAGAACTCCAGCCCTCAGAACACTTCAGTCTTTAAAAACTGTGGGAAGAAGCTAAGCAACTACTGGCTGATGAAATCAGAGCCAGAGAGCCGACTAGACAAAGGTATAGATGTGAAGGTGAGCTTGTGTACCTTTGTCCTATCTCATTATGCTGTTTTAAAAATGAAAGGTTATTATGGGATACCATTGGGTTCCATCACCAGCATCTCATCTTCAAAGAGTAAGAAAGGCAAAAAATGAATAAAATCAACAGAATTTATTACCATCAAGTACAGATTGAGTATCCCTTATCTGAAATGCTTCAAATCAAAGGTGTTTCTGATTTTGGAGTTTTTGGATTGTGGAATATTTGTTTAGACTTTACAGATTGAACATCCTTAATCCAAAACATAATCTAAAATCCAAAATGCTCCAAAGTCCAAAACATTCATATTTTTTAATTAGGCATGTTTAGCCTATATCTGTTTAATTGTTCGATGAATCCTCTATGTAGTCAAGGGCTAGCAGACTTTCTGCAAAGGGACAGACAATAAATACTGTAGACTACTGTGTCTTATATTCTTTCATTTCTGCCCTCGTAGCAAGTAAGTGCAAATAGCACATAAACAAACAGATTTGGTTCCTATAATACTTTATTTATAAAAGGAGGTATGGGACTAGATTTGGCCTAAAGGTTGTAATTTGCCAACCTCAATCTTAGCTTGCTTTATTCTTACCACTTGCCATGCTCCTAGGTGTCTCCCTGCCAGCAGTTGGTATATATTCAAGGAATGAATATAAACCCATTTTGATAGCCTGGAGAAAATGCAAATAGAAATATTATAGAAGAAATATATAATACTTTAATAAGTAAAATGTAGAGAACCAACAGATTACTTTAGCATCTGGATTATGCATTCAACTGGTCCTTTTAATTAGAAGAGATAACAGTATAACACAAGGCTTACCTACATTCACTCATCATCAGTGGCTCTGTGATGAACTTACATATTTCCATTATAGCCTGTAGCACCTCTAAATGTTGGGAAGGGACTGTCCACTTCCAAATATGCCTATTAACTGGCCAAGGATTGTTTAGTGAATGCTTATTTTCTCTTACCTAGTTTAGCATTGAGGATCTCAAAGCACAGCCCATGCAGACAGCATGCTGGGATGGTGTTCGTAACTACCAGGTAAGAGGACAAATAAAAGGCAGGAATTCTGAGACCTAGGGCAGGATAAATGCCTGCCTGGTTCTTGTGACTTGTTCAGCTGCAGAACCTTTTGGCCAAAGTTGTTTTTCCCAGAATACTTAAATCCTTACCTGAAAGTGTTTTCAGAAATACGTGAATTACTCTGACTTTATGAAATCTACAAATGGCCTGGTTCTAACCAGTGTCCTGGTATAAATCTGGGAGTCTCAGCAAAGGGGACAGACTTATGAATTGAGGGGAAATTAAAAACAGAAAAGCCCTACTAATGAAAGTAGACTTAATTTCTGTTTAAAGCTAGTACTTCCCACTGGTGGGAAGGATAATCCTTATTTCTTCTCTCCTGGGACAGGCACGAAACTTCCTTAGAGCCATGAAGCTGGAGGAAGAAGCCTTCTTCTACCATAGCAACTGCAAAGAACCAGGCATTGTAGGACTTATGAAGGTTAGATGGACAGGTTTTAGTCTAAATTTCTCTCCCTACTAAGTGTCTTATTCATGTATATTTAAAGTGATATACCATAAATTGGTAATATTAAAGACCAGAGTCAGAAGAACAGAGAGAAAACTGCTGTGGCCCCTTTCTATATGATAAGGACTAGAAAAAGGTAGGCCTTCATTTAAGGCCCATTAGCATGCATTTTTCTCCATCTCTAATCCTTGGTTTCTCACTCAGAAACAAGCCTGATAGCTCTTTCAGGATAAAAAAGCTATCAGGATAAAATCATTGACTCTGCATTTGGTGCGGTGGGTGGAAGTACCAATGATAAACATTACCATTGAGTTTTAGAATATGCTTCTAAAATTTTATATTTAAAAAATAATTGATTTCCTAACTGTACTTCCTTAGGCTATGTATTATTTCTAGATATTTGAATCCTGATTGATGAGAGCAAGGCAGATGGAGTAAGAATATGTAGGGTAAGAAGTCAAAGTTAGATATGTATTAAAGATTGGCCATGGAGCTGACCAGGCAGGCAAATAATTGGAGACTTTGGGTTTGGTTTCAGATTGTGAAGGAGGCTTACCCAGACCACACACAGTTTGAGAAAAACAGTCCCCATTATGACCCATCCAGCAAAGAGGACAACCCCAAATGGTCCATGGTAAAGACAATTCTTCCTGTTTCATGAGAGGGGAATGATGGACAAAGGAAGGAGGAAGGTGTGTGGTGCTATTAGGTCAAGCTCTTATTCACATGAGATTACACTGACTTTTGGAGGTTAGAGCAGAACATTAGCAGCGCTGCCAATGGGAGCCTCCCGCAAGCAGTAAAAACAGTGGGTGGGCATAATGGCATGCGTGTGACTATATGCTCAGCTGATGGAGAAACTGAGGCAGGAGGATTGCTTGAGTCTAGGATTTCAAGCCCAACCTGGGCAATATAGTGAAACCCATGTCTTAAAAAAATAAAAAAATGCAGTGGGTAGAGTTTGGATAACCATATCTTCCTGTTCAATAAACTGTTGTCACCTAGGTAGATGTACAGTTTATTCGAATGATGAAGCGTTTCATCTCCCTGGCTGAGCTTAAAACCTATCACCAATCTCACAAGGCTACTGGTGGCCCCTTAAAAAATATGGCTCTTTTCACTCGCCAGAGGCTCTCAGTCCAGCCCCTCACCCAAGGTAAGAGTGGGCCCATTCCCTTACCCACATAGCAGAAATGACCTCACAAATTCACATTTACTAACTGATTAAACTTGGGCAAAGTATTAAACCTCTAAGTCACTGCCCTCACCTGTGGCACCAAGGGAGGGACTATGTCCTGAGTTACCCATAACTATGTATCTAGTATCCAACAGTGCTTGGCATTGGTAAGACACTCCATAGTTTTTGAATGCATATTTTGGCAACATGTAAATTACTTATCAGTGATGGGTATTAACTTCCTTGTTCAAGAAAGAAGGGACATGAAACCTAATTCTTCCTTTTTGTTCTTTTTGGTAGAAGAGTTTGATTTTATTTTGAGTCTGGAGGAAAAGGAACCAAGTTAACTGAAACAGTATTGCTGGAATGGACAAACCATTACTCTAAAGATGGCGAGGTTTTATTAGACAAAGGATGGTGTGTAAAGGCTTGTGTGTGCATTTACCTGAGATCGTGTACACAGATTTTTTTTTTTCCCTACTTCTTTCAATAAAACATTTAATGTCAAATTTGGAACGCTTTTCTTCTAAAACTTAAGTGGGTATAGTGGAATACACCACTGCAGAAGATCTCTTAATTCCATGCTATCTCCCTTTGTCATTTGGAAGACCCAAGGCACATCTACCATCTGCCTTTATTGTTGTTCATAGTTATATAGCAGATAGCAGGATTTAGGGCTGAGTCCCTTGGTCAGTTACACCCTCCAAAACATGTGGAGTTTCACAATACCAACCTTCTTCGCCTGCCTCTTTTAAGTGCTCTGGGTCCTACAGCAGTTCTTAACCAAGAACTTATTCTAAAGTAGGTGGTTAGTAAAGTGCTCAGCATTGCTCACTAGGGGTTCTATTCTGAGAAGAAGCTATATTGGAATTAGGGTGGACATCTACCTTTCCTGAAGATAGGAGTTGGGCAGTGTAAGACAGAAAAGACCACAGAACCTGGTGGACCTTGGGCACAATGCCTCCAAAGCCACAGGGGCTTCCTTTAATTAGACCATTAAAACAAGTGTTCTTTTAAAATACAGCCATTGAAAAGACAACACATTAAGAAACATGTAAACACTGCAGCTTCTTAATTACAAGTTTCACTGCTTGGTTTAGTACCTATACACTCCCAGGTCTGGGGACCTTAAAGGAGGGGAACAGGAGACCCCTCACTTTCACAAATGGCAGAGAATAGAGAATGGGGGAAAAGACAGAGAAAATAAGACCTGGCTTGTGCACAGCTCCTGAGAGAAAGCAAATTCTATCTTCTAATTTTCCCAGAAGGAAGGTTGAAGATGTTAGGAAAAGTTGGGAAATGAATTTGTGTCATCAGTTGGGAAGCAGAGGAATTGACAAATGCTTTTTAATTAGAATACCAGCTATTAAAGGGAGGCACACCAGAGCCCAATCTCATATTCTGAAAAAGGCAAGAGCACAGAATCTGCCTCTCTGCTTAAGCCTCAGCCTTGACAATCCAAGGGCAGCTGGATGGGAATGCTGTTCCCATGGGGATTGTATGTCGCACCTGAACTCAGGGTCTGGCATGGGGGAAACAAATTTGCCTTCTTTGATTCTGCTGCCACCTGTCAACCACATGTCATCCCAAATGTCTTCCCCTCATCTCAACTCTGATCCATGGGCCCTGCCCAGTCAAGACCTAAGATTGCACATATTTCTGAAAAAAACAAGGATTCCCCTTTTTCTGCACTAACTGAAACATGAGATAGGAACGAAATTCTCTACTGTCCAAATAACCAAGAACTCAGGCCACCAAATATTGGCCAATGGGGTCTGATTGGTCTTTTTGTAAAGGGAAGGGAAGCCAACAGAAGAGTAATTCCTGGTCATCCCCAGTGAGGCAGAAAAGACAATGACTATTTTAACTACTATAGGCCGAAGCACAGAGCAATAGGAAAATCTGCCCCTTTCTTTAGCATAACTACATCCACCAGAGTTTTTAATATTTGTGTTTTTAAACAAAAAAAAAACAGTGATCCTAAACTTAGGTCAGTGAACTGGTGATGACAAAGATGTAACTTGGCAAGCAAATTACTGAAGTTTGTGGCATCAGAGTCTGCTATTGGGGCCCTCATCTCCCTTATCTTGTAGGTGATGAGTGAAGGATCTTGGGGTGAAAGTAAGAACAAAATTTCAAAGTGTTTGAAATCAAGCCCCAATTCTTAGAAGTTGGATAGAGACAAGGAGTGATGAGGGTCCACTGTTAGAGAGCAAAAAGGATCCTGGCCCCTTTCCAGGATATCTTCTTAAAGAAAATGGACTCTCTTGCTTAGGGCTTGTTAGGGCACATAGAAGAATGTGTCTAGAACAACCCAGACCTCAGGGTTGCCAAGCACAGTCACATGGTGGAAGCAGACAGTTGCCATTGCCTTGACCCTTCCTCAGTAGGCCTGGCTTAGCCTCTTGGCCATCCATGCATGACATTAACCTCTGAGCTTTTTTGCGCACAGGTATTTCTCACTGGTGAGGGACAGATGACCCCAGGCACTTCCACAGGTTTCTGTCTCAGAACATTCCTACTAGCCAGAGAAGATGCAGAAAGGAGGTGTCTGGTGCCAGCAGTGAAAGGCCAGAGAGAAGGTGGCATGTGGAAACCTCAGAGCACCACATCCAAGACGCCCAAAGAGGTAGCTTCCTGATCTACCCCCAACCCTGCCCTTCAGTTGGGACAGGCCCAAATCCTCCTCCCACTACCTCAGGGACAGTCAAGGGGAGTATAAGAAAAATGACTACCCAGGGCCTTGCTGGCAGATTTAAATTCCAGGGACATGTTCAGATCCTGTATCAGGAAGCCCAGAGAACTAGAAGCCAAGGACACGCTTTCGGCTCTATGATAAGAGGCAGCCCATGAGGAAGGCCTCAGCAGACAACTTATTCCCCAGGGAGAGATTAGCTTCCAGGATGCTCCTCTCCCTATCCTACATCAGCCACAGAATCCCAAGGAGACTGCTTTCTAACCCAAGCCCCTTAGGTCCTTCAGAGAAAAGAATTTAAGTCAAAAACATGAATTGTTTTCAGGTTGCAAGTAACGGTCAGCTGAGCCTCATACCATCTCCCCCTTCCCCAGCCGCTGGTGTTTGGTAGACGGGGGTGCTGGGGCGGAAGCCCAGCAGCTTCTTGGCCCAGAGGCCTACTGCCTACTGTTGTTGTCAGACAGCTGGCTGGAGGTCCGCACCTCACCCAGGGAGGTTGTACCCTCGAAGCGCTGTGAAGCGATGGCTGCCTGGTGGGACATGCTCTTCCGTACGATGTCACCCTTCCGCCACAACACCACTTCCTGCAGAATTGGGAGAGGGAGCAACTTGATACCTAAGAGGAAGGCTCAGAGATGGGTTTCCCAGAGGCACCCACATTTGTTTTGGGGAATCTTGGGCAGGTACCTCCCATCCCTGGTATAGGTCAGAACAGTGTGGCAGTTGCAGGAGTCAGGCCTAAGAAAACATACTCTGGGTATCAAGTAGGAACCGTCATTCCTGCTGTGTTATTCTGGGTAACTTAATATTTCTAGCTCTTGGAAAAATAACAAGTAGCATACAGACTTAGCAGCTCTTTTACCATTTTGCTTAGTGTAAAATACAGATTCCTCCATGGAAATGATATCCTTTCTGTTTTGTCCCCAGGGTATCCAGGGCCCTGGTGGAAGCACCTCACCTGCTGCTTGAAGTAGCGCCGTTCCTCCTCGTCTATCAGCACCAGGTTGAGGTAATAGCGCACAGAGAACTTCTTGTTAATGTCCCGCATAGTGGGTGTAAGCTCATACCCTGCCAGGAAAAGCCGGATCGGGATGGACTCTCCTGTAAAGGAGCAAAGTGAGGAATGAGGGCAAGGTACAAAGTGAACTACACTGCCTTACATCAAATCCCTCTCTGACCACAGTAGGTGAGATGCCAGCTGAGCATGGCATGAACCCTAAACAAATGCTTCTGCCTTTTGAGACTGCATTCTGCAGCCCAGAAGTTTGCTGAAGCAAAAATGTGACTCCAGTTTCATTTCAATATTGCTGTGTCTTCTTAATATTCTCTCACCATTCTGATGCAGAAAACAGGGAGGAACAGTTGAATATGAAAGCCACAGGGATGTTATTGTTAAGCGTATTTTGATTACAAGCAAAGTGCCTAGTTATGGGTTTTCAAGAGGCAGTTGTCAAACCCCAGCTGCTATGTCATTCAGCAATTATAAATGCCATCTCCCTCCATCTTGGTTACTATATGCCCTCAGAATACATCTCCACTCTAATGTGAATTGACAGCAGGTGGGAGTGGTCTGGAAAACAGGAAATTCTCATTCTAGACCTTGTTTTCCATTAACCAGTTGTATGACTTCTGAGTAAACCTGTGGCTTTCTCTGGACCTTGATTTTCTCACATGAAAACTGAGAAAATCCAACTACACAATATTTTAAATCCCTTCTAGCTCTGATATTGTACCTTTCCTAGATAAAGAGAAACAAAATTAGGTCAGAAATTCTACTGAAAAATTACAAACCCATAATATGAGTGATCTTTGAGTTATCTGCTATTTTGTCTTATTTCCCAATGCTCCAATTCATTTGTCAAGGAGAAATAATAGTTGGCTTTACTTGCAGAGCTGGTCCAAAAATGGAATATCAGGAAGAGAAAAACTGGGCCCCAACTCTTCAAGGGGCTGGAGCAATGACACCTGAATCTGCTGAGAAGTGTCCCCAGGGTTGTGGGCTGCTTAATCTGTGGCACACCTCCTTCCACATGAAATGGACTGTGGGAATACTCTGGATGAACTCTTGGAAGGAATGAAATAAAATCTTGGAAAGACCAAGCAAGCACTTCAAAATGAGAAGACACATTGATTGCTACAGAGTCAATGAAGAATACAAGTGATTGCTACTCCCAAATAATTACAGATTCCCAAATAAAGAAGAAATTCAATTCCACTAATCCTAGATGTAATTATCTCCATGGAGGTTGGGGGAGGACCATTTCTAGCTGGTTCCCAGTGCTGTCTG
Source organism: Ictidomys tridecemlineatus (assembly GCF_052094955.1). Taxonomy (NCBI): domain Eukaryota; kingdom Metazoa; phylum Chordata; class Mammalia; order Rodentia; family Sciuridae; genus Ictidomys; species Ictidomys tridecemlineatus. The sequence continues at coordinate 117,396,650 of NC_135480.1, read as the reverse complement.
TAGCACCTGGTAGTATGGGTTAGTGTGGCCTATAGTTCTCTTTCATACTTGGTGAATGGATTCAGAGAATAAATTGTTTTGTCAGAGATAGAGGCTGATGATTTAGCATTTTCCTGCTATGTGCAAGACCCTATATTTGCATCACAAAAATAAATTTTAATTTAATTAAAATAAATAATTGTACCAGAATTTGAATTAAGTAACAAAAAATGACTACTAAGCCTGAAACTCAGTCTAAGCTACAAAGAATGACAGCATGTCAATAGGAAAAAGTTCAAACTATCTTTAAGTGTTCAAATTATCTTAAATAAGTACTTTTCAAATATTTTTCTAACAGGCTGTAACTCTTGAGATTAAATCTGAGATACAAGCCTAATAATATAAAGGAAGTCAACATGGAGCTGTTCTCCATATTGGCAAAGATGGGGTAGAAACCAGAAATTCCACAGATTCAGCCTTACTTTTCCTCCTCATCAGCATCCATTAAGTACAACTAGAGATTAAGAAGTCATAGGTTAAAAGGACATCTCACCTCAACAGTGTAATCCCATCAAGCCCTTCCAAAATTCTGTACAGGATTGAAGAGAAAAGGCAGCAGCTGAGGCCCTGGGCCAGGAGACTCACCTCGTACTGGTGCCCCATCCATGATCTCATACTTGGCTATTGTGTCGTTTTCGTGGTACACATTGGGGCCTGTGCCAGTTGTTTCCCGTTTGATGATGTCTATCTCCATGTGCTTTATTTTGATTCTCACCAGCAGGAAGTATATCTTTCCTACAATGACATCTTTCAAATGGTATCTGGGGAAGAGAAAGACAAGCAAAGTAAGATGTTGGCATAGTGGATGGCCTCTTTTTGTTTGTGTAGAGAGCACACTGCCGTGGCCATGCATGTTGGTTGGAGGTCCAGTTTCAGGGCACACTCCCTTGTCTTCCCATCCTCACTCCTGTGGTAGAATGGTTTTCTAGTATGTTCTTTTCATGAATCTTTTCTTTCTTTTTTTTTAAGAACATTGTATTTATACTTTCTAAATCTTAAGTGTCTTCTACAGCCAATTCAAAGGATAATATATGCTACTTTACCTGTTCATATTTGTTCATCAATTTTATCTCCCCAGCACACACCGTTTATATTTCTGTATGTGTTTTTTATGTGTGTTTTTCTAATATTTAAGAGGCCATCCCTTACAAACACAGGAACCAGGTCTGTCTGTCTTTCTGTCTTTTGGTAAGTGGACCTCAGTGGCTTACAGCAAACATTTCAGTTTGCTCTGAACTGGACAAACCAGGCACATATAGTAGAATGAGAGAAGTAGAACTCCCTCCCTCTGCATCAGTGCCTATTCTGGGCTCTGCTCAATGACTTGTGCTCTGTGAACTAAAAGGAATTCAGCCATATTATGTAACACTTTCTCACTCTTCAAACTTTTCTTTAGGTCAGCCCATAGCACTGGCAGTCTGGACAGAGCCCTGTATGGCAGAAAGATAGCAAACTCCAAACCTGAAGTTTAGACTCATGGGACATGGATGCTGTTAGGGACTTCAGAATTTAACTTGCTTATAATCCAAGTGAAAAAAAGCAAGTTGGAACAGAGAGATCATTTGACTAGGATGTGCACAGAGGGCAGAGACATGAGGTGAACCCAGGTACCTGGATCTCAGGCTTGAGTGTTCCCCACTATTTCACAGCACTCTTCTGCTTAGTCTGTTGGGAAGACTACAGATAGAGTAGAAAAGCTCAGCACACTTGCAAAAACAGCAGGAAATCACCTGCAACATTTCACAGGGACGCTTCGAAACCATGAATGCTAAAGTTTTCTAAACTTTGGCAAATGGAACATTCCTTTTTCTAAATGAAATCTCACACAGAAGCATAATTGTGAGAGGGTCATTAAAAATAGTTGAAGGAAGGAGGAAGATCTAAGGGTCCTGATCCCTGTTTTTTTCCTTCACCTCACACTGTGTGTGTCTGAAGCCCATTGACCTAGTCCATACTCCTTATTTTTCAGATGAGTTATGAAAAATGGCTAACCTTAGTCAAACTTTTTTTTTTTTTTCCTGTGCTAGGGACTGAGGTTAGGGCTTTGCACATATTAGGCAGGCACTCTAACACTGAGCTACACCCTCAGTCCTTATTTTGAGACAGGGTCCTGCTAAATTGTTCAGCCTGGCCTTGAACTTGTGATCCTCCTGCCTCAGTCTCCTAAGTAGCTAGGATCTCAGTTATGCGCCATTGTGCCCAACTTACCCAAATTTCTTAATGGCAGAATAGAGTCTGATTCTTAGTCTTGGGTTTATTCTACTACAAATAAATTATATATATTCTCATATAATACAATCTGTTGCAAGAAGAGCAGTGGTCTATATTCATCCCCTGACTGCATGTAACTGCACCTTTATACACTAAATTTCATCTTTTATACACTGCCAATTAATGGCTATTTTCAGCTCTTACAGGTGGCAATGTTGCTAGCCACTGCCTTCATGAGGTATTTGGGGCACAGTATAGGACCACACAGAGCCCTGAGGCAGTGATGATAAAAGAGAAGACTATTCCCATGTTGGGCCCAGATCAGCCTCCCTCTCAGCACCCCATTCCCTGTTCCACAGGTGGGCCAAGCCAAGCCAGGTTGGTTCCAGGCCATACTAGTCATTTCAATGGGGACTCACTTGGCTCCAGGCTAGGGACAGAGGAAAAAAAAATCTATGTTTCTTTCATGCCTGTTCCAGGAATCAACTATGTTCCTGGTTTAAAAAATTCCATTACCCTTCAAAGGCAAATCATCTGACTCAGGTCCCTTTACCCCTAGCCTCTGGTTCACAGTGGGCATGGGGGAACCACAGTGAGAAATGTAATTAGAGACTTTGACATTTTTTTTTTAACTCTAACCAGAATATCCTTTTCACTTTCAGGTATTTGATTTTTAAACATTTTCTGGAATATACTATTTTTTTAAAAAAAAGATGGCCCTGAAACTGTCAGATTGCCAGAAAGTTTTGTGGTTTATAAGCAATTAAATATTTTGATATTTTTATAGTAAACAGTTTTAATACATACACAGCTTCACAACTTGCCAGCAAAAATAAAGCTATCTTAAGACCTTTATAAAAATATATCAGGTGTTCGTTCCACAATTCATTTTAGCAAACCATTGTCAGTGTTTGGTTTCCTCACTTAGATTTCTAAAGAGAGTGAGGAAACAAATGATAATGGAATTGTATTCTCTGATTATTATCAACCACAGAAAGAAATAGCTTTACATTGAATCTAAAACAATTTTAAAGTTAGCTTGAATTTGAAAGCATCTTAGGATGTTTAACTTAAATATACCATTTTAATTAAATATAGTTTAAAGTAAAAGTTTATATTTCCTATTCCATCTATCTGTAACCAGCCTAACATATTCACTGTGGTATTCCTCCCCAAAGCAGGTCACATGAAGCAGTGACACTGAGCTCTTTGTCAGTTTGCATTCAGATCAAGTTCTATCTTAACCTCCCTAAATAATTACTCCATAACCTTGGTGCCCAGGACACTTACTTGGATTTATTGTACTCAAACTCAATGTGTAGGCAGTCCTCAATCCCAACTTCCATCTTGATAGAAGAGTTCAGCTCTGGGTATGTGCTGAGTGTGTGAACTACAATGTCCATCTCTTTAACAACATCATTGAGGCGGCGGCTGATAGTGGCTCGAAGGAAATAACTGTAAGAAATAGAGCTTGTCATGAATAAACACTCCCAGTCTCCAGATGCTACCTAGATATAGGCAGCAAACTGACCCACTTAAGAGAACTCCTTACAGTAGTTCTTAATCTTTTGGGGCTTTCTGTCCTTTTAAGAATTTATGGGCCCTTCTCCCAGGGAATTCTGCACATATGCACCTATACACAAAATTTTGCAACTATAATTCTAGGAAGATCAAAGATCTTCCCAAATCCCTTTTAGGAGCCTGGGCTTTGGTTAAGAATTCTGCTCTAAGTAAAAGTGATATCTCGCCTCTGTACTCCAATAGTATGATATTCTTAGGTCTTTCATGACCCTTACCTCTATTTGCCATATATTCACATGCAGGTTTTATTTCTTCAACTAACTCCCATATTTTTGAATACAAGGATCTTTTCCATAACACACTTATATCCACATGCCTGTTCACTTAACTATATTCAATCAATAAACATTTTTCAAGTTCCTCATGGTTGAAAGAGGGGAATCGGAAATAAAGAAATTAAGTAAGCTATCCATTCAGCAAACTTATTGAGCTAAGTACTGTACTGGGCATAAAATGAATAAGATGTAGCTTCATGGGAAGCTTAAAACTCACTAGGAGAGATTGGCAAATAAACTTGAAAATTAGAACACATGGAAAGGGCTAATTCACATACTGTAATCCAGTGCTGTGGGGAAGGAAAAAACGGCTTTCCAAGATGAGCAAACCTTCTTGTAAAGCACCAGAGTCTGACTATGAATAGCAAAGAAGTCTCTGGCTCAACCTTGAAGAGGAGTTTGCTGTGCTTGGGAACAGGTTAGAAAGAAGACAGAAACCTTGCCCTTCAAGGTTTAACAAGGCCAACCTCTGCAGCAAGCCATATTAACTGCCTTCCCCAGCATCCCTATTTCCTTGATGTGATGTGCTAATATCCTACAAAGGAGAATACAGCCCTTTAGTTATATTTTCTTGTAAACAACACAATCTTCAAGGCATGCTTAAGCATTGCTAGTGAAAGTTATAAAGATCGCTCATCAAATCAATTTCACATTTGGACTCTGTCCTCTGTATGGTATTAAATGCTTCCTGGCAATCCTTTTTAGTCATCTCAATAACTGTCACATTGCCCAAGACATTTGTTCTTAACCCTTTTAAACATTTTTTTAAATTTTATTTTGAAGCAGGGTCTCTCTAAGTTGCCTAGACTAGCCTTATTCTTGCAATTCCCTTGCCTTATCCTCCCCTGAGTAGCTAGAGTTTCAGATATGAGCCAATATGCCTGGAAATTTCTAACCCTTTTCTGGTTGCTCAGGTCCGGAGCTTTTTCCTCTACTAAGATGACAAAGAGCCAGGCCCAGTAGTGCGTGCCTGTAATCCCAGTGACTTGGGAGGCTAAGGCAGGAGGATCCCAAGTTCAAAGCTAGCCTCAGCAACTTAGTAAGGCCCTAAGCAACTTAGTGAAACCCTGTCTCAAAATAAAAAAATATATAGGGCTGGGATGTGGCTTATTGGTTAAGTGCCCTTGGGTTCAATCCCTGGTACAAAACAAAAGAATCATTCCCATGCTTAAAACCAAAGGAAAAAAGTTCAGAACAATCTTTTTATGCTTTTCCTCTGCCTGTGTAATAAGATACACACTTAAAATACACACTTCAGAATGGAATTTACAAGTGGAATTTTACATTTTCTATACTGTCCTCAACACATTTTCCCATCTTTACCTCTTCTCTTTCTCAATATGAATCTTAAAGTCTTCATCTACACATACATCTTTCATTTCTTTTATTGTGGAAAAATACACATAACAAAATTTATAATTTTAACTCTTTTTTAAATGCACAGTTCAGTGAAATTAAGTACATTCACATTGTTGTGCACCATCACCATCAGTCATCAACAGAACTTTTCCTTCATCACCAACTGAATCTGTCCCCCATTAATAAACAGTAATGTCCCCATTTCACCCTCCTCTCAGCTCTTAGCAACCACCATTCTTCTTTTGTTCTCTATTAATTTGACTATTTTAGTCAAATTATATTACATATAAATAGAATTATCCCATATTTGATCAGTCAAAAAGGTGACTGGTTTGTTTCACTTAGCATAATGTCCTTAATATTTATCCTTAAAGTTTTACTGTATAATAGAATTTGCTTTTTAAAAGATTATATGATAGTCCACTGTATGAATATACCACATTGCATTTACACATTCACTTATGGACATTTAGGTTGTGTCCTAGTTATTTTAGTTATTGCGAATAATGCTGTTGTGAACATGGATGCATTAATATCTGTTTCAGATCCTGTCTTCAATTCTTTTGGATATATAACTAGAATTGGAATTTCTGTATCATAGGTAATTATATATTTAATGTTTTTGTGCATGTGGCTCTGGATATTGCACCCAGGCCCTAGCACACTTTAAGCACATGCTCAACATTGAGCCCTATGTTTAATTTTTTAAGAAATCACCATTATTTCCAACACCTTTCTTTCTAACATAAAACTACTCAAGACAAATCTACTACAAGGAAAAAAATTAATAAGTTCCATAGCCAACTTAAGTGCCATCTAGATGATGCTCACTATTATTGCCTTTTCAAAGTAATATGAGGAAACACTGTCTTTAGTGGTGATATGTCAGTGCGCAGTGATTATACCTCCCTCTCTGAAAAGATTTAAAAAGAAGAATATACAGACACTGCTGATGGAACAGGGTGAATGACAAGGGGAGGCACAGGTCTAGTATACTCTGTACTGTCCCAAACCTAGGCCTTCACGTGATAAAACAAGCTCATTGATGAGATGGTATCGCATTAAGACCTGGGATCATGTGTTCAGTAACAGAGGAGTCTGCTTTATCCCAATGACATCACATAATCTCAGGGTTGCACCTAAACCTTAGCTGTTGTGTAATTTTTCACCCCAGAGGCCCTGGCATCACTCCCTATCCTCAGCATTTCTAAGAATGAAGCAGTAAAAACAATCCCCTGTACTTACAATGTGTTAATTATTGATATTTTTACTGTTATCATTATTTCATGATATTAAACCCAGGACCATCACTGGGCTATACCCTCAGTTCTATTCATTAATTTTTAAAGACCTTGTTATACTGTGTTACATTTTATTTTCTAATCATTCCCCCCAAAGATGGAGAGGACAGATCTAGAATTAGAATTCAAATCTATTACCCATTTTTCAAGTGATAAAGGTAAGGCACAGAGCTCGAGATCACATGATGTTGTGTGCCAGAGCTAGATGGGGGTCAGTATGTCCTAATACCCAGCCTGGGGTGTGGCTGGGGCCAGTTTAGCTGATTACTGAATTTTTAGGAATTTTGTTAAACACAGCTAATATTTAAAGTTAAATGACATAAAATTATAATTAAGTGAATTATAGTAAAAATAAGGGTAATATATACTAAAAACTCAACGTTTCCTAATTATTTTCCTAGACTTCAAAATGTTCTTTGCTCTTGAAGAAATGTACACCTTGTGACTCTATATGATGGTGACGTTATGTAAAAATCGCTACTGTACATCTCTCCTCACCTCTGTGTTCAGGGATACCAGGTTGGCAACTGGAAATTGGCCATGGTGGCAATACTTGACTACAGAAACTGACAAATACTACAAACTGAAGAGCTTTTCTCTGGAGCACTCATTGTTGAATATTTACCAGTACATCATAGCTTGCACTTTCTTTCTTGATACCCACATAAATAGATTTTAAGAAACAGGGATATTTTCAGGTCCTCACCCAAATGGGCAGGTTCTGGGCATGGTGGAGAAGTAGCAGTGACAACTTACCGTAGCTTCACATTCTGTCCTGTGTAGGACTCATACGGTTTTTCCACGTGAGTAAATTCAAAGTCGAAGGCCTGCGATTGGGTGATCTCTCCGGGCCGAGCCAAGTCCTTCACCAGGGACACAAATTCATGGTGGTTCCCACGGTCATAGTAGAGTTCTGAAGAGAGAGCAATGCCTTCCCTATCAGACCAGGGCTACATAGGCCCTAGTGAGGGCACTTCAGGGTGGAGGTGCCACTCTTCTGAAGGGGCTTGCCCCCAAACAGACCCCTTCTCTCCTTGTTTTTAGGCTTTCTCTTTTTCCCTGAATCCATCCCTTCACTGTTGATTATCCTTTTACATTCCTAATTTTTGAAAGTACATTCATAGTTATATAACTATATTATCCTGATAATAATCTTTTTTAAATATTTATTTTTTAGTTGTAGTTGGACACAATACTTTTATTTTCTTTATTTATTATTATGTGGTACTAAGGATCGAACCCAGGGCCTCACAGGTACTAGGCAAGCGCTCAACTGCTGAGCCACAACCCCAGCCCCCTGACAATAATCTTGCAAGAAGATGGATCAGGCCTTATCACCCATTTAACAGAGAAGAAAACTGAGAAGTTGCATGGTAACATGTCTGGATTACAGCTAGAGAGTGAGATTAGAGCAGGCCTCCTCTGGAACTACATCTGTATTTATGATTGGCTATAGTGAGGATAATAACACAACCTACTTTATAAGGTTTTGTGAGGAGGTGAGGGTAATGTAGGTGAAGGATTTAGAATAGTATCTAGTTAATAATAAGTAGATCCACTAGCTGCTGCTCTCACTCAGAAAGGCAAGCATGTGGTCCACCTAACATGAAAGTTTTAATGTTACTCCCTCAAACTATAAATCAGTGGTGTTCCAACTTCAGTGTATATCAGAATCCTCTAGAAGGCTGATTAAAACTCAGACTGCTGGGCATCAGGACTAATGTTTTTGATTCAGGTACCTGGGGTGGGGTCTGAAGATGTGACTTTTTAACCAGTTCTCAAGAGGTGCTGATACAACATTTGAGAAGCAAAGCTCTAAATTCATCCTCCTCACAAAACATTTCTGATATATATTCATGATAAGCTCATGCTATCGTTTGTCCCACGTTATTTTATGTCTGTCTATGTCTGCTATTTAAATAATAAGTTTTGCTGTACAGTCTTTTTTTTCCACTTTGGACTGAAAGCCCTTTAAAGACGAGTCCCTTATCTCCAGATGGCCCTGCAGTGGTGAACAGTTAACTCTGACTGTAACACCCCTCTGGTATTTCACTCCACTTCCATATGAATTTACAATGTATTATGTGGCTATAGTTGATGGCAGATTTTCCTATGTAGTTACACTTTGACCAGTCTTTTATTACAAATTATTCCCTTCTTTTTCAAACACTAAATGGTTTCAGCAGTTGACAACATTCTGGGTAGTGAGTGATCATCCATAAATCCACTAGAGGGAGACAACAGCTGGAAACTGTTCAGGAAAAGTGAGCAATCCAGTAACTGTCCTCCCCCCCACACCCCCAATAAACCTTTGAAACTGTCCTCTCACCCCCTACCCACAATAAACCTTTGAAAGGGTAGAAACAGACACTCAGCCAGCCCCAGCAACAAGGACTCCTTTACTCACCACTGCTACCTAAGCCCTGGTTGATGGTACTGCCTTCTATGTGAGACGTGAACTCTTAACTTGGGAACATGGTGCCTCAGTTCCTATGTGCTAGATTCCAGCCCTATTTCCAGGGGACAGAAGCAGGCAGAGCAAGGCTCCAATGTCCATGAACTTTAAGTAGTAAATAATAAAGTCAAGAGGAAGATAGGAAAAGAAGAATGGAAAAATACACAAATGTGACCACACAGTCCAAAGGCAATATAAGAACTAATGCAGGCTGCCAGTATTTGAGGATCTTAGCAACAGTGCAGAAGCTCTCTGCCTGCAGGGGACTTGGGCAGAAGAAGTCCTTTCCTGCATAGCATCACTTTGTCCCTAGTTCTTTTCTTCCTATCACACATTAACATCAGCTTTTCCATCATATGCCACAGAAGAGTGGCAAGTATGTGATCTGAGCAGTGCTGGACTGGCCTTTTAAATTAATCAGTCATAAGCTATTTGCCGATTGGTTTTGTCTTGCATGAATTAAAACAGAAAGTCCAAAGTTGTTCTAAAAAGAGATTTGAGCCTAAAAAGACAGTGAACTGTCCTAAAGAAGCAATGATAAGCTATCCCTAATTCTTCCCAACCATGAAGCCATCAGAGACATACATTTCAGGCTAGAAGTAGATACTGGCTTTTTTTTTCCCCCCCAAGGTAACTTCTTTTTCTTTAGTTTTCTTCTCAGTTGAATAGGAGGAAATAACTTTCACACTTAGGATATTTTCATGGTAAAATTTGCCAGCAATGAACAAGAAATGAAGTTGCCACTTTGGAAGGAAATTGAGCCAGATTTACATCACAAGTTGATCTGTTGACAGATACCCTGGAACTCACTACTGGGCTAGGATCACATACAGTCCAGGCTTCATGTTGGTCTTAGAAGAAATATAAATCAGCAAAAGCCTCCTTTACATCTGATTTTAATAGCCTGGTTGCAGGCTGGTAATCTGGTAAAGATTTGTGTTTGCCATAGCCTGCTCATATCTCCCAGCCCTGCTAAACCTGCAAGAGCAATCATACCTCTGGGCTTCCTTCCCATACCCAGTTCTGCTCGAGACAGCTCTACTCCAAGCCCAGCTGGTAATTTACTAACTAGGCCAAAATCAATCCATTTAATCTCAATCTGCCTTTCACTTAGTATTTTGAGGGTTAATGAATTAAAATAAAAGTCTCTGGAGATTTTTAAAGTATAGGTTTGATTGGTACTGAGTTTATTAAAAACTTTTTTAAAAACTAGTTAATATCTATTTGGTTTTGGGATATAGGGATGTTCATATTTGCCCTCCTCTATAGGTCTGACTTTCTAATTATGTTTGGTTTATTTAACCCCATTAGTCTCCAAGATGGGTCAGGTCTGCCTTACATCCTTCACCAGTGTTCCCCAAAGGATTCAAGCTGAGAAATGTTTTTGTTTGCTTCTAACAATTCAGTTCCTCCCTCATTGCTGTTTACTTAATCTTTCTAAAAATGTGGGCCATTAGTTGGGTGGAATGACTAGATCTTAGACCTCAGGTTTTGATCTGGAAGGTTGCTTCACTACACAGTCCAAGTGACTGGAAAAAAAGTATGCTAGGTACTGGGAGGGTACCAATGTAATTCAAAAACTTACTGAAGATAACAAAAACATACACAATGTAAGTGAATAAATAAGATCCTACATTCATAATAAGGGCCATATTAAACTATTAGATCTGAGTAGACAGTGCAGGATCAAATGGACCGTGGTTCTAACAACTCCTATTTTCTCACATACAGGAAGAGATCAGCGTCAACTTGACATAAGAGTGTCATTGAAGAAAGATGCAAAAGCAGATAAATTGATATTAGTTTTAGTGATTTTATTTCTTATCACAGTTCTCTCAGTGAGGACGCTGCTCTGTTGGGTACATACCAGCTATGAATCATTGGAGTCCTCAGTGGTCTTGATTAAGAGCTGTGCCTAGTTCCTTAATGCCTCCACCACAAGCATAGTGGGATGTCCAAATGCTTAATGGTAACCAGCAAAGCAAACCTGCTTACTCCCTTTCTTTCATGAAATAACTTTGGTTTCTCTTGGAGCAGATAAGAAAAAAAATCCAGGGAACAATTTCTGTAAATTCTTAGATCCGACCAATGTATCCAGTTAACAAATATTTATCCAGCATCTTCTATGAGTTAGCCACTGGGTCTAAAGTTTAGCCACTAGAATAATGATGACTGAAGATCTCTGGCTCTCAAGCGAGGAAGACAGAAAAGGTTTTTTGTTTTGTTTTGTTTTATTAAGGCATATCCTGATTGAAAAGAGGTACCAGTGGAGGAAGTTAGCCTGGGGAAGTCAAGGAAGGCTTTCCAGATGGGTATGATGTTTGTTGACTTGAAAGAATGAGAAAATATGTGGGTAAAAAGTCATACTTTGCAGAAAGATGATAATATACAAAGTGAAGATCTCAAGATTGTAGAAGGAATAGGATATGTTGAGGAAGATACAAGTGGTGAGGGTTAGTGAGAGATGAATTTGAAAGATGCTGGTGCCAGCTCATAGTTTTATCCTTGAACCAAGAGGGAGTCAAATATGAAGAACTTTAAGGAGGGGACTGACAGTGTTACAATTGCCTTTTACAGTTCATCCTTACTGAATATAAACTCGAGGAGAGGAAAACACAGGCAGGAATATCAGGTAGGAAGCTGCTTAATAAAGGGAGTAGCAGAAGAATGAAAATAAAGTTCAGATTTAAAATAAACTACAGAGCCATTGAAGAGGACCAAAATTTAGAAGAAAACTGGATGCATAAAGATCTCCAAATGACTTGTACATTTCTGTGGTCAAATGGACCCAGGTGACATTGGACAAGGCCTTGGGTTCAATCTTCAGCACCACACACACACACACACACACACACACAAAAAAAAAAAAAAAAAAAAAAAAACACCAGGAGAAGCATCACCATGGGGTAGGAAGGGGGAGCAGAGATGTTTCTGTTTGAATATATCTGTGAAGTACCTGAGGATATCAGACATGTTTTGCAGGCAGCTAGAAAGACAAGTAAAACTGAGAAGAGAGTTCCTGTCAGGACAAAGAAACCATTTGGGAGTCATCAAAATATAAATTGACACTTAAGTCATAGGTGCAGAGGAGATTACCAGAGAGTGAGAAGCAATAGGGGATAAAAGTTCTACTTCCTCTAAAACCCTATTTAAAATCAGTTGAAGGGGTTCAGTACTCAGTAACTTTCTTATACCTCTGTATCACTCATATTGCCACTCCTCCAAACTAGCAGAAGATCCACCCACTTGATACACAAAGAAGGCAATGAAGGAGAAAACCACAGGACCACAATTTCAGTGAAGTTACCCACGAGCCTCGCTCTAGTGCCTTGAGGTCAGTGCATAATGATTGTCTTAGGTGGATGACACAATACTTCATGGCCTGCTTCTTCAGGGGAGCCAGGAGAATAAAATAAAAACATAATAGTTTAAGAAAAGTCACTTTATGTCTCCAAATTGTCTGGTATGACTTTACTACCAATTTTAGGAACAGAAACTCCCGTTTACATCAAATATAACTAGAAGGTTTTTATCTAATGCCTTGTTCTTGATCAAGAAATATATCGAAAAACCAAATAATAAGAAAATCACCCATCACCCCCTATTATTCTACAACTTTCTTTCATGAAATAACTTTGGTTTCTCTTAGAGCAGATAAGGAAAAAACTACATTCTTTTAGCACATAGCTGGGATTGGCTCTCTATGCTATACCAGACATGACTTACCCACAATGCAGAAGCAAGAATTTTAAAGCAAAGGCTGAAATATGCACTCCCTCTAAGCAGACATGATAAGCTTATTGGGAAAGGATATAGGAAATATAGGGGGAAAGCAGTATATAAATGATTATAATTGAATTTGTAAAATGGAAACATTGCTACCTCAGCTGCTATTATTTTTATAAAGGGACTAGCTATAAGGGGTGTGAGTCATGATTCCCTAAGATGCTCAACATAATCACTGAGTGATTTTATTATCCTTGCCTTACAGTTCAGAAAGTTGAAGCTCAGGGAGAAGTCTATACTCCCCAGAATCTCATAGCCATCTTATCCCAGAGTACCCAGGAGCCCAGAAAGAGTTATAAGTGAAAGCAATAACAAAAAATTTGGTAAGGATGATTAAGGAGTTGGACAAGAAGCCAGAGACACCAAACAAGTTCCTCTGCCACCTTTTCATTTAGACCAGAGGGAGAGACTTTGATACTGTTCCTTCTAGATTGGTGCATTTTATATTATCTGGGGCAAGGGATATTCTTGGTTATCTTCCACATATTAGGAAGCTCATACCACCTTGGAGTGGCAGTACAGACACAGCTTAAACATGCCAGTCTACACTAGTATTACAGAGGCAAAGAAGTGATAACTTTAAAACTCCTATTTTAAAATACCTATTATCAATAGGAAGAATTTCTTGACTATTTTATATGTTTGTCATAAAATGCTTTGTATTTATCCAATCTATACTGGGTTCTTTACAAGGGGTGATTTTTACCTTCTAGTAGACATATGATAACATCTCAAGACATTTTTTTTGGTTATAAGTGGAATTGGATGCCATTGGTGTCTGGTTGGTAGAGACTGAAGATGCTGCTAAACATTCTGCTACAACAAAATGTTATCAGCCCCAAATGTCAACAGCACTGCTACTAAGAAACCTTGTCATTAACCAGTAGCAGAAAAGCAAAAGGCGTGAAACCTAATCTTCAGCCCCTTTTCTGGTATAGTAACAAACCTCTCATAGTCTGCCTTTAAAATAACAGCAAAAAAGTTTCCTATAGGATCAGCCAGTCCTCAACCTAATTTATTTTCTTAAGTACCAGAGGCAAAATGCTTGGGGTTAGATGGTGGACTTCAGAGCCAGTCTGCCAGGACTCCTTTTTCTTGGGTTTCTCCTACCTCTCTCTCAGTGTTTCCTACCTCTATAAAAGAGAGGAGAGAAAATGCTTTGCTGAACTCTGAGGATATGAGAGAGTTTAATAATATTTCCCAAGGAAGTCTCTAAAAACAGTGTCATATGAGCAGCATGGTGTATAGGGCATGGTTCTCTGCCACAGGTGTTTATGGCCCACAGAGTATTTACTTCGAATCTATTCCTGATCTCTTGACAAAAAACATTTATTTTAGAAGTGCCTGAGCATTTTAATCACACACAAGTCTCTAAATAATCTTAGAATTAGAATCCAGTTTTGATGGGCAGCTTTCAAATTTTTTTATTACTGCCTCTTACTGTCTAGTTCTAATAGTAATAGTTAATAGTCATGTCAAAGATTGTTACAGAGCATTGAAAAATAAATTTTGATCATTTAATTGCTGCTTCAGAAACATCATTTCTTCGGCTTTAAGGAGAAAATTAGATGACTGAAGAACAACATTCGAATAGAAGTCTGAGAAATAGTCTATACTAGGCAGCTGGATTGAGGTAGAAAATTATACGTCTTCTTTTTCAAAACAGGCACAAGATAGGTTGTTTAGAACTGAGATAATACAGAACGGGTGAGTCTTTTGTCCCACACCATATCTATAGAGAAAAAGGGGACTAGTTGGGGTGCAGCTTAACTTTGGGTCTGACAGCTATAGCTGTCCAGGCAAAGGGAAAGCCAGAATTGAAAAATTGTTTCCTCCCTAACACACCCACCTGCCGGTTATGCCCAGAGCACCTCATTCTGAAATCCTGGGGGCAGGTAGCAAAGCTGGGAGCATGGTGAAGAGAATACAACGATGCCCAAGGCCAGGTGCCCATCTGACCACATGGCAGGGCGCTATCTCCCGCCTTTGGTTGTCACCACCTCCCTGGCATTGCGCTGTCACTTTTGGCAGAGAAGACAGTAACGCAGGGGGAGTCACCCACGGGCGGGACTTGTGGCTGAGCCCCAGGCCTCAGACTGCAGATGACAAGCGACTGTGACAGGCCTTACTGGAGCTGGGCCCTGAAACACTCTGGTCCCCGCCAGCCCCCAACTCCGAGCCAAGCCCCGTCTGAACCGCTCCAACAGAGGGTGGACGGGGGCGAGGGGGGAAGGGTGGTCCACTCACCAATCTGCCCGATGAACTCGATCTTGATACCCTGGTGCTCCAGGCGCTTGTTGGGGTTCTTGAGCGCAAGGCTCACCTTTCCGGAGACTGTCTCTCCGTCGTAAAAGAGGAAATATTTCTCTTTCTTCCCGTCCTCCGTCTTGTGCTCCGCTCGCTTCCTACTCTCCGCATCGTTCAGCAAGATTTCCACCTCCA
Source organism: Ictidomys tridecemlineatus (assembly GCF_052094955.1). Classification (NCBI taxonomy): domain Eukaryota; kingdom Metazoa; phylum Chordata; class Mammalia; order Rodentia; family Sciuridae; genus Ictidomys; species Ictidomys tridecemlineatus. The sequence goes on along the minus strand of NC_135480.1, from coordinate 117,381,201 downwards.
CGCTCTGCCCAAAGCCGAAGAAGCTCATCTCACCGCCAGACAGGGCAGGTCTAGGTAAGGACCGCTCCCTTCCTCCAGGGAGCGGGCTGCCCTAAGGGACAGAAGGCCAGAGGGCCAGCTGCGGCAGCGCCTTCGGCGACTGGCACCGCAGCTTGGCTCCGCCGCTGCGCTGGGCGACCACCGACTGCGTGTTCCACGGAGGAGGTGGAAGGCAGGGTGAGGCTGGAGGCTGCGGGCTGCAGCGTCCGGAGCAGCAATGCACGGAGGAGCAATGCAAGCCGGAGCCGCTGGCTGCAGCTAGCAGGCGAGGGTCGGCGGTGCAATGCAGGGGAGGGCAGCCTAGCAGAGCCGTGTATTAGAGTTCCACCGCCCGGTGCCAGCAACACCGCAACCTGCCCAGCCTCCCGCGGTGCAACGCACCGAGGTGCTTCGGCGGCTCGGGGCGGGGGTGGGGGGAGGCGAGCTTCGGCCCGGATGGGAAAGAGATGCCATGCGCATGCGCACACCTTATTCTCCCTCTCCGGCCGCTAAACCACCAGGAGATCTGCTCATGTGCGCATGTGCAGTGCTCCCTTAGTTGACATGGCATCCCCGACTCTTTCCAGCAGAATTCCGGCCCAATCATTCCGTAAAATCCGTGTGTTCTCAGAAGACTTTTGGTTGTTTTTTCCTTTTCATTTTAACTCGATAGACATTGGGCTACCATGAAATTCAGATATATACAATGTTCGAGTGATGTCTGACCGCGGGAAGGTAGTTCTTTGACAGGCACGCGAAATGTCGCTTGAGAGCAAAGGTGACTTATTACAGGAATCACTCTGTCTCAAATTCTCCTTAGATCTCCTCCCACATACAAAAATGAGACGGGACTTAAGTTATTAGGCTTTAATTTAGTTCCTGGTCCTGCCTTAACGAGAACACACACACACACACACGCACACAAAAATCACCCTGTGGAACCTAGTTTAAGCCTCCAGTCTTAGCCTCAACCTCATTCTGTGCGCATGCGGCGAACGACCCACGTGATTGGTTGAGATAATGAAAGCGACCCAGCCTGGCGATGGGTCGGTTAGAAATTCCTTATGTGCTGATTGGTCCGCAGGAACGTCTCGAGCGCGCGCGGGAGCGAGCTTTGAAAGTTGGGTACGGCGGTGGCGAGCCGGGGCTTCAGAGATTATGGTGGCGCTGCGGGACCTTGGGAGCGGCCTGCAACCATGGTTCCCGTTGGAGCTCAGCCTCGGTAAGCAGACGCAGCCGCGAGTCCCTGGGAGCAGGACTAGGGTGCTGTGCTTCCCCAACGGAACCTCAGCCCGGGTCCGGGTGCAGGTGGGGGAGGGGTGGGGCCCTAAACACTCGGCCTTGTCTGGGATCTCCAGGATTGTGCTGTGCCAGGATCGTGACCAGCTTGATTTACCGTGGGGGCTCAATACCGTTAGTTAACCGTTTTAAAAAAGAGTTTATGTTGGTTGATTTCTTGCACTGAGTTTGCATCTGTTTTTATGGCCTCTCCCATTTCATTCTGCTACTCCTGGACATATCCATTCTCATCTCTTTCTTTAGTTTTAAATCCCAAATTTCTTTCTTCCTCTTGACTTATTTATTGAACTTCCTGTTCATAAGCATCAACTAGATGTATCACGTGTGGACATCAAACGTCACAAGAATGAAACTGGGATTCCTAAAGCCAGCTAAAGGCACCAGTCAAGCTACACTTTCCCTTTCATGAACGCTCACCATAACCGGTTGTTCTGCTTACCAATTCCATTTCTGATTCTGCCATCTGGGCCCAAGCCTTCATAGTCAACCAGAGAAATTTCTGGAGTGTCTAATGTTAACTGTTCCTGTCCACTCCTTACACTGTGCAGGGCCACTTTTGAAAACACAACTGTTTTCTAAATAAATGTCACTTTATTTGGGCTTATTAACTTGGTTATTAGATTTTTCAGAAAGAAGCATCCGAGGCCATCATTGATTAATTTTTTTTTTTTTTGTAGAGAGAACTTATAGAAAAGCCTGATCATTAAGTGTGTTCAAATTTCATTCCCCAAAGCTTTTTAACATCTAAAAACTGTTTTCTTTTTTGATATTTTTATATGATTAACCTAATGGCCAGTTATGGTTTAATTTTTTCATAACCTTTACTACTTTCTTTTAATGATGTAACAATTTGTATTGCTGTAATTAAATGTGAATTGTGACTTTTGTCTTCATGAATGTATGTGTACACTTTTACTTGCTTTAAAGCACTTTTATTTTCATTACATTTTTCCCTAGAATGGGTACACACAGTGTGGGAACTGGACTTCACAGAGACTGAACCATTGGATTCCAGCATAGAAGCAGAGATCATAGAGACTGGATTGAATGCCTTCACAAAACTTTATGAAAGTCTTTTTCCCTTTGCTACTGAAGAACATGAGTCCTCGGAGGTAAAAAAAAAAAAAAAAAAAAAATTATTTTAAAAAATTAAGCCATCTTTAGGTGTTAAAAGTAGCAGTCCTTATAATTTTAAATTTAGCTTTTTTCATTCACAATTCATAAAGGATACAATAAAAATGACAAAGAATATGGTTCATTCATTGCAACATCTTAATAACCTTCCTTCGAAAGATTTAATGTGCTTGTTGTTGTTTTTTGTTTTTTTTGGTACCAGGAATTGAACTAAGGGGCACTCAACCATCGAGCCACATCCCCAGCCCTATTTTTTATTTTATTTAGAGACAGGGTCGCTGTGAGTTGCTTAATGCCTTGCTTTTGCTGAAGCTGGCTTTGAACTTGCAGTCCTCCTGCCTCAGCTGCCCCAGCTGCTGGGATTACAGGTGTACACTACTATACTTGACAATACAGAACCTCTTTTTACCACAGCAAATTAAGCAAAAATGTAAAGGCAAAACCAAAGAAGAAAATCAGACAATTCAAATATGAAAAAAAAAAGACCAAAAATAATAGAAATAACAATACAGACATGCCCTAACTGAGAAATGATTAGATGAATTACAGGTTTCCAAAGATTACCTTTAAATATTGAGTTCTACCTAGTGTGCTTATTAATACTTAGATCATTAACTTCTTTTAAAAAGAGGAGTGGGAAGTATAATTTAAAAAAAAACAGATATTTACATCCTTGAAACATTTAAATTAACAAAAAGTGTCTTCATTACAGGTTGTACATAGTTATTCAAAACTAAATTATCTCCAGGGAGAGAAAGGGTGGGTAATAAGGAAGGTGGTTATGATCAAAGTATTTTTGTGCATGATGAAAATGTCATAATGAGAACTGAGCATGGTCATGCATGCCTGTAATCCCAGCTATTTGGGATGCTGAGGCAGGCATATTGCAAATCTAAGACCAATCTAGATAATTTAGCAGGACCCTCTCAAATTTAAAATAGAAAATACTGGTTAGGTAGCCCAGTGGAGAGGAAAATCATTGCATGTTAAGAGGTCTGAGGTTCAATCTCCAGTATCTATCAATCAGTAAAATGTCACAATGAAACCCATTGTTTTGTACTATTAATATGTCCTGATAATTAATTCATCTTTGTAATGCTAAGTATTTCATTAAGTACCTTAGAAGACGGTTGAGATTAAGGGTACAGAGTCTGTCCCTTAGTAAATAGCCTTTCCAGAGACACATGAGTACTGGTTAAAGTGAATCTAATAACCACATGTAGCTGCAGAGAGGGGAGAAGTACGGTGCCATCATTAGTCTAGGGGACCTAGAAGTATTTTGTGAATCATATTATAAACAATGCTCCAAAAGAAATGCAGATATCATCTAATAGGGCCATAGAAAAGGGACCGTGGTAGGATTGGAATGATTTTAGAAAGCAGTCAGCCAGAGGTGAGTCTTCACAGTTGGGTAGAATGTGAACTAAAAGAAATGAAGGAATGACACATTGGGAATATGCAGAGAATGTTGAGAGAATTGTGAATGTGTGGCATGTGTCATTTTTAAAATGCATGGTGGGATACAGAACGATAAATTAGACTGAAAATAAAAAGATCATGGGTAACTTTAACTACAAAATGTTTTGTTTTCTACTTCTACCTTTAACATATTTGTGCACTTCTAAACATCTAGAAAGACTAGAGGTTTCAAATAAGGTCTTAAGTTTGTTCACTATATATATAGTAGTGTTGAATAAACTATACACATATAACAATGTGTATCTCTGAAAGTATCTTCCTAATTAGGATCATTCTGGCTTAGAATCCTTCCTTTCTTCCACTTCCTTCTCCTGTATCACTTGTGATATAGGCACACACAGATGTTACAATTTCACTTCCAAAAGTTCTTTTTGGAAGACTGCCTTTCTATGAATTTTAGCACAAAGTGTACAAAATGTGTGTTTACTACTTTTGTCATATATTAACATCTTCTATTACTATTTAGAGACTAGATATTAAAAAATTGGGACCTCTTTGTCTGGTATATATACAATATATACAGTACAACAAAGTTAAATGAAATGTACATTATAGGACAATGTGTAAGTTGAAATTTTTTAGCATGCTTTTTTTTTTTTTTTTTTTTAACAACATGTTGGTTCTTTATTTGTGTGTGTGTGTGGTTCTGGGAATTGAACCCAGGGCCACATGCTATTCAGTGTGACTAATCTGTGGCCTTACCTACTACATACCCTGTCTTTTCAAGGAAGCAAGAAGTATGATATTCATTTTTTAAGAGACTTGTGTTTTTTAAAACTACTATATTTAGTTTCTCTGTTTAGTTTATAAAATGACTCATTTTCTCTTCATGTATTTAATAGGAAGAAGCAGAGGGCAATGATAAAATTAATAAAGCTGTGATTTTTGCCCTAGGGTTTATTTCCTTTCTCACCCAGGTTACTTTTACTTTTGAAATTTTAATAAGAGAAATTTTCCAGTGTTTCTTTTTCTGCTCCTATTGCCCACAGTCTGTAGAACATTTAAATTTTAATATAAATTGTTCTGATTTTCTCAGCAAGAAGTGATAAATGGATTTGGGCATATTTATTTATTTATTTTTTTTTTTTTTAAGAGAGAGTGAGAGAGAATTTTTAAATATTTATTTATTTATTTTTTTAGTTTTCGGCGGACACAAATCTTTGTTTGTATGTGGTGCTGAGGATTGAACCTGGGCCACACGCATTCCAGGCAAGCGTTCTACCGCTTGAGCCACATCCCCAGCCCCGGATTTGGGTATATTTAACATAGATGGAAGGAAGGGTAACTTTTCTGAGTATTCCTAAAGTTTTATTATGGTTTTATGTTGTAATAATTTAAGAAGTATATATATTTAAAACAACCAAGAATGTATCTCTTATATTTGTATATTTGCAATTTTTAATAGTTTTTTTTTGGAGACAATCTTACCATGTTACTCAGGCTAATCTTGAACTTGTGGGCTTAAAGGATCCTCCTGCTTTAGCCTGTACCGGGTACTACAGACATGTGCTACCACATCTGATTTGAATTATAATTTTTTATTAGATTTTTATAAATTTGTTTTTGTGTTTATATAATGTTTGCAAGTTTTGTTATACATAGCAAAATAATTACCACAGGTAAATTTATATATCCATCACCTTCTGTAATTACCTTTTTGTGTTAAGGGCACCTGAAGTCAACTGTCTTCGCAGATTTTCAGCATGCAATGTTGTATTTTTAACTGCGGTCCTCATGTTGCACATTGTACCCCTAGACTTATTTGTTCACTAAATGTAATATATCAGTTACAGAAGGAAAAATACCTTCTGATCTCACTTATATGCAGATTCTAAAATCAATGCAAAGAATTGGAATCAGAGGGTAGAACAATGGTTATTAGGGGTAAGGAGAGAAAATTTGGAATAGACCAAAAGGTATTACAGTTCTAGGATGAATGATAATTTTTTTATTTTGATCTATCATTTCAGTCTCTTTGAAGATGGCAAACCCTTGTCATTAAAATCACACTGCTCTATTACTCCTTTTGGGTGGGGGTTATTGGAGATCAAACTCAGGGTTTTGTGAACACTCAGTGCTTTGTATGCACTCCACCACTGAGCTTCATTCCTGGTCATTATTACTGTTGTTATAAGTCACTAAGTTCTTACAAAAAGCAAGTAAGAGATTTTTTTATTTCTCTAATTACTGGCTTTTGTGATTTTCATTTTTCCTTCAGAGCCTTTGGACATTCTTCATTGAGAACAACATTTCCCATAGTACGCTAGTGGCGTTATTCTATCACTTTGTTCAAATAGTCCATTCGAAAAATGTCAATGTACAATATCGAGAATATGGTCTTCATGCTGCGGGGCTTTATTTTTTGTTATTAGAAGTACCAGGTATGTATACCTTCTTCTGTCTCCTGTGAGGGTTCAGCATCATCTGTGGATTCAACAAACTATTGGATGGGAAATATTTAAAAAGAAAAATGTTACGCTGTTATTGATGCTATATATATATATATATAGGCCTTCGATGGTTGCCTCTATTGAACATGGGCAGACTTTTTTTCTTAAACAGTGCAAACAGTGCAGTATATCAACTACTTATCATTTGCATTGTATTTGGTATTGTATGTAGAGGTGATTTAAAGTGTGCTGGAGCATGTATGGAGGTTACATGCAAATGTGCTATTTTATATTAAAAAAAAAAAAACTTGAACATTCTTGAGTTTTAGATTCTGATGGGGGTCCTAGAACCAATCACCTGCAGATACCAAAGGATGACTGTGCTTGATACAGTAGGACAAATCATTTGTTATTTTTTTTCTTTCTGTGTTGTTTTCAATTCTTACACTTTTTTTTTACTTATAAAATGAAGCAGTGGTAACCAGTCTCTTAGAATTGTTCCAAAGATTAAAGGGAAGCAAGTACATGGCATATTATAGGTGTTTGAAAGATGTCTTTCTCTTTTAACATTAGACGTGTTTGTTTTCTGAAATGATGCTATATCTATAACCTAATACACATAATCTGAGAAGTATCAAACTGGAGGGGGAATGCTTCTCAACTTCAAGAATTCTACTCCCACCCCCTCCCAGCCCTTGTATAAAATTCTGATACTGTCCTCTTTTGTGACTTACTGTTAAAATTGAGAAAAGCTTCTGTGAGGAATCATTGTGTTATAGCTTTCCCATGTGAGTATTAAAAATAGATTAATGCTAAGAGCCACAGCCAAGTAATATGATGCATGGCATTTTTGGTTTTTGGTTGAAAGGTAACACCAGCTAGCCATTGAGATGATATGATTATGTTAAGATTTGCATTCATATGGATATTGGACTCCTGCTGTTCACCTTGGCCTGCTAGGGACTCCTGGAGAGTTCCCATTGGTTGGGGAAGTACAGTAGGAGGGAATTCCGGGGGAGAAACTTCCTCTGGGGTTCTGAGAGAAGGCCTATCGGGATTCTTCCCGGGGGCATACGGGCATTGGCAGCAGTTTCAAAAAATAAAGTTTGTTCCTGCTTGAGTGGCTCGTGATTTTGTGCCTAGCCAGACTGTGGCAGATTAAAACCATTCTAATCAACAAAGTGTGAAAGCAACTAGGAATACTCGATGAAGGAAACAACCGTAAAGGATTCTATTTATGAAATGAAATCTATTCTACTTCTTTTTCCTTGTGCTTGTCCTAGTGCTTAGGTTAGCTGTTCTTCCTGTGGGAAGTGAAGAAGTAGAACATTGAGCTGGAGCTAAAGAACCTAAAATTTTGTTTTTCTTTGTGGTGCTGTAGATTGAACCAAAGTCCTTATGCATGCTAGGCAAGCACCTTATCACTGAGCTACATGCCTCCAGCCCATTTCTTACAGAAAAGAAAGTCACAGGATTGGTCAACTTGGCCTGCTTGTGTGTATAAATGCATTTGTAATTTATGTTAAGGATTTTTTCAGAATGGCTTGGGAACAGGTAAAAAGATATTTAAAACTTTGAACAACAATTTGTGTTATTAATGCTTCCTTAATGACTTGCTCCTAAAGAATTTAGTTGCTAAGTATTGAGTATTTCGGTTGTAACTGGGCCATTTCAGAAAAGTGGTAGTTTTAGAAATTTTGTTTCACTCCTCTCTTTCACTGCCAGATGATTCGGATTGATATTTATGCCTTAGCTATATTCTCGCGAATTACCTTCTGTTTTAAATGTCTCTGCAGTATGGTTGGGATGCTGTTGATACTTAGTATTCATTCACAGTTTTCAAGAGTTTCTTGGCTGTTCCTTATTCCTTACATTTCTGTATGATTTGTAGGTTCTGCATGTGAATTTCTACAAAAAATGACAGCTGGGATTTTGACAGGGATTGCATTGAATCTGTAGATCATTTTGGGGAGTGTTACCATCTTAATGTTTTCTCCCAATCTGTGAATACAGGATATCTTTTCATTTGTTTTAGGTCTCTTTAAATTTGTTTCAGTGATGTTTAAATGATAGTTTCAGTGTACAACTCTTACACTTATTTTGAATACTTATTCCTAAATATTTTTTGTTTTTTTCAATGCTATTATAAATGATATTGTTTTCTTAATTTCATTTTTGGATTGTTTAGTAGTAGCAATGAGATGATTTTTGATTATTTATCTTGTATCCTTCAGCCTTGTTAAAACTCATTTATTGGTTCTAAAAGAATTTTTTCAACATAAGACCATATCATCTGTGAATAGACACAGTCTTACTAATTTATTTACAATTTGGTTATCTTTTATTTTTTTACCTTATTGCTCTGGCTAGGATCTCCCATACAGTGTTGAGTAGATGTGAACCAGGGCTTTATACAGGGAGGCAAGCACTCTACACTGACCTGCATCCTAGCACTTTAAAAAAAATTACTTTGATAAATGGGCTAAGGATCTGAATAGACACTTCTCAGAAGCAGAAATATAGTCAGTCAAGAAATATATGAAAAATGTTCAACATCCTAGTAATTAGAGAAATGCAAATCAAAACTACACAGAGATTTCATCTCACTTCAGTCAGAATGGCAGTTATCAAGAATACAAGCAACAATAAATGTTGGCAAGGATGTGGGGGAAAAGCTGCACTCTTATGTTGCTGGTAGGGCTGCAAATTGGTGCAACCACTATGGAAAGCAGTATGGAGATTCCTTAGAAAACTTGGAATGGAACCATCGTTTGACCCAGTTGTCCCACTCCTAAGAGTATACCCAAAGGACTTATAATCAGCATACTAAAGTGACTCAGCCACATCAATGTTTATAGCAGCTCAATTCATAATAGCTAAGCTGTGGAACCAACCTAGGTGCCCTTCAGCAGCTAAACAGATAAAGAAAATGTGGTATACATACACAATGGTGTATTACTAAACCATTAAGAAGAATGATATGACATTTGCCAGTAAATGGATGGATCTGGAGAATATTATGCCAAGTGAAATAAGCCAATCCCAAAGAACCAAAGGCTTGAATGTTTTCTCTGATATACAGATGCTAAATCACAATAAGGGGTGAGGGTAAGAGAATAGAGGTACTTTGGATTAGGCAGAGTGGAGTGAAGAGTAGGGAATGGGTGAATATAGGAGTAGGAAGGATAGTAAAATGGATAGGAAACTATTACCCTCTGTGCATGTATGATTACATGACTGGTGTAATTCCATATCCTGTACAACCAGAAGAATGAGAAGTTATACTCCATTTATGTATGATGTGTCATAATGCATTCTATTGTCATGTGTAACTAATTAGAACAAATAAAAAATATAAATAAAAAAATTACTTTGAGATAGGGTCTCACTAAATTGTCCAGGCTGGCCTTGAACTTGTAATCATCCTGCCTCAGCTTTCCAAACTGCTGGGATTACAGGTACACTACTGAACCCTGTTTTTAATCTGTGTATTTGTATTTGAAGGGTTTCTTACACACTATCTGTTACTGGGTTGTATTTTTTATCCTTCTGATTGTTTAAATTACACTTCATATAATTTCAGTATGGATGGTTGACAACTTGCTATTTATTTTTTGTTTATCCCATTCCATCTGTTTTTGTTCCATTTGACCCTCTTTCTGTGTTTTTTTGTTGTTGTTTTAATGGTGATTTCTTTAGTACCCTATAAGTCTCCTCTTTTGGTTTATTATCTATGCTTTTTTGAATGTATATAAGTGCTTGATTTGGGTCTATCCTCATATACTATTCTGCCGTCTTACACATAATGCAGTAACCTTAAGATGATATATTTTCCTTTCTTCTTTGCATAGTTATACAAACTTTTACTTCTATATGTTGTAAACCCTATGATTCATTAACATTCCTTCTTTATTTTTATAGAATTTTTTAAATCAAGAAAATAAATAAAAGTTGTCATCTTCATATAATTTTTCTTCAAGAACTTTTATTTAATATTTCTTATAGTGCAGGTCTGATGGAGATCAACTCTCATGGATTTTGAATGCACAAAATGACTATTTCACCTTTAATCGTGTTTTTGCCAAATATAGAATTTTAGGTTGATAGGTTTTTTGGTTTATATTGGTTTGATTTGCTTCTTTTCATTTGGTAGTCTAAAGATGTTTCATGGTTGTCTCATTTACATATTTATGATGTTTCTGATATAGGCATCTGTGATTTTTGTTTTTTGTTTTTTTATTTCTTGGTACAAGGGATTAAACTCAGGGGCACTTAACCACCGAACCACATCCCCAGCCCTTTTTATATTTTATTAGAAACTGTGTCTGGACCTTGATAATTTGCTGAGGCTGGGTTTGAACTCAAGATCCTCCTGATTTTCTGGGATCACAGGTGTGTGCCACTGTGACTGCACATCTATGATTTTTAACATAGTTCCTCTATATGCTTTGTGTCTTTTTTGCAAGGAGTAGGGGAGGGTGTTTGATTACTTGTAAGATTTTCTGTTTCAGCAATCTGATTAGATATGCTTCATTATAATTTCCTTTGTATTTATCATGATTGAGTTCATTAAGTTTCTTGGATCTTTGTATTTATAGTTTTCAACAAATTAGGAATTTTTCAGTTACATTTCTTCAAATGTTTTCTTAGCTTCCTTTTTTCTGGGACTCATGGTAGACTGATATTCTTCCATAGGTTATCCAGTCTTTATTAATCTTTTTTAATTTCTATATTTCTACTTTAAGTTTGCTTATCTTTATTTTTGTAATGTCTAATCGACTATTAAAAGCATCTAGTGCATCTGGTGAAAGTTTCTTTTCCAGATCAAGGAAATTCCATTTGATTCATTTCTCTCTTAATTATTCTAATATCTACAATTAAATCTTAAACCTGTTTTTTGTTTTTCCTTTTTCAGTGCTGGGGACTGAACCCATGGCCTCATTAAGCACATGCTGTAACCACTGGGCTATATTCCCAGCCCTAATTCTTGAGCTTATTTATAATATCTGCTCTAAAGTTGTTGTCAGGTAGCTCCATTATCCCTGTTATTCTTGGACTGTTTCTGTTGACTAGTTTCTGTTTCATCTCATGGGGTATACTTTCCTTGTTTAGCATACTTAGTAATTTTTTTTATTGGATGGTAGACAAAGATTAGGCTGTTGAATGTCTGGATTTATGTATGTCTTGATAGACAACTTTTGGTAGAGTAACTTGATTCTATGGAAGCTTTTAAAAATCCTATATGATGACAGGTAATAAAGCAGCCTTTACTCAACATCTAGTTTAGCCCTACTATTAAGATGTATCTGATTGCTTCAGAGTTCTATCAAGGTCTCCACTCAGGCTGGCTATAGAGTTCAAACTTCTCAATCCTATGTGAGTTGTGAAAATAATTCCTCTTCTGGTGCCTTGGAAAGTTTTTTTTTTTTTTAGCCAACCATAATGAAGTTTCACCCGACATGTGCATATCTTACATTTAGCCCTATGCAGATTTCTAGAGTTTTACTTTTTAATGTACTCTTCCTTATAAATTCTAGCTAGCCCTGTCTTTCTGACTCTCATTTCTCAATTTAGAAACACCATCATAATCTGTATAGATTTATCATTTCTTTCCTGTTGTCCAGAAATTACTTGTAGAAATAAAACTGAGCCAATTTCAGGATTAATTACTTGTAGAAATAAAACTGAGCCAATTTCAGGATTTACCTTTGTTTCCCTTTTCCTAAGGATTTCTTTCCTTATGCCACTAGTTTCCTGGTGCCTTAAAATAGTTATTCTTGACATTTTGGTCTGGTTTTATATTGTTTATGGTTGGTGGGCAAGTATAAAATCAATTGTTCTGTCATAGCCAGATGAAGGAATACTGTTATTTCTAATTCAACACTATTGCTTACCCAACAGGCTGAAGTTAAAAATGATCCTTTTTTTTTTTTTTTTTTGCCAAAGGATGATTATTATTTACAGTTAATGAAAAGCCTGTATTTTACTTTTTTTAACTTTATCATCTGTTGTTATAGATGTATCTCAAGATAATTATATGTAAGTTGCTTATTCTTTATTTTTTTAAAATTTATATATAACCACGGAATGCATTATATTTTTTATTACATATATAGAGCACAATTTTTCATATCTCTGGTTGTATACATAGTATGTTCACACCATATTCTTTATTCTTTATGACTAGGTAGTGTAGCCAATCAAGTATTTCACCCAGTAATGTTTGACAAGTGCATTCAGATTCTAAAAAAGAGCTGGCCTCAGGAATCTAACTTGAATCGAAAAAGAAAGAAAGAGCAACCTAAAAGCTCTCAGGCTAATCCAAGGGGGAACAGAAAAAGAGGAAAGCCACTCAGGAAAGAGGATACTGAGGTAAGAAGTAAGTGGAATAATAAAATGTATTTATACAAAAACAAGATTTTCATCATGATTATAACCAAAAGATCTTAAAACTATCATCTGCTATCCTCTATGAGTTGAGGTTGCCTCTTAGGCTTTGTATAGTACTGACGTCATATTTCTGCCTTGTCATCTTTTACCCTCATCATCATCTTTCCATAGGCTTATTCCCAAGTGTGCTTGGCAGCGTGCTAACTGGTATAATTTTTGCATTATCTTAACTGTCATTAGAGAGGGTAGTTGAAGTATCCCAAGGACTCATGTTCATGAAAATAAAATAGCATGATTTCCAAATTCTATATGACAAAATAGGATGGTAGCATTTACTGACATCAAAACATCTTAGAAACACAAGATTTTTCATTGACAAAAAATAGAGAGGTAAGAAACTCCTATAGTAGTCATCCAGTTCAGTGATTACCGCTTGACCATGGAGACCTGATCAAAGTCACATCACATCAGCAACTCAGCTACTGCCTGGAGTTTAGCTGGCCTTGATTTGGATAAAGTAAAAGGCATGGGACAAAGTATTAGGCATTACTAAACAGTCACTTATACATTTTTTGCTAATCCAGATAGATGAAATCATAGAAGAAGAAGAAGATGATGAAGAGAATATTTATTATTCTGCCCGGGACCTTTCTCAAATTCAAAATGCCATTTTTCAACTTTTGAAGAATTTTTTAAGACTTCTGCCCAAGTTTTCCCTCAAAGAAAAGCCACAGTGTGTACAGACTTGTATAGAGGCAAGTCAAAATCCAAATAATTTTAATTTGAAAGGTATAGATCATAACTGATAATTTGTAGAGTAAGAAAAATTATACCTTTTCTTGATATTTCTCTTCCAGGTCTTTGTCATATTAACTAATTTTGAGCCAGTTCTTCATGAATTTAATGTTTCACAAGCCAGGTGAGCCATTAAATCTTTCAGTGCTACAATTTAAATATTGTATAAAAATTTTGATCCAACAGAAGTATAGGTGCTATTTTATTCTAATTGGAGTATGGGTAGAACTTATTCATTTAAATACTAATTATAGATGAGCCCTGAGAGAGTACACACCTCTAGTCCCAGCTACATAAAAGGCTGAGGCAGGAGGATTGCGTGACTCCAGGAGTTCAAAGTCAGGCAACAGAGTAAGACTATATCTCAAAAAAAATAAATAAGTAAAATAAAAAATACTAATAAAACAAGGCTTATAGGGTCAAGGAATATTTCTAGTGAAATCTTGTCTTTTAACCATTGTTTTGCCTTTTTTCTTTAGAAACCTTAACCAAGCAAAGTACATTCCAGAACTGGCTTATTGTGGATTGTATTTGCTATGTTCCCCAATTCATGGAGAAGGAGATAAGGTAAAGGAGAGAAGGATTTAATTTAGCTACTAGTTGTATTGAAAGAAGGCAAATCACATAATGGAAAGGTGTTAAAAAAAATTGATAGCTGGATGTGATGGCACATGCCCATAATCCCAGCTACAAGGTAGGCTGATGCCAGAGGATAATGGGTTTGAGGCCAGTCTGGGCAACTTATGGAAACCCTGTCTAAAATAAAATTTTAAAAAGTGCTGGGGAAATAGCTCAGTAGTAGAACACCTTTGGGTTCAGTCCCCAATACAAGCATTCAGTGGCTGAGTGCATGGCCCTTGGTTCAATTCTCAATACCACCAAAGAAAAAAATCCTGGTTTCACTCCCCAAGATTTCAGGTTCCTATAGTCAATTGCAGGGAAGAAGAAGGATGAGCATGGTGAGTATGGCACAATAAGATTTCTTTGTGTGTTTGTGGTACTGGGGATTGAACCCAGGGGCACTGTAACACCAACACCGAGCTACATCCCCAACAGCCAAAAATTTTCAGACATTTTGTTTCAGTTTTACGGTTGTTCACGGTAGTAGGAGGGCAAGTATAAAATCAGTTACTCTGTCATGGCCAGATAAGGAAATACTGTTTTTTCTAATTCAACATTGTTGCTCACTCCTAAGCTAAAGTTGAAAATGATACTTTTTTGCTGAATGTCTTAAATCTAACTAAATTGCCAAGGCTGACCTCTAACTTGTGATGGCCCTGCAGTCATCCTCCTGAGTTGTTAGGATTACGGGTCTGCACCACTATGTCTGGCTTTATTAAGATACTTAGAGAAAGACACTACATTTTATATATGTTGTAATTATTCTATTTTATTGTGAAGTGTTCTTGTTAATTCTCTTAATATGCCTAATTTATAAGCTAAACTTTATCATAGGTATATACACGTAGGAAAAAACCTAGTATACAGTATAGGGTTTAATATTAAACAGTTTCAGGCATCCACCAGGGGTCTTGGTATATATCCTCTGTGAATAATGGTCAACTGCTGCAATACCATTTTAATTTACTAGATCATCTGCAAGAACTTCTATTACTTGTAAGATAAAAACTAGCACTATTTCTGTTTGCTGTCCAGTTTCATTGTCAAGTTTATATCCAATATATTTGATAGCTTCAGGAAAGGTTTCAGACAAAAACAAATGGTTCTGGTGTGAATTAAGTAGGAAGAACAGATAAACTGCTGCACAGTTACTAGTACAGAAATATTCATCAAATTGTTTTAAAAAGAATAGACAGAATTTTCAAGTTTCCCTTGTCAATTCATGTGTGTTCAGTATATCTATTATTATTTGTATTATTTTAATTGATATTCTACAGAAATTTTATAGGAGTTCGTAATGATATCTGTATTCCGCCCCCTAAATTACCTCAGTAGTTTTGCCAATAAGCATCATAGTTAGGGTAATCATTAAGTCACAGGACTTTGATCTATCACACCTTCCCCCCGCCACACCCAGTTTTCTGTTCTAAGTCCTGTGACTTTTAGTGGCTATCATATGGTTAACTGAGGCAGTATGTGGTGGGTAAAAACATTTTGGGGAGTGCTTGGAGTTCTACCTATCTGTGTTCAAATTCTGACTCCACTACTTATTAACTACATATCCTTGTATGAGTTACTCAACCTTGTGAAAGCTTGAGGTTTGTCATAGGATTAAATGAAATTAAGCATGCCAAACAATGAGCAAAATGTCTGTTTAGAGACCTTTCAGTGTTTTATAATTTATTATATGTCATTTCTTTGAAATTTAACTGTAGATGTAATTCAGAGAAGTATTTTTAATTTTCATGCCCTTTTTAACATTTTAAAAGATAAAATAAATAGGAAATGCATCCTTTTAGGTCCACTGTATCTCTACAAATGGTGTGTCTTTTAAATTGTGATAATATTGACTTGAGGTTAGGCAACTTGGTTTTAGCCTGATCTTTAATTACTTGTCCTTGGACAACCCACCTTTGGAGTTTCTTTTGTTATCTGTAAAGTGGGAACTATACATTGTCCTGCTTACCTCATGGAGTTGTTGAGAAGCTTAAAACTAAATACAGTAAAGTCTAGTTATATATATGAAAGGGCTTAATGCAACACCTATCACATACTTAGTTTTGCAGTAAATGTTTTATTTGCCAGGTGAAAAAATTATATGCAATGATATCTTGAAAGGTGCTTTGTAAACTTCAAGTAAAATATAAGTATAAGGTATTCTCTCCCCACTTTTTAATGAGGGGATTTTAATAGTATTGTTTACTATTTATAATTGGCAGTTCTCCTCTTGCCCTAAATTCTGGGTTATAATATGCAGGGAATGGGGAGAGAAACTAGAACAAGTTCTTATTGTTAACTTAAAGCAGTTCTTTCAAAGTATTTACATTGTTCATTTATTGAATAGCTAATTACCTAAGAAATATATCCCCAGTGTTCAGCCAGAAATTCTTTTAACTCTGCCTCTTTTTAGATGGCTCAAAATGGTTTACTTTAGTCTATATACTACTTTTGAGGCTCTTGGACTCTCTTGTATCTTAAATTGACTTTTCTTTTCTCTTCTAGGTTATTGGTAGCATTTTCCATCAAATGCTAAATGTAATATTGATGTCAGAAGTAAAAGGATCCCATCATGCCCCCCTTACTATTACATCACAAGTCATTAATCGTAGAAACCAAGCAATCCAGTTTATCAGGTGAAGCACACAAATGTTGAATTTTTACTCTCTATCACATTCCCTCAGTTATCTGGGCCCTGCACTAACATAATTTCTGACATTTTTTATGGAGTTGGAATATGTATCCCAGTGGTAGTTTTATGAGTCAAAATAATTTAGTTCTTGTGGTCTTTATCACTGCCTCTGCATTTTAGAGATAGACAACCTATAATCTTGGGTCAGAGCCATCCTCTAGGTTAATTCCAGTCATCCGTGTGATCAATTGCTAAGAAAGGACAATTGCCTCCTTTTCTATCATTTTTGTTTGTGTTCACCTCTGCAACAGAAAAGGAAGTTGGACTCCTTCTTCATTTCTGTTTCTAGTCTTTTTGCTTTTGTTCTTCTCCCATTTTCCCCTTTTTCTTCTAATTTTTCTATTCCCCTCTTCCTACAGAAGATAGTTCCTGAAGGAAAAAAAGTAAATTGCTTTTACTTCCTTAGCAAAAATTGAAAGACTGCTTTTCTTCCCACAAATCACTCAACTCTGCTTAAAATTTCCATCATTAACTTTATTGGGAAAGATATGTTTGCTCTGTCCTTGGCTTTTTTTTTCCTTCCTTCCTTATTTCTATTATAGCATGGAAATGCAGAAGAGAAGTGGTATGTGCACATGAAAGTTTTACATACCTACAGGTGTGTGGTGTGGTTGGAGATGTGGTATGTAGATGGTATCTGGTCACTGAGCAAATGTCCCTCACTAAGGACTTATGTAAATATTAAATAACTGTTTTAAAAGGAAGCACTGTCACTTTGGATTTGATAGTTTTTACAGTTCATCATGTTTCCAGTTATAATAATACTCATAATAAACTTAATGCTAAAAGTGGATCAAGTCTGGGCATTACAGTAATTTCTTTTGAAGAAGTAATGTTACAATTGCATTAAAGTATCAGCATTTCATTTAGCTGCCACAAGGTGGTACTGTGTCTTAGTCTGTTCTTACATTTACCCTAAAAGGATATAGGATATATTTTACATCTTAATATGAAATTTAATAATTAGTCAAAAGAGTTTTATGAAGATTTCATTTTTTACTCTTCCGTGACAGTTCAGCTTCTCAGCAGCAGCTCTCTTAAGCAGTGCATAGGAAGTCCTTGACAGTTTTGTGCTGATATAATATAGTTTTAAAAAATATATATATATATAAAGTGTATATATGTTAAGTATATATAGTATATACATTTCCTTAAGATATATCTTTATTCTTTATTTTACTGAAATAGTTCTTATAATATGGGAGTAGATTATTTTTAATGTATAAGATTGTTTTTAATATTTGAGATTTCTAATAATTTTTGAGGACAGAGTCAAAGGAAATAACTATTATGTTTTGAAAAAGAGGCATATTATAAGCAGTTGGTATGTTTTCTTTTAAATAGCTCACTTGTGGATGAACTAAAAGAAAGTATATTTCCAGTCCTTCGTATTTTATTGCAGCACATCTGTGCCAAGGTATCATTTGCATTACTACTAGTAGCAAAAGTAATAGTAATAATAGTAATATTATAATAATATGTAAGTACATAACTATTAGGAGGTGTGTGCCTGTATTTCTTCTTGGGAATGAGTAGTTTTATTTAATACTTGATGTTTCCCAAAACAGTGTTTTGTTTTGTTTTGTTTTTCAAAAAAATAAGCTTTATATTTTAGAAAATATTAAACACAGAAACAGAGTTGTATGATAATCCACCAAATAAAACAAAACCCATTTTTACCAATTTTGTGTTATTTGTTTATTTCTCCCCAACATATTTTTGGAGTAAATTCCATCATATCTTTTCACTCATAATATTTCACATGTATACTCTGTAGGAATATAACCTAAACAAAACAGTAATTCTCTAATATTATCCACTGTCAAGTTAATGTTCATTTCCATGAGTATCTTAAATTTATGTGACTGTTTTGACAAATGATTCTTAGTTTGAACCCTATGGGCCCTGGAGATCCATAGACTCTTAAATTGTATACTAAATTTGTATTTGCATTTTCCTAGAGAGAGGATTTATGGTTTAATTTTCAAATGGGCCTGAAACCTAAAATTTATAAGTCATTTACCTAACACTTAAAGATTATTCAACTAGCTATTCTCACTAATGTTCAACTTGTATTACAACATGTGTTTCACTTGTCCTATAGGAGGTTATTAGCTAGACAACTTTTCTCTTTCTGTGTTTCAGGTGATAGATAAATCAGAGTATCGCACTTCTGCAGCTCAGTCCCTGGTTCAGCTGCTCAGTAAACTTCCTTCTTCAGATTATGCTACATTCATTGCCTGGCTTTACAAATACTCACGAAGTTCTAAGGTAGGCGATATGTCTACATAAAATCCTGGGTTCTGGCTCTGCAAACCTCTAATGACAGCCAGATCTGAATAAAGAAAGATTTCTTTGGTTCTCCTACTGATGGTAATTCTTATGATTTTACTTTACCAGATCCCACATCGGGTTTTTACTCTTGATGTTGTCTTGGCTCTCTTAGAGCTGCCTGAAAGAGAGATAGATGGCACTCTCTCCTTGGAGCATCAGAAGTTCCTTAAGCACAAATTCTTGGTGCAAGAAATTATGTTTGATCGTTGTTTAGACAAGGCACCTACTGTCCGTAGCAAAGCACTGTCCAGCTTTGCACATTGTTTGGAGTTGTCCATTAGCAATGCATCAGAGAGTGTATTGGAGCTCCTCATTAACAGTAAGTAGGAGAGGCTGAGGGCATATCTCAGTGGTAGAGTATATGCCTAACATGTTCAAGGCCCTGGCTTCAAACCAAAGCACCATTAAAAAAGGGGAAAAAAAAAAAGAATCAAGAAATGGACTGCAAAATGATCATTCTTTGTTATGGCAAAAATAATGGATCTGATATGATTAAATTTCACTTTCATAAATCATTTTGAGTATATTTGGGGGTAGGGGTGTTGGGAATGGAATCTAGGGCCTTACACTTGCTAGGCATGTGCTCTGCTACTTTTCTGTACCTCCAGCTTCAAATGACTTTTAAAATAGGGAGGCCTGATTAATTTTAAAGTTCTTTGTAAAGAATGTCATATATTCATATTTTAGAGGTAAAGTTGTTGTCTGCCTTTCCAGTTACTTTTCGGTATGGGGCATTGCATTATAGGGCCATATGTTCCCTTCTAGGAAACATTATCAATTGTCAGCTATTTAGAATACATTGCTTTGTCTTTAGGTCTGATTATCTTACATTTGATTTCTCTATGGATTCTTACTCAGGGTTCATGACACTTTTTCCCTGTTATGTATCTGCTTATTTTTAGGTCCGATAGTTTCACAACTAGGGACTCATACTGGTACCTTACTGAGAAATTCATCAGGTAATATATCAATATATTTTTAAATATTAATAATTGTTTTTAAAGACTTGCTAAACATTTGAAATATTTTTTCTGCCACCATATTTACCTGTTTTAATGTTGTACTTTGCTTCTTTATCAAAGAAGTTCATTTCAGTAATAAGTAACTTAAGTGAGGAACATGTCTTGCTGATACTATTAAAAATGTAACAGGTTTTTTCCTTAAGTAGTGTAATTTTTTTTTCTAGCTTTTTCCTACCAGAAACAGACAATTAACCCTTCTGAACCCTCAGGGGAGTCGAACATAAACAATAGTGGTGAAGTTGGATCTAGAGGTATGTCAGATTTTATCATTATCAAATGGATAGTACTAAAAATTTTTAATTTTTTTCTTATTTACTCTTAAGAATTAAGACACTTCCTTAAAAGTAAAATAATCTCTATTTTATCCTTAATTGATGCCTTTGTACTATACTGTATTTCACTTTAAGATGTAGAATAAAGTACTTCCTAGTTATCATGTACTAAACCCCAGTGTACTGTAACACTACAGAGAACATTAGCAAATATTTTAATTTCTTATTAAAATAGAGTGTTGTGTTGTGACACACGTCTGAAATCCTAACATTTTGGGATGCTGAGTCAGGAGAATCATAAGTTCAAAGCCAACCTCGGGAAAAACAAGGTGCTAAGCAACTCAGTGAGACCTGTCTCTAAATAAAATACAAAATAGAGCTGGGTCTGGGGCTCAGTAATTGAGTGCCCCTGATATCTGGGGTAAACCTCCATTCCCCCGCCCACCTGCCCCTGAAAAAAATGTTACAAACTCTTGGGATTGCTGGTCAAAAAAAGAACTAGTTACTAGGGAATGTTCAATAGAGATTACATTTGTGTTTGGGGAAAGGTCACCACAAAGAAGGGGGAAAGACAAAACAATACCTGATCCTGTTTCTTTTGTCATTCCAGAATCCAATTAATAAGTTATTGTGCTGTGAACATTTTTTAAAATTCTTTACATTTTTTTATTTGTTCTAATTAGTTAGTTATATATGACAGTAGAATACATTTTGACACTTCATACGTAAATGGTGTATAACTTCTCATCTTCTGGTTGTACATGATGTAGAATTACACAAATGCTATGATCATTCTTCTGTAAGTTTAGTGTAGACACACACTGAAGTGGAACTGCTGGGTCATGTAGCTATGTTTGACATTTTGAGGAACTGTAACTTTTTGTAATAGCTATACCATAATTGCAGTGAGTAATATGTGAAACCCAGGGTGCTTTACCACTGAGCTATGTCCCTAGCCCTTTTCATGTTTTATTTTGAGACAGAATCTTGCTAGATTGCTGAGACTGTTGATTTTACAATCCTCCCGCATTAGCCTCCTAAGTTACTAGGATTACAGGAATGTATCACCACCGTAACTAAGTCAAATATTTGATTTTTGAATATTCTTTTCTGTGGGTTGTATTTTCACTTTCTTCATAGTGTTATTTGAGGCACAAAACATTTAATTTTTAAATTCAATTTATTTATTTTTTCTTATGCTTTGCATGTCACAGCTAAAAAAAAAAAATTACCTAATCAAAGTCGTAAAGATTTACTTACTCCTCCTCTTCTAAGAGTTTCATAATTTTAGTTCTCATAATTAGGTCTTTGATCAATTTTGAATTAATTTTTGCATGTGTGATGATATTGTTTCATTCTTTGCATGTAAGTATCCAGTTGACATAGTACTACTTGTTTGAAAGATGATGTTATTGGCAACTTTGTCAAAAATAAGTTTATCAGAGATGTGTGAGTTTATTTCTGTACTCAATATTATACCATTGATCTAATATCTGTTTGCATGCCAGTACCACCTTGCATTAATTACTGTTGTATTATAGTGCAGAAGAGGAAAATTAATATTTTCCTCAACCCTCATGAGTTTTCAGTTGGAATGAATCCATGAAACAAAAGATAGATTGATGAGAAACTGAGAAATCTTAATGGGAAGTAACTCAAAGCAGTGGCTTAAACTCTACTTACCTCACCCCTTCAACAACAAGCAATTAATTTGTGGGAAAATACAGTGGGGAGGGGGGATGCAGTTTTAGGTTTGTTTGCAGATTCCTTTGGTGCTGCCTTTGGGCTATAAAAATCCAGAGTTGTCTCCAGTAGAAGAAAGTTTATATCCTTTCTTTGTACAGAAAACAGAAAGGATAAACAAAGGTTTTCCTCTGTTTTTTTTGAACTGGGGATTGAACTCAGGGGCACTCAACTACTAAGCCACATCCCCAAAGATTTACTCACAATCTATTTTGTATTTTATTTAGAGACATGGTCTCACTAAGTTGCTTAGCGCCTCACTGTTGCTGAGGCTAGCTTTGAACTCTTGATCCTCCTGCCTCAGCCTTTTAAGCCGCTGGGATTAGAGGGGTGCACCATTGTGCCCGACTTGTTTAATGCTTCTTGATTGCCTTTACCTCAAAAATTTTTGTTTCATGAGTCATTAAGGTGCTGATTTCCTTCAATAATAATTCTTGAAATCAGAAAGTATAAGTTCTCCATATTTGTTCTTTTTCAAAATTGATAATTAGGGTCCCTCATATTTCTATACAAAATTTAGGATCAATTTTCAATTTCCACAAAACATGCCATCTTATATTTTCAAAGGGATTGATCTGTAGATCACTTGGGACTATTGCCATCTTACTGTGATAAGTCCTCTATTTCTTGAAGATTGGATTTCTCATTGTTTGGGTCTTTAGTTTGTTTCAGTGTTTTTTTTGTTGTTGTTTTCATTTGAGCAACTCTTTAAATTTAATTCCATGTATTTTGCTCTTTTTGTTACTATTATAAATAAAATTGCTCTTTTTATTTTAAATTGTTCATTGTTTTTACAAATGATTTTTTTGATTATTGATATTGTATCCTACAATATGCTTACCTTGTTATTAGCTCTAATATTTGTGTGTGTGCGTGTGTATGTGTTTGTGTATATATTCTTAGGATTTTCAATATAGAACATCAAGTCTCCTATGAATAGTGATAATTTTGCTTCTTCCTTTCTAATCTTGTTGCCTTTTGTTTCTTTTTCTTACCTATTTGCTGTAAGTAAACTCCATAGTACAGTGTTTCATAGAGAAAGGAAGCATAGACATCTTGGTTTTTCCATCTTGGTATTTGAGGAAAGCTTTTGGTCTTCACCATTGAATATGATGCTAGCAATGTTTTCCTCCTCCCTTCCCCCGGGATAATCAGTATGAGGAAGTTTCTTTTTATTCCAAGTTTGTTGAACATTTTTATAATAAAAAGTGTTTAGGTTTTGCAAATGCCTTTTCTGCATCTATCAAGATGATCGTGTAGTTTTGTCCTTTATTCTGTTACTATCACTTTTATGTCATTAGATTTTCACACATAGATTCAATATTTCATTCCTTGCACAAATCCAAAGAATGGTGTATGATACTTTTGTATCCTGATGGATTTGATTTCCAGTATTTTGTTTAGAATTTTAGTGTTTGTTTTTATAAGGGATATTATTCCCTTGTTTTCTTGAGAAGTCTATGTCTGTTTTGCTGTCATAGCAGTACTGTCCTAGTATGAGGTAGGAAAGTATATTCTTCTCTTTTACCTTTTGAATAACTTGTGAAAGATTTGTGTTCATTTTTATAATTTGGTAGAATTCTACAGTAAAACCATCTGTTTCTTGGCTTTTGTATATGTGCAGTATGAAATTTTTTGATGACCAGTTCAGTCTCTTTACTTGTTACAGGTATATTCAAATTTTCTATTTTTTTAAGTCAGTTTTGTAGTTTATACCTTTCTAGAAGTATGTAATTCTATATTTTATTTTTTAAGGTGCCTTCTTATATATCTGCAGTTCCCAAAGTGTGGTTTGGGGGTCCTGAGGAATAACTAAGCCTTTTCCTAAGCCTCTTCCAGGGGGCCTTGAAATGAATACTTTGTTCATAATAATATCAAGACATCTTTGACTTTCCACACCATGATTTTCTTGCAAGTGTAAATTGGAGTTTTCCTGAGGTCCTGAGATGTGTGAAATCATGACAAACAGAAGTGCAAATCCAGCTGGCTTTTATTAAACCAAACATTAAAGACTTTACAAAAATGTAAAACATTGCCACTCTTTTCATTTTTTTTGTCTTAGTTTTATTTTGGAAAATAAGAGTTATTTTTCATTTTAAAAGTGCATGTCTTACTATTTTGAAACAAATTTTAAAGTCCAGGCACGGTGGCTCACCCCTGTAATCCCAGCAATTCAGAAGTCTGAGGCAGGAGGATTGTAAGTTCAAGGCAATTTAGCAAGACCCTGTCTCAAAATTTAAAAATAAAAAGGGCTGGGAATGTAGCTCAGTGGTAAAGTGCCCCTGGGTTTAAACAAAACAAAACAAAGCATTTTAAATGTTTTTATAATTCTCAATTTAAATTTCTAACTTATTAAAAATTATAATTCACATTATAAAAAGTTCTTTGGCATCTTTAGCAATTTAAGTGTGGAAAGTTTAAAGTGACTGTTATATATTTATATCTCATTGAATTTTTTAAAATAACCCTATGGGTTAGAGAACCCTGTTTACAGCTAAACAAAATAGAAAAGCTAAATAATTTTTAGAGGTAAGTTCCATAAGCTAATTGAGAGAGTTTTTAGGAGGAGTGTATTTTCTCATTATTGGGTGGTGAAATGTTAGATAGCATCCTGTATTTTTCAGGAATAATTTTTGATGTTTCCTCAACAGAAAGATGTGTTATGGCAATGTTGAGAAAGAGAATCAGGGACGAGAAGACAAATGTCAGGAAGTCTGCGATTCAGGTGGAGATTTTTCTATGCCTTTAAAAAAATACTCTTTGTAAGCACTAAAAACTTGGAAATACAAAGCAATATTTTTAAAACTTCAAGGCCATATTTATTACTTAACTTGATTTTTGTTATAGATTAATTGTACAGAAGAATTATCTGCTTTTAAGCTTTTTTATTGGTTGTTAGCTTTTTGAAAAATCACAAATTTGTATCTATAATTTGTTTTGTTTAGATTCTTAATCTGGGAACCCGCTGGATGAATTTCCATAGGTTTGTAAAATTGATGGAAATTTTTAAAAATTTTATAAATGTAAAAATTTTTGTCTGGAGAGGGGCCTTAGCTTTCTTTCATCAGATTGAAAAGTTGCGATGCTGTAGGGAACAGGGATGGATTGATACATGACTCTCAAAATGTTAAGAATCACATTTTTTAAGTATCCCTTGTCTTTGGTTTTTCTATACTTATGCAATAATCATCACTTCTTATTGTTTATATGTCTTCAGGTATTAGTGAATATTTTGAAACACTCTGACATCTTGGGTATGGAGGAGGACTTGTTGACTCTACAGGACCTCTGTCGGGACCCCGCAGTATCTGTCCGGAAGCAGGCCCTACAATCTCTTACTGAACTTCTTATGGTGAGAGGCAAAGCATTATGTATCTAATGCATGGTATTTTACATTAAAAGTAATTCTAGTGCTGGAGGCATAGCTTAGTGGTAGAGTATATATTTTTCATGTTTAAAACCCCTGGGTTCAATCCCCAGCACAAAACAAACAAACAACAGCAACAAATAAAAAACAGTGATTCTGCATAATAATGGCCTGTTTCTAATGTATAGTTGACTTGGTAGAAACTACTGTATAGTGTAAAAGAGATAATCTTTCAGTCTTACAATTATATATGATAGACTGTGCTTCCTATTAAATATAATTAGGAATTACTGCTGAATTATAATGCATTTTCTTGAATTCATTTTAAATCTCAGATAGGAAAAAAGAGTTTCTCAGGATGAATTTGGTTAAGCTAGAGGCCAAGATTAATTTTTGTCAATTAAGATGTATGTAAATGATACTGCTAAAAACAGGTCCATTAATTCTATAATTTGCTTCTGCCAACTAATAGGCTATTCAGAAGTTTAAAACCATATTTATTTATTTCATGAGAGAAGTCTTTAAGAAATCCATATTTTTACTTTTTCTATCAGTATTTAATTATTCCTTGGGATAAAATAAGTTTAAAATATCAGTATGTACTAGTTTATAATAAGCTGGAGATTGAACTTTTAGACTTTTAATAGCATCAGACTTTCTAATATATAATTTTTTAATCCTTAGGCCCAACCTAGATGTGTCCTGATTCAGAAAGCCTGGCTGATGGGGGTCATCCCGGTGGTGATGGACTGTGAGAGCACTGTGCAGGAGAAGGCCCTGGAGTGCCTGGACCAGCTCCTGTTGCAGAATATTAAGCATCACAGTAAATTTCATGGGGAGGATGACAACCAAGTACTCGCTTGGTCACTTCTTGCCCTCCTCACTACAGAAAGCCAGGAACTAAGGTATGTTAACTATATGATTTTTGCTTCTCATAGAAGGCTATATGACTTTTTAATAATAAATTTTTCCATTGCAAGTATTTTGGCATTTTTGTGGTGACTGTTTTTGTGTCACATTTGATTGCTTTCTTTGCTTCCCTCTGTCTCCTTTTCAATTTGATCTGGTATTTAAATATCTGTTACATAACATTGATGGATGCATCATATTAGTACCTTTCCCTAATATGATAATAACCCTAATACTGGTTATTATGAAAAATGACTTACAAATTAAACTTTTTGTAACATTTTATTGGATTGGTGGACTTAGTAACATTGCAATACTTTTTCCATTTGATAATATTTATTGAGCTTATACTACATATAGTGAACATTTTGTTAAGGGTGCATGCATAATGATACATTTTAATCTGTATTGTAGTCATCTTATAATTGATTCGTGTGTGAGCTATCTTGGTTGCTTTTTTCTTTTTCTTGTATTTCTTTATCATTCCACGAATATTTCCCTACTTTTTACATATAGTTATGGAAGAATAATACAATAGAAAGAGTAATAGAATTGAGTGTCATAAAATACCACTCCGTGGCCGTGGCAAATTACTACTTCTTTCAGGGCCTTGATTTCCTCATTTGCAAGAGCAGCCAGTTGAATTGCATAAAGTCTCTTTTTATTCTCTTTTGTTCTATTTATTTATTTATTCTTTTTATTCTATTTTATTCTTTATGACTAAAAAAACATTCAGTAAATATTTTCTCACTACCAACTAGGTGGCTTTACTGAGGTTTCCTAGAAGGGAGGGATTTAACCAGCAATAGAATCAGCTGATTTTTGTTGTTGTTGTTGTTGTTGTAGGGCTATATTATTATGCACACCCAATGTAGTAAAATTTCACTGTAAAATGATTAAAAGTAGAATTAGTTTTTCACACAAACACAAAAAGAAGTCTATGATAGCTCAAGAGACACTTTTGGGAGGTTTATTCCATTTTTTTCTTTTTTTCAACATTTTATGTCTCAGTGTATGCATAGAGGTACATAGAAAATTAAACAAACCATTTTACAAAGAAAATATACCCATGTAACTACTATCTAGGTCTAGAAATAGATCATTGTTGGGCCCAAGAAGTACCCTCAATCTCCTTCCAGCCAGCCTCCTTCTCTCTTCCTTAGGGGGGAGCTACTCTTGTGATTTTTAACACCACATATTACTTTGCTTTATTCTTTTTTTTTTTTTTTAAAGAGAGTGAGAGAGGAGAGAGAGAGAGAGAATTTTTTTAATATTCATTTTTTAGTTCTCGGCGGACACAACATCTTTGTTGGTATGTGGTGCTGAGGATCGAACCCAGGCCGCACACACGCCAGGCGAGCGCGCTACTGCTTGAGCCACATCCCCAGCCCCTACTTTGCTTTATTCTTGAACTTTATATAAATGGAATTCTGTGGTATGTCTCTTGTGAGTCTAGTTCCTTTCATTCAGCATAATGTAAAAATCATTCAGATTATTATGTTGATCATTCATTTTAATTCCTGGACACACACACACAAATACACATAAGTGTGATATTTGTGACTGAAACACAATCAAATTTATGTTGTGAACATTCATATACATATCTTTATATATACACATCTATTGGGTATATATGTAGGAAATTTATTGTTAAATAAATAATGTTTGTATTCATCTTTAAAACTGCTAGAATTTTCCAGAATGGTCATTGCAATTTACATTTTTACTATTAATGTATTTCAGTTGTTCTGTGTCTCAAACAGCATTTTGAATTTTTTTTTCTTTTGGTGAGTGAAATCGGTATTTCATTGTCTTCAGTTTATACTCCATGTTGACTAATGAGATTGAGTCTTTTTTTATGTGGATTACCACTTAAACATTCATATTTGTGAATTACCTGTTAAGGTCTCTTGTCTTAGTTTTTATTGGATTGTTACTCTTTTGCTTATTCATCTGAAAGTGTTCATTACATTTTCAGTATACAAGCTTATATATTGCACATGTCTTCTCCCACTCTATGGTTTACCTTTTTACTCTTTACTACTTTTTTTTTTTTTTTTTTTGGTGGTATAGATTAAACCCAGGGCTTCACGCATGCTAAATGCATTCTCTACTCTTTTGATTGTGTTTAGTCTGTGATTGGTTTTCTTTGTGATTAGCATATCATCATTTTATTGGTTTTTATTTGTGGTTCAAATTATTAACACGTTGTACAGATTAGTGGAATTCACTGTGATATTTCTATACATGCATATGTTGTGCATTGATCAAGTCCTACTGATCATTTCTTCTTCTACCCTCTCTCTTTCCTTCACCTTCCTACCCTATTCCTCCTACCTCAGTTCCTAATAATCCCTCTTCTACTTTTGGGTTTCTTTCTCTCTTACTTCCTTCTTTTTATTTATTTATTTTTGTTTGTTTTGTTTTGTTTGCACATATCAGAAAAAAATGCAGTATTTGTCTTTATATGGGTGTCTATTTTGCTTAACATGATGTTCTCTAGTTCTATCCATTTTATTGCAAATGACAGGATTTCACTCTTTTTATGGCTGAATAATACTTCCTTTGTATATACACTATTTTCTCTATCCAGTTATCTGTTAATGGACACCTAGGATGATTTCATAGCTTAGCTATTATAAATAGTACCACAGTAAACATGGGGATGCAGGTATCTCTTTTTTCTTTGCTGACTTCATTTCCTTCTGATATATGCCCAGGAGTGAGAGAGTTTGATCACATTTGATCATATGATCTATTTTTAGTTTTTTGAGAAACCTCTATACTGTTTTCCATAGTGGTTGTAAAGTCTTTTCCTACCATATATTTGTGTAAATATTTTCTTACATAATCCCTTAGAAGTCTGTTATATTTTTCTTTTCCCTTTCACTGTTAGATCTTTAAAATTTATCTGGTATTGAATTTTGTATACCATATAATTAGGGATCAAATTTCAAGTCTTTCTAAATAAAGATCCAATTAAAATATTAATTGAAAAGACAACTTTTATTCTCTGCTTTGCATTACCATCTTTATGACAAATAGGTTGTTCTTAATTCTAGTTCTGTTTTACTCCTTTTTTGTATATCTATTTCCCTTTTGGTATCACAGATTTAATTATTGTGGCTCTGTTGGTTCTCTATAGTAGAGTAAGTCTTGTGTTGTTCTCCCCTTGTCCTTGTATAGTTCTTTGATATTATTTATTTATTCCAGGCTTTATTCATATGGCTTGGAATATTCCACTATTAAATTTTTTTACTGAATTATTATTGAATTTTTTATTTCTAGAATTTTTATTTTGTTTCAGTTTTCTGTTGAAACTGTCAATCTTGTATTTTGCTTTTTTGCTTATACTAGGCATAATGACTTTAGATTTATGCATCTGATAACTTCACTGGTTGGGCGAAGTCTGCTTTGTATTTTTGGTAGGTCTTATGTCGCATATACTGTTGCATGCTAGAAAAATTATAAAAATTGATCATGTACTACCTTCCTAAGGCCAATATCAAAAATTACCAACCAATTCATATGGATCAGATAATATTCTCTGAGCATTAATAGTAAGGGTTAAAAAGCTACAAACAAAACATTTAAACATTTCCACAGTCAGAGACCAGTGAATTAGTTTTGGAACTGTATATACAGAAAAACTTGAAGAATCATATAATGGGTACTTAGAAAGAAATGTATAATGTTAAATATTTAGAAAAGGTAACAGACTGACCAGGTGTGGTGGTGTAGCTTGGGAGGCTGTAGCAGGAGGATTGCAAGTTTGAGGCCAACCTCAGCAACTTAGTGAAAAACTGTATCAAAAAATAAAAAGGGAATGTGGCTAAGTGGGAAAGCACCCCTGGGTTAAATCCCTAATACCAAAAAAAGGGGTGGAGGGGAAGCACAGACTGAAAATTAACCACCTACATGTTTACCTTAAGTTAGAAAGAGTAACTGAGTAAGCTTGAAGAAAAGTACCAAAAAAATAAGAGCAGATATTACTGTAATGGCTTAACAAAGAAAAACCAAGTCTTCAGAAAGTTTAATGGAAAGGACAAACTTCTATTGAGATTTGCCAAGAGAAAAGAGAAGACACAGATAAATAGTATTATCAGTGAAATGGGTGGTAAAATTACAGTCATATAAATTTCTAAAATGTTTAGAATATATTACTATTTTTATAAAAGAGTATAGTTCTTCATACTTGTTTTTTATTTAAAGTTTTCATTGATATAGTCCCCTATATTAATTTGCTATGGTTGCCATTACAAAATGCCACAGAATATATTTCTTGAATAACAGGAATATATTTTCTCAAGTTCTGGAGACTAGAGGTCCAAGGTGAAGGCTCTGGCAGCTTTTGTTACTCTTGAGATCTCACCTTGGCCTACAGATAGCCACATCTGTGCTGCCTATCTTTCCTCTGTGTGTGCATATCCCTAGTATCTCGTTGTGAGTCAGATTTTCTCTTATAAGGACAACTGTTACATTGGATCACAGCCCACTCTAATGGCCTCATTTTAACTTCATCACTTCTTTATAGGCCCTATATTCAAATACAATCACATTCTGAGGTTATAGGGGTTAGAATTTTAACATAAAAATTTCAAAGGAACACAATTCTGTACCTAGTTCTAAAGGGAACAGGTTAAATCTTCTCAGCACTAAGCCTAAGCAACACCTTGCCTGGTACATTATAGCACCTCAGTGAATACCTATTTGAATAGTTATTGTCAATACCTGCTATGATTGAATGGTCCCTCCAAAGCGCATGTTGAAATTTAATAGCAGTGTCTGGAGGTAGGACCTTTAACAGGTTATCAAAAGGGCTTTCAGGAATGGACTTTTTTTCTTGCCTCTTCACCCATCCAGATATCCACACCACCCTTTTGGGAGAACACAGCATGCAAGGTACCACCTGGCGACAGAGAATGACCTCAGTGGTTGCTGAAACTGCTGCTGCTTTATCCCAGACTTCCCAACCTCTAGAACTATAAGCAATAAATTGGTATTCTTTATAAATTACTCAATCTCAGGTATTACATTATAACAAACAAACAAAAAAAAACAGGCTAAGACGGCACCATAAATGAAATTAAAACATAAAGAACAAATTGGAAAAAGTATAACATTTGATAAAGGATAATGTCCTGTATCTACTAACAATACTTATAAATCAATAAGCATGATCTCCTAATAAAGAAATGGATACATTCTCTTAAAATACAGTTTGCAAGGGCTGGGGATGTGGCTCAAGCTGTAGCGCGCTCGCCTGGTATGCGTGCGACCCGGGTTCGATCCTCAGCACCACATACCAACAAAGATGTTGTGTCCGCCGAGAACTGAAAAATAAATATTAAAAAAATTCTCTCTCTCTCCTCTCTCACACTCTTTTAAAAAAAAAAAAATACAGTTTGCAAAAGTTGAAACAGAAATGAAAAACAAATAGAAGCATATTGAATCTGATATTAAACTTTTTAACACTCAGAGGAGTTGAAATTAAAATAAATTTTATGTTCTCAAAATGTGAGACTCGAAAAGAATCTGAGAAAAATGGACATTTTTACATCTTTGGTTAGAGTATAAATTGTCTAGACTTGTTTAGAGGATGATCTAGCATTGTTTCTCAACATTTGCCATCCCAAGAATGTATTCTTTCCTCCCCTGAATGCTGCATCCCTCCTGGGCAGGCTGTCCTTTGTCATTTTGCACTCTGCCTAGAGTGACCTTTCTGCATGCATAATTTCTTCAGAGAGCTTCATAAGATGTCCTCAACTATAGCACTTCTTGCATCCCTCATCTTTCCCCACATGGGTTTTATGTCCTAACAATCCCAGCCTATTCCCCACACCTTCTTGCCTTTTTGAACACCACACTTTCAGCATGGTATTCTCTGTCCCTAAAAGGACAGCCTTTCCTCCTTTGTTTGTTCTTACTTGTTCTTCAAGATTTTCTTGACTTCCCTCTGGCAGTCTTACCTGACTCCCCTGGTCTGAGTTACTTACATTTCATCTGTTCTGTAACACATTTTAACATGTGCAGTTGAGGTGTACTATACAATTTGAGAGTATGACAGCATCCTCCACAGGCTTTGTTTTCATTTTCAGATATGGAAAACAGCTTATGGATATTTGAGATCACAGGTGAGAAACACAGGTGAAAGGCAGAAAAACTATTGAGGGTAAATGAAAGATGGATGATATGTAGTGAAGAAAGCTTCTGGGAAAAGAATAGTATTTGAAGGGTTGAACTTCATAG
Source organism: Ictidomys tridecemlineatus (assembly GCF_052094955.1). Classification (NCBI taxonomy): domain Eukaryota; kingdom Metazoa; phylum Chordata; class Mammalia; order Rodentia; family Sciuridae; genus Ictidomys; species Ictidomys tridecemlineatus. Next base: position 117,348,487 of record NC_135480.1, on the reverse strand, counting down.
TGTAGGAGGAGGGCCAGAGATGTAACTCAGAGTTACAGTGATTGCCTATTCTGCTTAACACCCTTGGTTTGATTCCCTGCACAAATAAAATAAATAAAGTAGGAGGAAGGAAGTTCAGAGATAAATGTAATTAAAAGATAAAGTGGAAAGAGAAGTACAAAAGAGGACATGAACACTAGAGCTTGCTAGCATTTCTTTTCTCAATAAAGCAGTCGTAAAAATCATTTGCCTACAGTCAGAAAGGAAAAGGTAGAGTGGGGCTCTTAACTGTAAAGATTTAGAGTAACCACTAAAAGACATGGGCTAGTTCAAAACCTCTTACACCGGTAATTCTGGTGTAATTGGTTTGTGAAATCTGCCTTTAATCATAATGTTAAGTTGTTACTTGCCATTTTTCACTCATTCTTTCATGATAAGATAGTGGAATTTTGCTGAAGCCATCTGATAGATAATAGTAAAACATAATGAGGGAAGCATATATGAGAATTCCCCATTATAACATTGACACTCATCTCATTAAGTTTATTTGGTTTGGGAAAAGAGTTATTTTTGTTAAATACTGTATATATGTACACAAAGTAGAGTCACACCATTCGTGTTTTCATATGTATACTTAGGGTAAACAAATTTTAAAATATTTGTTGATTGCATAGATCATATATATAAACATAGTGTTGTTATTTTTAAATGAATCAATTTTTTAAATTTCTAGGTTTAAATTTCTAATATGACAATAATAATCCTCAAATAATAACAACAGTAATTCTCATAGACAAATTATTTGGGATGGTCAGTAATTTTGAATTTAAAGAGGTTCTGGGCTGGAGGTGCAGCTCAGTGGTAGAGCATTTACCTAGCATGCTTGAGGCCCAGTGCCACTCAAAAAACAAAAGAAAAAAAGGAAAAGAATTTAAAGGATCTTTAGATGAAAAGGCATGAGAGCCACTGGTCTTAGGAATCTGTTTTAAAAATCAGAAGCACTGTTAAGCACTTTAAGTGTTGGAGAAGAATTCAACTCATTTGCTCCTCTCAGGTTGCTCTCAATCCAGTGGAAATTCCAAAACAAAGTAAAATCATGATTTTAGTAGAAAGTAAATTACACCCACTTTGGAAGAAAGTAAGCACAGAGGAAGGGCATGTAGCATTTTTATGATTTCCTCCTGCTTTCCCTCTTCCTTTGTCTCTTCTTTGTTCATCCTTCTCCCTCCTTTTTCTTACTCCTTCTCTTCTTCCTTTCAACCTTAGGGTGGTGTTTTTTCCATTTTCTGTTGCTATAACAAAATACTTGAGGCTGAATACTTTGTAAAGAAGAGAGGTGAAGGGCTGGGGATATAGCTCAGTTGGAAGAGTGCTTGCCTCGCATACACAAGGCCCTGGGTTCAATCCCCAGCACCACAAAAAAAAGAGAGAGAGGTTAATTTAGCTCATAGTTCTTGAAACTCTTAAGTCCAAGATCAAGTGGACCTACCAGTTTTAGCCTTTGGTGAGGACCTTGTGGTAAATGACATCACAAAAGCAAGAGCATCCATAGAAAATCACATGAGGAGACAGGAAGCCAAATAGATTTAGGGGCCAGACTTGCTCTTTTTTGTAACCACTTGCTTTGGTGAGAACTAACTTTGAGAGACCAGTATTAATCCCTTCTGAGGGTGGTGACCCCATGACCTCATTACCTTACTTCTGTGGTAAAAGTTCCACTACCTTTAATACCTCCATGGTGAGGACTAAGCTTCCTATGAATTCTGGGGGGCACATTCAAACCTTATGCAAACCATAGTAGATAGCTTCCTAGAAGTGGTAGCATGAGCTAAATATTGGGGAACATGTAGGAATTAATCAGGCAACTGAGGATTTCCAGGTAGGAAATAGCAATGCAAAGGCCTAAGAGGTCTGAAGGCTCCACAAATTCGCTAAGGAAAATGACTGTTTCAGGTGCCATTGACTTGAGGTATAGAAAGAAAGGTCAAGTGGGGACCAGGAGGAGGGCTGGAGATGGGAGTTCAATTTTGAATGTAGTCTTGGATGCTTGATCACATGTGAGAGGGGAGTTCATTGTAATGAATGAGATCCATAGAATAAGCTTGTAGGTAAGAGAAAACAGGACTAGGAATAGAGCTTTTCAAAATCAGCAATTAAAGTGATTAGAATGAAAGAGATTAGAGAAGGGAAATAAAAGTGATCCACTAGGTAGAGCAGAGTATTAAGGATGACTAATAACAGTTTATATCTCTAAGAGATACCAAATAAAACAGAATAAGTTTACTGACTATTGATTTTGACATTAGGAGACAGTCATTGGTGCTTTTTGGTTAGCATTTATTGAATCTCATTCTGTTGTTTTGTTGTTATTGCTTCTCATTCTAACTAGATGGGTACTGTCTATGATTGACTTGGGGGTGTGGCTGAGGAGTGAGATGAGAAGTACTTCACATATAAGGGAGTGAGTTGTCAGAGGAACCAGATTTGAGACTTCAAGGAGGTTCAGAGAATTTTTTCCTCATTCTGTTGGCTGCCTTATAGTAAAACCACTTAATATAGTAAACCAGACCCAGCCTCCAGAAGCATTTTAAATTTTATGTTTAAAGGTTTTGAAAGGTTTCTAAGTGATATTAATAGGTTACAGTAGATTTTACCTCTTCTTTAAATTTTATTTCTTCTAATTTGTTATGTGACAGCAGAATGCAATTCAATTCATATTGCACAAATGGAGCACAATTTTTCACGTCTCCGGTTGTACACAAAGTAGAGTCACACCATTCATGTTTTCATACATGTACTTAGGGTAAACAAATTTTAAAATATTTGTTGATTGCATAGATCATGTGGTGTTAGCATAAATATTGTGAGCTATGGGTAGTAAAACTCTTGATTTGGAAATATATTTTAAACAATAGTTAATTTATTAATAAAACCATTCATTTATGTACAAAACAAACATATCTATTATCACAGTAAGTATAATATACTTACTGTGATAATAGATATGTTTGTTAAAATATTGTACATCTATCTTGACTGTATGCTTTGAGAATTTTCTTTTAAAAAATATTTAATGAAGAAGTCTAATTAATCTCATGTGTGTGTGCTCCAGCAGTCTAAGGAAAAATTAATTGGAGGAAGAAGTATGTTTTTCTCTTTGCTTAATATATAAAACATGGCTTTGTCTCATGAGTCAGGGTCTCAGTACTATGGTAAGAAGTAAAATAAGAGACTGCTTATAAATAATAGTGATATAATATGAATACTTTAATACATCAGAAGCATTTTTATGAGGTGATCTTTATAATCATCTTTTTAAAAATAGTGTTATTGTATTTTTTATACTTTAATTTTATTTGTTTATATTTATGTGGTACAGAGAATCAAACTCAGTGCCTCATGCACCCTAGGCAAGGGCTCTACCACTGAGCTACAGCTTCAGCTTCCAGAAGCATTTTTAATTTTATGCTTAAAGTTTTCAAAATCTGTTTCTGAGTAGTATTAATAGGTTACAGCAGATTTTACCTCTTTTTTAAAATTTTATTTATTCTAATTTGTTATATAGACAGCAAAATGCAATTCAGTTCATATAGAGCACAATTTTTCATGTCTCTGGTTGTATACAAAGTAGAGTCACACCATTTGTGTTTTCATACATGTACTTAGAGAAATGATGTCTCATTCCACTGTCTTTCCTATCCTCATGCCCCCTTCCTCACTCTCCCTCCCCTTTGTCCTATCTAAAGTTCATCTATTCCTCCCACCTGCCTCCCATCCCCATTACAAATCAGCATCCTTATATCAGAGAAAACATTCGGCATGTGGTTTTTGGGGATTGGCTTACTTCACTTAGCATTATATTCTCTAACTCCATTTATTTACCTGCAAATTCCATGATTTTATTCTCTTAATGCTGGGTCGTATTCCATTGTGTGTATACACCACAGTTTCTTTATCCATTCATCAACAGAAGGGTATCTAGGTTGGTTCCACAATGTAGCTATTGTGAATTGAGATTTTACCTCTTTTACTATAATCATATTTAAATGCTAGGATGTGGTTTCTTTCAATCCTTCCAGTGGAAAAAACAAAAGGATAGTATTTCTATGTTTTTATCACTATAGCTATAAATTCTGGATATATCCATTATGGTAACCTATCCTTTAGGTTTGTATGGAATTTGTGGATGGAATAAGGATAAGAAGGGTCTCAATTATGAAATTTTATTCATTTGAAAATAACTATTTTGTAAGGGAGAAAAGCAAATACAACTTATTCTATAAGAAAAACAAAATTTATTATCAGATATACTGTTAGCTAGACCATCTACATGGATGCTTTATGTGGCAATGGAATCCTAGAACAGCAGATATTGCTACCCTTTCAGTGAGGGATTGATCTAAACAGTTTTGTTTATTTATAGTTACAATTCTGCTTTCCTTTTTGTTTTTGTTTTCCAGCCGCTATCTAAATAAGGCTTTTTATATCTGGTCCAAAAAAGATAAATTCACATCCACTTTTATAAACAATATGATATCTCACACTGGCACAGAACATTCTGCACCAGCCTGGATGCTGCTTTCCAAAATTGCTTGCTCATCAACCAAGCTGGACTACACCAAAATAATACAGTCCTGGGAGAAAATCAGCAGGTTCGAATGTTTACAATGTAGACAGTGGTGGAAACTGAAGATTCTTACAAACTCATGCATTAGGAAAGTGGGCTCTTTCATAATAATAACTTTTTGAATATAGAAATATTTTCTTTAAACCTTGGCATAAAACAAACAAAATGAAACTCACTTTTAAGCAGTTTACTTTTTCCCTAAGTTCAGTAAGTGCCTACAGGTAACTACAGCATGATCTTTTAAGCCATGTATCTACCTTACTTTCTCTAGTATTAATGATAGAAAAGAAAATATATTTAGATGACAGCACAGTGGTTAATTTGGTTCTATCTTGGTATTTCCCCTACCCTTCCTCTAGTCAGCAGAATCCCAATTCAAATACTTTAGGACATATCCTGTGTGTCATTGGGCATATTGCTAAGCATCTTCCTGCGAGCACCCGGGACAAGGTGATTGGTGAGTGTCTATTAGATAATCTTTCTTGTTGGTGCTATTAACTTCAATTTATTTATTTATTTATTTATTGTGTGTGTGTGTGTGTGTGTGTGTGTGTGTGTGTGTGTGTAAATTTTGTTTTTTTAAGCAGTTTAACTTGTAGGATTTGGTTCTCCTTCTTAGATGTTGTCAAGTGTAAGCTGAATGGATTTCAGTGGTCCCTAGAGCTGATCAGTTCAGCTGTTGACACTTTGCAAAGACTTTGTAGAGCATCTGCAAAGACACCAGTGGAAGAACAGGTATGACGTTACACATTGCTCTGATATATTTTCAACTTATTTGTATTTGGACCTGTTACTGTTTGTTTTGAAGTTCGAAGAGTGTCTCTATAAATATGGGACACTAAGGATGTGTAGTCCCCAGTAGCTTTTGGTACAACAAAGCAGTGCTTATGTGACTAGCAGCTGACTTTCTCCAAGAACATAGACTAATCAAGACATGATTCTCTCTTTGGCTCCAGATACAAGTATCTTTTAGTAATACATGCTGTTGCTTAACATTTATTTCCTGATGAGAATTTTGCAAGATTATCTTGTTATAAGTTATAGCATAGACTCTTATTTCAAGAACAAGTTATAGCATAGACTCTTATTTCAAGAACATTCAATGTATAGTTTTCCACCTCATCAGATAGTTTCCTCCACACCAAAAATTTTTGATCTTTTGGTAAGTTATAATCTTGGAAAATGAGTGTCCTATTACTATAGGGTTACATTACTCAAATATTTTTTGCTTTACCTTGTCCCTGAAGTTCCCTACAGCCTATACCTAATGGTGCATAGTCATAAATTCCAAATCAGTGATTTATGTAAGGCGGAGAGTTACTTTGACCCCTTAAAGGCATCCATATTAATATCTCTAATAAGAGACTGGGGATGTGGCTCAAATGGTAGCATGCTCACCTAGCATGTGTGAGGCACTGGGTTCGATTCTCAGTATAACATAAAAATATTGTGTCCACCTAAAACTAAAAAATAAGTATTTTTAAAAATCTCTAATAAATCATAAGCATACCTTTTTTCTTTTTGGAACCCAGCACCTTCAGTATGCTAGGCAACTGCTCTTCCCAATGAACTATGCCTCTAGCGCTGCTAAGTCTTCTGCTTTTATCATGAGGTATACTCCTAAACAGTGCTATTTGTAATAAAAACATTTAGAGATGAGGACTATTAATAATGATTATGAAAGTTATAAGTTAATTTAAATAATTTCTGAAGTGTATCTAAGTTTTTCAGAAAACTGCTTTCTTCATCTGAGCTACCTTCCTATGCTTTCTTTTCTTGTATAAGGTCTTATGAGAAAGTCCATAATTAATGCTACATTTCCTACTTATAATAACAAATCTAATACACCAATGTACTGTGACATTTTTGCTTGTGACCTTAAAAGTGATTGGAATGCACTTAGCTTAAAAAAAAAATCTTGAGCTGTTTCTTATGTAAATGGTATCTGGTGTTTGTCTAGTGTCTGGCTTTCAACAATTATATTATTGAAAGGGATACTTGAATTATTATTTTTCTAACCTGTTATCTGAAAACCAAAGAAATTGTATGAAAAGCTTTTAAATAAGAAACATTGGAAAGAACACATTTGAATAGCATTAAAAAATGTAGTTGGTGCTTTGGTGTTTCTAGAAAGAATAAGGAGAGAATGATGAGGGGGAAATTATGGCAGATATGACTGTGATCCTGCAGTTTTCAGTGGCACACAACTTACTGATGGTAGAGCCATGACTATAACTCAGGTCTTTGATACTTTCCCAGTGTTTCTTTTACCAGTGCTAACTGAAAAATGAACTATCTGCACAGTGGGATATTGGGAACTATAAAAAATCTTGAGGTCTTTGTCTCTTCATCAAGATAAAGCTCTTTTTGGTCAACATTGTGATCCAGATTGTCCAGTCTTATTAAAATCTTAGATGCAGTTCTTTTAAAGGTAGTAAAGATAATAGTTTTGAAACATTTGAGGCCAAGTCAGATTCAAAAGCATTTTATGCATAAACTGATTTTCCTACAACTTTGCAAACATTGAGTACCATGTTGTGTTAGTTCTTCTATGTACTAGATGATGGTTAAAACAGAGTCTTAAGTACCTATAGTGCAGTGGGAGAGACATATCCCAGACACATAATTTCAGTATAAAACAGTTACTTCCAAAATAAAAGTATGCATCAAGTGACATGAAGTACTGGGGTGGAGGCACTTAGTTCAGCCTTAGCTGTTCTCTAGGAACAGTCTCCCAGAGAAAATGAATTGTAGAATTCTTTCATGCTCTTGGCACCGAGTATGTAGTAGCAGTGACCTCTGGAAGTATATGATATGCACTAGCAGTGACCTCTGGAGGTTATTATAAACAGAAAACTTGTTCCTAATTAATAAGTTTCAGAAGAATAGCAACTGTCCTTTTTGTGTATATCTTTAAAAGTGTGCACTATAGAAGTGTTCACTTAACAGTACTTAATTTGCCACCTGCATATGCTAGAAGAATTGTAATTGCTGTTAAAGATATAATACAAATGAAGCCACTAGATATTCCCAAATATTTGCCTTTTGCTGTTGTAGGGAAAATGTAGAGAGAAAGTTGATATATAGACTGTTCTTTGAAAATTTCACTTAGCCAATTCTCATGGCCAGATTGCTTAAATTGTGTCATTGTATTTTTGGATAAATCAGGGTAAAGATTGCACATGAACAATGGTTGGAGTTTTTCATGCATTTGAAGATCCTAGAGGCTACTCTGAGAACTTGGGGTTGGTGGGTTGTCTGGGAGATGAATGGGATCTTTTAGAGCTGATCTGTGACTTGCCACAGGAACTACTGAAGCAGGTGTGTGGGAATGTGCTCTCTACCTGCGAGTACCACCTCTCCAACATTGTTCTGAAGGAGGATGGGGCAGGGAACATGGATGAAGACCTGTTGGTAAGCAGCTGCTTTTCCTAACCATTCTTTCCTCTTCTTTTTTTTATCAGCAGGGATTTTTTTGAGGGTGATTTTACATGTGTACTTCAGATACAATTAAAAAAGAAAAGGGCTGTTGTAGCCTAGAGCTTCACTCTTTTTCAAGAAGAAATATTTATGAATAATCCATCTATTTTTATCTCATATACTTAATATTTGGGGGGAAACTTGATGGAATACTTCATCCAGTTAAGAGTTTATGAGAAACCTGATTCCAATAGGAAAATCACAAAATGTGTTTTAATTTTGGTAGAGTTCAACTTAGAAATAATAAGGTAAGAAAACAATAGCATATGCCTTAGTCTTTTGTTTATTTTCTTTTTAAAAGAATTATAACTTCTGAGCTATTTGAACATTGGAGTATAGAAATGGGGAAATAGGGTCTAGTCATTGAAAGAATGAACAAGGCTCATCGTCGGAGAAAATGCCCATTTGTTGAGGAACAGCTCTGCATATTTATAGAGCCAGGGGTGGTTTGACAGTTATGACAGTTTAACAATTTGACAGTTGTCATGGGATGCTTTCTGATTGGTGGGTAAGGATCATGTGAGCCAGCAGGGCTCACCATTGGACAACTCTTCTCAGGGGATGGGGACGTTAGTCTTTGGAGCTGGGGCGACTCCCAACATTCCCCCCTCTTTGTTTTTAAATGAGAGTGGACATTGACTCATTCTGCCTGCTTCCTACTGAGATGGGACGGCATGGGAGAATAGGAGGGAAGTGGGGAGCCCCCACAGGAGGGCAGAGAGGACTGATATAACTTCAGGAACCAGATCAACGAAGGTTCCTTGCCACCACAGATCCATGATGATGTCAGTTCATTTGGCATAGGTCTCCACTGAAGGTATCATCAGTAGCCAGGAGTTGGTAATTCCTGAGGGAGAAGCTGGTTAAAAACTTGATTAGAAATTTTTTACCCACCTGAGTCTGAATGAACTTTATGATAAAGGGAAGGAACAGGCACAGGGAGTTTTTATAGCCCAAATCTAATGAGGTCTCTGGTCTGCAAGCAGCCTTGTTGGCACAAGGGGGGTTAAGTTTCAGTCTTGAGCAGGGGCTTGGGCATTTGGGCTTGAAGCAAACAGGTGATAAAGAACCAGACAGAGGGTTTGAGAAGCCAGGTTGTCCTACAGCTAACTTTGTTTGACATATCCTGCAGACCAGCCTGTCCTGCACCTAACACCCTCAATTCCACTCTTCATTCCTAGTCCAATCTAGCTCCCTCCCCTCTCTATTAAGGCTGCTCTTCAAACTTTCTCCTATCTGGGTGTCTCTGAAATCAGCTTGCTTCTCTCTTTACCTTTCTCAAAATATCCCAGCTTTCCAAACCAGCTTGCTTCTCTGACTTCTATTACTGTTCCCAGCTTTCTCTAGTCACACCAAGAAAGTACGGGCTTTCTAATAAAGAAGGCAGCTTCTCCCACGCTCTGAACGAAGGCTGCCAAGGGAGGACAGTGGCCGTTGTTACCAGATTTCCCTTTGAGAGCAGTCAGATCTCTCCAGGTTTTATGTAAAACACCTCAACCTTAAATACTGATAGATGGAAGAGGAGGGGCAGGGGCAGGGCATAGGTTTCGGAGATGGGTAGGCGTTCTGTAGGCAGTCCGGGAGGAACGAGGGGACGGCTACACATGACTTTGAAAGGTGAGAGATTAGAAGGCTTCTTTAGCAAGGCCCTAATAAGCAATAAAGCCAAAGGGAGTACCTTTACCCTGTCCAGGATTAATTCCATGGTGAGCTTGGTGAGGGTGTCTTTAAGGGACCGATTGTCCTTTCAACCTTTCCAGAAGCCTGGCAGCGATAAGGGCAATGAAAATGCTAAGGGAGTGATAGCATGTGAGCCAGTCCCTGTGTTATCTACAAGGTGAATTCTGGGCCATTGTCAGATTGGATAGAAGTGGGCATCCCGAAACGGGGGATTATGTGAGTAAGCAACAGATCAACTACTATAGAGGCCCGCTTCTTAGAAGAGAGAAAGGCTTCAACCCATCCCAAAAAGTATCTACCAATACAAGAAGATATTTTATGTTTTTTACTCAGGGCATGTTGGTGAAATCAATCTGCCAGTCTGCAGCCGGGGTATGACCGTGGGCCTGAAAAGAAGGGAAAGGTTTAGGTTTTAATGGAGTATTGGTATTGGTTCTCTGGCAGATCTGACAAGCAGAAGTGATCTGTTGTAGGTCTTATCATGTGGTTAAGGGGTGAAAAAGAAGTGAAGGAAAGTAGTGAGACTCTGTGGACTAGGGTGGAATAGAGAGTGAAGAAACTGGAAGAGTTGTTGGGGATCTTTGGGCCAATCCCCAGTGGTAACGAAGAGTAGCCGAGAGGAGATGTAAAACTCTGTAGGGTGGCTGATTGAGCCTCTTGATCGGCCTTGGAATTACCCATAGTAGTAAGGGAGGAGTCAGTTTGATGGGCCTTGCAATGGATTCCCAGTTTGGAAGCAGCCTGGAGGCTCCTAGTAGGCCAGAAATAGTGTGGAATTAATGACTGCCGTCCCTCTGGTGGTCAGTAGCCCCCTTTCTTTCTAAATGGCTGTGTGGGAGATCAGGATATGGAAGACGTATTATACAGGGAGAGGGTTCTTCCCTCCACTAGCTCGCATGCCCTTGTGGCAGCTATGAGTTCAGCTTGTTGGTTGGTGGTATTGGGTGGGAGAGGTTTTGCCTGTATGATGGATGAGAGGGAAACAACAGCATACCCACCACTTTAACCTCTTTGTGTATAAAGGAGCTACCATCTGAGAACCAGACAAGGTCCGAAGAGGGCAGGGGTCCCTCAGAAATGGTGGTAGGGCAGGGTAAAATCGTACCTCCAAGCATTTGTGGACGGGATCTTGTGAGGGAGAAGATGAGAGGAGGGAGGCAGGGTTTATTGGAAAGCATGGGCTGAAAAGAGATGGAGGGATTTTCAAGGAATGAGATAAGGAACCCTGGAAGGAGGAAGTGACTGTAGCCCCTAGTAAGTGAGGAAATCTTTTAGATGGTGAGGAGATGAGATGGTTAGCGCAGAGCCAAAGGTAAGCTTGTGTGCTTCTTTCTGAAGGTCATGGGTCACTGCTAGGGCTCTGAAGCCTGGGGACCAGCCCCTGACGGTGGGGTTGGATAGGTAGGCCACTGGTGCACATGTGTGGCCATATTCCTGACCCAGAACGTCCAGACTTTGTCCTTGTTTCTCATGTACATAGAGGGTGAAGGGTCGGGAGAGTTCAGGGAGATGCAGTGCGGGTGCCCGGAGGAGGGCCTTTTTAAGGATTGTAAAGGGCTTCCCTGCCGCTGAGGTTAGGAGTTCATCTTGGGGGCCCTTGGCCAGATTATACCTTTGGTGTAGGTATAGACACAATAAGCTGTTTTCTGTCTACTGTAATGGCCTTTTTCCCTTGAGAGATAGAGAACTCTAGATATGTGACCTCTTTATATGCTATTTGGGCCTTTTGTGGAGAGGTCCAATATCCCTCTAAGGCCAAGAAATTAAGTAGGAGAACTGTGTCATCTGTTGAGCGCCCTTTGGATGGATGGGCTAGAAGAACTTGTAGAGATTTGCAAGAGGTGCAGAGAGCAGGATTGGATCGGAGTAAGAAGAAAGCCTGGACATAAGCAATCTCTACCCATATTTTGAACGCTCAACAGTAATTGTAGAGATCCCTTAGAATGGAGGGATCCAGGGACCCAAAAGGGGGCCATCTGCTTTGGTTGTCTAAGGGACAAGTGGGCCAGGCCTGGGTACTATATTTGATCTAAAAGACATTGTAGGGGAGAGTCGACTGGCAGAGAAGACACATTACCCATGTAAGGAGGAGGGAAGAGGACGTAGAGAAGGAGGACACTGGTTTATTGGCAAAAGGGGCATCCCCGCTAGAGCCAACAAATCAGGAATGCCTAAGTGGCAGGTTTGAGCTGCAGAGATTGGTTGTCACCGAATCCTGACAGTTGAAGCTCTCGTGCTGGACGGAGCTGGAGCCATGGGAGACCTTGGCCAAGGCTTTTCGGGATACCTCCTGGAGAGGCCGGATACTCCCAGGGTCAGAAAGAGGAGAGAGAGGGAGAGGAAGGGAAAGAGGGGAGAGAGGGAAAGGAAGGGGAAGGTAAGCGTCTCTCTAGCGGCCGAGTCTTAAGGTAAGAGCACTAGGACTTTCAAATCTGCTCAAGGAAGGAGTCCCTGAGGGCCACTGTAGCCATAAAGGCTGTGGTGGGGTGCTCAACATATTGCAAGAGGGTGGATTCAGGGCACTGGGGGTGCAAAGAGGTGTGGACTCTCGAAATCCCTGAGGAAGGACAGTCCAGATTAGTTGTCGAGAATGTCTGGTGGAGGGATCTGTCCAGGTAAAGGCAAAGGATCTTGGGTTTGGGGGCAAGGGGAATGGAGAAGAAAGCATCCTTTACATCTGTGACCGAGAAATGAGTGGCATTGTGGGGGATCTGAGACAGCAGGGTATATGGGTTGGGAACCAAAGGGTGTATGGGCCTAATGGAGGTGTTGATGAGTCATAGGTCCTGAACTAAGCGATAGGACCCTTGGGCTTTTTCTACTGCTAGTATGGGAGTATTGTAAGGAGAATGAGCAGGACAGAGGTACCCCTTGCTAAAAAGTCTTGAATAATAGGTTGTAGGCCCAGAAGAGCTTTTGTGGACAGGAGGTATTTAGCCTGATTGGGGAACGTGTTAGGATCTTTGAGATGAATGTTAACTGATAAGCAGGAAACAGTGGAGGGAGTGTGGGTATTCCATATAATTGGGTCGGCCAGGTTCATAGGTAAGGGGTCCTTTTTAGTATGGTGTTTCATGTCAGCCTCACAAGTGGAGCACAATGGCCAGTCTTCTGCCAAAAGGTCCAGAAAAGATGAACAGGCAGATTCTGGAGCTTAACTGATTCCAGGAGACTGGATATTGATTGTTGTATTGAATTTAGAGAGAATATCTCGGCCAAGCAAAGGAACTGGACATTGGGGCATAACTAGGAACGTCTGAGAGAATGGAACAGAGTAATAGGGGAGTCTTTCTTGGATAGATGGTCTTTCATCCTACCCCGACAATATGAGAGGTGGACGGCACTGTTTGCCCTCAGAATTCTGACAGGACTGAGATGGTAGCCCCAGTGTCAAGGAGAAAGTCAATCTTGCGTTCATCCACCTGAATCTGCACCCTGGGTTCCTGTCTATTGATCATTACAGCCGGGGACAAGGACCCAATGTTCCATCAGTCTTCGACTGCCATACCCAGAAGGTTGGATGGTTCCCTGGGCACAGGCCTCCTACAGGATCTAGGACAGTCAGAGCCCCAATGACCTTGTTGTTGACATTTAGGGCATAGGGTATGCGGTGTGAAGGTGCGGGGCATGCCCTAGCCCAGTGTCCCTCCTTGCCACACTTGAAGCAGGCGCCCGGGGTGTTTTTGACCTGCAGTGATGGGCGGCAACCCGAGGAAGCACCCTGCAGGGCCTGGGCAAGCATCTGAAATTTCTCAGTCCAGCGGGTGGCAGGGCCTTGTTCGAGCTTTCTTAGTTTGACCAGGATGTCTGGGTAGCTTTGCAAGAGGAAATATGTCATAAGGACATGACGGCCATCTCGGGTTTCAGGATCTAGGTTACTGCTCAAGAGCTTTCGTAAGCCAATCCAGAAATTCCAATGGGGTCTCTTGTAATTTTTGGAAATTGACGGCCTTATGTGCCGCTTTTTTGAGCCCAGCAGTAATACATGTGGAGACTCGGTCCCTACTCTGTATGCCAGCTTGTGTATTATAATCCCAGTCAGGAGTTTAATCTGGGGCAACAAATGGCCCCAGAGGGTGATTGGGATTAACTTGGTGAGTTTCATCTGCATGGGCTCTGACAAGTTCCCAGACTCTGGTATGTTCCTCAAGAAGGAGAGTATTATTAGGCAATAACATATATATATCATGGTGAGTGAGGCTATAAGCCTGGAGGACCCATTGAAACTCTTGGGACCTAGTTTGGGGGGGGACTAAAGGTGTCCGCTGGGTCGGGGGAGCACCTGAGGGGTTGGACGAAGCCAAGGGGGAAGGTCAGTAGGGAGGGAGTTCATTTGCTGAATAGGTCGGGGAGAATGAGGAAGAGAAAAAGCCTCAACATAGGGGATCTCCTTCCACTTTTTCAAGCTCTCACAGAAGTTAAACAGATCTCTGAGACTTGCAGGATCCAGGGATCCTCCTGGGGGCCATTGACTTTGATTGTCTAATTGATAGTAAGGCCAATCTTGTGTGCAGAATTTAATAAGAGGGAGTCTGCAGGGAGGGAATAAGAGGCTCCCATAGGTCAGGAGAGGGACAAGGGTGGTTGAGAGAGAGAGAGAGAGGAGTGCCTGTTCTTCCACCCCACAGTAACTCCCACTCACGAACCGAACCGGGTTTCAGAGTCCACCATGATGGTGAAGGTTGTGGTGGGGTGCGTTCTCTCCTCCAGATTGGGCATCAGAGGTTTGCCAGACGATCACGGTCAAAGCCTCTGCGTATAGCCCATCTGAAGTTGGATACCCAGTAGGAGAACTCATCTTCTGAAGAGCCGGTGTTGTGTGAATAGTAGCAGCACTTGAAAGAGTGGATGAGGATGGCAAGCCTTGAGAGAGGGGGCCCTCGAGCAGTGAGGCATTCCCCATCCTGAGTTTCGGCACCAATGAAAAAACGAACAAGGCTTGTCGGAGAAAATGCTCATTTATTGAGGAACAGCTCTGCATATTTATAGAGCCGGGGGTGGTTTGACAGTTATGACAGTTTAAGGGTTGACAGTTGGTATGGGGTGCTTTCTGATTGGTGGGTAAGGATCATGTGAGTCAGCAGGGCTAGTCTGATTGGTGGGTAAGGATCATGTGAGCCAGCAGGGCTAGTCTGATTGGTGGTTTAGGATCATGTGAGCCAGCAGGGCTCACCATTGGACAGCTCTTCTCGGGGGATGGGGAAGTTAGTCTTTGGAGCCAGGCGACTCCCAACAGTCCTTACAATGTCTAAAAATATAAGGAAAGATTTTACAAATGACCTTGGAGGAACAAGGTTGTATTTTGTGGTACTCCTACTTTAGAAACTGTTTCCATGAAAATGATTCCTGTGAGTTAGGACATGTCAAGCCAGTGGGCTATTAACAAAATAGGTTTTGTTATAATTCTATTTCCATCATCTGACGCTATCCAATAAAGGAAATGGTTTTTGATGCCCTTCGGTACAAACCATCATCTTCAACGAAAACTATTTTTCCTATCCATTTAAATTAGAAGAGCATCTCTTTTCTGTGTTCAGTTTTTACTTTACTCATTTCACTCTTTTAAGTGTTAGTGATTATAGACCAAATTTAGATTTGTAAGAGAGAAAGCTATTGTACCTGAGGCACTAGTACGTTTATGTTCATTAATGAAAAGTATCATTACCAGGATTTGGACACTTAGGTATGTGAGCCATGATGTGTAGTTCAGAGTTGACCCAGGATTTTAGATAGTCTTGCTTTTCTCAATTGTTTGAGCAGAGCCATTGCCCACTAGAAGAAAAATGCTTTTTATGATCAGTGAGTTAATCCCCTAAGATTTTTTCAACTATTAAATATATCACTAAAATCTATCCATTAGTCAAAACATAGAGTGAAGTTTTGTCCTATATACATTGTTTAATTCATTCTTTAAATGGAGCTTAATTATTTTTTAATCCACTAAGTTTAAGATAACTGTGTATTCGATATTCTCTAAAACCAACTACATTTACTATTGGTTTTCCTACCCTAGAACAAGCATTTTGAGGTTTTTTGTTTGTTTTGCTTTGCTTTGCTTTGCTTTGGTTCTTTGTTGTTGTTGTTCTAAGATGGGATCTTGCTATGTTGCCCAGACCAGTATCAACTCCTAGGCTCAAGTGATCCTCTAATCTCACCCAACCAAGTAATTAGGACTGTAGGTGTATGTGCCCCCACACTTATCTCTAGCATAAGCTTATATGTATTGTTTGTTTTTTCAGTGCTGGGAATGAAATCCAGGGCCTCATACATGGCTAGGCTAATGCTCTATCATTGAGCTACATCCCTAGCCCCTAGAATAAGCTTTTACTTTTATTTGCCATTTACTGTTTAGTGTTATTCTTCTATCTTTGGGGTAAAGAAAGAGAAGTGTTAATTTGACGTCTAAGATAAATGCCATTAGTAAACATAGGGTAGCAAGGGCTGAGGAAACAGGTCCCTGTGTTTTGGGGAGGAGTCTAAGCAGTAAACTTAGAGAACAATTTGGATATATATTTTTAAAATGTAAAGTGGGTTTACATGCTGTTTCAGCCTGGATTCACACCTAAAGAAATACAGTAGTATACAAGAGTATAGAAGGGATTCATTATAACTCAAGTAAATAATAGTAAAGGGTTAGAAATAACATAAATTTTTACTAACTTGGAAGTGTGAGAAAAATTATAACATTGATAATTTTTAAATGGCCTACTTGTATAGACATTAAGCATATTTTTGTATGTATTTACATTAAAGTATAGCTCATATTCAAAGTTATAATTACAAACTCCAAGTAGCATGATTGGTAAGTATATTAGAAAAGCAAACATAAAGCCATGTGATTTTGAAAAGAACAAAAACAATGATAATCTTTAGTGGGATTATAAATAGATGAGTGTTATATCTGTTATTGCAACATAATTATTAATAGTATCCCTGTTTACTCACAAAGTATCATTTTACATGATAAAATTATATGGTCACTCTAATTTTTGTTTCATTAAATATGACTAAATTTTTATAATGGTCATGTGTTTTTCTGAAAGAAAAAATAGTAAAGTTTGTGTAGTTGGGGGAAAAAAAAGAATCCCACTGACATACTGCTACTCTAACTAGTAAATTTTCTTTTTGCCTTATTTTTAATGCAAAACCAATTCTCTTTGTAGGTGAAGTACATTTTTACCTTGGGAGATATAGCCCAGCTATGTCCAGCCAGAGTGGAGAAACGAGTGTTCCTTCTGATTCAGTCCATTCTGGCTTCTTCTGCTGATGTGGATCACTGTAAGGCACTGAAATCATACTCTGTTTCATACTTTCTTAAGCCTGAGTAAACTGCTGAAGAACTGTCAATAATGCTTTTAAACTTTCCTATAGTACCATCATCTCAAGGTACCAGTGATGCCTCAGCCATTCAGTCCCCCTCTCAGGTCATGCCTTCTGTGATTAGAGCACATGCCATCATCACTTTAGGTAAGAACAACATGTGGGGAATTGTAGCTTGTGTAGTCTGCTTATGTGTATAAAAAAGTGCTCACAGTGAGAGAGCCCTTGAGTTGGTAATTATCCAAGACTATAAGATTCAAAATACTCACTCTAGTAGACTTATGTTTTTCAGTGGAATTATGTGAATTTATTACAATTATAACTTCCTATAATTATTTAAACTCCTAATGTAGCACCATTAAATCTGCTTATCAAGAACTGCATTTAGTAAACTGCATTCTGGGAATAAAAAGATTAATTTTAAGTTCAGTTTATAAAAGGAGATGGTTTGTTTAATACTTTCCAAAACTGGCAGATGAACTATATGTATATTTTTCCATCAACTCCAATTGTTGTTTATCTTGAAAACAGTTCTGTGCTATAATTTGATTTTTTTTTCCTGTAGTATAATTGTATATCTTACGGTAGATATAAGATATTTTTTTTTTGTGGTATTGGTTATTGTTAAAGTCTAAGAATTGTTAATAAGAGCAGAACTTTCCCTAGGCCACAAAAGAAACAAAACTCAGCAACCTTCCTGTAATTATGAAGAAGGAATATGAGTTGACATTTTTTTCCTACTTACCTAGTTCACATTTCAAACTCTTAAATTAAGAGGTAAAATAAATCATCTGTAAGATTTTACCCATCATTATCCAGGTGAGAAGATAACTACAAAATTCAAATGTTGACTTTATTAACGTAAAGAAACATTCCTTATCATGTACCTCATGAAACCCCTGTTGGAGCTTATTTTTCCTTAAAGTACTTTAAACTTTGTAATATTTGGGATGGATTTGTCTGGTTCTTGCTTTTGTTTTTTGTAATTGTGAGCATAATGTTTTAACTTTGATGAAATAAAAACTATAGAAAATGGCTGGGAGTGTAGGTTAGTGGTAGAGTGAGGCCAGGCCCTGGGTTCATTCCCTAGTATTGGAGAGTGGAAATCATAGAATATAGTCAAGACATATTTCTTCTGTGGCAGGTAAGCTGTGTTTACAGCATGAAGACCTTGCAAAGAAGAGTATCCCAGCCCTTGTGCGAGAACTAGAGGTGTCTGAAGATGTGGCTGTTCGAAACAATGTCATCATTGTGATGTGTGATCTTTGTATCCGGTACACTGTCATGGTAGACAAGTATATTCCTAATATCTCCATCTGCCTGAAGGATTCAGATCCATTTATCCGAAAGCAGACACTCATATTACTTACCAACCTTTTGCAGGTATGTATGAGAGTTATTAAACTGTCTTTTTTTCTCTCTAGTACTGTTCTGGCTTAAAGGAATATTAAATTACATAGGAAATATGATAGCTTTGTAGTACAATTCAAAAATAATTAATCTCATCTCAGGTTTAGAATGTCACTTTTCTAATGTACAGTGCAGCCTTTTAAATACATTGTTCGATACTTGCAAATATTCGTTTGGGGTGTTCTTTTAGACACCCTATCAAGCAGTGTAAAATTCCACTTTTGCAAATAAACAGCAGGTAGAGAAAAGCATATTTGTTAGAAAAATAGTTCCAGTTCTGTTATTCTTCTCAACCTTAAACAAGTCCATGTTTCTCATACTTATTGTTTGGTAAAACAAGGATCATAAAATTTGTGCTGGCTATCACATAGTGTTGCTTAGAGTCCAATGTGATATTTCAGCATGTTAAATAACTTAATGAATTGCAAACCTCTAAAGAGTATTTGATTTTCTTGTATACATGTGTTTGACCTTTGACAAGGAAAAAGTGATATTTGATTTTGAAAAAGAAGGCATTTCACTAAGTTGTATATAGTTTGGTATACTTAACATGCTCATTTTTTTCATGCATTCTGTACCTCACAGAGGCAATAGTGGCTACACCCCATTAAAACCATGTACTTTGAGTCATTTTCCTAAAATAGTAGAAAGTTTGATGCTGCTCTATCCACATATTCCTCCACATTTCTTTGAATTAACAAATGTTGTATAATTTCAAGATGGTTGTGAAGTGAATACTCTGAATGCCCCTATGTCCTAGACAGACCAATAATAGCTGGCAGATGTGATGTTATACAAAGGAAAGTCAACAGGTGGCTATGTGACTGAATGCATTTAAGGTTTACATGTTAAAATTTATCCTGAAATATGCTGGTTTCTCTTTGTACAGGAAGAATTTGTGAAATGGAAGGGCTCTCTGTTCTTTCGATTTGTCAGCACTCTGATAGATTCTCACCCAGATATTGCCAGGTAAATCTTTCCTTCGCATGTCAGACAGTTGAACAGTTTACCTAATTTCTGGTATGCCTTAGATTTCTTTTCTTCCAGATTGGCTTAGAGTTGAGTTATTTAGGATTTAGTGAGCTCTTGGTAGTTATCAGAAAAAAAATGGTAGATTTTTTTAAATACTGAACTATATAACAGATCTTTGTTAAAACAAAAATAAAACAAGCCAAAAATAAAACAAACTAAATGTGTTCAGACTCATCACTAAATAATTTCAGCATTGACTTCCTTTTCTAACATCATTTGCTCTCCTTGAATACTGAAGAACATTACATGCCTTTGTCACATTAAAATAGGATAGAAGCCATCAACTTTTGACTTAACTGTTGATTTCTAAGCCCCTCCCCCCCAAAAATGTTAGTTTTAATAAAGAATTTGGACTTTGTTTTCAGTGCAGAAACTGTAAGAATTCTAGGAATTAAGACAATTTCATAATGTAAAATAGAGTATACAAATTACAAGATTCCTTAGAAATGGTTAAATTGTTAAAAGGAAGATAATTTTATTAATGTAAAGAAACATTCCATAGCATGTACCTCATGAAACCCCTGTTGGAGTTTAATTAAAGATTCCTTAGTTTATTTAAAATTTATTTAAAGATTCCTTAGAAATGGATGCTTCTTGAGAATTGGAAAGGAGTGGGGAGTTAACTTTGCCAATTGTTAATTCTTATACTTGAATCATTTTAAAAATTTATTTTCAAGGGGTCGAGAAGTGATCTTGATAGAATTTGCTACCCTAGCTTGTTGTATGAATAATTCTTTTTAAAGCTAGTCTATAATTGAAAAGTAGGGTGTTGAATGCCATGACAAAAGCCACCACATTGGGGAAAAGATCTTTGTAGAATTCATTAACTAAAAATAGCTTAAAATAATGGGTTCCTCTGTTCTAAATATAGCCACCAATAATTTAGTCTGAGTTCCACAGAAGAATTTCTGCTCCCTTTTAAAGCTTTGGGTGTAATTTTCAAAGGGGGAACATTTAACATAACAAAGTAGCAGAAGGTTAACCGGTCTAATTAATACTGTCTAGAGCCAGAAGCAAAAAACTAGGGCTATCTTTTTTTTTTTCTTTTTCATTGTTATTATAATTGAGAAAGGAATGAAATAGCTATGCCACTCCTTCCCACTTTTTTAATGCTTCCCAACACTGATTTGAGTGGCTTTCTTTGTACAGTGCAGTGCACAGCCCAGGGGCAGGCATAATTAGAAGTGTTGTAATGCTCTTAGATGATGAGTCTGGGAGGTAAGACTGATTGATTAACTTATATTTCCTTGTTTTCCCCCATTTTTGCCAGTTTCTATATATGCATGTAAAAAAAAAAAAAAGGTGAGATACGTTTTACCTGATTTAAACATTATATAATATATACATGCATTGCAACATTACATGGTACCCAGTAAATAGATACAATTTTTATGTTTTTAGGTAATGGTTAAAAATAAATGTGTATTAAAAGTTTTTAAGCTTACTTTCCAAGAGAACATTGATCAGTGCATAAAATATATGCACAACCAATGAATACAGGTACTGAGCATCAATCAGAAAGAAAACCAGATAAGGATACCTTATACTATGGTAAGATTATCAGCTCCTTTTTAAGAATTTAATACTGCCCTCTTAAATCTTTCCATTTTATTTCTGCATTCTGGGTTTGTTTAAATAATGGTTCAAATGTAGACCAGAATTTTCAGCTTCTAAAAGTTGATGCCTTACTTGCTAACGGTTATTTAAGTTATTAGTCTTTGTTATAGATTTACTTATGAGGTACCTTCCAAAAGCTCATGTATGAAACAATATTGGAACATTTAGAAGTGAAATGTTTGGGTTATGACGCCTTAACCTAAATAGTGTGTGTTAGATCAGGACGCAAGAAAAGACCACTGACTCCAATTAAAATCAAATTAAAGCAAGCTTATTATTTCAACCAGCTGGGCTGCCTCTCCCTCCCAAAACGGCGGGAACAAGACAGCACCCCAGCTTTCCTGCAGCCCAGTTTTATAGCCCAGAAAGTTACACAAAGGGGGGTTACAGATAACAGAACTCTGACAAGCATCACACTAATGGTAGTTTACATTTTTTTGCTGGCCCCAACATCAGAATTTATGAGGACCATTAGAGCCTCAGAGAGGGTTGTTGTCTGGCCAGGGAAGACCAATATTTATGAGGTGTCACTAAAGTTTCAGAGAGGGCTGCTATCTGGCCAGAGAGCCAGGCATGGGTGAGTTCAAGGCACGGGCAGGCATTCCAAGCAGATTCAGAATTTGCAGTAATTTATAGTAAAGCCAAAATTATCTTTTCATGGCTTTGTGGCAAGATGGCTCCCAATTTTAAGAAAAGATCAGGTTGGGTCTATCATGTGTTAATCTACTAATAAGGATTAACTAGGTGGTAACTACAGGCAGGTAAAGTATGGCTGGAGGATGTGGGTCACTGGAGGCATGCCTTTGGAGTATATATTTTGTCTCTCTTGAAAAATGCTCTCTTTGCTTCCTGATTATCAAGTTCTGAGCTGCTTTCCTCTACACACACTTCTCTCGGATATTCTGCTTTACATCAGGCCACTAGGAATGGAGTTGACCATCTATGTACTGAGACCTCTGCAACCTTGATTGCCAAATAACATTTCTGAAATTGTTCTTATTAAGTCTTTTGGTTACACCAGCAAAAATGTTGACTAAAACAGTCTCATTCCTGATTTTTAGGTTAAAGTCCAGACTTTTCTACTTACATTAACTATATTAATTTTTCAATATGAATATACCAGTGCAAACCTTATTTATTTATCTGATCCAGCTGATTTCATAAAGGTTCTGGTGTGAGCAAATTAATATGACATTTTTAATTGGTCTTATAAATCCAAATTTCAAAGCTGCAGAATCATGTGATACATTTTCTCCTCTGCCCAATGGATGTTGGCCTTGTGGCTCAGTAACCATTGGGTAATAGCCATTTAGCAAATAGAATGTTTATTGGGCCAATTGAAACAGAAGTGCAGAAAGGCAGGGGGCAAAGAGTTCAAGGCTACATAAATAAATTATCTAATGTATTGTGCCATTGAAAAAGAAAAGAGAGAAAAGATAGCTCCTCTTGAAATCAAGCTCCTCTTGCTAGTAGGTCCTTTAAAAGTGAAATCTCTGGCCCAGCCTTAAATTGCTGTTTCTTTTCCTCCTAGTATCTTCATAATATCTGATATTCTCTCCTTTGTTTTGCTCTTGCTTCCACATGAGAGAAAACATCCGGCCCTTGATTTTCAGAGTCTGCCTTATTTCACTTAGCATGATTTTCTCCATTTCTATCCATCATAGCAAATGCCATTATTTCATTCTTCATTACTGAGTAAATCTCCATTGTGTGTGTGTAGGGGGGCTAACCTTGTAAAAGGAAATCATTATTGCACACATACAAACACACCACATTTTCCTTATCTATTCGTCTATTGGCAGATATCTGGGTTGATTCTATAATTTGGCTATTGTGAATTGTGCTGATATGAAACTTGTCCTTTGAGAAAGATTACCTTTACCTTTCAAATCTGGGTTCCTAAACAACATAGTTTGTATAGAGTATTCTGACTGCCTAGATCAAACTGGTGCTTCTAGCTGGACTTAAGTGAATTCTCTTTAGAGAATTACTTTTATTAAATACAGTCGCTTCTTTAGTTGTTTTGTTTTCATATATTTATGTCTTGTATACTAGGTGAATAGTTAAAGTGTGATTATCTGCAGCAGAATTTTTAGTCAGGTTTACTTTCATCATAATTTCTAAACCACCTTCTCTGACTTGTTAATGTATGTGTTGTGGATACAGACTGATTTAAACCTTCACCTTCTCTGACTTGTTAATGTGTGTGTTGAACCTTAGCTCAAGGAACACCACTAGGGGAAGGTAAATCGCCTACAATGTTCTAATGCTTTGCAAGGTCAGGCTCAAGCTGTCTGGATCGTCCTTGTTTGCTCCTTTCCAGTGGAGAGCTAAGGAGTGCTCCTGTGTAGGATTTGAGCTCTGGAATGAAATTAAAACACTGTCTCAGCAGTAAATAAACCACAGAAAGCCCTACATAGTCTCTGGTTGGCCCGTAAGAACACCCAAAGCTTTGTCATTCTTTCACCTACCGTTATAGTAAGACAGAAATGGTCAGGTGGCTTTTAGGTGAACAGTTAGGGTTTTTGGAAATTACATTTGGCTTTGGAAACCATCAGAATTTTGCCTTTCATTGTGCTGCAGTCCCAGTGGCATCTCTCAGATATGAAGCATTGTACATGAATATTGGAAGCCTCTGCCAGATTTGTAAGCATGGGTGAAAGGAGAGTGCCCAGAGCTTGTGGTTATCCCAAATCTCAGTAAGAGTCAGGTTTTGTGGGAATACTTACCCTGCTGACCCAATTTATGGCACTTTTGTTGTTAACTAGAAGAGTTACTAAACTAACTTTTTTTGGGGGGTCATTATTGTGAACAATAAACTTGAAATTGGGAACTGAAGGGCAGGTATTTATTTTCAGGTGACCATTGTCACTGCAGTAGCCTTGAGGACCATTGGCCTCTGCTTGAAGAAACAGTTTTGGGTTAGTTGTTTTTCCTTGTTCAAAATATAGGTGGAAAGTAATGCCTTGTTAGAATTTTGAAAGAAACCTGATAGAGAAAGTCTTTATACTGATCTTGGATTCAAAAGAGAGTATTCAGAAGAGACAGACAAAACAAATGAAATTTCTTCTTTACTTTTGATCTGATGAAGCTATTTATTGGATGGATTTGGAATTCCTGACCCTTTTTTAACATTCTTCTATTTTGATGAGTTCTTAGTATAGTTATAGAAGCTGTCTACAAATAATAAATGGGTTTCCTTCATTTGTCTTTTCCTTCTTTGCAGATTTGGAGAGTTTTGCCTGGCTCACCTGTTACTGAAGAGGAACCCTGTCATGTTCTTTCAGCACTTCATTGAGTGTATTTTTCACTTCAACAACTATGAGAAGCACGAGAAGTATAACAAATTCCCTCAGTCAGAGAGGTCAGTGAAGCAGCTTAGATGCTCTCCTTGTCTCAGTAAGAATTGGGTGAGGCTCAGGAGATGTTTGGCGGTTTTGAATGCAAGTTTGGACCAGGTCGTAATCTGGTCATATATTTTGACATCACTTTCCTTGGCAGGATGACATAAGAAAATTCAGTTGTAAGAACAGAGTCCAAAGGGGATGTCTGTGAAGACATTCTCATTACTGTCCTGGAGCCTTTGGTACACAGCTTGTAGGATGCTATAAAAATGCTGTCTTAAATCCTTGTTTCCCACACTTTTATGCCCTAAAATTGTGCTGTTCTGCCACAGAGAGAAGCGGCTGTTTTCACTGAAAGGAAAGACAAACAAGGAGAGGCGAATGAAAATCTACAAATTTCTTCTAGAGCACTTCACAGATGAGCAGCGATTCAACATCACTTCTAAAATCTGCCTTAGTATTTTGGGTAGGCCTGGTGTTTTGGGGGTAAAATGTATGCTTAAAAAATGAAATACTGAGCCTGGTATGGTGGTGCATGCCTGTAATCCCAGCAACTCGGGAGTCTGAGGCAGGAGGATTTCAAGTTCAATGTTAGCCTCAGTAATTTAGTGAAGTCTTAAGCAATTTAGTAAGACCCGGTCTCAAAAGAAAAAGAAGAAATGCTATGTTGAAAATGAAATAGCAGTCCTGTGGCAAGTGGGCCAGTACTGTAGGAAGATTCATCTTTTTGTTCACACTCCCTATCAGCTGTACTCCACGCAGACCTCCCTCACAGCCCCAGATAAACCCCAGTTCTGTAAATTAACATGTTTCTCAGAAGCTGGTTTCTTGCGCTCTTTCTTAGCATGCTTCGCAGATGGCATCCTGCCCCTGGACATGGAAGCCAGTGAGTTACTCTCAGATACGTTTGAGGTCCTCAGCTCAAAGGAGATCAAGCTTTTAGCAATGAGAGCTAAACCAGATAAGGATCTCCTTATGGAAGAAGATGACATGGCCTTGGCAAACGTAGTCATGCAGGAAGCCCAGAAAAAGCTCATCTCCCAGGTGTGTGTGCACTTCTTCCTTCAGCAGACCTGCTCACACCTCTGGGCTTCCCCAATGATCTTGGTGGTGTTCTACTGGGGCCCTACTCTCATTCTTACCAGAGGCTTTAACTCTTGCCCAGGTGATGATGATCTTTCAACAGGTTTTTAGCTCCAGTTTCTCTTGTGAGCCTGAGTTCAATTTCTCTCACCTATCTGATTTTACCACAGGTGTCTCAAACTTATTCTGTCAAAACCAATTAGTCATTTCTTTTTCCTGATATTAGCCTCTTCCTTCTCCCAGTCTGTTGTAGAGAAGGGAACCATTGTCTACGAAATTATCCAAAGGGGAACTTGATGCTACAGCAGAATGCAGAGCAGGAGTCTGGAATGCCTGGCATGTGCTTGTTTGACCAGGGTGAAATTTGACTGACTTTGGGAAAGAGCTGAGTTTCCATAGTCCTTACCAGACCCTGAGTTCTTATGTCTATCTTGGATGGCCAATTTGTATTTCCCACCTGACTCCTAAAGGCTGTTGACCCTAAAGGAATAGACTTTTATCACCTCTTACTTGCTGAGAGATCCTATTGGCTTAATCTTACAAATCTATCTCTTTTGCATTTCCCCTGGTTCTGACTTTTTTTTTTTTTTAATTCTGTTCCAAATCCAGTAGTTTTCTTAGCACAAAGGCTGTCTCTGGTTTCTGTCTGTCATAAGCTAAGCCCAACGTTGCTGCCAGAGCAGATTTTCTTTCAGTATAAATGTGATAATTTTATTCTCCTGCTTCAAATAACCTAGAGCCAGATAGACTGAATTGTGGCAGGAAACTTTTGGGGGAATGGATCGTGAGTAAATTGTAGTATTGGTTGCTCAGTATATACTTCACCCAAAGCTCATGGAACTATTCTCTTAAAATAGGTAAATTTATTTTATAAACATTATATCTCACTAATAGCATCTTTAAAAACTACATTGATAGCTTCCTATTATCTTCGGAATAAAAAAAAACAACTCTGATTCTCCTTTAAGACTACAAAACTCTTAGTATGCCTGTCCCTGCCCTAACCGTTTTCTCCCTTATTGCCTCTGATCATTCCAATCCTCAGATATGAGATGTACTGCCTGCTATGTGCCTTTGACACTGGTTCTTCCGTCTGCAGCACTCAGTCCACTCCACTCTCCCACCCACTTCTCATTCCCACACATCCTAAGTGTCATCTCTCAAAGAAGCCTCTAGTATACATTCCTGATTACCCCCCTTCCCTCCTAGGCATCCTTCTCCATACATGAGTTTCTTAACACTGTGCACTTGGCACCTTGTACCATTTATCACAACACACACACACACACACACACACACACACACACACACACACACACACTGGTCTAGAAACAACCTGAAGGCAGGAATTTTGGACTTCATTTCTCTATCCTCAGAAGTTAGCTTTGTATCTGGGACATAAAATATGCTTGATGATACTCTAGGTCACATTGAAGACTATTGCTAAACTTATAATCTTATTAGATTCATTTTTATTATTAAATTGTTCATATTTATACCTGTTTCCCTCCTATTTTAGGGACTTTGATAAGACTTTTTTTTAAATTGAGTATTTGCAAGCAAGAAATGTATACTAATGATTTTATGTGAAAACAAAAAGTATTTTTCAGGTTTAGAAGGGTAAATATTACATATGTGGACTACTGTAATGAATACTTTTAATTCTAAGATTTATTGCAAAATATTTGATGCACTAATCAAGTATTACATAAGTACCTAGCACTTGTTAAAATATTTGTCAAGTTATACAACATATTTCTTACTTTTTTTTTTTTCCATTTAGGAAATATGAGTAATTTTTATCCACCTCTCCTACTTTACTTTACAAACCTCCTGAGTATTTAGGGGTAATGTTTAAAAGAAGTCCAGAAAAAAAAAACTGTGGGTCCTATATATTCCCAGTATCATAATCAGAAGTCAAAAATAAACATTTAGTGTACTAGATTTAACATAATAAAATAACTAGGTTAAGGAAAAGTTTTTATCTGACTTTCAGAAGTTTACACATTTAAAACATGTGTTTGTATTTCTGCAGGTTCAAAAGAGGAATTTCATAGAAAATATTATTCCGATTATCATCTCCCTGAAAACTCTGCTGGAGAAAAAAAAGATACCAGCTTTGCGAGAACTTATGAACTATCTCAGGGTAAATGAAGAACTTTAATTTTGTGGTTGTTTTCATCCCCTAACTCCAAGTTCTTTCCTTAATGTCTTCTGCCAATGTAACTGTCTGCAGTAATACTAAGACAAAATGCTACATAAAGAAGCAACCTTATTTTGGTCTGTTTAGAAATTTGCCTGCCAGACCAGTGTCTGCTGTGGAGCAAATGGGGAATTTTGACCAAAGGCTTCACTAAAGTTGTTTCCTCCTTTTCTCATTCAGTCAAGTTTGTAAACAGCTGACTCACTGGGCTGAGCATATATATATCCCTGATGGGATTAGATTGCATTTCCAGGACTTTCTCTCCTGAGGTCAAGGACAGAATCATCATTTTAGTTCATCCTGATGAAGGATGATGTGAAAGTTGGTTATGGTATTCAATGTGGGGTATTTGCCATTCACACTGCTGCAGACAGATGTGACCAGGAAATCACTGCCCTGTGGCAGCATGCACTTAGATGGGTAGGGGGCACCATTTGAGATGGACACCATTCCTGGGCTGGAGTTGCTATAGAAGAAGATTGGATCTGAGAAAAGGCAGAATATGTTTACTTAACAGGGCAGGCTGGCCTAAATGAGGCCTCAGACCTTACTGACAAAATTGCTCAAAAATAAAAGCAGCAATTTTTCTTTTGATTTAGCAGAGTTATTCTGTTCACGTCATGTATTTTTCTTCCTCAATTTTATTTCCTGCCAGGTATACTGGTGCATGCCTGTTATCCCAGCAGCTTGGGAGGCTGAGGCAGGAGGATCACAAGTTCAAAGCCAGCCTCCACAAAAGCAAAGCGCTAAGCAACTCAGTGAGACCCTGTCTCTAAATAAAATACAAAATAGGGCTGGAGATGTGAATCAGTGGTTGAGTGCCCCAAGTACAATCCCCAGTACCCAAAATAAAATAAAATAATATGTTTTTTCCTAAAACTGAAAAGAATACAATGAAATTACATTGAGAGAGAATTTCCAATTATTTTTGTTTTATCCTATTTTAAACCTCACTGATGGGGTGGAGTGGAGTTGCAAAGGTACTTACATCCTAAATATCGTACTTAAACATTTAAGAAAATCATGTCATTTCTCTTATTTCTGAGCACTTGCAAGAGAACACCTTGCAGGGTTGCTTTATCATTATCTGTGGAATCTCCTCATGGCAGCTGGAAAAGTTGATGGATATCCTTCTCTTTGTTAGGCTTCCCTCCTCGTTAGAGCTGCAGTGTGTTTTTTTTATTTCTGTAATAGTGCTAGGTGAAATAGTTTCTGTTAGCCAAGAGCCCTTATTTCTAACTGCCATCATTAAAACCCAAGAATGGTTTTTCCCAGATGTGATAAAGGGTTTTCTGTAAAAAATCTTCATAAAAAATGGGATTTGAACCTTAGTTGTAATCCCCTGTGTGGCAGTGGGGAAAGCTAATGTGGATGTATGAGCAGCTTGTAGGCTGCACAGCCTCCTATATTCTACTGCAAGGGTCTCTGAGCCTTGGCCATGTCTTTCTCTGATCAGGAACCTGGGTGATTGCCTGTTCTCTGGTGGATAGACAGGAAGATTCCTAAGAGAGCAGAAGGACTAGTTAATATATGACTTCATGATCACCTGCTTGTGTGGTCAGTATAATTATAGTTAGTATTTTCTCAGAATATTCCATTATGTTAAGTAACTTGTTATTTACTATAATAGAAACAGTCTGCTGCCGTAGTAGAAGTCTTACTGTCTCAATTATTATTAATCAAGTTGTGTCTGAGAGGTTATTTCTTTTTAAAAAAAATATTTATTTATTTATTTTTTAGTTGTAGTGTTGGACACAATACCTTTCTTTTATTTATTTCTTTA
Source organism: Ictidomys tridecemlineatus (assembly GCF_052094955.1). Lineage (NCBI taxonomy): Eukaryota > Metazoa > Chordata > Mammalia > Rodentia > Sciuridae > Ictidomys > Ictidomys tridecemlineatus. The sequence continues at coordinate 117,318,929 of NC_135480.1, read as the reverse complement.
TATGTGGTGCTGAGGATTGAATCCAGGACTCGCAGGTGGTAGGCGAGCGCTCTACTGCTGAGCCACCCCATCCCTGACAGGTTATTTTTTTATTCATGAAACACTAAAGGATGCTTCTGGGTTCATTTAGGAGGTGATGCAAGATTATCGGGATGAAATCAAGGATTTCTTTGCAGTTGACAAACAACTGGCATCAGAGCTTGAGTATGACATGAAGAAGTATAATGAACAGCTGGTCCAGGAGCAAAAACTGGTCAGAGAGGCCAGTGAGAACAAGATGACTGAAGGTGGTGACGGGGCAGAAGCCATGCAGGTAGGTGGGAGGCCCACCTTAGGTAGACCAGCCATCCAGGCTGCTCTCTGTGTCGGTTTTCCAATATTCCCCAAAATCCAGAAGTCAGTCAGAGTTGAATCTTGCCACTGTGTTCCTTTGCTAAATGTGATGGGTCTACCAGTGGCTTGAGGCCTCCCTTCCCACAGGCCTATCAAAGGACCTTGCTGGGAAACCACAAGAATAGTTGGGAGAAATAGTTGTGTGAAAGCCATAAGGCGAACTTGGGAAAGTTATTTGATCTTTGATTACAGTGACTACTGACTCCTAGACATCTGTGAATCTTAGTATGTTGCAGTCTTTCTTGCAGCTCCCTCTTTTAAAAGCATATTGTCCCTGGGGGGGGGGGGCACATCTGGGTTTAGCTGCTGCTCGCATTAGCAGCACAATATTCCCACTGCCTGAGGAATCTAGGCAGATATTGCATTAAAAAGTGATGAGGACAAAAAACTTACTTCTTTTTTTTTTTTTCTTTTCTTTTCTTTAATGTCACAGCATCTCTGTATGGCAGCTTGCTGATAGTTCTCTGTTTTGAAGAGAAACTTGTACTTGCCCACGTCTGGTATATTTTAAAATAGATTACATATGGACTTGTTCATAGCATATAAAGATTCCATTCATCTTCTCTAACAGGTTGCTCTGGAATTAGACACAATGCCAGTTCCTGGTGGCCAAGAAAATGCCACTGTATCTCCAGCCACAAGCAGGCCTACACCACCTGGGTCTAGCACTGGCCACACAATGACTTTGCCTCACACACCAGAAACCGGGCCTCTGAAGATGTTAATGCCCAAAGCCAGGTAGGGAGCCCACTGAGGCAGTGACAGGCTGAGTCTCATGATATTCTCAGAGGCGTCTCTTCTGTCCCTATCAGGCATCAGCTGTGGGAGTCTTGTCACTGTGTTTGTTCTGACACCTTACTCCACACCCCTCCCTTGGAGACTGGAAAGAGAGTGGATGAGTGATGCATTTGAAAGGATATGGGCAGAGATTGCAGTGTTTCACTGCCACCTACCCTGTGGTCTGCACCGAGAGTCAGCGTCTGTGGCATTTTGTCCTCCACAGGCCAATGTCCCTGAGTACCATTGCAATCCTGAATTCTGTAAAGAAAGCTGTGGAATCAAAGAAGAGGCATCGAAGTCGGAGCCTAGGAGTATTGCCTTTCACTTTAAATTCTGGAAGCCCAGAAAACCTGTGCAGCCGTGGTAAGCCTTAGGGTTGGTGCCAGACTTAGAGCATGTGGTTTAAAAATGATCTACTTCTCATTCCTCTTTAAATTGTTTTCTGTTTCCTTATTTTTAAAACAAATAACATTAAATGGGTACTTAGGATTATAGATAAGAAAACAAGCATATTTATGCTAAGAGGTTTGGGAAATAGAGTGAAATTTAAAACTCACCCACAGTAGAGAGGTATTTGGTCCTTCAGACTTTCTACTCCTCATACAAACACCTATGTTTTGTTTATAAAATTGGAATTGTAGTATGCATTGCTTTATAACCTGCTTCCCTGCACACACTTGTAATAATATATAGTGAAAGTTTTTTTCATGAACTTGCAAAACTTTTCTCCCAGTAACTTTATAGCATTCAATATTTTGGAAAGATCAAAACATTTATTTATTACTGCCCTCTTGAAAGTGTAGATGTTTTTCAAATTCTTGATGTAAGTAATGTCACAGTAAGTATCCTTACACATATACCCTTGTATGTGGGTAATCCTTAAGATTAATTCCAGCCAAGGCTATGAATATTTGAAAAGTTTTAGTAGTATCAAACCATCCATAATCCATGTCATATGGTGCACGAATGTCTATTTCCTTGCTTAGGAACACTGGTTTTATAATTTTCCATTGTCTTTGCTAAGCTCTGTAGATCAAAAATGGTATGGTTTTAACTTCCATTTCTTGGAATCCTAGTAAGAATGAGCATGTTTTTGTTCATTGTATCATTTATTTGTAGTTCTTTCTGAATCATCTCTATGAGAACACTTTAAACATTAGTGATTTTAATTTTGTTATACATATCTTATGTTTTCTCATTTGCTTGTTTTGTTCTATGATATTGTGTTGGGTTTTTTGTTGTTATTTTTTTTTTAAACAGATAAGACTTTTCCATTTTATCCTAGCATCTTCCTACAGCTTGGAGCGAGAATCTAATGGAGCTATTGACCATGTAACTAAACGAGCAATCAGCACCCCTGAAAGTAAGTAGCCAGTTTGAATAAGCTTGGCTTCTCCTGCCCTCTCCTACAGTCATGTATTTGATAGAGTTGTGCTAACATTCTTTCTCTTGAAAGATCGTTCTTGTAATTGGATAAAGCCTCTCCTGACAATTGGCCACATTGTAGTGCAATATTCAGACTGCTTCATTCTGAATATTTCACTACAATATTTAGGTGCCATATGCTTACTTAAGTGAGCACTGACTGATGGATTGTCGGGTATTCTCCCCAATATTTGTATATGTGTTAACTCAGTTAAATCTCACAACAACCTATGAGGGATCCTGTGTGACAGATGTGAAGCTTGAGGCACAGCTAGTTCAGGTCACTGACTCAGACTGCACCATTTGTGGAGGCAGCCCTGTCACCACCTCCCTGCCTGGACAGGTATACTTGGTGTGTGAAGCTGGGCTGCCCTAGGGAAAGGTCAGAGGATAGCTCTGGCAGGTGCCTGGTATGTCATAGAGCTCCATTTCGGAGCAAACTGAGGTTGGCAGTCTAGTGTTGTGTCAAGGATTATATCCCCCCTATGTTGAGAGCCTTTGTCTTCTCATTCCCCACTAGTTGCTCTTTCTTTGAAAAAAAAAAGAAGTTGTCCCATTCTTTTCATTTCAAAATAGAGGCAAGCAGTTTTTGTTTTATAACTTCTTATTGATTCAAACTCCATGAAAACCATTATTATGAGAAAATGATTATGCAGGTTGAGGATCTCTTATCCAAAAGTTTTGGGACAAGAAGTATTTCAGATTTCAGATATTTTGGATTATGGAATATTTGTGTATACATAATGAGGTATCTTGGGAATGGGACCCAAGTGTAAGTAGAAAATTCATTATGTCCCATATATACCTTATATACCTAACCTCAGAGTAATTTTATATAATATTTTTAGTGTGCCTGTGACCCATCTTAAGAGGTCACACATGTAATTTCCTACTTACTTTTCCATCAAAAAATGTCAGGTTTTAGAAAATTCTAGATTTTTCACTTTTCTGGCTGGGTACACTCAACCTATATTATAAGGAAACTGTTACTGTCCAAAATATGTACTGTCCTTTCCAAATGCTGCCTGATGTGTTTCTGCATGTCCCCACTTTATGCACCCCAGCCATGTGCAGTCCCCTTGGATACTTGTACAAGCCATGTACAGGCTTCACATGCCATGTCTTCATCTGGAACCTTCAGGCTAGAGCAGGCAGCCTCCTGTGGCCCTCTGATCCTCTCAGCAGTGCTCATCACACTTCTGTCCACTTTCTCTCCATCCTTGCTGATTGTTTGCAAGCTTTTCTATTCCTGTCTCCACAAGACAGACCACAGAGCCTGGGACATGGGAGGTATTGTAGAGATCTATTCAGGGGCAGAACTGGGGGCTGAGCTCAAGCTTCTGATTCCAACCTCTTTGTCACCTTCAGCCCATCTTTACAACCTCTGATCCTGGCATTAAGAGATGAGCATAGTGCTAAGATGTTCTGTGGTAGGAGAGCTACACAAGATTAGCCAGTGTTTGTCACACCTATAGTCACTTCACTTCTACTGCATACCTCCTGTGTCCTAGCTGCTTGCTTTTGATTCTATTAACCTGTGATACTGTGGTTTAGAATGTTTACAGGGTTATAGCTAGTTTTTACACAGGGCTCTCTTTTAAGGGAGATTGATGGATGACAAAATTCCCACTTTGCATCTCTCCTCAAACAACTGGATGACAGTCAGTGGGTAATGATGGCTTCCTGTATATTTCACATGTGTAATGTTATATATGTAAAATAACCAGCCTCTTTCAAAGAGAAAAAGTTTATGTATGTTCTCTGTTCTTTTCCTGCCTCGGGGGTATCAGATGTATTTTGGCAGTTAGATGCCATATTGCTGAGGAAACAGGAAGAATACATCTCATTTTAGTTATGCTTATCTCATGAGTCCCTGATTTCAATCTTCATTTTGTTTCCTAGCAGCATTTGTTCCTCAGCAGTGAAACATGGCATGGTACATTAATGCCACTTTAATTTGCATGTGTAGACTTATCTCCACACTGAAAATAAGACTCAGGTGTCACTGGGTCAAGAGAGCACTTGCTATTTCTCCAGGCAGCAGAATGTAATGTTTCTGTTGGTGCAACTTTTATTCATCTCTTTTGTGAAACAGGAGAAATGCTTAAAGAATGGTTTCCTATTAACTCTCTTTCTTGAGAGAATTATCAGAGACTTAAGAGCACTCAGTGCTGATTCCAGCATGGTCTGGGAATACAAATTCTTTTGGTGACTCTAAAGTTTAGTTGGGTGACTGTTAGGAAGTGATCTCTACTCTGCAAAACCAGTAGGAAGAGGGCTGGGGATGTAGCTCAGTTGCTAAAGTGCTTGCCTTGCATTCATAAGGCCCTGGGTTCAATCCCTAGCACAAAAAAAAAACAAACAGTAGGACAATGACTACCCAGCTCAACCATTGTAGCCCACCAGTGGTGTTCACACAGTGGTTTTGCTAAATGGAAAGGAATCATTTTCAGAGCTAGAGTTTTAACTAGAAATCTGTGGGGGATTTTAGTACGTCTCTCTCACTGCTTTAATAATGCAAGCAGCAAAGACCCTTCTGCCTTTGATTCTAAGGAGAGTGCCATAACATAGATTCTTTTGTAAATATGGGAAACATATCACCTGGAATATAGAGATTTGTGAATGAGAAAAGTAATCTGTATGGAAGGGGAATTCCAGATGACAACACTGGAAAGAGAAAATTCACAGGAACAGAAAAAAGTGCTGAGCTACTTTAATGGAGGCACTGGAGATAAAATTTTCTGCCACTATTAATGAATTCTGAGTAGCACTCAGGTACATAGCACTGCAGTGGATTTTAGGACCCAGACTAGGCTGGGTGTGGTGGTGTGCACCTGTTATCCCATTTACTCAGGAGGCTGAAGCAGGAGGATGGTAAGCTCAAGGCCAGCCTCCTTAAGAGCAAAACTCTTGTCTCAAAAAAAAAAATAAGTAAAGAAAATAAAAAGGCCAAGGGGCTGAGGATGTAGCCCAGGGATAGAATGTTTGCCTGCCATGTGTGGGGACCTAGGTTCTATCTCCACTACTGCAAAAACAAGAAAACATTGACTAGTTCAGTTCAGTCTGTACTCAGAAGTGACAATGTATAAAGAATGGTTAGAACTCTAAGCTTGCCCCACAAATGTGTTTGCAGAAAGGAGGGCATCAGATGTGCAGTTGAGCATGTGCTCCGCCCCCTGGAAGTGGTCTACACAGTGGGGATGTTGTGGGTAGATGGGATGGGCAGGCTAGGCCAAGGAGCTGGAGTGTGCACACAGTGTGACAGTTCAGAGAACAGTGATGTACAGATGGGGTAAATGCAGATAGAACGCAGAGTGTGCGTGTGCATATAAGTTTGTAAAGGCAGCTCGGGCCAACTCAAACCAAGAATGGAATTTAGGCCCTCCTGGGAATAGAGTCATTGAGATACCTAAGAAGGTTAGTTAACTACCAGATATTTAATTAAAGGACTTTAATTAAATGTCACTCCAGTGACATAGGGGATAGTAGCTAATAAATTATACTAGTAGCTAACATTTCTTCAGCAATTACCTTGTACCAAATATTGTATTAAGTACTTACATAATTGGTCTCATTTAATCCTTGCTCCATCCCATAAGATAGATACATTTTTACTCCCATTTTAGAGATGAAGAGAATTGAGGTTCTGGTATAGTTCTTAGTAAGATACAGCCATAGTTAGTGCAAATCCAGTCAATGTTCCTAGCTCTGAGCTCTCCAGCCTCCCAAGGATACAGCTGGAGGAGGTAAGGTCACAGAATTGGACAGCACCATGAAAGGAAAGGAGAGGGGTGAGGTGCATTGAAATGTTCGTGGCAAGGCAGGAATACAGCTAGCAAGGTTGGAGGGATATTTGGAAACTAGAATGCACAGGACCTGGTCACTGTGGCAGAGTAGCTAATGATGGCTGGTATTTCTACAGATTATCTGTTTGCTGGAAATACAAAAGGAGCATGTCAGGAGCAGAGGTAAAGCCGGAGATCTCTCTTCAGGGAACTCAGATGAGGAACAATAGGGAGTATAGAACCCAGACCTGAAGGGCTCTGAGTGGAATTGCTGGTCCTTAGCACTTAGGAGTCCTTAAAGATGAAGGTTGAGTGAAAAGCAAGAGACAGGAGCAAGAACAATACAGAGGCTGCAGAGCAGCCGAGGAGGGCTGTGGTCAGAGGAAGGAAGAGCTTCCAGGAGAAAAGAGTTTCTCTACACTGCCAAGTCCTGGGGAAAGGTCAGATTGAGGCCTGCTAGCTAGGGTAAAAGAAACCAGAGCAGAGCTTGTTAACTGACTTGCTCAGGTGACTGTGTCTCATACCCATGTTTGAGAGTGCTGTTTCTCTTTTCCCCAGAATCCATCAGTGATGTCACATTTGGAGCAGGGGTCAGTTACATAGGGACACCATGGACTTCTTTTTCAGCCAAAGGCAAGTTCTCAGTTTCTTTCTTGTCTGATACATTAGCTGGCTTTGAAGATCTGGGAAAACTGAATTTCTGTTTTGACTCCCTTTCAGAGAAAACTGAAGCCCAGAGTCAAGGAAATGACATTTTATGTTTATCATTGCCTGATAAACCGTAAGTTTACCAAAGAGTTCTGTTTTGATCAGGGTTTTTCTTTTAGTTTCAGAATCACTGTCTCATTTCTTCTCCTAGACCTCCCCAGCCTCAGCAGTGGAATGTGAAGTCTCCAGCCAGGAATAAAGACAACCCAAACCCCAGTCGGAGATCCCTCCGAAAGAGCCCCCTGAAAACAGCCAACTGAAATAGTGTGTTCAAGAGCCCAAGGGAACATTCTTGAATCCTGAGCATGGAAAGGCAGAGGAATCATTTGCTGTATGACTCAGGCAGTGTTTCATTGTGTAATACCAAAGCTTTTCCTTAGGATCTGTCCCAGTGCTGTATTTGTTCACCTGTGTTTGGCTGACCAACCTTGTGTTATTTTTCTTCATGATATATGTGGTTAAAAAATTGTGAAATAGGGCTGGGGTTCTGGCTCAGTGGTAGAACACTTGCGTAGCATGCGTGAGGCACTGGGTTCGATCCCTGGCACCACATAAAAATAAAATAAAGATATTGTGTCCATCTACAACTAAAAAAACATTTTTAAAAAAATTGTGAAATAAGAGAAATGCCAGGTTTAGATTTTCTTATCCTAAAGTTAAGCTATTTAATATCATAATTTTATCCATCTGAATTTAAGTCCATTCTGATAAGCTATAATCTGGTCTTTAATGAACACAACTTGGAAAATTTCAGTTTTTTATATGAATCAAGCTGCTGTTAGCTTGTTTAAATTCCTTATAGTAAATATTTTCCCATGTCTAATGTCAAAATTTCAATTATTATATTTTTTCTATTATTTATAATTGCAGATTTTTTAAAATGTACAGCTTTCTAAAATGAAGTATAATAAAGGTCAAGCATAAAAAATACAGTCTTCTAGTATTCAGTAGAATTTTTTTTATTTTTAGAAACAGGGCTTTCATTGGTAGTTGTATTAAGTTTACATAAAGTATTTAAGAATGAAACCAAGTCTTTCCTGTTAAGAAAAAGATGATTTTGTTTTTCCTTAAGGTTTGGTTCATCTGCCACCTGCCTTTGTTCCCATATGGAAGCTGTCTGCCTTCTAATAACAGCCTTATTAGCATGAGTCTTACTTTTTAAAACACAGCTTGATGTTCCTTACGTGAAATAGCACTGAGGCTGATTTATATGAAATTCTGTTAAGGATTGCTTTACAATGGGGGTGTAACTTGAGTCTCTTTTTATTGGCACTAGCAGGCGAACTTAAAATAATGTTTGTCCAAGAATGCCTAGGATGAAATTCAGTTGGCTTTTTTTTCTTTTTTTTTTTGGTGTGTGGGTGAGAGAGACAAGGTCTCATTTTGTTGCCCAGGCTCTATCTACCTCTACCCCAACCCCCACCCAACTCCTGAGCCATCCTCAAGCCATCCTCCTGCCTCAGCAGCTGTCACCATGCCTGACTGGTTCCATTTTCTGATTCCATTATTATAAAGGCAAAAGTGTAAACATATTGGTATTTTGTTTTGTTTTTTTAATAACTCATGCTGAATTTTTTTCTAAGTGCTAGGGATCAATCCAGGACCTAACACATGCTAGGCAAGTGCTCTACCACCATGCAACATCCCCACCCCCAAAGTTACTATTTGTAGGGGTTTTGTTCTTGTTGTTTGGTACCAGGGATTAGATCCAGGGGCACTTAACCATAAAGCTACATCCCAGCCTTTTTTTTTTTTTTTTTTTTTTAAGATGGTCTCACTGAAGTTGGTGAGACTGATCTTGAACTTGATTTGAGATCCTCCTGCCTCGGCCTCCCAAGCCTCTGGGATTACAGTTGTGTGCTACCACGCCCAGCAGTATTTGTGTTTTCAGCATGTCTATTAGATTTGGAAGAAGGAAAGTTACTATGCTCCACCCACAGCTCTGCCATAAATGATCTGTGACAAAGACAGCTTCATCACTGGTTGAGTGACTCAAAAAGCTGTTTGTGAGTAAACGCACACTTGGTTCCAAGTTCAGGTACTGACTTCCCCGCAGACAGCAATACCTTTTCAGTGTACCTGCCTAATAAAATGCTAGGAGAACACATGAACATTAACATAAGCACAATCAAGAAAGAATGAAGAGATTTTTTTTTTAAAGCTTTTATAAATGAGGTTTAAACAAATACCACATTATAGGTGTGTTAGTACAAGTCTGTAACAACTATGTACAGCAACATCCATGTCGGGCCAGAGAACATCTTAAAGAAACATGAGTGCTCCTTCTCTATATGTAGTTTTACATTATAGTTAACAGTTTCCCAAGTTCCACGCATCAGAGCCAGTTCTATGGCACTAGGGCAGAAGGCTCTAGGGTGTAAGAAGGGAGGTAATAAGGCCACCCTATCACTATTACAGCCAAAAAGGCTAGCATGTTATTCCTCAGCAGTTAGAGACTGGGGGAGTGACCTCCTTCCTTCCAGGAGGTGGCAGACATGAAAAAACAAGTCTCAACTCTAAGCATTCAAGATGCAAATGCAAGACTGGTACCACTGACAAAGTGTGGGAGAGTTGCCTGCTGTTCCTGCCAAATATCCCACAGAACAATATTTCATATAACTTTAAATTAAAGTCAACATGTCTCAAGTATTCAATTAAAAAAAAAACAAAATATTAAAAAAATTAAGACACTGAAATCTGAATTACAAGGTGACTACATTCTACAAAAAAGCCACCCTCCAGGCACACATGGAATTAGGCGCACCTCTGAGAAGCTCCTTGATTCAACCCACTTCACATCATGAGTCCAACACAGCACTGTATTTGAAGCTGAAAAATCTACTCTTGAAGAACAAAGGCTTTTAGGCCAAGTTTCTAATGTCTCCCACAAAGTGAACAGTGTCTCAGGTAGATAAAAGAGTTAAAATTAAAATTAGAAAACTGCTTTTGATTCAGGCAGGCATTTTACTTTCCTCACCATCGTGCTTTGACCTGGCTGCACTTCCTTATAGTCTTCAAAAGGCTGGACTGGCTGCCACCACATAATGGTTTATTATGAAGGAGAGAGAACCTATGGTGTCAGGGTACTTTCTTCGTAGCAAAGAGAAACAGCTGGATTCATTTTCTTTTAAAAATATTACTTAAGTTGACAGATCTGGTTTCAAAATGGCCTTTGGCCTAGACAGTCTTATGAACTACACAATTAAAATTAACTTAAAAACCAAATAGCAATGGCTGATTTGTGAGCCAGCTACAACCAAAAGAAGGTCTGTCTCAGGACCTTAAGGCTGGGATGCCACACAGAAGACACCAAGTTTCCTAAGTGGCCACATTAGAACCTCTAAGAGCTATACAGCAAATAACACTACTGAAGCTAATAGGGACACAGCTGTGGTAAGGACTGTGAAGACACAGTGGATCTTCTCACCAGCACCTACAAGTCAGTGGTATCTGACTTAACTCCAAAAATGTATCATTGTGGTCACTACAGGTGTCTAAGGGCTTCTTTGGCAGTCTCCGGGAACAGGCAGTTGTGACCTCAGGAAAAGGCAGTTCAGAGCTAACCTGAGAGCTCCCTAAGTTTCTTTTGGAGAGATGCAAGCAGATGTCAACAGGGCTAGACTGGAATTTTCTAAAAGTTTCCTAAGTAACAATGGTCTGAGGTACACATGGCATTTTCTAATGAAAAATGCTAAAGCACATGAACAAAGGAATGTTCTAGTAAGTCTCCTTGAGAGGATTCATTGGGTAAAATACTCTCAACTATTGGTACTTTCCAATTTAATACTAGTAGCTTAGAACTTCTATCTTAAGTGAAACTCTTAAAAAAAATAGTTTTTAAAACACTGTATGACAATATATTTACAGTTTAAATAGAAATTTTCTTTTCAATAATCAAAATACATCTTTAGAAAAATTTAGAATGTAAAATTTTATAAAATAAGCAAGACCCACTGAAAAGAATCTTTCAGTACCATTTCAGACTTTAGCCAAAGATGCAGTTTTCCTTAAATCCTTATACCTTCATGGACTAGCAGGGTTCTTTGGGTAAGAAGAACCCTCTTCCAGCAAGCCATTTACCTTCCTGATTTTGGTTGTTTTTATAAAATGCTGATCCAAAAAGATTCTCCAAGATGGACATAACAACACTGATCACCAGAGCCTTAAGAAGAGACCTGCGGGCCCATGGACTGAGGCACTGCATGCAAATCCTTTTCTGAAGTTATTACTGGAAATGGCAACTGAAGACCTTGTACCATGCTCACATTGTTGCTGTCAGTCACCTCATCCTCTTGTGGCCAGTGCTTATGGCTAATGAACAAGCAGTGGCAAAATCAGATCTGTGGTGCCCAGCCCAGGAGAACAGATATGGGCAAGACCTTTCAGATCACCCTAATACCCATGTAAAAATTGGGTCAGCAATAGGTTGGAGACCCAACTCGTGAACTCACAGTTCCTTTTCCTTGTAGTTACTGTGCCCATCTTGTAGAAGATTCCTTTATTTGTGTGGCTTGTTAAAAGAGTAAGAAAGGAGTAGTGGTCAACTTTGGCCAAAACAAAAAGCTTCTGCATGAGTGTCTAGCTCTGTCCAAGTGCACTTGGCTCATGACTGCCCTTGACAGGAGTTTCTTTCTAGTAGAGGTATCTGCATATGCTCTCAGCCACACCGCCAGGTCTCAGATCACAAACGATGACTTGTGTCTGAAGTCACCCTGCAAAACCAGTGTAAAGTTAGAAGCAATCCAGAGTTGTCATGAGGTTGTGAATAAGAGAACTGGTTAAATCACACAGGGGCTAAACAAGTCTCCAAAGAGGAAACCAAGGGCAAAACAAAATAGAAGAAATGATCACATTTAAACAGTGACATCCACTAGAGCCTGCAAAGTGTCATTGCCACTGCTGTGCACGGGTTACCTGTGCAGAGTTGAGGAGCTCAGGGTTTGCAATACAACTCGGAAATATTCCCATGAGCCCCTCCATTTCCAAGCTAGAATGCCATTTTCCCACTGGGTAAACTGAGAACATTTAAAATCTTTCTAGTCTAGAACACACAGGACACCACAACCCCTGATACCATGTATAAATCTCCCCACCCCACCCCCAGCTTTTCTAAATGCTACCTAATCTCTTTCCTCCTTACCTCCTCATCTGTCCTGATATAGTTAACTCCATCAGGCTTCCCTGGGCTCTTGTAACTGTGAACAGAAGAGGGCAGTTCAGTGGTGTGTTTATCATATTAATGCCAGGCTGCACTTTGCTTTTCTCATGTAAGGCAGGCTCACCTTTCTCCATCTTGTTTATTGTTGATGAAGTAGCCGCGTCTATATGCACAACAGATGCCCAACGTTATCAGGGCCAAGACAGCAAGAACAACCAGAACACCCCCAATAATTCCAGCAATGTTCAGGTCATCTGTAGAAAAGGAGGTTTGTATGGAGGGATGATACACACTATCTCTTCTTAAAAAACCTTGACCTACCTGTGCCTCACTGCTTCACTTACCCTTCTGCCCTCTCATGTCTACCCTAGCCAGGAGAGTATTTTGAGAACATTTAAAATCTTTCTAGACTAGAACACACAGGACACCACAACCTCTGATACCATGTATAAAGTACTGAGACTGTAATGGTTCAAATGCAGTCACAATGAAGACTGAATTAAGAGGGGCTCATGTTTTAAAATCCTCTGGCTAAATGCCTGAGAATACTATTAATGCAAGAAATGGTTATATTAAGTCTAGAATTAGGAGCCAGGGAATGTAAGGAGAGGGAAATATATCCTAATTTCCAGAACCCTTATTTGTTGTAGATTATTTTAAGGGAAGAAAATTAATTTGAAGCCTTAAAAGAAAAAAGTACTAAGTGAAAACTTGCCCTTTCACTCCATTAGCAGGCCTCCTATTTTTAAGCCCCCTTAGAAGATAACCCCTGCATTCCTTTTTCTCATTTCTATACTGGGCAAAGGCACTTTGGTCACCTGTAATTTGAGAACAACAGTGGCTGCTTCCTTTATGCAAATAACAGTGCATGTAAAAATGTGCAGGAAACTATCAACTCAGGATTCTTACTCAGGAGAAAATAGCTCTAGAGCAGTTTCCCAAATTTGATAGACAAGAATCACTAGAATGCTTGTTTATTATACACACAAATTTCTAGCATATAACTAAGGAAGGCTCTTCTATCTTTCTGTTAAACAGTGGTCCAAATGGTTCTTATCATCAAGCAATTTTTGAAACCCTACTCTGCAATTGTTGCAAACAGAGAAGAGGGAAAAGGTCATAAAATTCCCCAAGTGGTTCAGACATACCCCATCCACTCCCTCTTCCTTCCAACAACCTCCCCTTATAACTAGTACCCTAGAGAAGGCATTATCACAGAGCAGGGTAAAATTAGTTGGAAAAAAAAATAAACAGTGTCAATCAGTTTCCTGCAAAATAATTTGTAACTGGGAAATTTTCCAAAAGCCTTATACCACCTTGTATTTTGATGATTCTATCAATTACCAGAGAAAGGGCATTAATTACACTCTGTGAAAGTTACACGACTGGTCTGTCATGTTTTCAGCACCAGGAGACCTCAGAAGGTCTCTTTTAGAGACCTACTTATCTAGATATAGCATTTTCTCATCCTTCCTTAAACTTCCCCCAGGGATCTTGGTGAATCCCGTCAGCTCCAAAAGAAAGGCGACCTATGGCAGAACACTGTCTAAACTGACCATCTAATATTCAATTTTAAATATTCTATTCACTTCCCAGTCTTTAAATAAAATCTTTCCAAAAAGTAACTCACAGACTTCCATCTCTTGTTCCTCACACTTGGCTGAGCCTGCATCATTGGAAGCAATGCAATAATACTGCCCAGAGTCCTCCTTATGAACAGCGCTGAAAACCTGTTTCAAGAAATGAAGGTAAATACTGAGACCAATCATAAGGGCAGCCCTCTAAGGGATAGAAGTGAGGAAGGTAAAGCTGCCAAGGTCCTACTGAGTCCAGAATGTAGTCAGAATCTGCTAATTTGCTTCTGGTTTTCCTGTGGCATCCCAGGCATTGTCTGGCTTCCTCCCTCACATGCTTTCCTAACACTCTGGCCTAAGAGTTCCCCAACAATGAGCTCCCCTTAGTATCCAGAGGTGCCAAAGCCAGCAACATCTAAAACATGAGGCTGCGTGTGCTTTGCTGTTATTTGGTGAAGGGACTCTAACCAGGACTGCTCCTTAGGCAACACTTTGTCAAAACAAATACTAAGGATCCTAATTAAGACCCACCTATTTACCATGTATAGTTGAGTATTCCACAAACCAACCCCATCTTGCTGTCAAATTCTGGGGTGACTTGCTGATAACCAATCTTGTTTCCTTCCCTCATATACTTCCCACCACCACCAGCACTGGGTTATTTTGAATCAAATTCCAGACATGCTTTATCCATAAATATTTCAATATGCGTCTCTAGAAAATAAAGACTTATAAAACCATAATCACAATGCCATTATCGTGCCTAAAGCAATCAGCAATTGCTTATTATCATCAAATATCCAGTCAGTAATCAAATTTTCCTGATTATCTACTAATGATTTGTACAGTCCAAATCAGGACTCAAATAATGTCCACCTATAACACTTGGCTAATATCACTTCCTTGGTCCCTTTTATATCTACAGGTTTCCCTTCCTTATTTTACCCTCTTAGGACTTGTTTATAAATGAAGGGTTATTTTTCTTGTACAATCTCAATAATCCTGGATTCTTAGTTCCTGTCATACAAAATAGTTTTACTGTCACTCCTAATAACTATTCTTTCCACAAAAAGAATCCATTGTCCCCAACAAAGATATCTCCATCCTCACCTCTTAGAAGATTCTTACCAGAATGCCTGTCTCAGAGTTTAAGAGAAAAGAGGAATTTCGAAATCTGGGATTGGCTCTGGAATCCGTTGGCAGCGGCACATCATTGCGATACCAGTTGTAGTAAGGACGGGGATAGCCCTCGCTCTCCTGGCACTGCAGCGTTGCTGCCTTGCCTACAGGGACAGCCTTTGGCACTCTGCAGATAGGGGTTACTGGCTTCACTGCAGGAAAAACATGGGTCGGTATTTACGATCTCAGCAACATGGTAACATCCAACATTTTCCTAAATCAGCTTCAAATACAAGGAAGCCAGCCAAGAAGCTCCTGCACCACTGCAATCCCAGTCATCACGTCTGGAGACTATCCTACCCTCAGAGTTCATGCCACCCCAAGTCCAATCACACATGCATTTTTAATTCCTTCCATCTTCAAGAGGATGCTGTGGAGGAGATAAAGTATGTTAAAGCATTTCCTACAGTTGATGAGAATGGGGGAGCTCCACTTCCTTCTTACCTTCCCCCTAAACTTTGGCAGTCTCAGACTCCCAAGCTCTCCTCCTCCAAGTCATGTGATATCCACAGAAATGGAAATAGGAACTGATGACTTACTTTATAGCTACACACTCATGAGCCCTGAAGATGAACACTTTACCTTCACATGAACTCTTACCTTGCACAATTAATTCAATGGCAATTTCATCAATTTCTTTGCGGTCATTCCTAGCAACAACCTCACAGCGATAGAGGGCTGAGTCTGTCCGTGTCACATTCCAGATCTTCAGGGAAGTTTTCCCCAATAGTTCTGCACGACCTGCCAGGTCCCCTATATATTTAAAAAAATTTTTAAAAAGCAGGTCTATCTTATTTCTGTTACTCTAAGGTGGTCACTAGGGCCAGGAATTGATGCCAGGCTGCAGACAGGTTTGTTTCTATTCCCATATAACAGAAGTGAATCCTATGATTGTCACAGGGCAGAGACTTTCCATTAAGTTGAGGTAGCATGGAAACCCCCCACCCCTTTCGAACACTGATTCTTGGGTCAGGTCAGAAGGATTTGAAACATATTACTAAGAGTAACAGGCATGAGTTTATCACAAGACAAAAGAGGAAAAGGGGCACACACTCTCACAGAGAGGGATAGCATACCCATTCTGCCATCCATTTTTATTGGAATTCCAGGTAAGTTTCCAGAGTCCTACCCAACTCCACCTCCTGACTTTTGACTGACAGCAAAGGAACTGCATGAACCACCACCTCCAACAGAAAGGTGTGGTGCTCAGGGTTGCAGTTTTTAAGGAAACTGAGCCCCCTCATTTTTGTTTACATTTCCTGATCTTGTAATGGGTTCATTATCCTTTGAATAGCCCCCATCAAGTTTTTGAGAATCCTGAATTTTTGGCCACCAGGGTGGGTGAGGTTATTACCTGGTTTTAGTGATAAGGGAGGGTGTCTTGGAGACAATATGGTCTGAAAGTGTGATTTCTCTTAATTAAAGCTGGGGAGAGCTTTTAACAAACAGAGCCCCCACCTTCTGGGTGCTTATCTGTCAGATAAGGGTCCCTGTGGCTTTCAGTCACCTTTTATTGCCTTTTCCCTGCTCACCCACTCAAGGCTGAGTAGCAATCTTACATGAGGACAATAACCAGGACTGACTCCTCTTTGTAACCTAAGAGCAACAAACAGCAGCTGATTAAGAGACATTCATTGCATGTGTCTCTTAAAGCCAGGAACCTCATTTCCTTTTCATCATTCCCAGAAGGGAGTCCCCATTGAAAGAAAAAGTAACATTTTTTAAAAAAGCATTTTTGATCCAAGATGGTAGAATAGAGGAGGTACTGTTTCTGGCTGCTCTGTGGTATGAATCTAAGAAAGCAATGAGGCAGCTTCTCCACAAGGTCTCACCTAGAGGGAATACAACACCTCAGAGCATGCAACAGGACTCCTATACAGCGGATTTTCGCAGAAATCACAAGCACTGCGACCACCTGCACAGAAATCAGAGCCTCTGTGTTCCAGTAAGATTCTGGACTCCAGACCCAAAGCCCGCAGTACTAACACACACGTGGCTCTCAAGCAGCGTAGCAGAATCACCAAATCAGCACCTCTGCAGAACTCCAGACTGCGTTCCGCTCCCACACAGGTCACTTGACTGTGTTCTAGGCATAGCACAAGGACATCCCAGCTCTCCCCACCTCACCAGACACCCTGGTACTGGAAGAAGACCAACTCCATCTTGGAAAACCTTTCTTGACATTTTTTGGTGGGCATGGCTATCAGCTCGGATCTTCATCTGAACAGGTGATGTATTGTTGATATTGGGATCTGTTAATATTGTCCCTCCCCACAAAGGAGGGATCTTGAAACCATGCAAGAGCACTACAAATCTATAGGATAAAAACAATAACACAGCAGTCCCACAGAGCTGTAAAGAAACTTGAGCAACATGAAAGGACAATGGAAGAAAGTGTTGGGTGCAGAGCAGGCTGAACAGATGTTGGCTGCAAGATAGCCCACACACTCAAAACCCCCTCTATCTGGTCCTTTATCACTTGTTTGCCTCAAGTCTGAACATTCAACCCTGCTCAAGGCTGAACACTTAACCCCCCTTGGGCCAACAAGGCAGCTTGCAGACCCAGAGGCCCCATTAGATTTGGGCTATAAAAACTCCCTCCTGCCAGGCCCCTCTCTCTTGCTCTTTCTCTCTTGCTCCTTCTCTCTCTTGCTATCTCTCTTGCTTTCTCTGTCTCTCTCCTGCATGTGCTTCCTCTCTCTCTCTTTCCTTCTTTCTTTTCTCTTTGTTGCACTGCTGCAATAAAGATCTTTTGGTTGCTCCGAGTGTTGTGGTCACTTTTCTTTCAGAAAGTACCACAAACAATTCAAGACAACACATCATTAAAAGAATTGACAGCTACAGCAGAAAAAAAAAATTATAGAGAAAGATTTCAGGATATGCATGATTAAAATGTTTGGGGATCTCAAAGAAGACATTACAGAACAAATACAGGCAGTGAAAGATCACTTTGACAATGAGCTACATTAACAACTCCAAGAAGCAAAAGATCACCTCAACAGCTGGAGATAGAGGTTATACCAAAAAAAAAAAAACAAACAGAAATCCTTGAAATGAAAGAAATAATAAACTAAATTAAAAACTCAAACAAGTGCATCACCAAAAAAGTAGACCGCTTAGAAGACAGGACATCAGACAATGAATATAAAATATATCATCTTGAAAACAATGTAGACAGCAGCAAAAATTGTAAGAAACCATGAGCAGAACATCCAAAAAATACGGGATAGCATAAAATGACCAAATTTAAGAGTTACTGGGATAGAGGAGGGCATAGAGGTCCAAACCAAAGGAATGAGCAATATGTTCAATGAAATAATATCAGAAAACTTTCCAGACATGAAGAATGAAACGGAAATCCAAATCCAAGAAACCTACAGGACGCCAAATGTGCAAAATCACAACAGATCCACACCAAGACCCATTATAATGAAAATGCCCAGCATACAGAACAAGGAGAGAATTTTAAAAGCCATAGAGAAAGGAATCAGATTACATATAGACCCTGAAAGCTAGAAGATCCTGGAATAACATATTTCAAGTTCTGAAAGATAATGGGTGCCAACCAAGAATCTCGTATCCAGCAAAATTAAGCTTCAGATTTAAAGATTCAGCAAAGTAGCAGGATATAAAATAAACACTCATAAATCAAAGGCATTTCTGTATATCAGTGACAAATCCTCTGAGAAGGAAATGAGGAAAACTAACCCATTCACAATATCCTCAAAAAAAAAAAAAATAAGATACTTGGGAATCAACTTAACAAAAGAGGTGAAAGATCCATATAATGAAAACTACAGAACCCTAAAGAGAGAAATCAAAGAAGACTTTAGAAGATGGAAAAATCTACCTTGTTCTTGGATAGGCTGAATTAATATTATCAAAATGACCATACTACCAAAAGCACAATACAGATTTAATGCAATTCCAATAAAAATCCCAATGGCATTCCTCATAGAAATAGAAAAAGCAATCATGAAATTCATCTGGAAAAATGAAGAGACCCAGAACAGCTAAAGCAATCCTAAACAGGAAGAGTGAAGCAGGTGATATCACTATACCAGACCTTAAACTATACTACAGAACAATAGTAACAAAAACAGCATGGTATTGGCACCAAAATAGGCTGGTAGACCAATGGTACAAAATAGAGGGCATGAGACTAACCCACAAAATTACAATTATCTTATATTAGACAAAGGTGCCAAAAGCATGCACTGGAGAAAAGATAGCATCTTCAACACATGATGCTGGGAAAACTAGAAATCCATATGCAACAAAATGAAATTAAATCATATCTCTCACCATGCACAAAACTCAAAGTGGATCAAGGACCTAGGAATTAAACCAGAGACTCTGTGTCTAATAGAAAAAAAAGTAGGCCCTAATCTTCATCAGGCAGAATTAGGCCCTAACTTCCTTAATAAGACTCCCATAGCACAAGAATTAAAACCAAGAATCAATAAATGGGATGGAATCAAACTAAAAAGTTTCTTCTTGGCAAAAGAAACAATCTGTGAGGTGAATAGGGAGCCTACATCCAGGGAGCAAATTTTTACCCCTCACAAATCAGATAGAGCACTAATATCTAGGGTATATAAAGAAATCAAAAAGCTAAACACTGAAAAAACAGTGACCTGAACAGACACTTCTCAGAAGAGGATATACAATCAATCAACAAATACCTGAAAAAATGCTCATCTTCTCTTGCAATCACAGAAATGCAAATCAAGACTACTCTAATCTATCATCTCACTCCATTCAGAATGGCAGCTATTATAAAGACAAACAACAAGTGTTGGTGAGAATGTGGGGAGAAAGGTACAATACATTGCTGGTGGGACTACAAATTGGTGCAACCAATTTGGAAAGCAGTATGGGGATTCCTTGGAAATCTGGAAATGGAACCACCATTTGACCCAGCTATTCCTCTCCTTGGACTATACTTAAAAACAGCATACTACAGGGACACAGCCACATCAATGTTTATGGCAGCACAATTCACAATAGCTAAACTGTACAGCCAACCCAGATGTCCTTCAGTGGATGAATAGATTAAAAAAAATGTGGCATATATACACAATGGAATTTTATTCAGCATTTAAAAAGAACAAAATCATGGCATTTGCAGGTAAATGGATGTCATTGGAGAAGATAATACTAAGTGAAGTTAGCCAATCAAAAAAAACAAAGCCCAACGTTTTCTCTGATATAAAAAGATTGACTCACAGTAGGGTAGGGAGGGAGAGCATGGGAGAATTAGATGAATTCTAGATAGAAAAAAGGAGTGGGAGGGAAAGGGAGCGGGCAGGGGATTAGCAAAGATGGTGGAATGTGATGGACATCATTATACAAAGTACATGTATGAAGACTTAAATTGGGTGTCAACATACTTCATATACAAACAGAGATATGAAAAGTTGTGGTATATATGTGTAATAAGAATTGTAATGCATTCCACTGCTGTCGTGTATTTAAAAAAATAAAATCAATAAAAGATTAAAACAAAAAACAAAAAAACAATGACTTTACCCAAATGATGCTGGGGTAGCTGGATATCCACATGGAAAAGAAAGAAGCTGAACCTCAACCTCACTTACAACAAAGATCTAACATTAGAGTTAATACTTTAAAGCTCTTAGGGAAGAAAAAGAAGGCATAAATCTTCATGATCTTGGATTTAGCAATGGTTTCTTAGACATTGTTGTGGAAATCGAATTCAACAAAAGACCAACTATCACTCAGAGAGTTGGAGAACTCAAGTTTATTTTCATTGGCAGACCTAGATGAGCTAGTGCTCTGAAATTCTGGACCCAAGCTGAGGGTACACAGGGATTTTATAGAAAATTTCATATCATTTCTTAACCAATACAACATTGGTAGGTTTGAACTTTTGGCCCACGTGACCAAGACCATAACTTGGAATTCTTGCAATGAGCAGTTTATCAAAGCAGAACAAAAGCAGAAGACATCTGCAAGTAATATAGGAAAGTGGCTTTTATCTCAGGCAGCAGTTTGTCAAGATAATTGCAAGCTTATACTCTTAAGAGCTTCAAACCTAGCACAGAAATATTACAATTTAAACAAGGATTTAAACAACAATCTTAAAAAGACCAGTAATAAGTAACACTCTTACAAAGACCAAAGCTATAAGGTATATTTTCCTCTTCAGCATGACATTAAAAACACAAGCACATTAAAAAGAAAAAAAGTTATACTAGAGGGTACAGTGTCACACACTTCTAATCCCATCACTCAGGAAGCTAAGGCAAGAGGATCACAAGTTTGAGGCCAGCCTTAGCAATTCAGGAGACCCTGCCTTAAAAAAAAGAAAAAGAGGGCTGGGGATATGGTTCAGTCAGTGATTCTGGGCTTGCATAACTTGAAATCACAAAAGTTAAAAACGGTTATTCTGGACTTCAATGAAGTTAAAAATTTATGTTTCAAAGGACACAAACAGGTGAAAAGATAATCCACACAACAGAAAAGAGTTATCTGCAAATCATGTATCTCACAAAGGACCAATATCACACAATTTGCAACTCAACAACAAATAGACAAATAACCAAATTAAAAATGAACATGAGTTATGAATAGACATTTCTCCAAAGAGAATATACAAATGGCACATGGAAAGATTAATTTATCATCAAGAAAACGGAGATCACAACCACAAGGCACTTCATACCCTCTAAGACTTCTAGGAACAAACAAGCAGATAATAACAAGTGTTGGTAAAGATATGGGAAGCACATTGCTGATGGGAATTTCAAATGATAAAGCGGCTTTGAAAAACAATTTGTCGGTTTCTAAAAATTATTAAATGTCCAACTGCCATATGACCCTATGATTATACTTGTCATTCATCCCTCAGAAATGAAAACGTCAGAAATCAAAAACCTGCATTTGAATGTGTATAACAGTATTACTGGTAATACTCAAAAGTACATCAACTGATTAATGGATAAAATAATGTGGTAAACTTACAATGGAATGATTCAGCCATAAAAAGGAATGTGGTACTAACATATGCTATACTATGAGTGAATCATGGAAATACACTAAATGAAAGAAGCCAGACATAAGGTAAGATTACATTGATATGAGACAGAAAGCTGACGAAGGGCTTTGCTGGGAGATGGAGTTGAGGGCTGGCTGCTATAGTGATGGAATTTCTTTCAGGGATGATGAAGATATTCTGAAATTTGATAGGGATGATGGCTGCATAACTATGTGAATATACTAGCAAACCACCGAACTGTTCACTATCAAAGGGTAAGACGCAGCAGAGTGGTTTTGACACTGTCCTGCCTCAAGACACAAGAAGAGACAAAGTAGTCTCAAGTCTTCCTCTAGCCCTCGTGTCCTGCTTGGTGAATTCTCTTCTTTGCATTCCCCATCCCTAGGGCTAAAAGTAAGATGTTTAATTCCTAGAAGAGAAAATCCTTTAAAGAGCTTCTCACTTGGTTTCTCTGATGATCTAAATTGTATGTACAGTTCAGCAGGGCAGCTTAAGTGCCAAAGAAAACAGCTCCCTACCCCCAGAGTAATATTCCAATCTCTTTAAATATAGGGGGGTGAGGGAAAGTCCCATGTGAGTGAGCAAAACAATACTATTTTTAAGAGCCTATGACTTCCGATGATATTTAGAACACAAACCAAAATGACCATAGTTTATTTCCACAAATCTTTCTCAACCCTCAGCTTCTCTGAAAAATCTGACTCTACCTGTACTGATCTTCTGATAATTCCTTCTCTGTCAGAAAAAAAAGGTGATGTCCTTCTACTCCATGCTGCTGCTCTGTGGCCTTCTGCCAAACTCCCACAGAGATGTCCTAGTGGTTCCTCTCTTGAATCTCTACTGCAGATACCATTAGCTTCAGTTCAGGCCACCATTAGCTTCCTCCAGGTACTATAATTTTGACATGACACTTGCACTCTGTTCCAAGTTTTCCCTATCCCCAACCTCTTCCTTGCAAAACTTCAATCTTCTAAAGCATAAATATGACCATTGAACTTCCCCTCAGAATCTCTGGTGGGTTAACATGGCAATCAGTGTACCGGCCTCATCTCCTCATCTCCTCCTCCTCTCCCTGCCCAAGCCCCAGCTGTGGTAGAAAACTGTACTCCTATCAGTCAAGCTCTCTGCTTCTATGTCTTCACATAGAAGCATTCTTTCCTGCCCTGATTTGTTTATACTTCCCCTTGCCTGGTTAATTGCCCACTCTCCCCAACCCACACTGCCCAGGTGCCACCTCCTTGACCACCATGCTCCTCCCACATTGTGTCATACCATGACACCCTGTGCTTGCCCAGTGCTGTCTCTGCCCTAGCACCAAGCCTGGGACATGATGGGTAGCTCCACAAACACCTGAGTCCGATATACTCCTTATATCACTCCTGTCATAGGTCATGACAAGAAGACAGCAGAGGAGAGAAAACTTTCACTGTGATTCCTCAAAGAGATGTGTTGTGCATAAAGTCCTAATTAATGAATTGATATTTGTTAAAGCTGAGTGGCAGATGCAGGGAGGTTTGTACACTATTCTCAATACTTTGGCATGTTTGAAATTTTCCATAATAAATTTTAAAAATGAAAACAGTCCTGGCTACACATGCAGGTTATCAATC
Organism: Ictidomys tridecemlineatus; assembly: GCF_052094955.1. Lineage (NCBI taxonomy): Eukaryota > Metazoa > Chordata > Mammalia > Rodentia > Sciuridae > Ictidomys > Ictidomys tridecemlineatus. The sequence goes on along the minus strand of NC_135480.1, from coordinate 117,295,296 downwards.
CTACTGGCCATAAGTGCATGCCCAGGCCTGTGGACAAAGGAGAGGTCAACAGGCAAAAGTACTTTAAGACCATACCTTGAATTTTGTTGTCAAAAAACACGTATGTGGTTTGGTCATCTTGGATTTTCTTCCATTCAATCCTAGGGTCATTTGTCTGTGAATCCGTAATGATACAAGACAATTCTACACCTAATAAGCAAAGGAAAAAAAAAAGAACACTCAGTGAATGTGGAACACTTCTGAGATCACAAGTATAACCAGACCCTGTAAGCCATCTCTAGTTTAAAAGCCCTTTTATACAGATTATAAACTCAGCCAATACCTTCAAAGTTCCAAAAGACTTTGCAAAAAAATGAGATTTTGCCAGAAAAACAATTAAGACATTAGTAAGGATCTTAGAGAGTATACCTTCCCTAACCCTGATTTATGTAAGAAACTTCTTTGTTGAGTGAGCACAAAGCAGGCAAGAAAGGAATGTTATCCAATGTAAAACCTGCACAGCATGTACTGCAGGCCTGCTAATTTGCTGCTTTCTCTCCACAGACACACTAAGTAGCTAGCCCTGCGCAATATAGATGTGTCCTGAAGTTGACTGCAAGACTACCAAGTGTCCACTAGAGGGTACCCATTCTCCTCAGAGTGTCTCTGTGTACTTACTTTCAAATTCCTGCACTACTGGGTTTCGGTTGCTGGATTTGAGATTCACAGCCTCTATCAGGCAGCCTGAAAGGAAAAAGAAAAATCAAATCAGAAACAGGGCATCTCTATACTTCAGAAAAACCCTTGGACTGAGATCAGGATTTAACCTTCTATGTAAGCTACAGTCCCTAACCATAAGGGATGGAAAATATATTTCAAAACAAAGTCTCTTAGCAAGTTGACTACTTTCCTTTCAGCCTGAATTTCTCCGAAAGGAATCAAGAAATGAGTTCTACAAATGCACTCTCCTTCTTAGTCCCAGTAAGAAGCCCTCAAGAAGCTCTAAACCTTTCTCTAATCATTTCCTTCTTACTTAGAGTCTCAATCTTCATCAGATCTGTAGGGGCTTTCTCTTGCCACTCCTCCCAGCCTCTCCCCTTTCCTCTAGGCTTCAAGGCCAGCAAAAGTGCTGTTGGTGCTACATCACACAGTCCAAACTCTTGGTCTGGATTACCCTACCTCTTCAGGATGACATCAACCCTAAAGAGGGTTAATCATCACCACCCTAGAGAGTTCTCAACCAGCTCAGAGTCCACATCACAGTATTTTCATCTAACTTAGTGTTTCCAGTCCATGAATAAGTTTGCATCAGTCTTTGTGGAAATGAAAAAGATAACAGTACTGTGATTTCATGAAGCTGTTTATACTAGTAATGAAATCAAGATACGCTACTTGCCTGGTTTCAAAATTTCTCAACTAACTTTAGAGAGATGATCAAGTAGGCATATCAACACCTAAAAAATATATCATCCTTCAGCTACTTGGCCTCTAAGAAATGTGGCAACCCAAAAAAAGGTCTTACTATCAACCTAACAAAAGAGGCGAAAGATTTATACAATGAAAACTACAGAACCCTAAAGAGAGAGATAGAAGAAGATCTTAGAAGATGGAAAAATGTACCCTGTTCATGGATAGGCAGAACCAACATCATCAAAATGGCAATATTACCCAAAGTTCTCTAGGTTCAATGCAATGCCAATCAAAATCCCAACAGCATTTCTTGTAGAAATAGACAAAGCTATCATGAAATTCATATGGAAAAACAAAAGACCCAGAATAGCAAAAGCAATTCTAAGCAGGAAGTGTGAATCAGGCGGTATAGCGATACCAGATTTCAAACTATATTACAGAGCAATAGTAACAAAAACAGCATGGTACTGGTACCAAAACAGGCAGGTGGACCAATGGTACAGAATAGAGGACACAGAGACCAATCCACAAAATTACAACTTTCTTATATTTGATAAAGGTGCTAAAAGCATGCAATGGAGAAAGGATAGTATCTTCAACAAATGGTGCTGGGAAAACTGGAAATCCATATGCAACAAAATGAAGCTGAACCCCTTTCTCTCGCCATGCACAAAAGTTAATTCAAAATGGATCAAGGAGCTAGATATCAGAGACTCTGCGCCTGTTAGAAGAAAAAGTTGGCTCCAATCTACATATCGTGGGGTCGGGCTCCAAATTCCTTAATAGTACGCCCATAGCCCAAGAGTTATATACAAGAATAAACAAATGGGACTTACTTAAACTAAAAAGTTTTTTCTCAGCAAGAGAAACAATAAGAGAAGTAAACAGGGAACCTACATCCTGGGAACAAATTTTTACTCCTCACACTTCAGATAGAGCCCTAATATCCAGAATATACAAAGAACTCAAAAAATTAAACAATAAGATAACAAACAACCCTATCAACAAATGGGCCAAGGACCTGAACAGACACTTCTCAGAGGAGGACATACAATCAATCAATAAGTATATGAAAAAATGCTCACCATCTCTAGCAGTCAGAGAAATGCAAATCAAAACCACCCTAAGATACCATCTCACTCCAGTAAGATTGGCAGCCATTATGAAGTCAAGCAACAATAAGTGCTGGCGAGGATGTGGGGAAAAAGGTACACTTGTCCATTGCTGGTGGGACTGCAAATTGGTGCAGCCAATATGGAAAGCAGTATGGAGATTCCTAGGAAAGCTGGGAATGGAACCACCATTTGACCCAGCTATCGCCCTTCTTGGTCCATTCCCTGAGGACCTTAAAAGACCATACTATAGGGATACTGCCACATCAATGATCACAGCAGCACAATTCACAATAGCTAGACTTTGGAATCAACCTAGATGCCCTTCAATAGGTGAATGGATTAAAAAACTGTGGCATTTATACACAATGGAGTATTACGCAGCACTAAAAAATGACAAAACCATGGATTTTGCAGGGAAATGGATGGCATTAGAGCAGATAATGCTAAGTGAAGCTAGCCAATCCTTAAAAACCAAATGCCAAATGTCTTCTTTGATATAAAGAGAGCAACTAAGATCAGAACATAGAAGAAGAGCATGAGGAAAAAAACAACATTAAACAGAGACGAGTGGGGTGGGAGAAAGGGAGAGAGAAGGGAAACTGTATGGAAATGGAAGGAAACCCTCATTGTTACACAAAATTACATATAAGAGTTTGTGAGGGGAAAGGGGAAAAAAAACAAGGGAGAGAATTAAACAACAGCAGATGGGGTAGAGAGGGAAAATGAGAGGGAAGGGGAGGGGGGATAGTAGGGGATAGTAAAGGTAGCAAAATACAACAGTCATTAATATGGTATTATGTAAAAATGTGGATGTGTAACCGATGTGATTCTACAACTTGTATTTGGGGTAAAAAATGGGAGTTCATAACCCACTCGAATCAAATGTATGGAAGATGATATGTCATGAGCTTTGTAATGTTTTGAACAACCAATTAAAAAAAAAAAAGATCTTACTAGAGAAAACTCTTACTGAGACCTCTGATTATGTTCGTAACTATGCTGGAAAGAAAATGTGAATAGAGACTTGCTACTCTGAGCTGCCTTCCAATTCCCTGTACATTAGTAGGCTGCTGGCCACAACAATCCATTTTTTCCTTTCTATATTTTATTTAATGGTCCAGCTACATGCATTCATGTCCAGCTATACATTTTGATCCTTTCTTTCTCATTTAAGCAAAGAAATGGAAAACAGAAGTATAATATACCTGAGTTGCTACTAGTTTCTAAAGCACTACTTCTACAAAGGGCTATACGGCCAGAGCAACTAAAGATATTTTGTTTTGGATAACTCCTTCTGAAGATCAAAAATATACCCAATGCATGTGCAGCACTTTCTACTTCCCCTTTAGTCTGAAAGCTCCCAGGAGCCTATTAATGGGTGAATAATATAAATGTCCTAAGTATCTGACAAGGCTCCTTATAAGGAAAGTGACAACAGTTCTTTCAGTATGATCACTATGATTTAGGTGACACCAAAAATCTAATTTCAAGTAACTTTGACCAGGGATAAGCATCCAACCCAAAGACTGTCACAGAGGCCCTAAGAGGTGACTCATAAGAGCACTGCCCAACTAGATAGCAACTGCATAGCCCAGTTATATCCTTTCCCTAATAAGTAGCAAGCCAAGAGGACAAAATAAATTGGAGAGCCATGGCCAGAAGAGAAATAGAGTAGACACAGATTACTAGGAGAGGTAAGTAGATTCATCAAAATGGTAGAAATATTAGAAATGGCAACGTCTGGTGGACAAGAGGATAAGTAGGCACTACAATAGCTAGAGTCAGCACAGTATCAATTTTCATGGAAGGCCAACAGATATATATCTCCACAATAAATATATAAGGAAAACTAAACCAATTTGTTTCTTAAAACTGTTAGATAATAGTACTAAGCAATGGGACACGAGCCAACAACATTGCAGCAGGGTCCCAGGGTTTCTTTGAATTGACTTTAGTGAACAATCAAGTAACTTGTAGAAATACAACAGGTATACTAACCTGGGAATAAACAGGTGAAAACAAAGGGAACCAATCAAGAAAAATGTCCAGAAGGAAAGATCAATGGTGCTAAATCCTGACAGAGTCTACTGGGATCTTTGTACTATTAGTTACAGGTTTCTCAATGTATTTCAGAAGGGAAATTTCTTTAGTAAAGCACTTTAAGATGAAGTTGACCCCCAACACTCATATTAACATTAAATGACTTGAAGATGAATCCCCTATGTGTGATGGTCTCCTTGATAGTTCTGGAGAAGATCAATTAGGGTCAAAACCTCCCCTTCCCAACAAAAAGGAGGAGTGAAACAAGTGATTGGCAATGAGTACAGAAGGTGGGTCCTAGTTCTTCTGGTAAACATCAAACAATAAAAAATTTGGAAGTAATATTGTTTTCTTTGTAATTCTCTACTCAGACCCCTCTCTATGCCCTGGCCCCCTCCCCAAATCATACTTTCAGTATCACTTTCACTTACAACAAAATTTTTCTTGCTTTGCTTTTCGTGTCTGACTTTACATTCTCTTTCATCAGATACAAGAAACTGAGGTTTGAAGCTTCAACTCCTCACTCTACTGTGACACAACCTAAAAGAAACTAAAGTAATAGCCTCAAATAGCGGAGATAATCATCTCTTTTATTCCTCTACACTGAGGAAAAGGAAGGTGCTATATAAAAATTGGAACAAAAGTGAATGTTCTGCATTTCATATTGGAGGCTTGGTGTAATTTCTCTCCTGTCCTTCTATACCAGATAAGTTTCACAGGCAGCTTTATGTGCCAATCCTAGGAAAGAATAAGTCCCAAGAAGATTCAAGAATAGAGAACTGCTTCCAGGCAAGGGATAAACTGTAACAACTGGGCCCAAGATCTGATAAGATTCAAGCTGAGAATTCTTTCTCAGAATTCTCACATTATTCCTAAACAATTCTTAAATTTATAAGTATTCTAAAACTCCTAAGTCTGTCCATCTCCAATAGCCTAGAATTCCACTTTTAAATTTAGTAATAATAACATTTAAAAAAAAATGTGCTATGAGGATTTCAAGCCATGAACTTAACAGTGCAGACAACGTAAGTTAACTCATGTGGAAAATACTAGGAATAAGATCTTGACATACCCAGTTAAGAAGTGAGTCTGTGGGCCAGCTTGAAGTAGTAGTTGCTGAAGTTTGCATCCCCCAAATCCCATGCTATCAGAATACTCACACTGAGATGACAATACTTAGAACTAAGAAAGGTTTTTTTTTTAAGAAAGAAAAAAAAAACTTGCTAACCTATCAAATCTTGTTCCTATTATTTTCAAGTCTAGTCTTGTCCTGTCCATCAGATTCTAAGCTGATAGGAGGATTCCATCATATAATATCCCATATGAATTTTAAATATAATTATCCCATATGACAAATGGGAGGATCCATTTACTGAGCAATTTCTATTTAGCAAGTATTATATGATAGAGACTGGTCTAGACATTAGGGATGATATAAACAAAATATAAAACTCTTTGTTCTCAGAGCTTACACTTCAGTTTTTTAAAAAACAGTCACCATATTATTCATCTTTATGGTTATCTTCAATGTCTGAATGTAAACTTACTATAAAGCTACAGACATCAAAACAGTGTGGAAAAAGTATAAAAGTAGATGCACTGAACAATGAAATAGAACAAAAAGCCCAGAAATAAACCTTCACATGATTTTCAAATAATTTACAACAAGGATGTCAACATCATGCAGTGGAGAAGGGACATCTTTTTAACAAAATGATGATGGGAAAAAAATGGATATATGTATGAAAAATAGTGAAGGTGAGCTCTTTTGTTATATTTCATATATAAAAATAAACTCAAAATGGACCAAAAATATAAACATAATAGCTACAACTATGAAACTCTTACAAGAAAACAGGAAAATGTTCACACTGGATTTGACAATGATTTCTTGGTTATGACACCAAAAGCACAAGCAACAAAAGAAAAATAGGTATACTGGACTTCATTCAAAATGTTAAGAATTATGCTTAAAGGGAACCATCAACAAAGGGTAAAGACAACTTAGAGTGAAAGTACTGCAAAGCATAATATAAAGGGATATATAAAAAAATCCTCCCAAAATTCACCCACAAAAAAAACAAGCAGACTCAAAAATGGGCAAAGGACATTCCTTCAAAGTATATAAGTGGCCAGTAAGTACGTGAAAAGATGCTGAACATCATTAACCTTCAGGAAAATAAAGCCAAAACCACAATGAGACACTACCTCACATTCATTGAGGAACTATTTTTTTAAATATTAAAAAGGAAAATAACAAGTGTTGGTGAGGATATGAACAGAAGCTTTGTGCACTGCTGATGGGAACAGTACAATCACTGTGGAGAAGTTTGACAATTCCTCAAAAAGTTACTCATAGAATTATTACATGATTTAGCTAAAGTACCACCCTTATGCATACAGGCAAAAGAACTGAAAGCAGGACTCAAACTGATATATATCATACAATGTTCACAGCAGCATTGTTCACATTAGCTAAAAGGGAAAAAAAATGACCATCTACAAATGAATAGATAAATAAAATACAGAATATACATTCAATAGTGTTTTCAGCCTTAAAAAGTAGAAAAAAGGAAATAAAAAGAAATTGGCACATGTTACAATGTGGATAAACCTTAAATAAAATAAAATGTCAGGCACAAAAAGACAAACTTATGATTTCACTTACATGAGATAACTAAAATAGGCAATCTATAGACAGTAGGCTAGAGGGTACCAGAAGATGAGGAAAAGGAGTAATGTATTACTTTAGGTGTACAGTTTGTGTTTGGGATGATAAAAAGATGAAGAACTTCTAGAACATTAGTGGTCATATATTATTATGATTCTACTTAATGCCTTAGAAATGTACACTTTAAGGGCAAATTTGGGAATGGGGATGTGGTGGACCACTTGCTTTTAGTGTGTGTGAGGACCCTGGATTCTATCCATAGCAACACAAAAATAAAAAAATAAAATAAAAGGGAATTTGTATGAATATTTTACCAGAATTAAAACATCTTTTAAAAAATAGTGATAACACCAGATAATGGCAAAGACAAAAACTAGATCACTCACACAGATTAAACATAGAATACAGAGTGAAGAAAAGGGGTGGAACACCATCTCTCACATTCAACTGTAAATGTCTTATGAAGATAAGAACACACTTTTGGTAAAAAGAAAGTCTTTTGATCATGCAGACTCAGCTATTTTCTCTTTTTACTACCTTTTAGCTGGATAGAACAGCAGACTACAAGATGCTGATGTTCATTAAGGACCCCCAAAGCAAAACTTCAAAACATTAATGCTGAATTAAAATGTCAGAAGTTCATAGGTCACCTCAAAATTATCCATGGTCAGGGGCTAGGGATGTGGCTCAAGCGGTAGCATGCTCGCCTGGCATGCGTGCGGCTCGGGTTCGATCCTCAGCACCACATACAAACAAAGATGTTGTGTCCGCCGAGAACTAAGAAAAAATAAATATTAAAAAATTCTCTCTCTCTCTCTCTCTCTGTCCCCCTCTCTCTCTCACTCTCTCTTTAAAAAAAAAAAAATTATCCATGGTCACAAAAGGATTTTTATTATGTGCTGACCATAAACACAATTAAGACAGTTAATTTCTTTTAACTTAGGTATCCACCTAAAAAAATTCAAAAGGACTATAGACTCTTCCATTTACTTAGGTTGGCATCTAATTTTTTTACGTAAGTTTAAATAACTGCAAAGCATATCACTTCTAGAAAACTGTAAATATCAGCATTACTTTATTTTTTTCATTTATTCACTGGAATCCAAATACCAAAGTGATTTGATATTCATTGTCATTTAGAAATAAGTGTTTAAAGTTTTAATGTTGAATTATAAATTATAGATTAATAGGAAGTTGCAATGCAAAGATAGTACAGAAATGTCCAGTAGACCCTTCTAAACTAAAAAACAAAAATCAAAAAACAAAACAAAAAAAAGAACTATCTTTAATAGAAGACTTTCTTGCAATTAACTGTTGGCACATGTGCTCTGGAAAACCATTTGTCAGTTACTTTTTTTTTTCTTTTTAAATACCTTTATTTATTTATTTATTTTTATGTAGAGCTGAGGATCGACCAGGGCCTTACCTATGATAGGTGAGCACTCTATTGCTGATCCACAATCCCAGTCCTGTCAGTTTCCTTTTTAAAATTTTTTTAGTGTTACATTATAATCAGGATTCACTATGCTATATCCATTGCCATTTGTCAGTTTCTTAAAACAAAAACAAAAACCAAAAAAACGGCATGCTAAATGTTCTCTCTGATATGTGGATGCTGACTCACAATAGCAGGGTGGGGACAGTTATCACCAGCTTGGACAGTGTGGAGTAAGGGGAAGGGAGGGGAGATGAGAATGAAAAAGATCATAGAATGAATCAGACATAACTTTCCTATGTTCATATAGGAATACACAACCAGTGTAACTACACATCATATACAACTACAAAAAGGGGAAGTTATACTCCATGATATGTCAAAATACATTATACTTTCATGTTTAACTAAAAAGAAGATATAAAATAATAAAAATAAATTAAAATAAACTGGGCATGCAACTACCATAAGACCCAGTGATAATATTCTTGAGTATTTATCCCAGAAAAAAGAAAACTCATATTCATACAAAAAGCAAAATACATAACATTCAGAAAAGCTTTTAAGTAATGGCCAAAGTTGGAAATGCTCCATTCTCTTCTTATCTGCATGGTTTCTAATGTCTGGTGTAATTTATATACTTCCTCTCCCATAAGAAAGGAACTTTCCCCCTTTCTCTGCTTTCAAAAACTTTTTATTTCTGCAGATTGAATATAATTGCATAGATTTTGACTTTTCAGCATTTATCCTGCTTGATGTTGTTCACCAAGACTCTTGGACCCATCCTTTAAAAAAAAAAAAAAAAACTAATTTTGGGAAATCCTCAATCATGATTGCTTCAAACATTTCTTTGTTTTCTTAATGTTATTACCATTACACGTTACACTTTTTGTAGTTGTCCCAGGGTTCTTAGATATTCTGTTCCTTTTTTTTTTTTTTTTTTTAAGGTTCTTTGTGGTTTGAGGGATCTTCAAGCTTAGAGATCCTTGCCAGAGTTGTGTTCAGATGACAAAAGTTCATCAAGGGCATTTTTCATTTCTATTGCAGATATTTAATCTCTAGCATCTCTTCTTTATTTTTTCTTAGAATTTTCATCTCTCTACCTGCATTGTTCATCTGTTCTTGCATGTTGTCTACTTTTTGCAGTAGAACCCTTGGCATATTAATAACATTTGTATTAAATCAGACAAGGATCTGATATTCCCACATCTTTGCCACATCAGAGTTCTGACTTCTCAGATTGTTTTTTGCCCTTTAGTAACTTTGTGAATTTTGTTGAAAGCCAAACATGATGTACTGAGTAAAAGAAACTGGTATATAAGTGTTTAAAGATGTAGTGGTAATGTGGGGGCAGGGGAGACAGCCTATAATCCCATAATTAGGTCTTTCGTCTTTTAGTGACCTGTGCCCTTGGGCTGTGATTTTCACAAGTGTTTTCCTGTCCCCTCAGGGATTAGGTTGGACAAGATGGTCAGAGTGAGCTGGACTTAGATATTTCCCTTCTTTCTAGTCAACTGGACTGATAATATTCCCTAATTGGTTAGAGTCTGCAAAGAGTTTCTCTTGTGGGCAGACCTTGTTAAGAACAGAATGCTCTAGATGTATTTCAAAACAATACATTTTCCCTCCATCTGAAAGGGATTGTCCTCCAATTTTCACTAAGAGAACCTGATAGGGTTCCTGGAGGTAACACTCAAAAGTATCAGGAACCTCCTAAAACTAAGTTCCCTGGAGTTTTCAACTTGTTCACACTAAGCCTCCAGCAATTTATTTTTAGTTCAGGTCTTCCTAGTACCTAGTTCCTGCTATTGGTACTGATTCCCATGGATGTTTCTGCTCCTGGGTTTCTGTTATAGTAGATTAGCATTCTATGTGTCTGCCTGTCTTTCTCTCCATTTGGGGCAATGGTCTGATGTGTGATTTCAGTTCCCTTAATGATCTAAGAGATGATGATCCTTAGGTTGATCCTTTTCCTATGAGGATGGAGTAAGGACTCCAAGCTCCTCACATGCTAGAATGAAAACCATAACTTCTATGTGTTTGCTCTGTATAATGCATCTTTGTTGAATTTGTTTATTTATGTGTGTGTATACGTGTGTGATTTTTAGGATTTTCTACATATAAGATCATGTCATCTGCAAATAGAGATAATTATATTATACCTCTTTCCTTTCAAACCTAGATATCTGTTTTCTTACCAACTGCTCTAGCTAGAAATTTTCTTCATTCTGGTAAAGTTTTTATAGTTTGTATCTAGAATCTCCCAAAGTTTATGTGTTGAGGGCTTGGTCTCCTATGCAGCCCTTGGATCACAAGGGCTCTGGCCTTAGCAGTGGATTAGTTCACTGATGGATCACAGCTGAATGAAAAGTACTTGGAGGTGGTGGAAACCACAGGAGGTTCAACCCTCATTGAAGGGAGTATCTTTGATGGCAGATATCTTAGATATCTTCAGGTATCTTAGTTTTTTGACTATATCTTCTCTCTGGGTTCTTATCTGCCTCTCTCCCACACTCCCATCCTGCTTCCCAGCTGCAGCAAGGTAAGCAGCTCTACTCCACCATACTCTTTCTGCCAGGATCCTCTGTCTCACTCCAGTCCAATAGCAATGAAGCCATCCAACCAAGGACTGAAACTATAAGCCAAAATAATTGTTCCCCCTCTTTAAGTTGATTTTATCAGGTATTTTGTCACAGCAACAGAAAGCTTACAAAACAGAAGTGATGAACATAATCATGTTTTGTCTTATTTCTGATCTTAAAGGGAAAAGCTTCCAGTCTTTCATTTTTTTTTTTATTCTAGAGTTTAAAACCAGGAGCACTTGGCCACTAAACTATATTCCCAGTCCTTTTTATTTTAAGACAGGGTTTTACTAAATTGCTTATGACCTTGCTAAGTTACTGAGGCTGGCTTTGAACTGACAATCCTCCTGCTTCAAGTCTCCCAAGGTGCTGGGATTACAGTAGTGTGCTATCATGCCCAGCTCAGTCTTTTACTATTGAGTATGATGTTAGTTGTGATTTTTCCCCCCTATATGGCGTTATCAAGTTTAGGAAGTTCTTTCTATTCCTACTTTACTGAGTTCTTTTTTTAATCATGAAAGTGAAGCTTCTTCTGCATTAAGATGATCATGTTTTCCTCCTTGATTTCTATAATGCAATACTTTAATTAATTACATGTTAAACCATCCTTGAATTTCAGGAATAAATATCACTAGTTCATGGTGTTTAGCCCATTTTACATTTAACGTAATCACAAATAAGGAAAGATTTAATTCTGCCATTTCCATATTTGTTTCTGTAGGCCATATAGCTTTTCGTTTTTCTCATTTCTTCTATCACTGTCTTCTTTTGTGTTTGGGTGTATTTTATAGTGATTCACTTCTAATTTCCTTTAGTGTCTCATTTCTTTAATCTATAGGTTTTTTTTTTTCTGGTTATCATGAGGATTAAAACAATTTGAACTGATACCAATGTAACTTCACTTGCATACAAAAATTCAACTCTTATCTCCCCCTTTATGTTATTAATGTCATAAATTAAATCTTTACACACTGTGTGTCAAACAATATAGTATTATAATCATTTATTATGAACTTGTCTTTTAAAGTGCACAGTCATGGGGCTGGGGATGTGGCTCAAGTAGTAGCGGACTCACCTAGCATGCATGAGGCACTGGGTTTGATTCTCAGCACCACATAAAAATAAAATAAGGATATTGTGGCCACCTAAAACTAAAAAATATTTTTTTTAAAAAAGTACACAGTCATTTCAACCTAAGGAACTACTTTTCATATTTCTTCTAAAGTTCTAGTGATAATGAATTTCTACAGCTTTTGTTTGGCAATATCTTAATTTCTGTTTTATTTTCAAAAAACTGTTATGGCTAATACAGAATTTTTCTTCATCAGCACTTTAAATACATCATACCAGTCCCTTCTGGCCTCCAAGGTTTCTGATGAAAAATCAGCTTACAGTCTTTCTTGAGGATCCCTTTTATCTGTTGAATCACTTCTTCCTCATTACTCTAAAGATTTCTTCTTCTTTGGCTTTGGGAAGTTTATGTATCTTAGTGGGGATCTCTTTGGGTTATCCTACTCAGAGTCCATTGGGATTCTTGGACTTGTAGATTCAGATCATTCATTAAATGTGGGAAATGTATTTTTCTTTTTTTTTTTAAGAGAGAGAGAGAGAGAGAGAGAGAGAGAGAGAGAGAAGAGAAGAGAGAGAGAATTTTTTACTATTTATTTTTCAGTAGACACAACATCTTTATTTTTTTTATTTGGTGCTGAGGATCGAACCCAGCATCCCGCGCATGCCAGGCTGTTGAGAGCCACATCTGAAGGGGCCCCAGCAAACTTTCAGACTGCCAGCTGATGATTGGCTCACAGCGACCCCAGCAACATCTAGCTGATTGGCTCCTCTGTGATGATGCTCATTGGGCTGTTTCCCTACCCTTTCAGACCACGGAGCTGCTCACTGGTGGACTATTTTGGCTCCTTGAGTGGTCTGAGAAAAGTACTCCCTCAAGGGATGGCTAACAGCCCAACTATGTGTCAAATATATGTTAACAAAGTAATCTAGCCACTTAGAAATCAAAATCCTGAACTACAAATATTTCACTATATGGATGATGTATTATTAGCACACAAAGCTAAAAACACATTGCTAGAATGTTACGCCACACTTACAAACTTATTAAAAAATTATAATCTAGAGATAGAAATAGATAAAGTACAATTAAATTTTCCAATTAATTTCTTAGGAGTCCTATTATCCTCAACCATGGTCCATCCACCAAAAATTCAAATACGAGTAGATCAACTCAAATCACTTAACGACTTTCAAAAGTTATTAGGAGACATAAATTGGATAAGGCCTTATCTAGGTATACCAACAGGAGAGTTGGGACCTTTATTTGATATCCTAAAAGGTCCATCAGATCCCAATTCACCCCGAATGTTAACGCCTGAAGCAAGAAAGGCATTAAAAATCATTTGTTGAGAGCCACAGCCAAAGGGGCCCCAGCAAACTTCCAGCTGCCAGCAAGCTTCAGACTGCCAGCTGATGATTGGTTCACAGTGGCCCCAGCAACATCTAGCTGATTGGCTTCTCTGCGGTGATGTTCATTGGGCTGTTTCCCTGCCCTTCAGACTGCCAGCTGATGATTGGCTCACAGCGGCCCCAGCAACATCTAGCTGATTGGCTCCTCCACGGAGCTGCTCATTGGGGGACTTCTTTGGCTCCGCCCACGCGACCCAGCCAATCGGCCTCAAGAGCAGGAGGATTGTTGTAGGAGGTTGGTGTGTGTGAGGAGAGGCTTGTGGAAGCCGGTGGTGGCAGTTGGGCTCTGAGGGTTTTTTCCCTGAGGAGCTGTTTTGTTTGGCGTTTGTAGTTCTAAAAATAAAGTTAGTTTCTTTTTGACAAGTGGCTCCTGATTTGTGCCAAGCCAGACTTCGGCAATCATTGAAACGTATATGGAAAATATGCATTTGGATAGAATTGATATAAGTTTGCCTTTATTATTTAATGTACTACCAACAAAAAATATTCCTACAGGAGTATTTTGGCAAGAAGGTCCATTATTATAGATACATTTATCTTATTCTCCCAACATTATTCTTACTAGGTATCCTGAGGCTGTAGGACAATTAATACTCAAAAGAATAAAAGCAGCAAAGGGAGTGTTTGGAATTTCTCCCAATAAAATTATTACTCCATATACTATGAATCAAATTGATGAGTTAGCTAATGAGTTAAATACTTGGGCAATAATCATGTGCAAATCTAATGTTTCATTTGATAACCACTTACCATCTAATCCTTTATTGTCTTTTTGGTCATCGAATCCTGTAATTTTTCCAAAAATGACAAGAAAAACACCTATCATGAATGCTCCAAATATATTCACTGATGGGTCAAATAATGGTACAGCAGCAATAGTTACACCTGATCAAACTTTTACATTTTTAGCACCCAAACAATCAGCTCAAAAGGTAGAGCTTAATGCAGTATTACAAGCTTTTGTGATGTTTAAAGATTCTGTATTTAATTTATTTTCTGATAGTCAATGTACAGTTAATGCTATAGTATCCCTTGAAGATACTGGTAGGATTTCCCCTTCCTCTACTGTTTTCTCTTTGCTTTCCACTATACAAAGTCTAATCTGGAACAGAAAAGATCCATTCTTTATAGGACATATCAGGGCACATACAGGATTGCCTGGAGCCCTTAGTTTGGGCAATGATTTAGCAGATAAAACTACACATGACATACATATTTTCTCTACACTAGAAGAAGCTATAAATTTTCATAAAAAGTTCCATGTCAATGCTAATACTTTACAAAAGCGTTTTAAAATAACTAAGGAACAAGCTAGACAAATAATAAAACAATGTCAAAATTGTGTGACCTTTTTATCACAAGTTAATCTTGGAGTCAATCCTAGAGGATTCATACCTAACCGTATTTGGCAGGTGGACGTCACACACTTGCCAGAATTTGGAAAATTAAAATATTTGCATGTCACAGTTGATACTTCTTCTGAATTTTTGATGGGCTCCCTTCATGCTGGAGAAAAAAACTAAAGATGTTATAGCTCATTGCTTACAAAATTTTGCCACTGTGGGCGTTCCAAAACAGTTAAAAACAGATAATGCCCCTGGTTATACTTCTAACTTTTTTAAACAATTTTGCTCAACATTTGGCATTACTCATATAACAGGAATCCCATACAATCCACAAGGACAAGGCATAGTTGAAAGAGCTCATCAAACTATTAAAATGTACTTATTAGAGCAAAAGGAGGAAATTGGGAAGGGGTATATATTCCCCAAAGATAAACTTAAAATAACCCTTTTTACTCTAAACTTTTTAAATTTGGATTCATCAGGGCTTAGTGCTGCAGAAAGGCATATGTGTCCAAAAAATGTACATAAGCCCAAGGTACTTTGGAAGGATATTCTAACAGGACAATGGAAAGGTCCTGACCCAGTAATTATCTGGAGTCAGGGGTCTGTTTGTGTGTTTCCACATGGAGAACAGCAGCCGATTTGGATTCCAGAGAGATTAACCAAGGTCCTGACCCAGTGATTGTTTGGAGTCGGGGGTCTGTTTATGTGTTTCCACAGGGAGAACAGCAGCCGATTTGGATTCCAGAGAGATTAACTAAAGCGATTTCTACAGACCAAAAAGAAGATGGATTTGGCTCAAATCCATAATAGCTGATATCCAGAACCCCATTTTGGCTATTCTTACATCTGCGATAGAACCAGGATGCTTTTTTCAATATCTATTTTATTATTGCCCTTTCCCATATCATGAAGTTCTATTTTGTTTTTTGAGCTCATACAGACCTAGGTTAATGTTTTGCTGATCAGTTCTATTTTTTCGACTATAGAGTTTTTAAACATTGCAATGGAGATTTCACATGTAAAAAGTTATAAGGCCTTTACTATTATGTGTTGTATGTATTATATTATGTGTGCACACTTGTGTTTTGTGTTTTATGTCTGAATGTCCATATATCACATATGATGAGTGCTCATGAAAAAAAATGGATCCAAATATTTTTTTATTCGCGTGATTTAAATGGTTTAATTTAAATTGGGTAAACAACTGTTGAGGATTGTTTTAATATGTGAACAAAAAAGGAGGTTAACAGATCTGTTTGTTTACTTTCACCTTTCCTTTTCATTATATTTAATAATTCCCTTCAAGATAATGTAAATTGTTAAGAAAACTGTTTTCTTTTAGTGCCTTCTGGAATGTTACATAATTTTTTCTTTAGCCATTATTGCCAGAATTCCTATCTTCATCCCAGTGCTGATGAAGACAAAGATAAAAACCAATCTACAGCTTCTGCAATAGCCATCACTGAACTGCTTGCAGAACTTGCCTGGACTATGTATCACTTGTATGCATTGTGAACTATCTGTTGGTGCATCAACTTGTAGTAGTGTTGGGGTATTTTTGCTGATGATGTTATCGGTGGTACAATTTTCCCAAAAGGAGCCGTCAATTGGCTTGGTGTATCTTCTTCCCTTCTGCTTGTCATGATCGTTCAGCTAAAATTTGGGGGCCAACAGAGGTGAGGCAAAGAACCTCACCCCCCTCCCCCGCTGGTACAAAGACCTCTCCACAGGTGTGGCTGTATATTGGACTGGTAGTCAATGATGGGTAAGATCCAATTGCAATGGTACCAACCTAAGACAGGAGGCTGACGCCTTGAGGTCAGCTCATCCAATAACGGGTAAGGACCATATGTACTATTGGACAACCTAAGGCAGGCACGGTCCCTAAGCCACATGCTTGTTGTTTAAACAGAGAGGGGGAGATGTTGAGAGCCACAGCCAAAGGGGCCCCAGCAAACTTTCAGACTGCCAGCTGATGATTGGCTCACAGCAGCCCCATCAACATCTAGCTGATTGGCTCCTCTGCGGTGATGCTCATTGGGCTGTTTCCCTGTCCTTTCAGACCATGGAGCTGCTCATTGGGGGACTATTTTGGCTCCGCCCACTCGACCCAGCAAATCGGCCTCAAGAGCAGGAGGATTGTGGGACGTGAAGAGGCTTGTGGTGGGGAGAGAGGCTTGTGGGAAGCCGGTGGTGGCAGTTGGGCTCTGAGGGTTTTTCCTGAGGAGCTGTTTTGTTTGGCGTGTGTGGTTCTAAAAATATAGTTTCTTTTGACAAGTGGCTCCTGATTGTGCCCAGCCAGACTGCGGCACCAGGTGAGCACATTACCGCTTAAGCCACATCCCCAGCCCCTGTATTTTTCTTTATGATTTCTTAAAACAATCTTTCTTCCCCTTTATCTCTCTTCTGAAACACCCATAATGTGTGATGGTTCCTCAGATGGTATTTCAAAAGTCTCTTAACTTCTGTTCACATTTCTTCATTCTTGTTCTTTCTGCTCCTCATACTCAATAATTTTAATTGGATCATTGATTCTTTTCTTTACCAGTGTAAATCTGCAACTAAACCCCTCTAAATAAACTTTTACTTGCAATTGTTGTGGTTTTAGTTTCAGATTTTGTTTGGTTCATCTCTACAATTTCCATCTCTTTATTGATAAGTCCCATTTTACTCACAAACCATATTCTTGATTTTCTTTAGTCCTTCTTCCTTATTTTTCCCATATTATCTTTAAACATATTTTAAACAAAGTCTTTGTCTAATAAGTCAAAAGTCTGTTTCTTCTGAGACAACTTCTATCAGTCCATTTAATTCCCCTGAGTCATGTTTTCCTATTCTCTCTATACTTACAATTTTTCTATTGTTGAAAAATGTGGCATTTGATTATTATAATATGATAACTCAGAAACCAGATTCTTCCCCTGACCCAGGATTTGCTATTTATGGTTTCTGAAAAATAAAAATTATTATTTAACACTGCAGTTACAAGTTTACTTTGAGACTTCCAAACTTTTGCAAAACTATTCCTTTTCAATCATGATTCCTAGGGTTTTTTAACCTCATTTCACTAACATTCTAACAGAGATCACCTTGAATTAACAGAGATCACCTTGAATTAACAGAGATCACCTTGAATTAGCAGAGATCACCTTGAATGCCAAAAGTTGAAACATACATGAAGTCTGCAGACTAGCTCTCGTTCACTCTTAGCTATAGCTAGTCTTGCTTTAAACCTAGGGATCAAGCCTGAGATAGGATTTTAAAGTTTTCTCAGATCTTTCTCTGAGTATGTGTCTTGCCTGGATGTAAGCATGGCTTTCAATATTCCCCAATATATGTGGTTGTTTTTGAGTATCCTTATCTCCTAAAGAATCTCACAAAGCTTTACCTCTGTGCCTACTCTTTATCTCTAGCCAGAATCTCTTCAGGCTCTGTGGGTTTATAGTTACTTTGTATCTCTTACAAGTAGTGTCCACTGTTCTTGCCTGGTTTTCTAGTTATATAAGACAGAGACAAGCACCCTGCACTAGTCCTTCAGGTATCCCCCAGACAGGTGAAAACAGACATATATAATAATTAGCAAATAAGGTCTATTTTGCTGTCTGTGGCTTAAGGGGAGAAACTGGGAACCAGCTGCTAACTATTCAAGATCAAGACAGTGTAAAACCACTTTGCTCAGATCACTATAAGCTAGCACTGTAACTACTTTGCAGTTTTGGCCATTCTTGTTCATCATATACTCTTGATTCCCAATAGTAATGCTAAGACCCAAGTAGTTTTTGGAAGAGTTACTGGTTCCAAGTGGGAAAGAGAGATACAGACAATTTCAACATATACGGCAAATTGCATGACAAAAATCTATACCAAGTGTATAATAAAGCTGGCTGAAAGCCAATATTTCAACCCCTGATCACTGGTCTGTCAGTGTTTCTTTTTTCTTTTTTTGTAAAACATTTTATATTTTTAATTGACACATAGTGACTTACATATTTATGGGATAGAATGTTACATTTCAATACTATATACAATGTGTCAGTGTTTCTTTTGACATTGGAGTGTTCTCTCTCACTGTAAATTGGTAAGTGGACATTCTTAGCTTATATGATTTCCCAGAGACTTAATTATTTCAAGTAGAACTAAAAGTTATGTTTGCAAACTAGAACAACCCAAATCATGACAGAGGAATGCTCTGTCTTCAAAATTATTTTATATGCAAAAAGCTATGAAATATTATCCAAAAAATCTAGGTTCTATTTGTAATAATGTACCTTTTATTTTCAGTGTGATTTTGTACCTCTACATTTTCCTAAAAGTTAAAATATTAGAAAATCTTTACTATTCTTTTGTCAATAATTGAAGATAAACAATTAAACATTTTAGAAGAACTCTTTATTACCATTATTATTACACTTGCTATATAGGGATCAATGGCCTTTCTAAGAGACCTAGAGAAAAACAAGTTTTAAAATTTAATCACAAATGAGTGGAATGATACAAATGAGGATCCCAGGAAAATCCCGCATGAGGCCTAAAGCAGGTGAACAAAAAACAGACTACCAAAAAAAAAAAGGGGGGGGGGAGAATTGAAAGGAGAATGTATGAACTAAAATGTGCCCCTCCCCCCCAATTCAAACACTGAAGTCCTAACTTCTAATATGATAGGGCATTTAAAGGTTGAAAAAAGCCATAAGGTAGGGCTTAATCCAATATGACTAGTGTCCTTATAAGAATAAGGAAGAGATATTAGGGATGTGTGTGCATAGATGAAAAATATAAAAATTATGACTTCTAAATTTACACCAAATCCAGAAATTCTAAATTTTTTGAGTTTCAAAATATGCTTAAATGCACAGATGACAAGGTTTTTTGTTCAATTATATTTAATCCCTTCTAAGGAAGGCATGAGTTCTGAGAATATAGACACCAGGGCCCACTCCTGGGAGGCTGTCTCTATAAGGAAGCAAAGATAACAATGGATTTATAAAACCACACAGAATGGCATCACTAGTTATATTAAGAAACTGGACCTAGGTTATTGTGTCCTTAAGCAGATTAATAATTGCAAAAAATGGACTGGTGGTGGTGGAGTGCATGTATGAGTCCCTGGGTTTAATCCATAGTATCACTACACAAAAACCAGCTGTGTCAGGTCAAGGCTAAATAAAACCCAGGAGAAAACGCTTTTCTTTATTTCATTTTTTTTTTAACAATAAACAACACCCAAAATGCTGATTTTCCTTTTGCAAACAAAAATGCTACTATTTGATTCAATGTGGGAGTCAGTATGTGCTTTATGCCTAGAGGCACTTGGTCCCCAACAAGAGAAACACATCAGTTCAGACATCCAGTGCAGAGAATTAGAAAGGAGTCCTGGATGGGCACAGACAACCATGGAAAGGCCAGCTGAATACTAACTAGCCCTACTACTCTCTTCTTGTTTTTCTCCTCTGTGCCTTTTTTAAGGTAATCAGGAGCAGCAATTGTCATAAGTTGTCACTACATTTTCCACTAGCCCTATTTGTTTGAGATCAATTAAACTAATTCTGTATTTTCAGAGGCATCAAGCTTTAAAATGGCTTACTGCAATGGCATTATTCCTCATTTTCAAAACAAGGGACATCAATGATATCATAGTTCCAGGAATGGAAAAGGAAGCAAGATGATTCAGATATAATCCTTAGGATTACCTTTGAAGATAAAGCAAGTGGTATTGTTTCCAATTGATAAATAATGATGTGATGAATTGACCTGCTATTCCACAACCAAGTTATAGAGCTAGTACTTCACACTGTGTTCCTGGACTCTAATACTCTTCCATTAAATGCTGGTTCCTATAACTCTTTTTTCTGTGACTCTATGAAAGAGATTAAATAAACATTTTGACCAGTTTTTTTTTTTGTTTGTTTGTTTGTTTGTAGGCTGCATAAGAAATGTGGCAAGGTGAGCTGGGGTTATAACTCTGTGATAGAGCACTTGGTTAGTTTGATCCTCAGCACCACATAAAAATAAATAAAATAAAAGTATTTTGTCTAGCTACAACTAAAAAACATATATTAGAAAAAGAAATGGGGCAAGAGGAAATAAAAGTGATTGAAAATTATTTCTCTATTATCTAACTACTTAATTTCCAAATGCTAAATGACCACATGATGGTCCAAAGGAAGGTTATCCCACAAAATATCCAGGCCAGGTTTGTATGTATTACAATGACATTAAGCAAGTGAAAAAGAGAAAGTTATAATTTTCTTTAAGGCCAAAACTAGGTATTGAGTGTCTAGAAATAACTGGTAAGATTTGCAGAGAAAGAAATAAAACCAATATTCAGAAAGATTACACACAATACAAATTTATTTCTAAATGCATATCCCATGCCATAAATAGTGGTATCAGGCATAGGGTTTTCTACAGAGGAAGACCTGACCAAGAAACTAACTTTGCTGTCCTAGCTCTGTCATAAGTTTCCTAGGTCACCTCTGCCTGTGTAGTCCTCAGACCTACCCAGCAATGTCCACTCCCCATTTGTGTGCTCATGTTTGAACTACAATAATCACAGCCTTAGGAAAGAGAGTAAGGAGAGTAGGAGAGTAAGCCAGCTCTGAATCTGCCTTAAGCATGCAGAAATGTGGTCTGTGCTAAAATAAAGAGCACAAGCCCTTCCCAGTAACAAGGTTTTTTTTTTTTTAAGTTCTCAGAAAAAGATGACAGCATCATCATGCATATAAATTAATCTGCAGGCTGCAGCAATAGCTGGGCAGAAAAGATGATGGCAGGGATGGGGCATACTGGGGCTATTCATCTATGTGAGTCACAGCCTTTGAACAACAGCCTCTCCTCATTTGGTTAGAGAGCCTGAGTAAAGCTAGGACAGCTTAGAGAGCCAGAGATAATTTGGATCAATTTTTAAGTCTAAGTAACCTCTTGATGAAGAACTAGGCCCAAGAATTACTAGCATGCCACCCTTTTCAACACTGTTCTACAAGGAAAAATATATACTCTGTCTGAAAAGACAAGTATAGGCAGGGGAAGGACTATCACAGAAAAATCTACCAGCTATACAGAGTATAAGTTTCCACATATAAGGAGCCAATCAGTTGTGTATATGGGGAGAACAGACAAGGAGAAGTGAGGCCTTTAAAATCCAGAAAATGTTATTTTGATAGGTAGCAAGTGTGATGGTAAGCTACGTCTTATAGATCAGATGACTATTCTGCTAAAGAGAACTGAGCCCACTGGAGTACTTTTACCTGAATAGGACTGTCAACCAGCCTGCAGGACTGATGCCTAATATAGAGAAAAGTATAAAGCAGACACTGTACTTTGTTTCATTAACACTTTGATAACTGATGAAGCAGAGAGAAACAAAAGTGCTGCTAGGACTTTAATGAGCTATATGTTCTTCTGAATATCATTTGGGCTTCTGAAAGCACACTCCGAACACTGATTCCATCTCCCAACATCCTACGAATGAGTGTAAGGATAACTAAATTCACTTTCTAGATAGGGGATCAAATCCTAGAGAGAATAATTACTATAAGTATAAAGTTAAAGTCAAAGGCCAAGAGTACCGATTCCTAGTCCATACTTCTTGCTTTATTTCATAATATTTCTTATAAGAAGAAACGTAATTTAAAATCTATTCAGAACTAAAACAGACAGCTAAGGTATGTGTAGAGTTCTGAAGCTGAACGGAAGACACGAATCAGACCCTGAAGCCTAAACTGATGTCCTATTGTTCTACTGAAAGCCTTAAATGGATTTGGAAGGGAAATGGTCTTTAAAAAAAAAAAAAAAAAAAAAAACTTATAAGATGTGCATTAGCACTGCCATTTTCAACCCAGCCATTTCTTCCTTCCAGAGAGGAAGGACATAAAGCTGAGTTAAGGGAGACTGGAAAGAACAGGCAGATGAAAATGATAAGACAGGAGAGGAAATACTGATGTGCTGAAGTTCACAACTGTCTTCCTATTTCACACAGCTCCTTGGATTCTTCTCTGAAGCTACTGTGTTCTTTGTTTCCCCTTCCTTTCATAATCTGGAATCATTTGCACAGTTGTGGACAACAAATGCTGTTTCCTCTCTCAGTTTTGAGAGACCTTCCGGAAATTCTTACAGGGTCTAGGGACCTGATGTCAGACTAGTTATATGATGATCACTTCACTTGTTTAAAATGCTATTTTCCGGGCTGGGGCTGTAGCTCAGTGGTAGAGCATCTGCCTCACATTTGTGAGGGACTGGGTTTGATTCTCAGCAACACATAAAAATAAATAAAGATACTGTGTGTTCATCTACAACTAAATAAATATTTTTTAAATACATGACAACAGTGGAATGCATTACAATCCTTATTACAAATATAGAGCACAATTTTTCATATCTCTGTATATAAAGTATGTTCACGCCAACTTATGCCATTATACATGTACTCTTTTTAAATAAATATTTTTTTAAATAAAATGCTATTTCCCAACTAATTTCCTCATTCCTTGGGGCAGACTTGCCCCAAACCTAATTCAAAAGGATGGGAAAGATTGAGATCTTTTTGTCACGCCTATCCGGTGATTCTTCTGTGAAGCCCTATTTGAGGAGCCCTAATTTACCCATTCCATGAGGGCCAGACCCCAAATCTGGAGTTGTGCTCAGAAATATAGCTCTATTGTTGAGTACTAGGATGACTCCTACTTCCCTTTACTATTCTGAAGAGTTACTAGCTATAAAATGCTTCTAGAGCCTCAGGCAAATAAGAACCAATAACATAAATTATTATAATAAAAACATACATAAACCATAACAGATGTTGAGATAATGTTAGTCTCTGTGTACAAACTCCCTAATTCAGTAGAGATTAGATTATTTTGATTGATTTTTTTCTAGGAGCTTTAGTACACCAGTGCAAGCATCCTGAAGGTCCATGAAAAAACAAATTCCAAAGGTGACTATTCAACCAGCAGCCAAAGTCTCAATGTGTTAATTACCTCTCTTTTAATTTTGGAAATAAAACTCATGTGACAGTTGAACACACCTGTTAACTAAAGAACAAAAAGCTAGAATAGTGAGAGATAAAGGGGATTCTTTCTGTCTTTAACAATGGCTCTTTATTTAACTGCAGGATGGCTAAAATAGAAAAAAAAATCAATGGCTTATCTTTTCATGAAACATTAATTGGGTTTTATACTTATTACTGTGAACCAAGATGGAAAAAAGTTGTTTTAGAAAATGTTTTCATTCTAAGTCAGATGTGTTTACTAAGAGTTTATGTCTGGCTCACTAAAGAGTTATATTTAGCCTTCTGGCATTCTGTCCAGTTGTGTTCTACTCAAAAGAAGTTTCCATGCCCAGGATTCAGGCATCGTAGGTGCACGTCAGCATACGTCACTGTGGGATTGTACTAGACCATCAGAGCTGAAGTCTAAATATAAAGCAGCAATTTAGGACTTCCAGAGGAGAATAGCTACATGTTTACTCTTCAAAACAGACCACTTGTGAATACTTGCTTAGCAAAACCCATCTTAGAGAAAAATATAACCTATAAAACTGAAACTTTTCAACAATGTCTCAGTTCCTTAACAATATTCTTTTTCTTTTAAGGAATTTAAGAGCAAGGATGAGGAAGAAAGAACACATATCAATGTTTTCCCAACCCATTCACTTATACATAATTGGTCAATTTATGATCAACTATGGGTTCTGACAAGAACACAAACAGATGAAGTTCTGGTTATATTTGTCCATTGTGATTTAGGCAAAAACTAAATGGTTACGTAATCAATCAGAACCTTAAAAATAAAGGACAAAAATGCACAACCAAATATTATGGAATTTCAAATAAATCTTGCTGGGATTTTATGTGTCAACTTGGAGGGTGTGTATGGAAACGATTAATATTTAAGTTGGTCAACTTTGGGTAAAACAGATTGTCCTTTATAGTGTCAGTAGGTCTCATCTAATCAGCTACAGGCCTGAACAGAACAATTCCCCCATGCAAGAAGATAGTCTTTTGGACTTCATCTGTACCTGGTTGCTGACCCACACCAGATTCATACAGAAGACAGGGACAATCAGCCTTCATAATCCCTAAGCCAGTTAAGTATGATAAAAATTCTGTTTATCATACTAACTATCCCCAAATTATTCTGTTTCTTTGGTGAATGCTAACACACTAATATTCTGTTATGGCTCTTTTTAGAGAAAGAATCCATGTCATGCTACTGCACCTTTGTTCTTTCAGGGACAACCCTAAATGAAGAGTCAGAGCAGTATTATGAATATTCCAATATTAAGGGAGCAGGAAGACATGAAATGTTATTTGAGTACACTATCTTATTTCTATTTAATTCTACTGTCTCCAAACCAAGCCATCAAAGATTTGTTACACATGCATCTGATTAATCCTGTCACATAACAGAGTGAAACTCCATTTAGCATTTACCTTACAGTGTTTAAGGAAATAATTTCCCTGGAAGGAGTATTATCCATCCCTCTTTAATACAAAGCTTTACACAGTTTAAGTAGAAGGTTTGAGATTATCATGGGGAAGAAGTTACTATCATTAACAAAAGCTATGGGAGAAGACCAAAAAAAAAAAAAAAAGGCTGGGTTGCATATGCTCTTTCATCATTACACTACCAAGTAAAATATCTGAATAAAACATCCTAAACCAGGGTTTGGGGAGAAAGAAAGAAGAAGGAAGGGTAGGGAGGAATATGTAGAAGGAAGGCAGAAAGTAAAGGGAGGAAGAAAGAGAGGGCCCAGAATAATGACATTATTTTTATTGTAAGGGTAAAAGGATTCCCATTGTTTTTAATAGTTCAGAAAGATCCTGTACAATGGAAATAGAACTGCACAGAATCCCCCTTTACTTACAATAAATGTGGTTTCGAACTGAAATAAGTAACAGGACTATAACAAATCCTTTGTGGAGGATTCAGCTTCTTCACAGGAACCTGGCACTGATACCTTCTCTAACAGCAGACTAATCAGAACAAGTGTAAAAAAAAAAAACTCTTGGCTTAGAAGAGCTCTCCTGTCTGTTTCTGTGAGATCCATTTGGGAAGTACTGGGCATGACAAATGTGTATGACTAAACAAAGAACATGTGTCAAGGCATATTCTTTTCTGTAAAATGCCTCATCTACAAATACATAATCTCAAATGACTGCCCTGAGCATAAGACCTTGACATGAAACTAGTCTCTGTGTAAGCACAGTCCTGAAAAAACTATTTGGATCTGATCACAGAATCTGGTCCCAAAATTCCAAGAGAGGAGTGTGTGCTCTCACATGCTACAGAGAATAATTCCAAGCTACATTTTCATCCCAACTACAAATGCACTGCAATAATTCCCTACCTAGCATATCCTCTTAAGGACCCACTCTGTCTTCACACCCTCAAGAGATACATGGAAGGAAGTACATGAAAGTTACCATGAAAGGCAGTACAGCAATTATCATCCTAATTTAGAATCTGAATGGATGAGCCACTTCAGTGAAATCTTTGAGTAAAAAATATAAGGCAATTTCACCTAACAAAGACCACACTGTACAGAAGACAGGGACAAAATACTTTTTTGTTTTATTCCACTGACAGAGCAACAAGAAACATACTCAAGCTATGAAATAGGGCTTCAGACATGAAATGTTAAAAGAAAAATGAATAAGCTACAAAATTTTCTAATGATAATTGAGATGTTAAAGAGTGAGGAAAGTGGAGACAAGGAATTACAAAAAAGTTACACCTCCTATGTTCATATTAGTTTCAGTGCAGACCCATCTAAAATAGAAAAATTAAAAGATTATAAGCTATAGAGCATGTCTGAAATACAAGGGTAGGAAACCCTTTTTTCCTATTGATGACTATTCTGTCATATACTAACATGAAAAGAATTTAAACTGTTTTCTAATCTCAATAAAGAATAAAATATTTATCCACTTATATTTTAAGTTGAAATACCTGAAATAAAATATATTCATTATATACATTGTGTAAATACAGACTATATGAAGTCAGTAAATATATATAAATGTAGATACTGAACATAACTAATATTTGAAAATAAATGTTGTGATTTACTGTAAAACTGATTTAAAGAGATAGGAGAAAAGAGGCCAATATAAGAGTAAAATCTACAGTTTTAACACTACATACATGGTCAGGATTAAATATATAAAGTTTACTGAATAAATGGACATATTTATAAATATAAGAATAAGGAAAGAATGATAGAAGTAGAAAAAAATGTAGAAAAGAAAATGTAATACCAGGCATGGTGGCATACACCTGTAATCTCAGCTAATAGGGAGGCTGAGGCAAGAAGATCACAAGTCTGAGGACAACTTCAGTAACTTAGTGAGACCTTGTCTCAAAATAAAAAATAAAAAAGTCTGGGGATATAGCTCAGTAATAGAGTGCTTCTCTAACATGCACAGGCCCTGTGTTTGATCCCAGTACAGGGGGAAAAAAAGGTAATATAGAAATCACAGTCAGCTAGCCTATGTCATTATAGTGCAAGTGATGTTTAAAATATTAATAGTGGCAGGCCTTGGACAGTTATTCCAACAAGTGATGTAAAAAAAATTCAACAAATCTAGCCCTGTTTAACCTACATATTTTTTATACCAAAAGCCACTATGAAAAATTATCTTAATATTTTCCTGAAACAAACCAACAGGAAACAAACAAAAACAAAATATATCAGGAACAATGAAATAATTTTTTTTTCTTAAAGAAGCCTGGGATAGGGGCTGACTACAAAGGGGCTCCACGATGGAATTTCAAGGATGTAATAACTATGAGGGCAAATTGTCAGGGCAAATACATGATGGTAAGCTTTTGTCAAAACTGTCAGAACTATATACAGAAGGAGGGAACTTTACTGCATTTTTTTTTTTTAATTAGCCAGGATATCCAGGGAACCAGGAAGGACTGCAGACAATGACAAAGGAAATTGTGTTACAAGTTACATAACCTCATTTAAAGAGGCAGGGGAAAGCAACTGACATAAACTACTATGAAAAATAGTATTTTGACTGGATATTAAAAGGTTACCAATAATTTTTTTTAAATCTTTTTTTTATGATTTCTTTATATCTTTATTTTATTTATTGATATTTATGTGGTGCTGAGGATCGAACCCAGGGCCTCACATGTGCTTAGCGAGTGCTTTACTGCAAAGCCACAACCTCAGCCCCAAGACAAGAATTTTACCCAAACATTGAACTCTAGTTGGTAAAATTTTTCTCACAGCAATATGGGTTTGCAATTCTGAAAATACTTTACTCCTTCCTTTCCAGTCTGGGTTTTCTTTTATGTTTTTAATTGTTGACTTTTAAATATTCATGCCAAACTACACTGGCTAGAGCCTACAATACTATGTTGAATAGAAATAGAATAGGTATCATCTTGTTACTGATCCAAGGGAAGTGCATTCCATATTTTGCCACTAAATATACAAATATACAAGGGTTGAAAAAGAACTATTAATAAATATCTCATAGATAGCCAAGCCAGGCATGGTGGTGTGTGCCTGTAATCCCAGCAGCTTGGGAAGCTGAGGCAGGAGGATCGGGAGTTCAGAACCAGCCTCAGCAACTTCACAAGGTCCTAAGCAACTCAGTGAGACCCTGTCTCTAAATAAAATATTTTAAAAAGGGCCCAGATGTGCTCAGTGGTTAAGCGCCCCTGGGTTCAATCCCTGTTATTTAAAAAAAAAAAAGCAAAACAAAACACCAAGCTCTCACAGATAGAAGTTATGAATATGAAAGGAAAAAGGCTAGAAATTAGCCCTGTTGTGCTAGATAAAGGTTAGAGATACTTGTATAAACATTTTATTTTAATATATAAATAAATACATACTTGTGTATATACATGGGTTAGTATAAATACATATATCCCCTAGCCTTGTCTACTGAGAACTCATAGAAGCAGTGATACCTTAGTAACAAAGATCATGACTAGCAGCCAGTTCTTACTTTCTAAATAACATTCTCCTGTAATAGGAACCAGGGCTCTGGAGAAATGACAGAATCTAGAACAGAGAAAATACAAGATGGTCCTGGAGTATCTTGCAGCTCCAGAAAGTACAAAAGTACTTAAAAAAAAAACAAAAGAAAGAAAGAAAGAAAAACACGAAAATATCAAAAGACCAGGAGCCAACTTAAAAGAACCCAGTCTGATGGCCAAAGCTCAAAGACTTTGAGCAAAAAACCAAAGTATGTAAATTTTGTGTTATAACACAGAGAATAAAAAATCTGTGAATCCATACTGATATAAATAAATGAATGAATAAGCAAACAAATGGGAGAGATAGGACAAATTTTCTTTTCTATTTTTTTCTAATACTTTTATTTATTTATTTTCATGTGGTACTAGGGCTAGAACCTAGTGACTCACATATGCCAGGCAAGCACTCTGACACTGAGCTATAAACCCAGCCCAGAACAAATTTTCTTAACAAATTAGTGAGAAAACTTGAAGAAGAAACAATATTTGGATAGCCTCATAATAGCTAATCCACTAAAATACTTGTTAATTACTGTGATAATTGTTCACAGTTTTATGAATTCTTTGATTCTCCTCCCTCCAGGAAGTGAAACTTAATTCCCCTTCTATTTGAGTATGGATTGGACTTCCAATAGAAAGGGGAAAGGGAAACAGAACCTTCACAATGAGCGCTATGGCTGTGGCTCAGTGGTAGAGTGCTTGCCTAGCATGTGTGAGGCCCTGGATTTGATCCTCAGCATCACATAAAAATAAAGAAAGAAAGAACCTTCACAATGGAGAAAGCTAACAAACACCAGCTAAACCTAGTGTTCAGGGTAGCATTATCAGCAATATGTTTTAGGTTGTACACTATACCTCTATCGTACCTCCTCAATTTATATAACCCAAGTCTAACGATGAGAAAACATACAAACAAAATTGGAGACATTCTACAAAATACCTAACTACTATTCTTTAAATATGTCAATATCATGAATTATAGCTAATAAACTAACAAAGAAGATAAATTAGAGTAATAAGAAATATTTAATATAAGTGAAAAGAAAGAAGAGGAGTAAAAACCAAATAAGACAAAAATAGCAAGGGAATAATCTTAATCCTAATTATATTAATAATCACATTAAATATAAGTGGTCTAAACACTCCAATGAAAAGGCAGGATTGTCAAATTTGAGTTGGGGGAAAAAAGTAAGACAGTTTTGAATACAAATAACTTATAAATAAAAGACTGAAAACATGCCATTTTAACACTAGTAAAAAGAAAAATTGAGTAGCCATATTAATATAAGTCAAAGTAAATTCAGAGAAAAATACACTACCAGGGAGAAAGAAAATCATTTCATATTGATGAAGGGGTCAATTCTTCAAGAGGACATTAAAATCCTAAACAATCACATAGCTAATAAAAGAGTTTCAAAATATATGATCTAAAAACTAATAAAACTGAAAGGAGAAATATAGATAATCCAAGGTTTTGGTTGGAGATTTCAACACTTAATAGAACAAGTACACAGAAAATCAGTAAATATGTAGAAGACTAAAACAACAACAATAATACAACCAATTTGACCTAGCTGACATTTCTAGAACACTTCACACAGAAACAGCAAAATACACCTTCTCAAGTTCACATGTAACATTTGCCAATGCAGACTGACTATATTCTGGACAATAAGGTAAATCACAGTAATTTTTGTTTTTCATAGAGGAAGAAAGATTTATTTGGGGTTCACAGTTTCAGAGGTTCAATCCATGGTCAGCTGACTTCATAGCTCTGAGCAGGAGGTGAAGCAGAAAGAACATGACAGAACAGCATGACAGAGTACAGTAGCTCAGGATGAGATGACAGGAGGCAGAGAGCAAATCACAGTATATTTTAAAAGACTGAAATCACACAAAGTCTGTGGTGTAACCATAGAGAAATTAAAATAGAAACTGAATACAGAAAGAAATCTAAAACATCTCTAATTATTTAGAAATGAACATATTTTTCAATAACACATAGGTCAAAGAAGAAATTGAGAGGAATTATAAAGTATTTTGAACTGAATGACAAATGAATACATGACATCATATTTTGTAGTCAGCCACTAAAACAGTTAACTAGGGTGAAATGTATAGTGCTCAAGGCCTATTTAAGAAAAGATCTCAAATCAATGATTTCAGCTTCCACTTTATGAAATCAGGAAAAAAGACAAATTATGTTCAAAGAAAGCAGAATAAAGAATAAAGAAAGCAGAATAAAGGACTGGGGTTGTGGCTCAGCAGTACAGCGCTCGCCTAGCACATGTGAGGCCCTGGGTTCGATCTTCAGCACCACATGAAAATAAATAAATAAAGGTATTATGTCCAACTACAACTAAAAACAAATATTTTTTTAAAAAGAAAGAAAAAAAGAAATAAAGACCAAAGCAGAAGCCATGAGAAAGAAAACAGAGAAAAAATAAAGAAAATCATAAAATCAAAAGCTAATTCTTTGATAGGATCAATAAAGTCAATAAACCTCTATGTAGACTAATGTGGAACAACAGAGAAGACATGAACTAACAGTATCAAGAATGATAACATTATCCATGGGGGGCATGGATATTTTTATCAAATGACAAAAACAGATACTAATAACGGCAAGTTTTTGTGTACTTAGATTGCCACTTAACTACCTATATTTTCAAGATTAGCCTCTAAGAAGTTGTTCATTCATTTTTGGTGCTTAGTGACCATTTAGGGCATGAAATCATCAACAGAGTTCTTGTTATGGCCATAAAAAATGTTATGACTGCCAATCAATGATTATTTTAAAGGAATGGAAGAAAAGGTTATTAAGACTGTATCTTATAGGTAATGTATAATATGAATATTTAGTAAATATTTTAAAGAATATGCACAAATAAAAAGAGCAAAAATTTCAAATAAATACCTATATTTAAGAAAAAAAAGAATGAGAAAGGAACATCAGTACAACTGTACATAAATTAAAAGAATGGGGAAAATATTATGAACAATTTCATGCTTATAAATTTGACAACATTGATAAGTTCCCTGAAACACATAATTACTAAAGCTCACTCAAGAAATAAGTAACCTGGATAGCTGTGAAAGATGTATATGTAAAAACCTTTCTTTTTAAGTTAAAATCTTCCCCACAAAGGAAACTTCAGGCCCGAAAGCTTCATTGGTGATTTAAAGGGGGGAGGGGGTTAGAATATCGATTCTAACAAATTATCCAGAAAAGTAAAAAGAGGGAAATATTTCCCTACTTATTTTATGAGGGCAAGATTACCCTCATATTAAATCCAAAGACACTGGGCTGGGGCATTGGCAGAGCGTTTGCCTAGCACGTGAGGCACTAGGTTCAATCCTTTTCCTTCTGGGAAAAGCTTAGAGCCAGGTGCACTGGCCCACACTTGTAATCCTAGCAACTCAGGAGGCAGGGCAGGAAGATCACAAGTTTAGCCAGCCTTAGCAACTTAGCAAGGCCCTACGCAACTTAGTGAGACTCTTGTCTCAAACTTTTAAAAAATAATAATAAAACAGGCACTTGGGATGTGGCTAGTGGGTAAGCACCCCTGGGTTCAATTCCTGGTACCCATAGCCCCCTGCCCAAAAAAACCCTGGATCCTCACTGATGACTCTTTGTTCTTTTCTATACCTTTCTTATATTTATTCTCCATTCTGATACTCCATCCAACACACACCTATCCTTTAACTCAACTGTAGAAAGACATCAGTGAAAATTCAAGCAATTTAATTTTTTCTGCTGTTGTGTACAATTTTAAGGAAAAATAAATGGTTCAGTAAAGTCAGAGCACTAATAAGGAAGTAAATGGGTTGGAAGTGTAGCTCTGTGATAGCTATATGCATGATGTCCTAGGTGAGATAGGTTGAGGGAGGGAGGAGTGGGGAAAGGAGAAAGGGAGAGAGGGATAAAGGGGGAAAGAAAGTAAGTTTAGTTCTTCTAATATCAGGCAATGATTTTCCCCAAACATCATAGAATGAAGAACTTCTGGGCCCTGTTTCTGAATATTTTAGGAATGAGATCCTATTATGTACCAAGTAGCAAGAAAACTGGAAAAAGGTTAACATCATAAAATAAAGGGAAAGTAAAGCTTTAAAAAAACATTTTGTTCTCATTCCAGATAAACAGTAAAGCAGGAATCTCTGTATTCTTTTCAGATAATTTGTCTTCATAGATTACTTTTTTTTTATTTTGTAGATTCATAAAGAGGATACCCATAGACAAATGACACCCAGTTACAATAAAAGTATGAGCACAGTCCAACACCTCAGAGATCTGGGGTCTAGCCTCTCCCTCCTGACACAGCCTTCCTAATCAAATCCATTTTTAAAGGAAAGAAGATAACGGATCTCTAAAAATGGAAATGTAGCTTCTTTGGGGAAACTACCCATCTTTTTTTTCAGTCATTGATGGACCTTTATTTTATTTATTTATTTATTTATTTATATGCGGTGCTGAGAATCAAACCCAGTGCCTCACACATGCAAGGCAAGCACTCTACCACTGAGCCACAACCCCAGCCCAAACTACCCATCTTATATGGCAATAGTTTAAATATAGAAAAGCAACTGAAAATTAGCTCTATACAGTGAGTATATTTATAAAACATGTACTTCCATTTCTAATGCTGATAGATCACTACTGATAATCACCCTGGGTTCAATTCCTTTCAATGACAACTGAAAATTAGCTCTATCAGCATCAGAAATGGAAGTGCATGTTTTAAGTCCAATAATTAAAACTACTACCTATATAACTGATATATTTACTTTATATCACTATTAAATTATAACATATATTACAATGTAAGTATATCAATTACATATGCTTATAAATATGTACTAATTATATACTATCTCTCTCACACACACACACCCACATACACAAACACACATAAACACACTTGCTGATGTTTTCTGAAGTATTTTCTGTGTTAACCAATAAGCTCCTTATAAAGCAACAAACTTTCTTATTCAACCAAACAATCCTATATGATGTAAGTACTACAAGCACCCCAATTACAGATGACCAAACTCACAGAGAGATCACACAGTTATAAAGTTGGATAGGTGAAAGCGATGAACACAAGCAGCAACTCTTACTGATCTTATTCATTCTATAAAACAGAATGAGTTTTTCACACAGTATCAGAAGTACTTAATATAGATATCTCCACTATGAGTAAGAAGGGCAGAAGATGAAAATTCTGAGTCC
Organism: Ictidomys tridecemlineatus; assembly: GCF_052094955.1. Classification (NCBI taxonomy): domain Eukaryota; kingdom Metazoa; phylum Chordata; class Mammalia; order Rodentia; family Sciuridae; genus Ictidomys; species Ictidomys tridecemlineatus. The sequence goes on along the minus strand of NC_135480.1, from coordinate 117,261,010 downwards.
TTGGAGGCTTGAAACCACACACTAGTCTTAAGAGTTTAAAAATGCTCCCTTCTGTATACTAGGCAGGGAACTGGAGTGGCTCCAAGCACCTGATTAAATCACTGACAAAGCACTGCAGTTAAATGCACTCTTAGAGATCACTGTATCCCACAGGTCTGCACCTGGTCATCTCTGAATTCACAACTAGGGGCTCAGAAAAAAATCTGATGAGTGAATTTTTTTTCTTTTTTTTGGTACCAGGGATCGAACTCAGGGACACTCGACCACTGAGCCACATCCCCAGCCCTATTTTGTATTTTATTTAGAGACAGAGTCTCACTGAATTGTTAGTGCCACGCTTTTGCTGAGGCTGGCTTTGAACTCACAATTCTCCTGCCTCAGCCTCCCAGGCTGCTAGGATTACAGGCATGCAACACTGCACCCAGCAGATTTTTAGAAATAAATATTTCCCTGATAAGCAGTATAGAGAAGTAATTGACAGTGCAGTTTGGGGATTGGACTCTGGGGACTTGATATGAGCTCTATTAGTTACTATGCTATTTGGGGTATTAACTGTTTCTCAGTTTTCTTATCTGTAAAGTGCTGAAACCAATGCCTACCTCATAAAGTAACTAAGATAATGATGAGTTATTGCACATAAAGAACTTAGACAAACTCCTGGCATACCACATGCACTTAAAAAAAACCTGAAATGAAGACAAAGTAAGGGAAATAATATGATCAGATTTCTTTTCAAGATGAAAAGGTAATCCTGGTGGTGCATGGAAAGTCCTACCCAAAGAATACTGCACCACTGAAAAGGCACTAAGGTTGCTTATTTTCCACTGCACTTAATATACCAATTTCAGAGCAACTGTATTAATGATAGGAATGCCTTAGCTAAACTCCCAACAGAAATTTAAAAGGGCCCAATGTTCTCACCATTAGGACACAGAATCCTTACCCAAGTCACCACCTTTGAATAAAGATTCTGGTCATATCTTCAGCAAATCAAAGAGTCCTACTAATACTTAAGTGGGAATTACCCTTAAAAATACTCAATGATTTTCAGAATATACTACTTACTACAGAACTAGGATGAAAATCCACATTTTTAATTTGTACTTAAATGACAGCACCATTCTATATACAATGTCATGTTATTTTGTCATTACCACTAAGCAAAATGTGGAGTTCCTAATTCAAATATCAATGTTAAAATGCTCCTGGTTGTAGTTTTAGCAAGGATAAGAACAGAGAAGAAATATTTGCAGTGTTTACACTATTACCCCTTAATAGTTGTTTATAACAGGGGCAATATCTTCCTGAATTACAAGTAGCACCAAGCACAGCAACATGCTTCCTGGCTGACTGCTTAACACTAAGCACAGTTTATTCTAAAGAGACATAAAACATCACTATGATTTTATGTTTGGTTCATTTTTAAATTTTAATTTTATGTTTGGTTCATTCATCTTTTTACTCAAGAAATATTTCTTTTAAAATTAAGTGTTTAGTAAGGAAGTAGTAAAATATAGTAATTAATATGTGAAATTCTAGAATACCTGGAATTGAATTCTAAATCCTCTGCTCACCAGGTGTTTGTAACTTGAATCTTAATCTGTTTTCTCATCCATAAAACAAATAATTATAAATGTTTTCCTCTTAAGACTGTAAGAATTAAATAAGATAGCACACACAAAGTACAGTATTTCACACACACAAGCATTCAGGACATGTCAGCAATCATTATTTTATTAGAGAACTGCTCTACACATGCTGGGGTTTTGATAGTGTACAAACCCAAGACTGCCTTCAAGAAGCACACTTTCAACTGGGAAAGGAAACTCAGTCATGAACATAAGAATGGAAACTCTAAAGTGGTTTAAAAGAAAATCACTCCTAGGTGAGGCAGCAGGCCAGACCCAAAAAAATAAAAGAAAAGAAAATCAGAGTCTAATTGTGGATTTTTAAAGTCTGATATCACCCATTCAATTTTGAACTTCCCCAAGGATTTTCCTCACCATCTGGACCATCAATTCAAGTATTTTTGAAAAGCCTTCATAATTTTCTTACATCACACCTCCTCCTCAGCAAGAAAGGCTCTGTGGGTGGAAAGCAGCAAAAAACACTTTGTTATGCACAAAGCAATCACTCAGAAGATACAGGGCCCTACAGAACAGAAGAGTCACAGCAACTTATCTGGATCAGAAAAATGTCATTATTTCACCAAAAATCCAGAGATAGGAACTAAGAAAAAAAGTTTTGTTTTTTTTTAATGAGGAAAGGGGAACTAACCTCAAAAGAATTTTTTCTAACCAGAAATGCAAGTTTGGAACAATCTAATAGTTTCAGTGGAACCCTTTAGAAATGATAAGGCTATATTCCTATCTCCACATTCATTGAGCTAACATCTCAATACCATGAAGATCTTTCATCAAAGAAGATGGCCAACTTCAAAGCAGAGGTAAGGTTTTTTGCTTGTTTGTTTGTTTGTGGATTGAACCCAGGGCCCTGTGCATATAAGGCAAGCATTCTACCAACTGAGCTATATCCCTAGCCCCCAAAAGTAAGTTTTTAAAATAGTACACTTTGACTTGGGTAAAATTATTAGAAAATCTCCACTGGCAAAGCCTCAAAAGATGAAGTTAGAAAAAATAAGAAAAAGGCAGAAATCTGGAAATAAACATATCCAGACCAAGTACAGTAGTATTTGGCTTACAGGTACAATATAGTTAATTATAAATGGCAAACACTGTATTCTTCTCCAATACCACCACTAGAGAAGAGCAGCACATATGTGTGTACCCTCAAATCTTCTTCCAAGCAGTGAAATATAGGAGAGAAAATTTTTAAAATGGAAACTGACTTCAACAAAATTGTTGATACAATTCAAATCTGTTCCTGGGCCTGCTTTACCCAGGCAAGAGCCTACCTAGGGTCTTCCCCAATATTTCATCTTTTATTTACCTCATCTCACTCTTCCCCCAAGTCCAGGTATATATAATTGGAGACTTTCTGGAGACTCTGACTCAAACTAAAGTTCTCAAAGGGTGGAGTATCAGTGCAAATGTTGATGGAAAAGACATTTTGGGGAAAGGAAAGTCTTCACAAATATCAGCAGGGGAAGAGATCAGTCTTACAAGCTAGCTCTGAAATCACACTTTAAAAAGCTTCATATACCATACAACTAAAGCCCTGAAAGACAGAAGATAAAATACTGCTATTTGCTAATTCACAGTTCAGTGTACTCTGACAATGTCCTAAGTATGGTACATTTCAGTCAAACATCACTTCAGCTATTCTTAAGTAAGGGGTAAGGACAAGAGATAGGCAAGAGAGTTCACCCAAATATGAAGAGAATGCTTATCTGTATTCTTGCCCTGGCACTTACATCTCAGGATCTACAGTTTTCTAAGTTGAGTTAAGCAGGAGAAGCAAAATCCTGCACAGATAGAAAAAGCTTTACTATCTTTCCCAAAGCGTTAAAGCTAATTTTGAAAATCTCAAATATTTGGTACGATCTTTCTAATATATTTCATCTGGTTTTGGTTATTGTGCTTCTTCCAAGAACTGGCTTTTCTTTCACTAAGAGATCCTTTCAAAACAAAAAATTTCAGTTAATTTGAAAAATGTTCTTAGTTTTCCTCTCTGAGATTAAACTTTTGTGTCTACTCCTTCCCTGAAGAGCAGCCAATTTGTAAACTAAGATTTCTACATATAGGTGACAGCATGGTGTAGCTGCAACAAAACGAATGGTTAACTCTTCTTCCCCTGGAGGGCAGAGTCATACTTCAGCAGTTGCCTTATGTGTGTAGCAGACACTCCATAAATATTGACTAGGCTCAGGGAATGGATCTGATACAGATTTTTAGGGGAACCAAGTGAAAAGGAACATGTTTCCTGTGGGCTACTTAAACTTTATAGGTTTTTCACAGGCTTAACATGATTAGAAAAAGCTAACACAGTCTTCACAATTTTAAAAGCACTAAATAGTCAACAACTCAAAGGTAGAGTCGTTTACCATGGCAAGAATTCAGTATCAATCTTACAGTGCAAAGAACAGGACATATATGTGAAATAAGAAAATTAAGAATAGATTTTAAATTCTAAAAAGCTGAAGATCACTCCTTAAATCTACTTTTCTTGATTTATAGAATTTATAAAGTAGCATCATGCCATATAAAAAGCCTGAGAAAAAGCCAGAACTATAACAAATGTTAAAGAAAAAGTATTTTAAATTGTTTTTTAATTCTTTGCAATTTGGATTTCCAATGCCCTATGCCACCTTTCTCTATTAGGAGAGGGGAAAAAAGTGCTGACCATATAACAAGAAGTAAGCCTACTCCTCAAGGCCAGAATAGCTAAGCACCAATAAGATGTAACAGATGTCCCCATAAGACATTAAGCTGGGCACAGTGGCACATGTTCATAATCCCAGCTACTCAGGAGACTGAGGCAAGAGGATAGCAAGTTCAAGGCCTGCCTGGGCAACTTAGTGAGACCCTAATTTAAACTATAAAACAAAAAGGGCTGAGGACATAGCTCAGTAGTAGAGTACCCCTAGGTTCAATCCTCAATACGAGAGAGAGAGAGAGAGAGAGAGAGAGAGAGAGAGAGAGAGAGAGAGAGATTAACTTATATCCTTATATTCTAAAGAGATTTATCCTTACATTCTAAAAAGGTTCATAAAATGATTCCAGAGTAGTCAGTAATTCTGCCAAGTCTAAAATGAAGGTGTCATTGTGCCCTGTACCTGAGTGCATGATACAGAAAACAAAGTGACCAGCAGAAACACAATCCAAGAAGCAGAGAAATCTTTAAATGTAGAAAATGAATCACAGATGTTAAAGCCTATTTCCACAATTTGCCAACTTTTATAGTACTTAAGAGATTCCCTCTTATAAATTGTTTCTAGCTGGGCAGGTGCCGTGGCACACAAGTGTAATCCCAGCAACTCTAGAGGCTGAGGCAGGAGGATTAGGAGTTCAAACCTGGCCTCAGCAAAAGCTCAAGCCCCTAAGCAACTCAGTGAGACTCTGTCTCTAAATAAAATAAAAAATAGGGCTGGGGTTGTGGCTCAATGGTTAAGTTCCCCTGAGTTCAATCCCTGGTACAAGGAAGGAAGGAGGGAGGGAGGGAGGGAAAGAGAGAAGAAAGAAATTGTTTCTAAGTTTGAACTACTGAAAAGGAGGATGGTATACAGAAATTAAGACATTAACAAGTCTTAACAAGACATTAACAAGACACACCAATATGTTTTCTTGAAGTAATCCCCAAACAGTTCAGCAAAGTGCAAAGCACAATGCAGGCACTCAGCAAATATTTAATGGTAATAATAAATTTCATTAAGTACTCTAAATTTGATGAATTATGAGAAACCACAAATTAACACATCCTTTATCAACTGGTACACTATAGGTTAAGGATAATTCTGGCCAAAGTCTACCAAAGGAAAGAAGAATCCAAATGTATTCATCAGTGATCAACTGCATATCCCAATACACAGAAGTCAGTTTGAAGCACAGAAGAACAGCTGGAAACATCAAAACAAAACCATTCTTTGCTGAAGGAAGAAAGAACTGGGGTAGGTAAAATGCAGAACTAGCTTTTGGATAACAGGAACAAGACTTCAAGAGAAATACTGGGGAATGTTATTGGATAAATTATATTGTTATATTGTGTGCATGTACAAATATATAACATCAAATCCCACCATTATATATAACTATAATGCACCAATAAAAGAAATGAAAAAAAAAAAAAAAGACTGCCTGTTCCTGAGTGAAAAAGCAAGTGATTAGAGTCCCAAGTAAATATCTGTCCCAACAACTAGACCCTGGATTTGAGAAGAACCTTAAAATAAATGGTCCAACGTAACTTAATGCTGTTATATACTTACTGAGTATATCATATTCAGTATGATGAGCATAAAGGCCCTTTCTTAATGTTTGTCTCAGTATACAAAGCTCTGTCATATACGCTGTGGGTTATCCACAGACCCAGCCTTCCTGGATGAAAGTGAACAGATCAGGAAAATGACCATAGAATCCTCGCTCATTCCTCTTTGTACTAAATTTAGAACACACTCTATTAGTATCTGGTCCTTCTAAGGTCCAGACAATGTTAATAATTATATTTAAGTACAGCAAAGAAAAAATGATTCACTTGCTAGATTAATTCCTTTAAAAGTAGTTAAATTTTAGAAAGAAAACATAAAATTGTCAATATTTGGTCTGTTGAACAAATGTGAGAGGCAAAAAGTTCAACAGGAAAAGGGAACAAACCAACTTTATTTCTTCACTTGCTAAAATTAGGTTTGATAACAGAATAAGCCAGACCTAAGTGAAAAAAATACCCGTTTAGAATACCTTCTAAATATTTCTTTGCATACACAAATACAAATATGAAAAACATTATCCCCCATTGGCACAAGATGACTACCTTGAATGTTTTGTTCTCATATAAAAAACAAAATCAGACAAATTAAATGGAAATAAAATGTTCTAAATAAAAACAGTACATAAGTACTAAGTTATGACTATTTCATTTACTTGCAACATAACCATATTGAATAGGGGCCAGTTTTTCACCTAGTCAGAAGAAACTCTAGATCAAACACCTTTAAACATCATGATCTAAGATTAAGACTTAAGTTTCCAAATGCTATAACCTTGACCTGCAACCAGTCAGTTTACACATTATACATGTGTAATATAACACATTATACATGTGTTATACAACTACCAAACCCAGTGTGTCTCAAATGTTGACATGCATGCAAATCACTGGGCATTTTGTATATTTAATGAAAATTCTGATTCACTGCATTTGTAGTTGAGCCTGAGATCATGCATTTTTATAAGTTGCTCATCTGTAAGCCATGAACCACATTTTCAAAGGACTAATTAGAGTTAGATCTGGCAATATTTCTACCAGGAGATGCTGCATCAAGCTGCTATGGTATCTGCTGGGAAACATTTGGCAGCATGGTGCCCCTTTTTTGTCCTCCCCCAACTCAGTGATGAAGTCAGTCTTTCCTGTTCTTAGGACCTGGGGCCACTGTTAAGATCAGCTCACTCAACCATCTATCATCTTAGGCATTTAGTTGTGAAAAGGTGCCACCTAGATGATAATGATTTTGCTTGTAAAGAGGTGGGACAGTAGCAGCCTGAAACTCCCCTCAGGTCCTGTTTCTACAGCAAGAAAAACAAACATTTGACTGCTTGCATGTTTGCAAGGTAAGTGATACACACACAATACACACACAATTTCCAGTCAGGTATTAAGAGAGTTCTGATACAGAAGTTTCAATATTATTGGTTACCTGATACTGGAACACAGACTAAAAAAAAAAAAAAAAATGGGGGTGGGTGGTGAGCCTGCAGAAGAGAGGGTTCCCAAATCTACTTACTAATTTGAAAGCAGTGGATAAGCACCATCCTCAGCAGCCACCTTCTAGCCCTGATGCCTAACAAAGTAAACCTGAATGTGGGCTATCCTGGTTAAAAACAGCTGTGACTCGAAAAAACACTTAATAAAGTGTTAGCTCCTTGAAAAAAGATTCACTGTTAATAGACATTCACTACCAAGCACATTCAGTTGTCCCTCAGTATCTTAGGGAAATTGATTCCAAGACATCTGCAGATGCTCAAGAACCTTGTATAAAATGGCATAGCATTGACATATAACCTAAGACAACTCAAGTAAACTTTAAATCATCGCTAGATTATTTATAACATCCTAACACAATGTAAATGTTATGTTAATAGTTACATCATAACATAAAAAGATCTATACATGTTTAGAATACATTTTTCCCAACTCTTTTTATTCTGCAATTGGTAAATTCCAAGGTGCAGAAGCATATCCACTCTCAAAAGCAGAGGGCCAACTGAATTTTAACAAATATTTGTATACGAAGAAAGCAATCTGTTGCCTATGTTTCTTCATTTATTCATACATTCCCTTGTTTGTTCAAGAAATACTGAACACCTACACCTACCCTGACTGTCCTGGAGGCTAAGAAATACAGCAAACAATTCCTATCCCCATACAGCCTACATACAAAATGTATTCGAGGGCTAGGTTATAGTTCAGTGGTAAAGCACTTGTCTAGCATGCTCAAAATTCTTGGTCCTATTCCTAGCACTGAATTTTAAAAAATATTCTAGCAATACATACATAAACGAAACATATTTTATTCTACATCATTAATTATCATTGAAAAAGTACTATAAAAATGTATAACAGAAGGTATGAATCAAGGAAAGTATACCTCAGGAAGGACATTTAAGATTGAACTGGATGGATAAATACGGTCCAGGTATGCAAAAAGGTGGGTAATGAACACATCCTATACAATGGGCAGCAAGTGTGATATCTCTGAGCATGGATGCAAAATAAAAACAAGCCAAGAAAGCTGAAATACAGAGAGCAAGCAGGGCAACTTGAAGAAGGGAATTTTAAAAAGCAGAATACAAATTTTAGAGTATCAATTATATTAATCTCAAATGGATAGAAAAATGACTAAATACATAAAAATGTTTAAGTTCATGCAATAATGCCCTAAGACAGTATGATTATGAGTGATTATTTTTCTTTATGTATACTTTTTAAACTTAACCAAATTTATACTATTAGTTTTCTTAATTAAAAAAACCCATGTCGGGGCTGGGGATGTGGCTCAAGCGGTAGCGCGCTCGCCTAGCATGCGTGCGGCCCGGGTTCGATCCCCAGCAGCACCACATACCAACAATGATGTTGTGTCCGCCGAGAATTAAGAAAAAATAAATAAATGTTAAAATTCTCTCTCTCTCTGTGCCCCCCTCTCTCTCACTCTCTCTTTTAAAAAAAAAAAAAAAAAAAAAAAACCATGTCTCCAAACATAACATCATGGTGGCTCCCTTCTTTAACCTCATGAAACTTTTCCATCATTATACAATTTACATGATATACTTTTGACCCCACACTGAGTCTCCTATAAATTCTATGTGACAGCTCTATTTTGTCCTTCCATACCACTACTTAGATGTAACTTAGATAGTCACTTTTAGCTTCCCTTTAGTACTAGCCAATCAACAATGTCTAGCTGTTAGTTCCATCACATTTCTAGTGGAAAATATCACAAAGAATATTGATGCCCAATTTAAAGAATGAAACCTGCAAGAATCTAAGCTAGCCAATACTTTAGCTCAAGATAATTTATGATGTACTTAATGAAAGGAGAAATAGAAATATAAGCAAACATAACCATGGCAGATAATCACCTTAATGCCTAATGTCCTTTATTCTATAGTTTTTATCAGTTTGCAAACCTCAGAATCTGTCACATCCAGATTTCATACTGTGCATGCCAATATGTTCAGAATCACATTATATAACAACCCAATTATATCTAAATCCAAAGATTTCAACAGATTAAAAAAAAGCAACTTCAAACAAAAGCATCTGAGGTTTCCAACACTGTAATAGTTTGGCATTTTCAAAGATAGATGGCTTTGTTACACATATGTCAAAGAAAAAAATTCTGCTAACCAGACTATACTGAAATCTAGAGACATCCTCAACAAAGAGCTTTGAAAGCACTCCAAAATCCAGATGTTCAGAAGATATATTCTGGCACTAAAGCAAAGTGTGTCCTAAATGGTTTTAAGCTTTCCTGACTGATAATCATTTCTTTTCTGACAGCTAATTTTACTCAATTGAGCCATCAGATATGGAATTAAATAATAAAATAAAATTTAATAAGTGCTACATATTATATGTGAAGATTTTCCATTATTAAAAATTAAACTAGGTGCAGTGGCACACGCTTATAATCCCAGTGGGGCTTGGGAAACTGAAAAGCAGGAAGATCGCGAGTTCAAAGTTAGCCTCAGCAAAAGCAAGGTGCTAAACTACTCAGTGAGACTTTGTCTCTAAATAAAATACAAAACAGGACTGGGCTCAGAGGTCCAGTGGCCCTTAGTTCAATTCCCTGATACCAAGATCGCCCCCACCCCCCCCAAAAAAAAACTTGATGTTTTAAAGTAAGAATGAAAGACAGAAGAAATTCAATACAAACCTAAGGCTGTTTGTATATAAATAAAATCACACCGATTTCATTTGGTGAAGAAGCATTAGATTCCTGAAATACATTCTTCTGTTCTTTTCAATAGCATGAAATTCACTAGTTGTCAATATCCCACACATCATATCCAATTAAACTTACTGGTGTGGCTAATCCATTCCAACTCTTTTTTTTTTTTTTTTTTTTTAGTATTTTATTAGTTGTTGGTGGCCCTTTATTTATTTTTATGTGGTGCTGAGAATTGAACCCAGTGCCTCACACATGCTAGGCAAGTGCTCTACCACTGAGCTACAACCCCAGCCCCCATTCCAACTCTTAATAAGCATTGTTCAAGGATTTTGTAAGCATTTAAGATGCTTAAAGCATGATAAGAGCTTTAGAAGTGGAAGTGGATACTACATTATTGTTAAATTCAGAGCATTCAAATTTTTTGTTTTGGTGTTAAATATATGCCACCACTTTTGGTATGGAATTAATATGAATTAATTCAAGGTAGAATCTGGGGAATTGAGGAGGGAGTGTATTAATAAAGTTGGATTCTTGTTTAGCATGTGCAAGGCCCTGCATCACCTAAATAAATAAATAAATAAATAAATAGATGGAATTGGACTTTAGGCCTCAGCTGTTTCTTATTGAATAATGTCTTATAGCAGTACTTCTCACCTGGGATACTGACAACCATAGAGCATCAGGAAAGTTTGGAATCATTTTTGGTTGTCACAACTGGAACATTCATACTGATACAAAGAGGCCAGGATGCTGCTAAACAACCTACAACACAGAGATGTTCCTTCATAAGGACTATCTAACCCAAAATGTTCACAGCACCAAGGTTGAGAAATTCTGTAGCTTTAAGAAACCTTTAAGAAACCTTTTAGCTCTAGAAATTCTGTAACCTATATGTCTATGTTAGTTAAGAGGAATAAATGCTTGTTTTATGGGTATAGAACTTAACACAAAAGAATTAAATGACTGGCTAGGATCATAATGTAAATTAGTGGCAAAAGCTGGGTCTCCTCTGACCCTCAGCCTAGTTATCCAGTAGCAATATTTGGTCTATAAGAGTTCCTTCTTGCAGAGAAGATGAACTAAAACAATCTTTACAGGAAATTTTTTTTAAGAGTCTTATCTAGCTATGTCTATAATAAGGCAGACTCCAAGATTTTGCTGTCCAACTGATACTTCTAGCTATTAAACAATAATGAATATCACTGTAAAGATTTCAACTAACACTTTGAAATGAATATTAAAGTAATCCATGAGAGAGAGCTGGGAAGCCAGGATTTAATGCCCATAATGCTTGGGTTTAATGCCCGTGCCTATGGTTAAAGTGTTTTCCTTTCCTTTCTTGCTCTCTTACTTTTCCTTTAATATATATATATATATATATATATATATATATATATATATTTTTTTTTTTTAAGAAAAAAAAATGTCCTTCATCCTAACAATACATGGCACAATAATCTCACGATGTGAAATTTCTGTCCTTTCATTTCACCAACAATATATGGGGAAAGACAAATCTGAAACTCTCAGGTAAAAACAGCCTAGGGCCTATCTGTTCACATAGCATTTTCTTGTCCTGAACTCATCCTTTCTTAGTAGTTATTTATTTAATAAGCCGTTTAGAACACAAACTCAGTGATTTATACTGGCAGTTCCCTTACTTAAAAATATGCTGGAATCTCCACTAAAACCTTTTATTATTCGATGCTTGCTAGTTCAGGCATGACATTTTCCCCTAGGCATAAGAGGTCTAATCTTTTCTACAAATAATCAGTGAACCAGTTTTCAAATCCAAGAATGTCAAAGAGAAATTTTCTTCTTTACTCACGAAACTTAAAACTAGATTTTTGTTTTCACAGAAAAACTTGGGACAATCTGTGTTTTAGATAAAATTTTTTCAACATAAGAAAACTGGATTTTTAAAACTTGCTATGTCATCAAAATAAGCCATAAAGGAAGCTTCTAAAAGAGAAGGTCCTCTAAGTTAGGACTGTAATAATTTTGGAGAACTAGAGAACTAATGAAACTTCAGAACTCAGGGGAATAAAAGCAAAGCAGAGATGATAACATTAAAATTACTTTTAGTAATTCTTTGGTATTTTATAATTTTTCCTACATATTTTATGATCTTTGATCACCTCAACATATAGCAATAATTTTGTAATACTATCTAGAGCAATAACAGAATAATTAAGACTTTCTTTTAGCATGGTAAATAAAAATTTTAATAAATATGAAATATTAAAATAATAATTTGATATTTATTAATAGTTTGCAAGGATTGTTTCTACTTCTAAATCATTATTGATAATATTATGAGAAAATCAAATATGCATTAACTAGAAATCATTCAGTTTTAAGGGCAGTTGTTAACCTTAGAAAAACTTCAATCTAAAGTTTCACATTGTAAAAATCAGCATTTCAGGTTTCCTTGCAGAGTGGTTAATCTTAAACACTCTTTCCCTCCCTGCAGAGGTTTATTACCCAGTTTTCAACCACATTCTACCTGCAATGGTTATTACAGACTATAACTTTGGCACTGCAGAGTAGCCTTCATGGTAGGCCCTACAGCTTCATGGCACAATCCTAGGTGAGTCAAATAACATGACAGAACACTCTGGGAAGCCATTCCGACACTGAGTTGCCTATAATTCTAATTACCCAAAATGAATAGCTCCCAACTCACCTCCCCTTAGCTGGGAAAAAATGCCTATGGCCATTTCAACACTATAGAACCTAAGGAGTACAAGAGAAAGGAAGACAGAGTGGAAGAAAAAAATTTTTAATTGATAGTAGCCAAAACAACTTCTGCATATTTGAGGACACACTGACAGGGTGAAATCCAGGGCCTTGGAATAGCTCCTGAAGCCTGTGTGATGGGCTTCACTTTAAATTTGCCTCTGAATAATTAAGAATCAAATTAACTATAGGATAGTAATAATAGATGTAGCTGTAGCAGTAGCAACAACAATTAGTAATAGCAAATTTCTACCATCTACTGATGAAAAACAAAACACTGAAAGCTTACTACTATACTAGGCACTCTGCTAAACCCTTCACACGAATTAATTTTAATTTCACTATATTGATGGCTGTTATTTTTGTTTCTACTTTCTTAAGAATTGGCTTTCATGAGTCATATATTAGAGCCAAGATTCAAACCTTCCAGATAAATGGGAATTCAGAAGAGGAAGAAATTGCCCATGAAGGAGGATATTGAGGAAAGAATGAGAGATGAACAGGAAGAAAAACCAATGTCCTGCATTTGTAGTGAATGAGCTACAGTCACTGAAGGGAAATATCAAAGAACAAGTGTATTCAGAAGACAGTGACAGTGACAGACAATGTTACAGAGGCAAAGACCATGTTATTAATCTTGGGATCCTCTCAGAAGAAAAATGAATCATTAAAGTCATACCTTGTAAAAGATAGGAGAACAGCAACATTTTTCTAGAATCCTCCTCCATCTCCCCAGCTCCTTTTTGGGAAGGGTAGACATAGGCAGGAAAAGAAAGTTTCCCTCTCTGTCATCCAAAAAGCCAAATTCAATAGTTTCTCCTTTGAAGATAAAGTGACACCCACTCAAAAACAGGCTTTACAACCAACGAGGTCATATAACTATTCCATTATGGATGGGAGAAAGAAATCATAAGGCTTAAAACTAGAGTCTCTAAACTCCACCTAATTTTCTTCCTGTGAGGTTTCATTAAAGGAGCTTTTTAAAAATGTGAGCTAAAAGGTGCTGCACACATATTAGAGAAGCAACCAAGGTTTTAACAGATTTTATTTACTTTACACTTAGGAAATGTACTTGACAAGAAAAGCATAGAAGGTAAAACCTATGAGTTCAAGAAAGAACAAAACGGGGGCTGGAGATGTGGCTCAAGCGGTAGCGCACTCGCCTGGCATGCGTGCGGCCCAGGTTCGATCCTCAGCACCACATACAAACAAAGCTGTTGTGTCTGCCGAAAACTAAAAAATAAATATTAAAATTAAAAAAAAAAGAAAGAAAGAACAAAACACAAAACATACTCCTCAAAAAAGTTTCCTGACTCTGAACTCACTCTGAGAGTTTTGTTGTAATTTGCAAACAGCATGTGGGATATTAGCCACAGAGTAACAGTAGGAGGAAATATTTGCTTTGGCTTCATTGAGGTCCAGATCCCTTATCCAATGTTATGAAATGTCTGCTCAGTCCTAGCGCCTAAGTTAGAGAGAAAGAAGGAGGGTTAAAAAAAAAAAAAAAAAAAAAAGCGTGAGATCTGTTATAAATGGACTCCACAGTCAGATAGAAGAGGAATTCCAGCAATTATTTCACATCAGCATTTTGCTGTTTCTCATATGACTTAACTCTATTCCCTTCCTGGAGCTATACCAACATGATGAAACACCATAAGAGTCACAGAATTAAAACATTTCTACAATTACATGCATAACTTGTTTTTCAATATAAGTCAAAGTCTCAACTCTGACCTATCTTTGCAGAGTAACTTAAGATAGAAATGTATAGAGAGTATGCACAGATATTTGAAACTGACAGTCAGTAATCATAAAATAGTCTAGCAAAAAAAGTCAGGCTCCAATAGAATTAACTGAAAGAAGAAATAACAAAATAACAAAGTGATACATTTGTTTACCACTTCTGAATCCTACATGTGGTGGTTAGATCCATTTCAGAAGATGCCTTAAGACTGTATCCCCAAGAACTCCTAGAGCAGCTTCTCAGAGATACACAAATGTTCTTCTTTTAGGGAGTTATAAAATCCCAAAACGTATATGAAAACTTTTCACCTATATGCATAAAAGTGCTTTTGAAGGACAGGAATCATAGATTTCACCTTTTCCTATTAACTATTCAAAACATAAAAGCTGATGTTCCTTATGGCTGGTAAATAAAATAAAATTTAAAAAGCACTTAAATAGTTGTTCCTGAGCAACTCTTCTAGACTCACAGCTAAGGTTCCAAGCTCATTCTCTTATCAGTAGAATTAAAAGCAAGGCCAAATATGGTCAGATTGAAAACTTCAGATCTGATGCTAAGAAATCAGATCTAATTAAGAATGCCAACAAAACCAACTAGCTATCCCTTTCTTCTTCATGGCAAACAAACACAGGAACTCTTGAAACACTGGATCTAGTAAGTAAGGTTGCACAGATAATAATAAAAAAAAAAACAACAAATTTTAAAACCTTAAAGCTCTGAAGGATAACTCTGCCCACCTCTCAAGAGTACAGAGGGGATTCAAACTAGATTTACCTGGCTTTTCTAAAGCACCTCTAAATTTTCAGAAGAGAAAGAGTTTCTGTTAAAAAGTTTTTCAAAACCCTCAAATACAATTATAATGACCAAATATGGACTAATTCAATTAACTGGTTACAAATTCTCTGATATACCTATAAAATCACTTCTTTGGAAGCTAAAGTGGGCTATCTAACAACAGGAAAGAAATGTGGATATTTTGGTGGTAGTGTGAGAGAGGCAGGGTTTAAATTACTTTCAAATGGTTTGATTAAAACCAATTATTTCCCCAAGGTCCAAAATATGAATCACATGCAAAACTGGGAAATGCCTAACACCCACAGTGCTATGCTCCTTCCTTCACCTAGGAAAGTATCTAAAGGCTATGAACAATGGAACCTTCCACAGATACAGTTTTTTTCCTCACAAGACTATACCTTTCAGTGAGCCAGAATTTCATCATGTAAAAAGCAGAACTTCAGATTCCAGCTGGAAAACTCAGGGTTACCTTTGTACTCTGCCTCTAAATGTCTTCACTAAAGCTTCTACAACAGAGTAACTCTGTTTCAGGTGAATATCTAGTGTGGATAGATGTAATTCTCCAAATTTTAAACTATGACTTCTTTTTTCTTCTGGTACTAGGGATTGAATCCAGGAGTGCTTTACCACTGAGCTATACCTGCAACCCTTTTTATTTATTTATTTTTTTAATTTTGAGACAAAGTCTAAGTTGCCCAGGTTTACCTTAAACTTGAGATCCTCCTGCCTCAGTCTCACAAGTCACTAGAATTATAGGTATGCCATATCATATCCAGCATAAACCATGGCTTTCATGCATCTCTGGGCTCACAGGAAATGGGGGACTCCTAAAAGGGCAAACCAAATATCTGTGAGCTGAACCAGAAAGTAATAAGATGAAAGGAGAAATTTTGAGGGAAAATTTTGCTCATTTTAACACATCAGTGTGGAAACTGTACCTGTAGACCAGCAGGAAAGTAGAGAAGCAGAGGCTGATATTTTCAAACTATGACAGTGACAGAGAAGGGGCAACAATCATCCCAGAGAGTGGCAACCTTGGCACTCAACTGAACATATGGTCTTAAAAACAAAACAAAACAAAAATGCATGCTTTCTTGGGTTAAGACTAGTTTTCAAAGATGAACATTAACCAAATATCATCTTATAAGCAAAGAGTCATAAGAAACAACAAATAGGTTTAGATGCCTAAGACTTCAGATATTTGAAATATGAAATATCAGATATGAAATACAAAAGAGCTAAGCATAAAATGTTTCAATTTTTAAGGAATAAAAAATTAAACAAGCAAAAAGAGGACAAAAAGAACCAAGTAAAATTTCAGGAATGAACAGCAATCAGTGAGAAAAGCTCTATGCATGACTAAACAATAGATAGAGTTGGAAGCAGAAGTAGTTAATCACAAACAAATATGAAAACAGAACATAAAACAGTAGAGAGTCAAGAACATACAATTATGACAGAAAGATTAACAGTCTTAAAGCCAGATATGTTTAAGATATGACTGATATGTTTAATCAGAGTCCCAGAAGAGAAGAATCAAGAAAATAGAAGCCAAGCAATATGTGAATAGAAAATACCTGTGAAATAACAGGAAAGAAATTCACGGATACAGAGTACAATATATTATTATAAGTAGAATAACTTAAAAGAAATTCCCCCAAGACACGTTGCAGTAACATTTCAGAAAGTCAAAGTATCTTTAAAGTAGCTAGAGAAAAAACAGCAAGATCAGATAAGAGTGAAGATAAGACTGACTGCAGACTTCACAACAGTTATAATGGAAACCAGAAGGCATATATAGTCCAAGTTTTATGACAGAATAACTGTCAATCTAAAATTATAATCTAGCAAACACATACTTCAAGAATAAGATTAAAATAGGCATATTTTCAGATACAGTAGTCTTCCTTATCTGCAGTTTTGTTTTCCACAGTTTTCATTACCTAAGCTCAACTGCAGTCTGAAATATTAATATTTCAGACATAGGGGCTAGGAGGTAGCTCAGTGGTAGAATACTTGCCAAAGCATATGCTAGGCTGAGTTTGAGCGAAAGAAAGAAAGGGGGAGTGAAGGGAGCAGGCAGGTAGGCAGAAAGGCAGGCAGGTAAAAAAGTAACAAAAAACAAAATAAGGAAATGAAATACTAAATGGAAAACTGCAGAAATAAAGCATTCATGAGTTTGAAATTGCATGTCATTCTGAATAGCATGATATCTCATGCCTTTTAGCCAAGTCCTGTCTAGGACATGAATCATCCCTTTGTCCAGCATAACTATATACAAGTTAATGCCCATTAGTCACTTAGTAGACATCATGGTTACCAGATCATGGCTCAATATCACATTGTTTATGTTCAAGCAATCCTATTTTATTTAATAGCAGCCCCACAATGCAAGAGTAGTGATGATGGCAATTCAGAAATACTACAAAGAAGCCAGAAAGCTTTATCCTTAAGGGAAAAGGTAGAAATTTTAGACTTAATAAGGAAAAAAAAATCATTTGATATTGCTAAGATTTATGGTAAGAATGAATCTTCTGGGCTGGGGTTGTGGCTCAAGTGGTAGAGTGCTTGCCTAGCACGCGTATGGGTTTAATCCTCAGCACCACATAAAAATAAAATGAAGATATTGTGTCCACCTAAAACTAAAAAATAAATATTAAAAAAAGAATGAATCTTCTACAGACAATATTGTGAAGGAAAAGAAAATGTATGTGAGTTTTCTTGTTGTACCTCAAACTGCAAGTTTCAGACAAGTCCATAAGTGCTTAGTTAAAATGAAAAAAAAAATTAAATTTGTCTATGTATATACAGGAAAAAACACAGTTATTATTGTTTAGATATGAGGTAGCCCCAAAATCTTATGTGTAAAACAATGTAAGAAAGTGTAGAAATTCAATGACTGGTTTATGAGAGTCTCAACATCATATCATAATCAGTGCATTCATTTCCTCATAGGGATTAACTAGGTAATAATTTAAGTAGGTAGGGTATGCTGGAGGAGGCAGGACCCTCCCCTTTCCTCTGCCTCGATGTTCTGCCTCACCTCAGGCCCAGTGCAATGGAGCCAGCTGCCTGTGGACTAAAACAGAGCGCTAAATAAACATTTCCTCCACTAAAATTCTTCCTGTCTTTTGATAGCAACAGTGAAACAGCTAACAAACAATTGTATATACAGGGTTTAGTAATATCTGCAGTTTCAGGCATCCACTTAGGGTCTTGGAACATATTCCCCACAGGCAATATATTTTAAAAAAACTAGTTCAACATCAAGATGTTTACACTAAATTATGTTAGGTGGAACTACTCTGACAGCTTCCTCACTGCCCTTTCTTTTCTAATATTCTTGATTACATTTTGATTATTTAACTTTCCTGCTTTAAACTGACAAATGAATTTATATACTGTACACAACACAGCCCAAATTTCTTAGGCTATTATTTAAAGTGCTTTGTAATATAGTTTCTTGCTAATGTGCTCTGTGGTAGACAACAATTAATTGGCCTGCCCAACCCTCAGATTCCATATCTGCAAAATGAGACCTAAAATACTGCTAAGACCAAAAAGACAGTTTGAGTGCTATGGGCTAAATGCCTGTGTCCCTCTGAAATTCCTGTTGAAACCCTAACCCCTAGTGTAATATTATAAGAAGGTGAAGCTTTTCAAAGGTAATTAGGTTTAGATGAGGTGATGAGGGTAGAGACACCATTATGGAATTAGTGATGACCCTTATAAGAAAAGGTATCAGAGCATCTTTCACTCCACAGCAGTCCATGACTTCCTGCAAGCCAGGAAGGGGAACCTCACAGGAACTGCATATGCTAGCACCTTGTTCATGGACATCCCAGTTTATGATATTCTGTTATAGTAGTCTGGACTTACTAAGATACCAGATAAAGCAATCATCCAATGCCTGGCACATGATTAATAAATGACAGCTGCTATTATTTATCATGATAATATCTCACTATTCCCAAATAACAATATGTGTATTCCCAAGTATAGACTTGGGAATACTATTAGTTTATATTATTTATATTAGCTCATATATTTCCTCTACTTTTCTGGTTCTCAACACTTTCATTTCCACAAATATGTGCTTATGTAAATAAAAATTATCCCATATAAGTCCAAATGATTCTTAAAAATTCTTCTCTGCCACAGCAACCCAGAGTTAAGTGTTCTCATTTTTAAATACATAAAATATTTATCCAAAGGCTGCTTGCTTAGTTAACTATCTAAACTGTCCATTACTTCCAGTTGAAGGCAGCATTATTTTAAACCTCTCTGTTTTGTGCACTGAAGCCTTTACTGCCTCAAAAATGGAGACTACCAAATAAATATGAGCTGGCTAATTAAAAGTTTCAGAATTCTTGCTGAGAATGGTGGCCCACACCTGTAATTCCGGCTACTCGCAGGCGGAGGCAAGAGGATCACTAGTTTAAGGTCAGCTGTGGCAACTTAGTGAGATTCCTGTCTTAAAATGAAAAATAAAAAGATCTAGGGATGTGGTTCAATGTTAAGTACCCCTAGGTTCAGTTCTCACTACTAAAAAAATAAATCAATAAAATTTTTTTAAAATGTAAATTTCATAACTCTGATAGAGATGCTTTAGAGGAAAACATGGGCCAAAAAAAAGGTAAAGGAAAGCAGCTGTCAGGATTTTCATTCTGTAAACCTTCAGACAGCTGCACTTCATTCTAAAGACATTAAATATTTTCGTGGGAGAAAGATAGCCAACAAAAAAGTCCATGTTGGGCAGGAAGAGCGATGGGGCCCATTAGGTGATGATTCATTTCAAGAAACACCTTTCTGAGTCACTTTCAGTGGAAATTAATTTGACCTTGTATTCTTATTCCCTGAGAGGAAGAGAACAGAGATCCTCCTCCAGGAATTGCCTGTGTGACAAACAGTTAAGTGTTCAATAAATACTGAACTCTGAAGAAGTAGAACAAAGCAATTACTCAGATTATTTTGTTTGTTCAAACAGAAGAGGGGAGATAGGGACTCTCAGCAGCTCTTTTAGTTTTCCAATTAACCATTTGTTGGTGATGTCACAGCTGGCTCTGTAATCCAAAAGCCAACACCAAACAAGCTCTTCAATGAGTCACAAATAATACATGATCAAACAACTGAACTTCAAATCAGCCCTTCCTTCATCTAATGTGGCTGACATTAAGAAGCTAGAAAAAGGTACAATCTATAAGCTATCACATTAAACTAAACAAATTAAGTGTTTCCATTACTAGTGCCAAGTTTAAAATTCCACTATTTTATCTACTAGAATTCAAAACACAATGTAATCTTCTCAATATAAAATAAACACTCTCACATTAAAGAAAACTGGAAAAGCAGACAAAAGGATAAAAGAATCATACAGGAAAACAAAACAGTAGAAAATGACCTACCACTTAGAAAGAGAACTTACCTACATTTTAGTACACTTTCTTCCAGGTGTTTTCCCTAGTACTTTATGTAATTACAAACATATACTAGTAGTACCTACAGCTTGTATCAACTTCTAAGCATTTCTCCATGTTTTTCTTCTTAACCTTGTAACTGCACAGGGAAGATGGCAGAAAACAGATTATGAAATTAAATAAGTCCAAGATATAATTATTCGTAATTCCATAACTACTATAGTAAAATCTGAAACTTTCCCAAAGTTCCTAAGGCCACTGGAATGAAAATAATATACATTTAAAAATGCCTAGAAAATGTTTAAAAACTATTAACACTTTCAAGTGACACATTTACTAGGGTCTCCTCTGGAAAGATAAAAAAGAAATTCAGCCTCTGTTCCCAAGAAAGTTTTAATATCCTTTAGAAGATACAATGCACTCACACCAAACAAAACAACTAAAGCTCAGTGTAACTCAATATGCAGTCATTCTGGTTCTTTAGGGCCTGGGGGCTTTATTCATTTTGCACCCTTAGCATGGAAAACAGGGCCTACTATATCACAGCTACTAAAAAAAAAAAAAATGTCTTCTGTACTGAAAAACAGACTAAGATATATGCTTAGTTAGAGCTAGGAAGCTGAGGTTGTCAAACATAGCAGACATCAAGAATATAGTACAATCTGATCTTAGCAATAATTTGTGGGAACCACAATAGTGTTGAGATACTTTGTAAATGAAAGAAGACATAGTAAAAAAAGTTTATATGGTCCTAATTGTATTAAAAGTTTAATTTTTCTACACAAGTAGCACTGCAATCACTATACATACTAACTATGCATGGGAAATGCAATATATAACACATAATAGATACTATTTAAAAACAAAGAAAACATAACCAGTTACCAACACACAAACACACACACACAAAAAAAAAAAAAAAACCATAAACACAGCATTCCTGGAACATCAGAAACAAGGACTAACTTTCAGAAAGTTAGTGTGCCATGGCAAATGCAAAGAGGCAGTAAATTAAGGCTCTTCTACACTACAGTACGGTAGTGGATACAGTCCTTGCTAAACTGAGTGTAAAAGAATATGCTTGCTCAAACTTTCTTTTCATGATCTCTTTATACTCCAGAAAAGATATATGCATATACACTAGAATTTAGAGAGTACAAAAACTTAAAATTTGCATTCAACTCTAACAGCATCACTTTCATACAGTATCACCTGATTCTAAAAACATCTTAATAGAGAACTTCACAACTAGGATATCCTTCAGCAGACACTATACATCCTAACTTCACTCACACATATTTTATCCCACTAGTGCTTCAAAAAAATTCAAAGAATTTATGAAGAAGGAATTTACTAATATCATATCCCTAACAGCTGCTAGTTGAATGCACTAAATCCATAGCTCCTTCTGTTACATTCTGCCACCTCAGAAAGTAAGCTTGATAAAAGTCTACTTTTTTTTCAAAAGAACTGATTTAAATCTATGCTATGGTGCTGACTTAGGAGCAAGTTTCACACAGTTTAGGGTTGGGTGGCTGATAAATCTTTCTAGATACAAAAGTGTAATTATTTGTAATTAAGTATTTCTAGCAGCTACCCATTCACTCTCTCTAGTCTGCAGTACTCAAGAACAAATGTCCATCAACAAGTCATTTGGGAATGAGCAGCTGATTTAAAACTGCTCATTCCCAGGACAGGTGTTCTTTTGTTTTTCTTGAAACACACAAGTCTAACAATGATTTGTTGAATTGCAACTGTCATCAATTGAACACAGGAATATTTTATTTACAAATGACGGTCTTGAACACTTGATTAGTTGGTTAAACTGATCCGAATAAAAATTCCACTAATTCATATTAAATTAACAAAAGCCAATAAAATTTAACTATTAATGTTTGCTATAAAATCAGGGACATTTTTAAAAAGAAAACACTGAATAGTAATAGCAGTTAAAAAAATCCTAAAAAAATTTAAAAGACAATATTGTCAAGATCTTGTGAAAGTTTAATAGAGTACACTTAGGTTAGTATAAACCTAAGAATGGAAAAACCAATCAGAAAAAAAAAAAGTTACATCCCTTCAAAGTGGCTTCAAAGTGGATTAATACATCCTACCACTTTGATTCAATGTCATTAGTCCTGGTCTTGAAAATCTGATTCTTCCTGCTATGATCTTCAGGTAAATTCCAACACTCTATAGCAAGAAAATCACAAAATTAGCTCCTCAGAGAGGGCAAAATCAAAGATTAGAGTTATATGAAGTACTTAGCATCTTATTATTATTAATAATAAACCATAAAATTGAAACTCATTCCTGCAGGAAACTACCAAATGTTTCTGCAATAAAAACTGCAAACTCATGTGAACAAATCTTTTCAACAAAAGAGAGTTGTTACAGTCTGTGAATAGGACAGTGTCAGTGTAACCAACACAGTGGGAGCTGGACATTCCTGACACCCTTGTCCCCTGGCTAGCCTTTGGTCACTTTTATCTCCAATTGCATTTGGTTCTGGAAGTAACTTTGCTGAGACTGATCCTTCTTATTTTTGTGCCAGACCCTTAGTTTTTACTACCACCAACCTGAGCATCCTACTAGAATAAGCATCAAACACAAGAATCTTTGTTTTCCTAAATCTGTTCACACACACTCCACCCCCATTCCCAAGAGCCCCTTCGTGGTTTAATTGGTATTTTCTGGAAGACATCAAGGGATGACAGTTTTGGTTACTTTGGAAAGCTTACTAGTCAAGAAGAGTTGGTGAAGCGCTTTTGAGCAAATGTGAGTTTTACACCACTTACTCTGAAGGCAGCCTTAGAAATAGACTCCATTAAAATCTGAAAATAGTTTAATAAAATCCACCTCACACAGGTGTTCTAAAGGTCTAAACGAAATAATGACTTTGAAATGCCGTGAGAGTGTGTGGGTGTATTAATACATACTAAACGGAAGCTATTAGAGCACTTCTGTTCAACTAATCAGGGAAATACGGATCTCATGAGAATTCCAAAAAGTAGCAAAGACTATGAACAAATTTCTCAGGTTTATCAGCGTGCCCTGGTCAAAATGGCCCAGATGCTATTTGGGGTAAGGGTCTCCCCCACCAGGCTTAATACAAAGAGGTGCTGGACTGATAACCGTGCAGTTTTATCTCTGGAAAAGGAAAGCTGGGTTTGTCCAATTCGATTCCTTTGTTGACTGGCGAAAAAGCAGATCAGCAGAGCTCCAGCTGGAACCAAGAAACCGGACAGGCCTCGGAGTACTGCCTCACTGGTACTTTGCAACGCCACTCACTGTCCACTTAGGGACACCGCACTACTCCGCAGCTTCCCGGTGACTTTTCGAGTCCACACCACAGTTGCTGTTGTCCACGCAGAAGGCGGTGCCCACTCTGCGGGACTAAAGCCCACCGTCCCGGAGAGCTCTCCACCAGAGCTGAGGCCCTTCGACAGGGATCAGACCCTCGCCGGGATGCGCCCACGGTTCGGAGTTACTCCGCCCGCCCGAAATAAGCCCACTGCCGGGGCCCGGCTGCCCGGGCTCCCCACAGACCCCGGCTCGAAACCCCACCCCCTACCAGGGATCCGCGCTGCTACTTCGGCCCGGGACTCCCAGAGTCCCCAGAGCTGGGACCGCTATTCCTTCAGTACCAGAACCATCCGCTTCGGCCCGCTCTGCTTCCATCGCCCGGAGGGAGACCCTACCCTCCCAACGGCAGAAACACGCCAACTCACCCCTGAAAAGCAGCAGCAGAAAGAAGTCGCGCAGCCGGGCACCGAGCCGAAGTCGCGGGAGCAGCCTCAGCGCCATGTCGAGGGGAGCTGAGGGGCCCGGCGGGCGCGCGGCGCAGCTCGCGGACCCCGCGCGCATGCGTCCAGTCGGTCTGGAGCCTGCAACCCGCCCCCAGTTACCATAGCGACCACCGGCCACGACGAGGCAGCACCATGGTGACTGAGGAAGCTGAAGTCTGGTTGCTATGGAGGCAGCGATGCTCTAAACCTGGCCCTTGATATCTCTTGAAATGAACTTGGTGGGAGGAGGGTAAAGAAACGCTCTAAATGGGGCTGTGTACATAACTATAACTAGAATAAGTCTGTCACTACAGGTCTGAGAAGAAACACTCCATTAAATGTGGGGAATTCATTTTTTTTCTTATTTTACAAATAAGGATGCAGCTTAGTTATCTTGGAAGCATTATTGTCTTCACATCTTTAGGGGCCCTGATTCCAAATGTGATGAAAACAAAAATCTGCCTGAAATATTAGTAAGACATACACTATGATGTACATAAAAGCAATATTCTGCTAAAACAATTCATTTCTGTAGATCAAAATTATAATGGCATGCCCAAATAGTTTATATGTAGAATATCGGGTTAATTCTTTGCTTTGAATTTCGAATATTTGGAAACAACAAATAAGGTTAGGGGAGAAAAATGGAGCAGAATCTTATGAAGACAAGAAGCTGAAGACAGGGATAAAAATAAACTAGAAATTAGACCTAAGTAGGAATTAGGATTTAAAATTTCATTTAAAGCTGGGCACCGAGTGCCCGCCAGAAATCCCAGCAGCTCGGGAGGCTGTGGCAGGAAAATCATGAGTTCAAAGCCAGCCTCAGCAAAATCGAGGTATAAAGCAATTCAGTGAGACCCTGTCTAAATAAAATACAGTGGCTCAGTGGCCAAGTGCCTCTGAGTTCAATTCCCAGTAACCCCTCTCCCCCAAAAAATTGTCACTTAAAAGTGTGGAAAATCCTTGAAAAAACTTTCATTGTATCAAATATATAAAGAATATTCCTAACACTCCCAGAAACAGCATAAAAACAGATTTCTGAATATACTTATTAGTAAAACATGCCAGTTTCCAACAATGAGTATTTCTCAATAGTTAACATAAGGACTTCATCCTACGTTGTCTTGGAAATACACACACACACACACACACACACACACACACACAGCAAATTTATATACATAAATGCCAAGAAACACGAAATAGATTGAGGTTGTTGCTAAGATATGCCTCAATTTCCATTACTATGATCTTCTTTATACATATTAAAAACTTCTCAAACCATTGCAAATGCAAATTAATTACCTTCCAAAAAAATTTCATAATGACAGAATAAAAAAATTTAAATAACTTTAAACTATTATGATTCTATTTGCCTTTTCTTTCTTAAACCTTCTTTCCAGTTCAGGTCACCATATGCCAAAATCATAAGTAAATGTTTGGCATATGGTATAAGAGTCATTTTATAATGGTAGTCTCTTTCCTTTTATCAAAAACAAATGGACAAATCAGAAAGAGGAAAATTCCACTTGGGTCCAGGGATTTTTTTTTTTCTGCTCTCTTCTCCCTTTATAATCTCACCTGATCATATTTACCTAATAAAAGAAACATTTTGGTTATTTAGGAAATGTGACATGGTGTCTGACTGTGGATTGATTATAGTTTTCAGAAACCAGTGTCTCTTCTGCTAAATTTCCTGTGTCTGCATTTTGAAATAGTTCTTTCTGTTAAAAGGTCTTGTCTTTTAGGGAATCTTTGGAAACTTAGAGATTACAATGAAAGCCTTCATGAATATTCTATAAGGGGCAAAGGTTCCTAGGAGAGAGGATGGCAGGTGCTTCATTGTAAAACATTGATTTTCCTCCACAGATGGAGTTTGAATGTTATTACTGATGGTGGAGCTACATTCCTGGAACAGTAGTGTGTCTAGGGATGCAGGGGGGCTGGGTAATGAGAGTCCCTGTGAAATGGTCTGTTCTTCAGGATTTCATTGTTCCCTGGAGAGTGCTGACCCCGATCAGAAGGAATCAGAACTCAATGAGGCCAGAAGCAAAGCTCTGGCAGTCTGTGTCTCTGCCTCAGCTTTATCCAAGTATACTTATTTCTAATGTGTGGCTACTAGGGAGAGACACCTCTCTCTCTCTCTCTCTCTCTCTCTCTCTCTCTCTCTCTCTCTCTCTCTCTTTCCCTCCCTCTCTCCCTCCCTCCCTCTGGTAATGATTTATTTTTTTAACATTTCAATGGGATTTTATTTTTTATTGGTGCATTATAATCATTTGTAATTGTGGGATTTGTTGTCACATACACATTCATATATGCACGCAATAGAATATAATGTGTCAATTTTTTTTCCCTTAATACCTCCCTTTTCCCTCCTCTTCTCTCTCCCCCTATCTCCTACCTCTATTCTACTGATTTCCCTCCTGTATGGAGAGATCCGTTTCTTAACTTATCATGTCCCACGATTCCAGACAGAATTGAAAACTTGAGAATTAATGGGTTAAAAGAGTTCAAGGAACTAAATATGTTTGTGCTGAGCTTAAGCAAAAACATTTGCAATACCGTTCAATACAAACATAAAGTGCAAATCAAGTGACAAAGAAATGGTTTCCTATGAGACTTGTCTCTGAACAGAACAGAGGAATTTGGGTTTTGTAACATTGGGAAAGGTTAACTTAACTTCACCAAGCCTTATATTCCTTGTTTGTAAAATAAGAATAACATTACTCATGTCATGGAAGGATTACATGAGGTTAACACCTGAAACATACTGATTCTCAATAAATAATTATTGCCCTTTCCCTTTTTCACCACTTTGATTCATGTCAGGCAAAATAATCACAATATTCCCAAAGAGCCTTAATGAGAAGAGGGAGTTTTACCTCAGTGTGTTTATTTTCTTGGTGTGACCATATTCTTTAAAAATCATATGATTGGGGCTTCTGTTCCTTCACTGTACCATTATATCCTTGACTGGTCACGTGTAATCAACCCTCATAGGATAGAGAGAGGGATCCTTTTACTGAGGGAAGTCTCTTACCCCAAAATTGTTCTATTAAAACATTCCTGTACAGAATTTGTTGGGAGTCTGGCCTCATCTTTGTTGTTTCATTTCATTTTTCTCTCTCCTTGAGCCCCATCTTTTGAAATATATCCTACTATGTATGCTCTCATTTTATCCCAGCTCTCATCCCATGCTCTTTGTCTTCAAAGTACTTCTTTAATTTTATTTCAATAAAAAGATTCCCCTCCCTTACCCACACAAGAAAATAATAGCAGACATAACCCTTTGTAACATATGCTACAGTTCAATTTATTTGTACATTCCTCTCCTTTGCAGTAGTTCATTTGGAAAGGTTATGCTAGGTTTTTATCACATGGCTTCCTAGAGAGAGGCCCTTGTTAGCAGCTACTTAATAAACCTTTCATAGGAGGCTTTGTGTTCATGTGCTCATGTGTGTATCTTTAATAAGAAAATCATACACTCAGGGGTTTAAAAATAGTCCTTCATTTGTAGTAGGGCAGTGATGCCAGAATTAGACAAGCAGTCAGTAAGGATAGGTAAATCGAATCAGGTCAGATACAGTCAGGCCAATTTTAAGTGAGTCCGGAGAAGTAGGAGACTGTCCCCTGAGGGATTGAAATGTTAATTCCTTCAGAGCCCTTCCTCCACCCTCATCAAGAACTTCCTCCTACTCCAACCTGTTGCTAAGGTAACCTGTCCTAGGAATTGCCCTTCCCTATAGCGAGCTATAGTTAAGTTGTTAATCAATGTGTCCTGGGCTGCACCATCCTGCCCTTCCCCACTTCAGTCCACCTGTTCCCCACCATTTGGTCATCCCACTGGGCATTCCTGGGCCTAATCACATATGCAAGGAAGGAGAAAGATAAGGGGAAGAGGGATGGAGAACAAAGGATGCCTAGGACATATAAAAAGGGCAGAACACCTGGCTTCACGGGATACCAAGATAACCAATTATGGCCCCCTTCTCCTTCCAGTGAGAAGTCTATGTATCCCTTTCTAAATAAACCCTGCTTTATATGCTTGCCTTGGTGTTGAGTGACCCAACCTGATCTTTTATTAAAATTGGGAGCCATCTTGCCACAAAGCCATGAAAAGCTAATTTCGGCTTTACTATAAATTACTGCAAATTCTGAACCTGCTTGGAATGCCTGCCCGTGCCTTGAACTCACCCACGCCTGGCTCTCTGACCAGATAGCAGCCCTCTCTGAAACTTTAGTGACACCTCATAAATATTGGCCTTCCCTGGCCAGACAACGACGCTCTCTGAGGCTCTGATGGTCTTCATAAATTCTGATGTTGGGGCCAGCAAAAAAAAAAAAAAAAAATGTAAACTACCATTAGTGTGATGCTTGTCAGAGTTCTGTTATCTGTAACCCCCCCTTTGTGTAACTTGCTGGGCTATAAAGCTGGGCTGTAGGAAAGGTGGGACTGCTGTTTTGTTCCCGACGTTTTGGGAGGGAAAGGCAGCCCCACCGGTCGAAATAATAAGCTTGCTTTAATTTGATTTTAATTGGAGTCAGTGGTCTTTTCTTGCGTCTTGGTCTAACATTTTGTTGTTCCCCATCAAGATGACCCTGCCCGACCAGACCACAAGACCAGACTGCTGGAAATTCTGAAGCCAGCCTTCGCTCCAGGGCTCCGGGCTGGAGAGCCACTCTAGGGGGTGCACTACTTGAGACGTTCCAAGGCCTCGGAGTGAGCCTTCGGTCCCTGGAGCACTGCAGTGAACTGCCGCACTAAAACTATCAGCAAGCACCTGGTGGAGGAGGCCTCCATAGGTAAGTGGCGCCTTTGTAACATCTGATATCCGGTTAAGGGAGATCTCTTCTGATGACAGAGAGGTGGCCTGGCGAGGCTCACATATACTTCTGTCCCAACAGTAACGAGAAATCGTTCTGTCTTCTGTTCTGTTCTGTAGGGAATTCCTCTGGAAGGGTAGAGAGGTGCCGACGGGCATGCACGCGCTCCTACCCCGGAGCTTTGGCAAGACTTTGCATTGCTCCTGTTTTTCTGTTTTGGCGCCGGGTTTCTGTTTTCTTGTGTTTTGTTCTGTGTTCTATATGTTTTTTGTTTGTTTGTTTTTGTGCATTTTGTTGTGTGATTTCTGTGGTAAAAACTTAAGGATATTGGGCGTGAAAATGGGTAATAAAGCAAGTAAGCCTCACCCCCTTTGGACTGTGTTTTAAGGAACTGCGATGAACTTTTACCCCCCTTTGTTAAGCAGGAGGAGAGAAGCCCCTAGCTAGCTGCCTGGAGCATACCCACTGCAGAGGGCAATGCCTGCTGGGGATCTAAGAACTGAGTATCTCCCAGGTTAACAAGTGAGACTCCTTTAAAACCCCTTGTCCCTCCAGATCAAGAGAGTCACAACCTTTGGGCAGAGTCCCCGGTGTTTCTCCTTTGTTAGCAAAGCAATAAAACTCCCTTTTTCTTTTTCTCAAAATCCTGTCCTCATTATTAAAATGGCATTAATTGGCTCTAAGGTCAGGAACCGAACTTTCAGTTACAAATTTTGATACCCCCCACCCCCAGAACTTTTTGAGAACTGACTACTGAAATGTTAGGAGATGGAATGTGCCTGGGGTGGAACCGAACCAGAGGAGCTAATCCTGTAAGTAAAAGGAGGGACTGAGGGACTCCCAGCAGCTGCCGGAAGCCCTGTTGCTTCGGGGGAATTCCTGCCTTCCTTCCTTGCACTGTAAGGATTATGCCACCTCTGTCTTCTTAAAAAAAAGAGAAAAAGAAAAAGGAGACACTTAATGCAGTAAAGTCGCCATGGAGACCCTTGATTTTATATTTCAGGTTGCCCCTCTGTGAAAACATCTGGTCCCCTTGTGGGGACATCTATGGTGCCACTGGTGTAGGAGATTTTTCTCTTATCTGCTCTGTTTTAAAGGTTTCTGTCTGTCAGCCATAGTCTGGAGCTCCTCTCTGTCCTGTGTCTTTGTTTCTGACCCTTTAAGACATGTGCAATAGTGTGTTGATATTATAAATTGTTTCTTGGGAATGATCTTGGCTGAATGTGTGTCTAAAAGTTAAAAGTTGGGTTTAGGTAATTGTTTAGTTTTATGATTTCAGATAATTCAGATAATTTAAATACTTAAATTCCATCCTAAGTATTTAAAATAACTTAAATACTTAGGATGGAAAACTAAAGAACTCTACTTCCCAGTTGGCAAGTAACTTCCCAATCATTCAGTCTTTTTTTCACCAATTTTGAATTGGGTAGCCTGGGAAAATGTTACTGTGTGTACCAGTGCATTCATTTGGACAAGGATAGTAAATCATAGTATGGTATCTGTTGACAAAACAAGATGTAAAGATATTAAATTTTGTGAATTGTATCTTAAACTTGTATCATAATTTTCAACATTCGAACCTGAAAATTATGACTTATAGTTAAAATGCCTTAGGCCTGAGGTGTCTGCTCAGAATAGCAGTTTTTCCCTGCTCCTTCCAGACCTCAGCCAGGACTTATGTTGAAATGCAAATGAAAGAAGCCTGCAAGCTCAATAGGAGACTGATCTGAGACCTAAGGAAAAAAAAAAGTAAATTGTATGATATTTACTAATTACTGACCAGTCATTTTTACTAGGACTCTTGTTTTTTTCCTTAGATTCTGTATTTTTTTGAGCTCATAATTTTGACCCTACAGACCTAGGTTAATGTTTTTCTGATCAGTCCTATCTTTGACCAACTGTGGAGTTTTTGAAACATTGCAATGGAGATTTCACCTTCGAAAAGCTACTAAGGCCTTTATTATTGTTATGTGTGCACACTTTTGTTATGTGTTGTATGTCTATATATACATATGTCCGTATATCATATATATGATATACAAATTAACATATATAAGGAGCACTCATAAAAACAAATTTAAAAAAAAATGGATCCAAAGATCTTTAATTCATGTGATTTAAATGGTTCAATTTAAAATGGATAAACAGATAAAAATAAATGTCTTTAAATTTAAGCTTACAAGTTTTTCTAGGTGTTCAAAAAAACTCATAAAATATTAATGTCTATAAAATGTCTAATATGCCTTGGTTCTAGGACTTTTCCTTCAACAAAAAATGGTTTACACTGTTCAATACATTTGTCTAATATTTTGATAAATAAGTAAAGTAAATTTGATATGGGATTACTCATTCATGAGTACTTTTGTTAGATATCTGATTGATTTACTAAGGTCTGTATAAGTTTGTACTAAAGTCTGTATAAGATTGTAAAAATCAGTCATGTGTTAAAAAGTCAAAAATTTCTTAAAACATAAGTTTACCCATAACATTGTGTTTATTAAGTTTTATTTTTTCTAGAACAAGCAACCATAAAAATTAAACAACTGGTTAAATAAGAACTGTTGTTTTAGAGCACTGTACTGCCATTTCTTTAAAAGCTAAACTTGGTTAATGTAGAAACATCAATGTAATTGTGATGCTTTTAATGTGCTCATATCTTCCAGGTATACAAGTCTGTAAGGTAGAAACTTTGAAAGAGCATTATATCAAGCTGGTGTTCGGAAGTTGTATGGTAAAAAATATATTGGGAATTTATTTACCTGTTATCAATAAGATATGTAAAGTTTTGTTACTTCTTACATTGGGGAACAATTTAAATGTATTTTTAAGTTAATGAGAGCCTAATCTATATAAAGGTTAAAAACTTTCAGCCTTTCTTTAATTCATGTTTTAAATGTGATATCATATGGTGTTAGCTAATGTTCATGTGACCTCAAACAATTTATGTAAACTTTGTAAAATGATAATTAAAAATACAAAGATCAGCTTTAGAACTAAAACACTTAAGATTTATAAAGAGCCCTGCCTTACCTGAGATGAGGCTCTGTGTCCCATCTTACTACATGTGAGAATGACTATGAAAACAGTAGGCCAGATTTTAGTTCATTTAAAGTTATGTTCAAAAATTTGTTTTTTATTTGTTGTTTTTTTTTTTTTTCTGTCAAGATTACTAGGATCTCAAACAGGGGATATAATGTATAACTCAGCCAAAAATTCAGGGTAGCAGTTACACGAACTAAGTGTTTTTACTCTTGTTAATTTTATTTTGTAATTTCCTTATAAGTGATCTAAAGATTCCCTGTTAGTGTTTTACAGAAGTGTTGCTTTAAGAACACAACATGGGTTAGTTTGAGATAATAAGCCATCACCTACAAGACAGATAGGATAATACAGATCCCAATTAATAAAAAGATAAATAATTATAAAGTTATAGACATTAAAGCCCAGTACTCTTAATATAAGGCTGTTAAAATGTATTTGCTGGATGTTTAAGATTAAGTTTTAAAATTAAAGTTAAATTAAAAGGGCCAGAAAAACCAATATTCGGCTCTTGCCCTCTGAGTCAGTCTGAATCCAGGGAACAGGGGACTTCTCTAAAGAGCTTTGCAACTCTGGGCCACATAACCTCCCGATCAGGGAGACTAATGAGACCACTGGAGAACAGAAAGCCAATCAGTGCATTTACTATGAAGAGGAGAGTCATCAGAGAAGGGAGACATCCCTGGTGCTTCCGAGGGAAGCCACATGGTCAAGCAAGACCTAGACCCATCCTAGCGCAAATGGCACTAGCAGAACTGAGAAGTTTCCCCAGGAATGACTCCCATAAAAACTCAGCTGACTGTTAACAATAGATTGAAACAAAAGTCAGTTTGACTGCTTCATCTTAAACACTTAGCAAAAATAGTTAAAACCAAAATACAGCCATTCCTGGACATTTTAAATAATAATGATGATGATGATGATGATGATAATAATAATAATAATAATAATAATAATAATAATAATTTAAGGTATACATTTTATGTTAGCCTCCCAAAATAAGTAAGACTGGAGGCTATAAAGAAGGATTCTCAGACAGAAATGCCTGATAACTATAAAAAGAGACTCTCAAGAGGAGCTGCCAGAGACAGAAGTTTTTAGTTTAAGGCCTACAGATATTCCTAACCTACACAGGTAGGCTTTGTGTTTGCTAGTATGATTATCCAGCCCTGAGTAACAGAATTAAAGGTTTCTCTATTAGACACAGAGCTCATACTAGTAAAAGAATTTTGCAAGATCAGATGACATTAAATTATTAAACTGTATCTTATGGGGGAGGACATCTGTAACACTAAAAGTTAAATGTTATGCTTACAGTCCTGATAACTGAGGATGTTAAAGCCTGGTGAGGAAACTTCTATACAGTGACACGTTCCAGCTGCTGCAACATTTACTCAGTATTCATGGTTTTTGTTTCTCTCATAGAAGCACCATCCCCAGATGACTTTACAACCTGTTCTTCCCCAACCAGACTTCAAACCGAACTGACTTCTAAAAGGCAACTCATGTCCCTCACGCCGTGCCCCCTCACGTCACCCTCTCTCAGCTCAGAAGAAGCCAAAATGAGTGACACCTCTCTTCTTACAACAATGGAGCCAAAAATAAATAGATTATCAATATAAGTAATTAATTAAGCCAGGTAAAATCAGGGAGACCGGTTTTGGGTGAGTTCTAAAAATTTGGAGACTGTTACCTGAGGGATTAAAATTCCCTCAGTGCTCTTCCCCTACCCTATCAAAGATTTGAAAGGGACACATAAGAAAAGGGGGGAATGATAGACCCAACCTGATCTTTTATTAAAATTGGGAGCCATCTTGCCACAAAGCCATGAAAAGCTAATTTCGGCTTTACTATAAATTACTGCAAATTCTGAACCTGCTTGGAATGCCTGCCCGTGCCTTGAACTCACCCATGCCTGGCTCTCTGACCAGATAGCAGCCCTCTCTGAAACTTTAGTGACACCTCATAAATATTGGCCTTCCCTGGCCAGACAACGACGCTCTCTGAGGCTCTAATGGTTCTCATAAATTCTGATGTTGGGGCCAGCAAAAAATGTAAACTACCATTAGTGTGATGCTTGTCAGAGTTCTGTTATCTGTAACCCCCCTTTGTGTAACTTTCTAGGCTATAAAGCTGGGCTGTAGGAAAGGTGGGGCTGCTGTTTTGTTCCCGCTGTTTTGGGAGGGAAAGGCAGCCCCACCGGTCAAAATAATAAGCTTGCTTTAATTTGATTTTAATTGGAATCAGTGGTCTTTTCTTGCATCCTGGTCTAAGAGTGTGTTTCTCCAATGTTCAAACTCCATTATGTGAGGGAGCAGAACTTGTCACCAATAACCAGAGGTATCAGCAGGACTTAAACTATTGGAGCTGCATCCTCTATCAGCCAGGGAACATTTACTACACAATATACATTAAAACACAACACCATAATCAACAGTGGGCAATACCATGCATAATGGATGTCCCTGACAGAAAATTTGCTTCCCCATGCTTCATACTAAATCCTAGTGAAGTACATATTCTTGCTGGCTCTATTAGGGTGTCTGTTATTTCTTTGATTAAGAAGGGTCTGATGGGGGGGGAGGGTGGCCTTGTAGACATCACAAAGGGTGTCCTGGACAGCAGGTAAATAACAGTCCCCAGACACCCTGCAGGAGTCATTTTGTGATAAGATAAAACAGACCAACTTTTTTTTTTTTTTTTAAAACAGTAATTTGTTGAATACATCCACTGGACTGGGGAGAAAGTGAGAAACTGTTTTTCTAAACTGAACCTCAGGGCTAGAGCCACTGATGATCCTCAAGAACACCAGTACTGCCAGAATTATCTTTGAGGGAAACCCAGGAGCAACTGCTGCTCAGTGTGAGACCACCTCCAAGTAGAGCAGGCGAGGGGCAGCCCCAATCTGGGTAAATAGGTACTTGCTGCTATGTGCTTCAGTAGTGTGCCTCCAGGATGCTAGAACTACTTTGTTTAGAGATTGCGTTATTTTTATCCCAGGCCTCCAATTAAAGGTAATTTTGTCTTCACACAGATTGCACCATTGAAGTGTACACTTCCTAGCAGCACCAGAGAGAGACCAAGCCTTCAGGCCTTTGTTGGTACCCTGCCTCTGCTACTAGGATCTTGCTAGAATCAACCCCATATTTCAATATTTTGGGATGGGGCAAGTTCTTTCAGAGAGCTCTGGGCCCAGGGTTTCAGCATAGTAACTTGTACTGCTCAGGCCTCTCTGGGATGGGGAGAGTACTTTTTTAATGGTTGCTATTGTAGATATTTTAGATATCCTGTTCTAGGACTGGAAAGAGTGGGTATTTTATTCCATTTTCCAGGTCTTTAACATGATGAAGGCTATACCACAGGAAGTCTTCTCCCTAGAGATTATTCACAACACCATACTTAAGCCTGTGGATAAGGACACTAGTAAGATTCTGTAGTGTCTCTTTAGTTTCATGGCATTATATTCCCACAGAATTTAGGATTAGGAGGAATAGATATGTCCTTTTGAGTGGTGTCAGAATCCTCGAAGCACTCAAGATGCTCAGCAGAGATCTCTTCCAGTGGGGATGCCACTCAGCCCTGCCAAGAACAGAGACCTTGAATCATCCATCCCCTAAAAGCAAATTAACACTTTTGCACTCTTTACACCCTGGGATCCTATTTTAGTCCATTCTTTCTTCCCAGGCAATATTTCGTTTTCCAGACAGTAATTGTTCCCTAGAATTATACTGTCCAGTTCTAGCTACTTCCCCAGACAGGCCATAGGAAGGAAAATGGGAAGTACACCAATTTTAACATACAAGATTCTCTCTATGCTCTCCCCAGGGCAGGCAGAGGCCGCCGTCACTGGCCCATTGCAAGCTCCATCATTTTCCATTTGGCTTGTTAAAATGGTCTGTGGGAAGCTCTTTCTGTGTTTAGACTTTACAAAATTATGACTAAGACAGGACCAAGGCCAATAGTAGGATCTCAATAAATGTGTGTGTGTGTGTGTGTGTGTGTGTGTTAATGAGGATTGAACCCAATTCCTCAGGCATGTTTGGTAAATACTACATCCCTAGCCCCTCAATAAATGTCTTTGCAATGAATAACTATAAGATTCCTTTATCCTGTAAAACCAACATCTGCTTAGATTGTTTTGCCTAAAATTCTTAAGTGGATCCTTACAACCTTCAAAATAAAATTAAAATCCCTTAATATGACTGAAGAAGTCATGGCTGTAAAAAGAAGTCTTATGTTCATGAGCATTAGGACTTCCCCCATATCATATTACATCCTCTTCTGTCTCCTTGAATCTAGTTTACACTGAGCTAGTTGTAGTTCTCAAAACTTGTTGGACTTCCATAAGCCACTCAAGTGGCCTGTGTGTTCCTTTCTGCCTGTCTTTCTCTCTGCTTACTATGTAAGGGACCGGCGAAAAGTCGGAGGAAGAGACCACCAAGAGACTGACTCCAGGCTCACTCAAGAAGGGAGAGCAGCCCAGAACTCCGGGGAGGGGTCGAGCAGTGCTTAAGTACACTTTTTGGGAAGGGCAGGGGCTTTGCATACATCAGAACAAATCAGCATGAGCATCATGGGGCGGGGGGAATTGAACAACAACTCTCATACATGATTAGCACATTCATTGGCGGGAACAGGTCGGGCGGGGGTAATTGGTCACTCCTAAGCGGGGTACACATTCAAACTGATTGGTTTGGGCCCTGTATGCTTACGTGACAAACTGCACAGGGCCCTAGGCTAAATTGCCAGTAGGGCGTTGTCTTAACTATCTCAGGAATTTCACACTTTCTGGGTGTAGCAGAGGAACTTAATGATACCCGGTCTTTCACTTTTTAATTCAGGCTTTGCAGCTTAGAAACTTTACCCTTTCAACTATACTCAGTTTTCTAATTCTATCATGTCCTCAAGTAAGAATTTCCTTATCCTACTGTTCCCTTTAAGATGATTTAAGTGCCCTCCTCTGTCCTTCTGAATGCACTATGTGTGCATCAATTTTACACTGTACTACATTGCACTGTAATGTGTTTTCTTTGTAGTTCTCAGACTTCTAAAGTGCTTTTGACAACCTTTCTTTGCTAATGTATTTGTCTGAATCTATAATCCTTTCTAAAGACAGTTTTAACTGCCTCCCACAAGTTGTAATAGATATTGTCTTCATTGTCACTTGGTCTACCACTGAGTAGAAGCATTGGATTTGATCCTAGTACCACATAAAAACAAATAAATACATTGAGTCCATATACAACTAAAAAAAATAATTTAAAAAATGTTGTTCCTTCTGAGGGTTGCTAGATCCCTAATCATAATTACTGAATTTTTCCCCTTCTCCTTCTCATTAGAATTTGGGCAACTTGGGGCATGAAATTATGACATTCTGTATGGTCCTGAATTCCTTTCATCAACTCTGGAAAATTCTAGCCATTGTCTCTTTATTTACTGCCTTTATTTAATCTCTCTTCTTGTTTCATTTCATTACAACTCTTATTTTATATTGCATACATCTCCTGACAACTTTGCAATATTTTCTTTAACCCCTCTGTGCCTCATCCTGATTTTCTGAGATCCACCTTTCACTTCACCAGTTTTCCTTTATTCTCCTATTTTTTTTCTTTGTGGCACAACAGATTAAACCCCCAGATGCTTTAACTACTGAGGTATATCCTCAGTTCTTTTTTTTTTTTTTTTGAGACAAGGTCCTACTAAATTGCTGAGGCTAGCCTCAAACCTATGATCCTCTTATCCCAGCCTCTCGAATTGCCTCTTCCATTTTTCTCCTCTCATACATGTTTCATTTCTAAAAGTTCTATGTGGCAATTTTTCTCAATTGCCTATTCTTTTTTAATGCCCTTTTTCTTTATCTGTGTTTTCTAGTTCTTTTATCTGTCTATACTTTGTAAGTGTCTTCTATTGTTTCTTTTGGATTTGTTGGGAAAACATATAATGGCAGCCACACCCTAAAAACCCAAACATGGCGCCTGAAGGGCTTCTCTTCCTGCCTCTCCCTTTCCCAATGGCGCCAATATTCAAATCCTGCTGGCAGGAAACCTTAGCCCCAATAAGAACTAACTTCTTGGGCTCTAGAACTGACATCTGGAAGAACTTACCAATAAACAGGCAACCCGTCATTTACCTAAGC
The DNA here is from genome assembly GCF_052094955.1 of Ictidomys tridecemlineatus. Lineage (NCBI taxonomy): Eukaryota > Metazoa > Chordata > Mammalia > Rodentia > Sciuridae > Ictidomys > Ictidomys tridecemlineatus. The sequence continues at coordinate 117,222,468 of NC_135480.1, read as the reverse complement.
CCTGCCACCTCTCCTTGGATCTATATAAGCCCACAGCCTTTTGTAATAAAGTGGAATCTCTCCGGTGATTTGTGTAGTGTGGTGTCTTCCATTCGTAGTGCGATGCGGTGTCTTTCAGGATTATTTCATTATCTCAAGGTGTTGGTGTGCTGATTCTCCACCTGGTGGCTTGTATGTTTGTAGTTAAGTAGTCTTTACAGGGATTGTTTTATTCCGTGAGGTTCTTTGTGTTCTTAGAATGTACTAGGACAAGTTGTGTGTTTCCAACTACCAGTTGCTCTGGAGGATTCCATGGTGCAAGAAAAGATTTTCCATTATTCATTTCTAGGCTTGGGGACATCCATGCCATAGGAGAGTGTAAAAGTTCAAGTCAACACCAACATGTGACACAGTTCTTTAGTTTCTCATAGGAACTTGTTTTTTTCTTACCAGAGCCTAAGGCAAAAACTGATGAGTTTTTGTTTTTGCTCCTCCGCCCCTTCACCTGGTTCAAAAAGCTTTAGGGGCTATCTCCTTACCCAGTTGATATTATTCTTGCTCTGATACATCCAGGGCTTCCTCCTTCCCCTCCTCATTCTCTTGCTTATCCCCCCCCCACCTTGTCCTTCTCTTCCTCCTATATTGTAATGGTTCTGACTTGCAAATTTATTGTTTTGGCTTTAAATTCCTTCCATTTTCTGTCACTTGAGAATCTGTTTCCAGCTCAGTATGTATTTAGATTTTTCTTTTTTCATATTCGAAATTTTTCTGTGTAATGTGGCAGAACAGCAGACATTAATATTTTTCCTGGGCTAGAGTTGTAGCTCAGTTAATTTTAGGTGACAACTCGACTGGATGAAGAAACCCCTGGAAATCTGGTAAAGCATTATTTTACATGTGTCTGTGAGTTGTTTCCAGAGATTACTATGTGAGTTATAGTGGACTGGGTTGTCTTCCAACTGAACATCTTCCAATTGAACATGTGAAAGAGGACAAATGCAGATGAACTCTTTTCTCCAACAACTGGGATAGACCTTTCATCTAGTACCTAAGACATCAGAGATCAAGGCTAGCTGCCCTCTGGCCTCCAAAACTTATACCGGCAGTCAGTCTCACACCCCAGCCCCTAAGGCGTCCCAGGCTTTCAGTCTCAAACTGATAGTTACACCATAGCCTTTCCTGGTTCTGAGGCCTTTGAATGTAGCCTGAGTCACACTACTGGAATCCTAGGTTTTTCAGCTTGCAGATAGCCCATCATGGGACTTCTCAGCCTCCATAATCATGTCAGCCAACTCTCTTAACAAATTCTTTCTCATGCCTATAAACAAGGCTTATTGTTCTATCTCTCTGTAGGACCCTGCCTAATACGTAAGGATAAAGACATATCTCATTTTGTTCATCACACCTAGTCATGCAGGTTGTTCCTAGACATAACATTAGTAAGATAGTAGAACCCAAAGACTAAGAGAAAAATCTCAAAGTTATTTATATTAATAAGTCTAGGATTCTACATCCAGCTAAATTATTATGCTAAAGACAAAACAATTTGATAGTCTATCATCTCTTTACCTAGTGAAAGAAATACTAACAGTTGCTTTAAAAGAAAAGCTTTAAAAATAAATAAAATAGGAACTGTACCTGAAAGTAAGCAATGATATAGAGAGGTAATAATGGGGCTCACTCTTAGAAGATGGTGAATTAGAGGAGGTTGCTCTCCAAACTGCTCTGTGATGTACGACCAAGAAAGAATATAAAAAGGTTCTCAGTGAGTTGGGTAAAAGAGAGATTTTACTGAAATTTAATACTGGACTCTGAGAACATACTAAAGTGATGCAGCCACATCAATATTTATAGTAGCACAATTCACAGCAGCTAAGCTATGGAACCAACCTAATGCCCTTCAATCGAAGAATGGAGAAATTTGCAAATTTAAATTGACATTTCACTGAAATGGGGAGGATCTGAAAGCCTTGGCCTTTTGTCTGTTGCAGGCATTGTAGTTACTTAGTTCTGCATCCCATAACAAAATACCAAAGGCAATGAAAAGATTTATTTTGGCTCATTGTTCTAGAGGTTCCAGTCCAAGGTCATGCAGCCTCACTGATTTGGGCCTTCAGAAAGGGTAGAATTGCATGACAAGTGCCTGGCAAAGCAAACCTCTCACCTCATGGCCAGGAAGCAAGAGAAAAAGGAAGAAACTGGGATCCCACAATCCTCTTTGAGGGCACATCCCCAGTGACTGAAGGATCTCCCATAAGGCCCCACCTTCTAAAGATCCACACAGTACCTTCCAATAGTACAACCTTGGGGACCAAGCCTTTAACACATGGACCTGTGGGGGACATTCAACATCTGAACCATAGAAGTGATGCTCTGGCCCTTCCCCCACTTCCAACAGCCTGCACTCACAGCTCTATTCAAAGGGTGGCGGGTGGTAGTGCTAGAGCCACTTGTCAATCATGCTTAGGAGATTGGAAGTGCCTGACAGTTTCTGTCCACTATAATCCTGTAAGTCCAATTCTCTTGCTTCCATGAAATAAACTGAGAAGTCATATTCCTTTTTGAGCTCTCCTAAGGATCATCTGAGGTTGGGACATGCCTAAAAATGTCTTCTTGCTTGACTTCTTTCCCTTCCCTATTCTATTCCCCACACTCCTTAGCAATTTCCCCATAAGAGCACTTCCTTTCACATAAATTCTTATCTCAGAGTCAGCTTTTATGACTCACCTAAGACAAAGCCTAGAAAGGAGTCATAATTGACACAATAGAACCAACCTAGGCACCCTTCAAAAGATGAATGGATAAAGAAATTGTGGTTGGGCTGGGGATGTGGCTCAAGCGGTAGCAAGCTCACCTGGCATGCATGTAGCCCGGGTTCGATCCTCAGCACCACATACAAACAAAGATGTTATGTCCACCGAAAACTAAAAATAAATAAATATTAAAATTCTCTCTCTCTCTCTTTCTCTCTCTCTCTCTCTCTCTCTAAAAAAAAAAAAAGAAATTGTGGTTGTATCTACATACAATGGAATGTTACTCAGCCTTAAATTAGAAAGAAAGTATGGGTATTTGCCAGTAAATGGGTGGAACTGGATAATATTATGCTAAGTGAAATAAGCCAATCCCAAAGAACCAAAGGCCAAATGTTTTCTTTGACATGAAGATACTAATTCACAGTAAGAGGCCTAGAGAATAAAGGTACTTTGGATTAGACAGAGGGGAGTGAAGGGAGGGGAGGGATATGGGGATAGGAATGATAGTAGGATGAATTGGACATTATTTTCCTATGTGCATATATGATTATATAACATGTGTAAGTTTACATCATATACAACCAGAAGAACAAGCACTTATATGTATCAATTTATGTATGATGTATCAAAATGCATTCTACCGTCATGTTTTAGAACAAATAAATTTAAAAAATTAAACAAACAAATTTTTAAAAAATGATGATTGACACATCAGGTGCTCATAGTACACTTAGCCTTATACCAGCTACTGTCAGAAATTGATGTCCCCTTCTCTGTCTCCTTCTACTTTCCCACTATCAGAAATTTATCTCCCCTTCCCTTTCCTTCCCCTATTCATTCCCCCTCCCCTGTGAATGTGTGTGTGTGTTTCCCTAAGCCATCGAGCAAGTGGCTGCCATTTGTCATACACTAGGCTAGGAGTGAGGACACCAGATTTGACATAAGTAATGAACCTACATCATGTCTCTTCTACTTCTCCTGGGTTTGTTTTTCTAATTTTTTTCTCATGGGAATGATAGCATATATTACCCTGCCCTCATAGGTTTTCTGTGACTTTTAAAATAAAACAATAGACAGAGATGTATTTTGCAAGAAAGATGTGCCCTAGCACACACTTGTGGAGGATTAAAAGTCCTTCAAGGACTTAGAGAAAGCTCTTTAGCCACTTCTGCCTCCCCTCCTCCTCCTGGCTGGAGCAGGTGTGGGTGGCCAGAGCCTGCCCTTACCAATGCCAGACTAGGAGAAACCTCTGGACTGAGTAAGGAATGCTGCCTGGTTCCCTCTGCACTGTCTGAACAGTATTAATAACCATGGCAGGGAGGATTAGCCATATGCCACTTAATTCCTGTTAATCAGGATTGAGGGGGAGTTTGTGCTTGTAAGTAACAGATGAGCTGGTGGCTTCCCCACAGGCCTGGCTGCACTCACAGGCAGGCCAGCTCAGCTGCACATCAGCTCTTGCACAGTTCGTACCACCATCCACCCCGTTCCTTCTCCCTCATGTTCTCAGATCTCACCCTTTCTGCCTGCTCTCTTTAGATTGAATTCCCTTTCCTTAATCTTTGCATTATTCAAATTCTTCTTATCAGTTAGCTCTTCTAGCCATTTCCTTCACTTCTGTCTCCCTGGCTTACTCTTGAATTTGTATCCTCTTTTCAATTGCATTTGTCTACTTCTAGGTTTGGCTTTTTCTCCTCCCTTCCTTCCCTGTTTCTCACTTTTTCTTTTTACACTCAGATCCCTGTACATATACCTCCTCTTTCATACACACACACACACACACACACACACACACACACACACACCCATATGTAGATGGACACGAAACTTTTATTTATTTTTATGTAGTGCTGAGGATTGAACCCAGTGCCTCACACATGCTAGGCAAATGCTTTACCACTGAGCTACAACTTTCCACCTCTACCTCCTTTTTCCTGCATTGCCCTATATAGACTAAATGCAAAGTTCCAAGGCAAGCCTTTTCTGGCCCTCTTGAGACCAGCTTCTTCTTAGTGTGTCTTCCTCTCACTCCTCACCTAACTTCAATGAAAATTCCAAATCACAGCCTCCCTCTGATGCATTTTTTGCTCTCCAGCTAGGCAGCAGAGGTTGCAAATGGGACTCTGAGAACCTCTCCTCCATTTCTCTTTTCCTTCTCCTCCTCCATCTCTCCAGGCTGAGCTCAGAACCAGCATGCACAAGAAGGAACCAAATGTCCAACTCCAAGGTCAAATTGTGCTCTGCCCTCAAACTGCATGAGATTATTTTTGTCTCTTCATTACACTGTGTCTATTCTGGTGTGTGTGTGTGTGTGTGTGTGTGTGTGTGTGTGTGTGTGTGTGTGTGTGCATTGATGTGTTTTAAGCAGCATTTTGCAGAAAACTGTTGAGAAGTGTCTGGAAAAGGACATTTGCAGGAATGTGTATTTAACAACAGATCTGAATCAAAGTGGGAGAAGATTTTTATTTGCATAGTCTATGTGTAGGATGCATTTGGATGAAGAATGGAAAGGAAGCTTTCAGCTGCTTCTTAGAAGTATCCAAACCATCTCTCAGGATAGCCCCTCAAAATATCCAATTCTGGGGAAGCAGCAGATTTCCAGGGTGTGGCTTCCTTTAGCAACAAAACTCGGGTTTTGTTTCCAAGAAGCTCATTCAATGACAAAAAAAACAAAAACATCTTTGACCCTGCCTAACAGTCATTCCAACCTCAAGGACACACACACACACTTCCCGTCACTAGCAGTCTCTCAGCTCTTGGCACAGGCTGCTCCCTCTTCCATCTAAGGGATGGTTTTGCAGGACAGTTTATAGCTGCAGCGGCCTGTAGGTGTCCCTGGTCGTGCTCTTGATCATAAATGTTTTACAAAAGGAGAGGGGCACAAATAGGAAAATCTGCTTCTTGGAGTCTTCTTCTATGTTCCAGAATCCCACTGTCAAGCCCTAATCAGAACCTTATTGAAAGAGGGCTAGGCAGTCTGCTCCCACTGTGGGCTGCTGCAGGATCCAGGAGGATCCCCTTCCCACCCTGGCCCTTCCTTTCTGCAGCCTCACTGCACCACCTTGTGGTTGATTCTTACTATTACAATTTCATATTTCTTCCCAACATCCACCCCAACAGGCACTTTAATGCAACATGTTCCCTTTAAATGCTAAGTTTTCTGGTTTTGTATGCTGACTGCTCAAAGGGAATTATTTGTAAAGTTCCCAGTATTTTAGGAACTTGCACTCATAAACAATCTGCTATGTCATCATGAGCCCAGAACTGGGCTTGTACATAAAAAAACAAAGGGTCAATGTGAAAGGCCACAGGTCAGTGTGGGGGCGAGGAAAGAGAAAGGAGAACATCTTTGGGAATTCCAAATATTTCAAACTGAATCCAGAAGGGCCAAAGTGAGATCCTTTGATTTTCTACCTTCTTTATGAGGATTTATGTACTCCTACAAAAAATGCTGAAGAGAGAGTAGAGCAGCCTGAATTGCTAACCTGGAGTCTGCTTTCTTTGCATGGAATGACTCATTAGGGATGGTGGAGTCAGCTAAAGCACTCCTCCAGCAGAGAGGGGGACGCAGTCATCCCAAGGGGAAAAACTCATATGTTACTTGTCTAAGGAACACTACAGTTGAATTCAGAAGAACTCCTTTGTGACTCTGAGAATTTTGCTTAACCTATCTGAGTTTTACCTTACTCTTTGTGTGTGTGTGTGTGTTTGTGTGTGCGTACACATATACATGAGTACTAGGGCCTTGAACCCAGGGCCTTGCACATATTAGGCAAGTGTTCTACCTCTAAGCTACATCCCTTTCCTAGTATATTTACTTGCTAATTATGTTTATTTACTTAGCTACTTTGCTAGTATCTTTATTTTGACTTGGAATGCCTTTTCCATCCCATATGTGCCTCTAAATCCTATCTATCCTTAGGATGAATTCAAATTCCATTTCTTCCATGGAGCTTTTTCTGATCTTCCCACCTGGAAATTTCCCTTTACTGCCTCTTAAAATTCTCCTTGAAACTGCATGGATCTTCCTCATGAGAGCGTAATCTAGGGCTTCATATTATATTTAAGCTATTTGTACCTTTACTTTCCTTTATCTGACAGTAAACTCTATTTGCTAATACCGAGCATATTCATCTTCACAAATGATCTCTCAAACCATAGTATGAGTTGAACATAGTATGAGTTGAACAGACCTCCTATTGAACAAAAGGAATTTTCTTCTTTCTTTTTCATAGCTCAATTTTAAAATATGATTCCCCTCCCTGTATATCTCCACTCTGCAAAGTTGGGTGACATGCTTTTAGAACATTCACTATTCCTCCCATATTGCTTCTCACATTTATTACAATTGTCTTTTCACTTGTTTTCTTACCCACTAGAGGACAGCTCCTGGAGGAAACAAAGTTGTCTCTCTAGTAGGAACTTAGTAACTATTTGATTAATGACCAGATAGATTTTAAAAAATGGATAGGTTGGTGCATGAAAACTGGAAAAGAGAGAGGTGTTAAAGATGACCTTTGAGATTCCTTTAACTTCTAATATTTTATGACTAGAACTTTGAGCTCTTTTTTTGAGGGAAAATAGTCCAAGTTATTTGGAAAACAATACAGTGATCATATAAGTCAAATGGTGATTTTCCTTCCAGTGGACAATTGTTTGCTTCTGTGGGAGGTCTGCTCCTCCCATTTTCTATGGGTAATTTTATGTTCCCTGGCCCAGAATTTGGCAAAATCTCTGGGGTGTTCATTTTTGTCACCCAGCCCCGGTAGGAGGGTGGGTGGGTGGGAGGGGAACTGTTTTGGGAAAGAGCGTTGGGGAGTGTTTGTGTGTGATGAGTCAGGGCCACGGGGAGCTTAGGAGTCCTCATCTCTGCTTGCCTCTCTGTGGGGGTAGTTCTCACCAGTTGATGGGCGGAGGGTGGAGGATCACCAACTGTCTTTGGAAAGTTGGAAAGTTTTCTTAGTCATAACTTATACCAAGTCAGCTGGAGCTTTACGTAACTAGGACTTTATTCTGCAGGCAACAAGAGTATGATGGCAACAGAATGGCTGCCAGTCATTCTGCAACAGCTTTTTCTTCTCCAGACCCTGCTAACTGCAAAGTCAGGAGACTTGCCTTATCTTTGTGATGCAGTACTTGGAGGTTAAAGGCCACAGATGTTTTGTTACAACTAGAAAAGGGTTTAAGTTTTCTTAGCAAATAGGGAACAAACCCAATGCCCCTCTTTTAGTCCAATATATGACAGAGGAATAAGTATGATTTCATTTTCACCCCCACCCATAGCAAAGAGGACTCCTGGGTCTGCATGGATTGCAGCTGCAAGTGATCATTTCTCTAGTTGCAATTCCCTTCCAGTATTGCTGGCAGATGCAACCTATCTCTGTTCTCTTATCTTCTTACTCTTTGGGCAGAAAGAGATGCATCATTGGGTTTCCTGTCTCTGAACATGCAAGCCAATTTGCCTATCACAACTTGAGTTGTCAGTGACAGACCCAAATAGGGCCCCAAGTGATATGTGAATATGTGCATCTAAGTGAAGAGCTATTCATAAAAAGAGAAAGAAGCAAGTGAGAAGAGAGGTTCCTACTCTGACAGAAGCAAGGATGCTGGTGATTTATCTGACTGAGAGGATTTGGCTACTAGGTTCATTGGGGAAAAAAATAGCAAAGCCCAGAGGTCTGTGGTGAGTTGTGGGCCCTTTCATAAGGCCTCTTCAAGGTCAACAAAGACAGTGGAGGAGCCCTGGCTTGTCTTCCTGTATTACTAGCTGAAAGGAAAGCATTCTTTCTTTCTTGTGCTTTAGATCCAAGGACCTGGGGCCATGAAATTAATTTTTTGTTTTGTTTTTCTGATACTGGAGACTGAACCCAGGGATACTCTCCCACTGAGCTACATCCCCAGTCCTTTTTAAATTTTATTTTTAAGACAGGGCCTAAGTTTCCCAGGCTGGTCTTGAACTTGTGATCCTCCTGCTGAGCTCAGCCTCCTGAATAGCTGGGATTACAGAAACTCTACTACACCTGGTTTGGGGCTATAGCTTTGAAAAAGATAAGATGAAGCATGGATTTGTTAAGGGCAGGACACTAAAGAATAGAGTTATTGTAGTATCATGCCCAGCTATTCCCTGAATCAGAAAGGAATAAATGCATTTGAGAAACTAAGCTGGAAAATGAAGATGAACTTCCTAGCAGTGAGGACGGCCTCCCCAGCCCAGAAGGGAGAAAGTAGTCCTGGATGGAGCTATGAGATCAGGCCTTTTGTCAATGTGCATATACTGAACAACAAGAGTGAAAGCTTAGCTAAGGCAGCAAGAAAGAGGAGGAGTAGTTGATGATTTCTGGGATTTTTCAGCCCAATGTTATAGGCTTGGCCCTTCCTCAATGACAGGAAGTTCCACAGAGAAGCCAGAAATGGGAATCTCCAGGTGGTCTGCAGATTTTGGGGGATCAGAAATTGAAAGATCAAAAAGTGGGAGCAGAGAGGGAGGTTGTGGGTGAGTATGGGGCATTCCTAGGTTGTCCTTTTTTCCAATCCTTAGATTTCTAAGCCATACTGGCACACATGGGTCCTACTGGTGCGCTAGGACAAAATGGTGGAAGAATGATCAAAACAAGAGAAGACATAGTCTCTCCACCTGCTTAGGTGCTGGTGACATACAACAGGACCTTTCTGGATCTCATTGAACTAAGAGTACAAGCTGAAGGTTGAGGCTGGAGCTGCTTCCGAACCCGAAAAGGAAAGAGAGAGGGCTAGTAAAAGAGGGTGAAAGGACAGAAATTCCCAAGTGCACCACCAGGTGCCAGGCGGGGACAGCATGGAGAGAGCCAGAGGCTGTGACTATGGGCAAAGACAGGGCTAAGCTTTGTCTGAAATTAGATCTTTATTCAGGCTACTGCCTTCTGCCTTTGAGCTTGTGATGAGACCATGACAAGCTTTATTCTCACCCCTTCCCATACTGAGCACCCAAGTCTCTGGCATTTCATTCCTGCCTTACCCAACAATGTTGGGATACTTCCCATTGTTTCGAAGAGATTATTTAAGACTTGCAGAAAGTCTCAAATGAGCCACGACCCATGGTACTTAGCACTTGCCTGTAGTCTGGGTCCACTCCACTGTATTCTTGACTAGGATCAGTTTGTATGATTGTTCAAATAGCACAAAGTTTTCCTTCCTCAATCTATAGTTGTTCCCACCCTTTTTCTGGACTTCAGAATCCACAGACTCAGACAGAAGGTCTCAGTTGCATCCCTAGGGTTGCTTGTTGCCAAGGTTCTAGGAGACAGGAGGCCACAGAGCAGCGAGAACCATACTGCCTGTGCTGATTGCTGGTTTCTACTACCTTCATGAGGAGCGACCTTTAGAAAGTCACAGAATCGCTCTGTTTCCACTTTTACAAGAAAGGCTGGTAACAAGTACTTACCTCGCAGATGACTTTTAAGGCTTGGAAGAGATAATTAATGCACTGAACACCATTTTTGCTCTGTGGTATACCACATGAAAGCTTTCAAGAAATGTTGGCTCTTGTTTTTACCCATAACCAGCCTCATGTATCTGAACTTAACTGCCCTGATCACAGACAATGCCCCAGCAATGCTGGCCTCCTCCTTCCTATACCAAGAACAGCCCATGCTCAGCCCCATTTTCATGCACATAAATGTCCTCCCACCTCTTACACAGCTACTTACACCCCCATCTCAAGGCCTCACCAAAGTGCCGCCTCCTTCCCAAAGCCTTCCCTGATCATTCCAACCCACACAGATCTCTGCCTCATTGTGCTTCCAGTCAGTATCTTGAAATTTTACACTTAGATCATAGAAGTATAGAATTTGAGAACTGAAGAGTCCTCAGAAATGACCCCAATCAGTTGCCCTGAATCAGTAATGGTCAATAAACTGCAACCACGTGGCCATGACATCCTTGTGGTACCCCTCTGCAGGCCTCACCAATCACCAGTAGATCTCAGATCTCCTGCTAAGCCTATATACTACTTCAGGATCCTCCGCAACACAGTGCCCAATCAATCAGAAGTGCCACCACCACACAAAATCTGGACAACGACTTAGTTGGAGGTATCTGGAGCTTTGGGAGGCAGACACTTGCTTCAGCCCAAGGCATTGGGATAGAACTCTGGTCTCTTCTCTATCTAGTGCTCCTCATACTATACCAGAGACTTCTTTAGTTATGTTTTGTCTTTGTCTTTTGATTATTTTCCACCTGTTAGTTGTGCGGCTTAATTGAAGCTATAATATTTGTGAGAGTAGAAGCCAACATCTTAGATTGCTCTACTATCTTTCCCAGAGGTACTGACTGCTCGGGGACTTCCCCTTTATTCTTATAAAAATTGTCTTCAGAACTCAGCTTGCAATGAGAACTGGGGTTATAATAAGGCTCAGTCTACATGCTGATCAAATCTTGCCTGGACTTCGTGAGTCCTTCCTTTCTGCCCATGACAGATACTACTATCACATGAGGGATATGACATGTCTTAAACATCAAAAGAGGACAGCTGTGGGTTATGGTTATCTGCTAAAGAGGTCCTTCGGAGGTTTTCCTTCTTTCAGGTCCTCACTGTCACCATTAATTCAATGACTGTATGGGAAAAGGAGAAAGAAATGTTGCAGTTGGATGCCCAACTCTTCTCAGTACCTATGGGTGCAGCTGTGGGTCTCCTGAAGTTTGGTTTCTTGAGTGGGAGATGATGGACTGGAGGGTACTGCTCAGATTATCAGAGCTACTCCCCTCTCAAATATAGCCCCTGGGACACAGTTCTCACATGGAGTCTTCCCTTTATAAGCTATCAAAGGGCAACATCACCACACACCTAAACCCACAAGCTACAAGCTTCAGAATCCCCCCAAATGCCCTGTGCCTGTCTCTTCCATCCCCCATCACTTAGCAAGTTTTTTCTATTTTCCTGTCTCCAAGGCCCTTGAATTTGTGCCCTCCTTCTAATCTGACTGCCACTTGGAGCCACTCTCTCACCAAATCTTGCTTATCTGCATATCTGCAGTGCCTCCCAATCAAGCTCTCCAATTATATCACAACTTTTCCAGTTTTCTTTATAAAATTTAGATTTTATTATGTGATTCCTTGCTTAAAAATCAACATCGACTCATTGGCTTTAGAAGAACATAAAACTCTTTGGTCAGGGTTTCTCAACCTATTTATATCTTGGGGTAGATTATCCATAGTTGTAGGGGTGTCCTGTGCATGGTAGGATATCATTCTTGGCTTCTATCCTCCAGATACCAGTAATAGCCCCACTCCTAACTCCAGCAGTTGCAATGACCAAAAATGTCTCCAGACATTGTCAAATGTTCTCTGGGAGACAAAACTAGTTGAGAATCACTGTTAGTTTATACAATAGACTAATAATGACTCCAACAGCACATAGTTACTTAGCTCTGTGCTAACAGCTTTTCATAAAGCCTTCTCATTCAATCTTCAGAGCATTCTTGTGGGGTAGGTCCTAATAGTATTTTACAAATGCTAAGAAGATGCCCACTTAGAAAGTATCTGGAACTTTGGGGGCTGGGGTTATGGCTCAGTGGTAGATTGCTTACCTAGCACATGTGGGGCCCTGGTCGATCCTTGGCACCACATAAAAATAAAATATAAAGATATTGTGTCCATCTACAACTAAAAAAAATGTATCTGGAACTTTTTAAAAGAAAGACTTTTTCTTTCAAGGTAAGGTAAGAAGAAAGGCAGATAATTCAAAACTTGAGGTGAAAGTCCCAAAGCCAAAGACTAGTCAAGACAGGGCTTGTGCCCTGGTCATCTACTGGTAAGATTTGATTTCTCTCTCCTAAGCCCTGTACAGCCCCCAACACCATACTCCCAGGTAGCCCAGTTCCCCCATCTGAAAATTCCCCCAGACCTGGTGAAATTGATTCATTACCCATGGCCCAGGCAAAAACCTCTGCTTTGCTCTCTGTGAAGGCCCCAGTAGGAGGTAATTATTCCTCCTGAGCCAAGAGCACACACAGCCTAGGGGGCATATTCTGTCATGGCTAATTGTGCAGACGTCTTCTTCCCTGCCAGCCAATCTGGAGGCAGAGATCTGGGGGCAGAGACTCAGGCCTGCTCTTTGTAACGACAACTCAGTGCTTCATACAAAGCATTCAATCCCCAGATGTTTTTGGACTGGAATGAAGTGAGTGTATGGACAGATGGCTGCCTTCCTCCAGGACCTGATGCTCAGTGCCTGCTTGGATACCAGGAGCCACAATGACTCTGTGAAGACAAATGAGATACCTGTGCCCCTCCTCTGGGCTGATAAGGTCCTCAGCAGAGGTTTTGGGTTAAGGGGCTGAGGCTTTTGAGCTATGAATAAACTGGTCTTGAAGCCCATGACTTGTGTCTGTGCCCATAATAATGGCCCCCACCTGATCTCTCATGCAATCTTCTAAGAGTGTGTGCATGCCAGTATGTGCTGCTGTGGGCCAGTGCACAACATGCAGGACTTGGTGGGAAGACAGGCAGTGTGGCCTGCCCCATGAGTACAGTGGCATTGAGAGCATGGTCACATGCTGTGTGTGCTTACAGGCTATGTTATGGTTTGAATATGAGCTATCTCCTGAAAAAGCTCATGTTTTAGGTAATACAAGAATATTCAGAAGTGAAATCATTAGATCATGAGAGCTGTAACCTGTCAATCCATTGGATAGATGAATAATTTGAATGAACTACTGGTGGTAACTATTGGTAGGTGGGTATATGACTGCAGAAGGTAGGTCAGTGGGGATGTGCCCTTGGACCATACCTTATCCCTGAATTCCCTTACCCCATTGCCATGAGCTGAGAAGCTTTTCTCTGCTCTACCCTTTCATTCTGCTATCCCATCTCATTTCAGACCCAGAGCAATGGAGTCAGCAGACCATGGACTGAACCTCTGAAATTGTGAGCCCAAAATAAATGTTTCCTCTTCTAATTATTCTTGTCAGGTATTTTGGTCAAAATGATGAAAAGTTGACTAACACAGGCTGTGACACTGGGATGTATATATGGTCTCATCAACACAGAGTCAAGGTCTAGGCACCCTCAGGCATTCCAGAACACTAAAGAATACAGTGTATCCCAGATTGGTACACATTGGCTCCTAAAGGAGATGGCCATCAGAGTTCACTCTCCCTTCTCCCTCTTCCTAGACTAGGGAAAGAGAGCTCGCAGGAGTAGGGCAGCATTCAGTCTCTGCTCAGCTTCAAGGTATTTCTAGGTCCCACATACCTGGATGACTGCCAGCCTGGGGAGAGGTGCCTCAAGGCCAAAGGTGCTGGGGTCTAGGATGAGTCACAGGAGACCAGCACAGTAGCTGAAATTTTTTGTTCTCTGTTGACCATTGACAGAGTCTGTGGCTTTCCAGATAAGATACTACAACTTTTGAATAAGGAAGAAGGTGACTGGACAGAGAAGAGAGAAGACATGGGCCCAAGGGCATCTCCCAAAGACAGGGGCCTAGAACTGTGCCTGTGGCTGTGTGTTCATGTTAGAATGGGCATCAGGGTTGGTGTGAGGTGGGCATGAGCCATGTATTTATGTGAGTGTGCCCACCTTGGTTGGTATGAGGTGGGTAAAACACATTCCCATGAGTGATGGAGGAGGTAGTTATAGATGTAAAATAGACATAATGTTTAGCTACACATCAACCATCATAGAGTCTGAGCAGGTGATTTATACACTTCCAGGGACAATCCTGGCCTTTTTATGCTTGCATATATGCAAGGAATGCCCATGTGCACACAGAACATGATAATGTGTATCATGAGTGCATCTCCACTAGACACCCACAGAGCACATATGTACGTTTATTTCTGTTCCTCAAGGGGGTAACCACCTCTGGGCCCAAGCTTTGAATCAGCACATACACACAGCATTCATAGACCCCCAATCCCTGTACATTTGAGAAAGACAAGGGGGAAGAAAAAGGCCAAGAGACAAAGAGAAGATAAAAATAGATGAATATAAGCTTTCAGATCAGAAAGCTCCCAGTTAATGTGAGTCACCAGTTTTCCAGACTGAACACAGACACACACATGAAAACACAAACATCAACATACTGACAAGTCATGTTCACACCACCACACAGGTACCCTCGATCTCCTATACTCTATTGCTCTGTCCTTCAAGGAAAAATTACCCTCTAAAAGGTGCTTCTGTGGAACTCTGCATAACAAGCTTAGAAGGCATAAACTACTGGTCAGCACATATGCAAATACAAATTCATCTCCCCTTTCCCCATCTTCTGGTTTCTATATATTTTTTTCTGGTCTCCCCTCCACCCTGGCAATGGTGCTCAGGAGGAAGGGGATATTCTTGCTGTCCTACTAAGGTTATGCTGCCTTCTTCATGAGATCCAGATGCTGGAGAGGTCAGATAGCCTTCTGTAGGGCATCTCTGGAGCTAGCCTCTGCACTTGAGGAATAGAGACAGCTCCAGACACCATGCAAGATTTATGAAGGTGTTTTGTTAATTGCATTAGGCAAGCTCAACAGAAGTATCTGTGCATTTATCTGGAGCCACCATCCTCCCTCTCTGACCTTCCTCACTCTTGCTGACTTGGGGCTCTGTCCCCGCCTCTGCACTCTTCATCTCCATTTCAGTTCAGCAGGATTAGCCTTCTCTGAGGCTCTGCTGGTTGAGGAAAGAAAGGCCAGGTTGGCAGTTATTTTTGAGGATGCCATTCTTCTCTCATTATCTTTCTTCCTCCTTCTCTTCTACTTTCCTTTTCTCTTTTCCGTGTGTCCTTCCCTCTAACCTGTACCATTTTCATGACGTCTTTATGAAATTCTAATCTGCTTTACTCTAAGCATTTAAATAACTTCCTCTCCAACTACCCTTAGCTGGCCCTCCTTCTCTGTTCCCATACTCTCATGATTTCTTAGGAGCCTGGGAAGACTATAGCTGCTTTTCTCAGTGTCTTAAGACTCCCACACCATGAAGTCAGTTGGGCATCATGTCCTTGCACCTTGTCAGGACATAGGAGCATGAACAGGCACCTAGAGGATTTACCTAAAAAGTGAAGCAAATCCAAGGGAGGGGCTAAGGCAATCTGGGCCTAGGAACCGTCACAAGTCTAGGATTATAATGAGCTGTGGTCACAAGGCCCATCTCACTTGGTGCTGACCCTGTGTGGCAACTCTGGGACTTCATTTCCTCTTCTTCCGCCTCTTCATGCCCTGTCTAGGATGGTATCTCAGCTGTGGCCCAGGCTGTGGCTGGGGCTATAGGCTCTGCATTCAGATTGCCCAAGGTAGAATCCATCCTCACTTGGCTCTGTGCATTTGATGAATTAATGTCTCTGGGCCTTCCTTTCTTCAATTGTCAAAGGAAATAACAATACCCATGTGTACATTATTGGGTCCTTTTACATCTTAAAGCAGTGCCTGGTGCGTATGAACACTTCATTCATGTTGGATATTAGATATGACTCAGGTCAGTCTGCCCAATCTCTACATGACTCATTTCCCCTCAGAAACTCAGGGGTGAGGGACACTATCTCTTTTCTAAGGAGTTTCTGAAAACCCCAGCTGAGATGTAGGGCCCAAGTCTGTCCCTTCTCTGCCCTTGTCTCACTTGGTCTTTGCCTTCTTTAGGGGCACTTGTTTCTGGCCTGACTCTTTGTGTCCCTTTGCTTCTGAGTCCTCTTCAGAGCTCTGGCCCAGCTGGAGCTGGACATGGTCAGAGAGGAGGCTATTTTTAGCTCCAGACAGAAGCAGCAGCTGTCCACCGCCTCTCAGAGCTCAGCTCTCCATGGGAGGTTCCAGCTAC
Organism: Ictidomys tridecemlineatus; assembly: GCF_052094955.1. Taxonomy (NCBI): domain Eukaryota; kingdom Metazoa; phylum Chordata; class Mammalia; order Rodentia; family Sciuridae; genus Ictidomys; species Ictidomys tridecemlineatus. The sequence continues at coordinate 117,205,966 of NC_135480.1, read as the reverse complement.
TGTGGGAGAGGCCAGAGGAAAAGGAGGGCTGGCCCAGCTGGAGTCCTGAGAATCCGCTTCTCCCCTTCCTTACTCATAAAGGGCCTCTTTTTGTCCCAGGACAAGCTTCTCTCTGTACCTCCACTTCTTAATTCTCAGTGGGTTTAATAGTTGAGCTGCTGTGAAGGCTGCAAAGTGGGGCAAGGGAGGGAGGGGCAAACAGAATCTACACAGAGGCAGAGGAGTTAGAGCCCAAATCCAGCCTGACCCTGGTCTGACTTAGAACTCTTCTCTTTTTATGCCTGAGAATGCTGACTCCCGAGGTATAGACTCTGAGACAGGGATTTTTTCAACCCTGTTCTATTTGCTGGTATCCCAAGGCAAATAGCACATTTGCATCTGCTTCCCACCCCCAAAGAACTCCCTCTACCTCTAAAGCCTCAGCCTTCCTGAAAGCACTTGGACAGTTGTGAAGCACAACGTAAACTGTGCCAAGAGGTCTGAACTCAGAGTTTGGTTGCACTGCCTTGATTTCCCCAAGGTGGTCCATCTTTAACTGTGTAGGGAAAGGGCCTTGAAGTATAACATTAAATTATAAAATAATCATTGTAATTCTTGACACAGGGGTTTCTCTCTTTTTTGTAACTTTATTTTATTTATTGATTGATGAATAAAATTGCTAGGGATCGAACCCAGGGCCTTGAACGTGCAAGGCGAGGACTCTACCGCTGAGCCATAACCCCAGCCCAACACACAGGTCTCTTAATGACAGCAATTCTTGTGATTATTGGAGATCAAGTAGGAGTGGTCAGGAAAGAGAATTACTGAGCAGATTCATAAATCAATCTAATTATCAAATTTGTATTTTCACCCATTATGCCCAGGCATAGACCCAGGCTCTAAGATACCTGAAATAGGTGAAAAAATGGACCAGAACCCCACCTTTGAGGAATTTATATACTTAAAATGCTTAAAAGCATTCTCCTACTGCAAAATATCAACTCATAAAACAAGGAAACAATAATTCAACTCTTTTAGGTCCCTAAATGCTGCTAAGGTGCCTAGCAACTGATTGCTAAGCCTGATTTCTCTGAATCTTAGATTCCTGATGCTTTAAAACAATGATTCTCAACCCTGTCTATGTGAATCCCTTTGTAAATCAAAGCAATAGACCCCTTTTCAGAAAAATGTCCAGAGCATAGACATTCCAAAACCTGCCTACAATTTGAGGGGCTATAAGTTCCAGGAAGCTCAAGCCTGGACTTTGGGCTTAGAGTCCCTGTTTTAGTGTGGGAGGCAACTGCTCCTGCTGACACTGGTTGGATATATCATTGCATTTCCCGGCAAGAGCTATGTAGCAGAATTTTAATCACAGTGTTTTACTAGTGCAGATTAAGGGAAGCTGGCCACTGTGTAGCCTTCTGAAATATTTCTAAGTTTCACCAAATGGTGGGAAAAAATTACAAAAATCCTAACAAATTGTAATCTTTCTTCTTAATATTTATTTTTTAGTTTTAGGTGAATACAATATTTTACATTTATGTGGTGCTGGGGATTGAACCCAGTGCCTTGGGCCTGCTAGGCAAGCAATCTACCATTAAGCCACAATCCCAGCCCCCAAATCATAATTTTGATGTGGTCCCCAAATTAACTTTGTGACCTTGGCAAATCAATTTCCTTTTTTGGGGTTCCAGGTTGCTTGTTTGTGAAAAGGTGGGGAGGGTTAGGACATGGAAGTAGAGCTGAGGTCCCTTCCAGCTGTTCCATGGGTGCTCTGAATGTCTGCTACATTGACATACAGGTGCACCCTCAACTAAGGGTGGAAAGGAAGAAAGAGAGCCTCACATCCTCTGCAGACCTCCCAGGTGGTGGGGACTAGAGCCCTGGAAAGAACTCCTGGCTGCCCCTAAGGGCCTCACTGTCTGTGCTCTTGCTCATGCCCAGTCCCCTGCTCTCCTCCTTGAGATCACTCTTTCTCTTGTGGCTGAGGCTGACTGCTGGGGCTAAGGCTGCAGAGGCCTTAAGATTTAGCACCCCATTCTGTGATTAAAGCTGATGCTGCCTTTGCTCAGGCAGGGGTTACAGCCTTATAAATCTCAGTTCCACAGGGGAAGGCTCTGCACAACCAGAACACCTGGAGATGGAGGATAAGTAGGTTCTGTGCTGACTGTGGATGCCTCTCTGTATAGCTGAGTGTGTGGTAGAGGGAGGGCTCTCTGCTTTCCCAGAATTAGGGGCACACATCTGTCTTGGAAGGGGCACTAAGGAAAGCCAGAGCCACACTGCTGAGATACCTGTCTTCACTGGTTAGGAAAATAGAGAATGGTAACCCGTCTGCTCTGTGATGCCATGGGCTGCTTCCCTATAAGGCTCTCAGAGACGTGGTTGTAGGCAGCTCTTGTTGCCCCCAGAACACAAGCCTTCTGGCCCAGTCACAGCTTCAACATAAATGGGGTGGGCTCAGGAGATCTGGGATTGGGTTTCAGGCATCCAGGAGGGTGGGATTGGACACTTCAGGATCTGAACATAAGATCTGATAACTCCAAGTCCCTCCTTTGGAATCCACTCCACCTTTTTCTTCCTCTTTCCCAGGGCTTCCTCAGCACCTCCAGGCCAGAATTTAAATGTTATTAGCCATAATTGATCTGCCCAAGACTGAGGTTTCTCTAGGTCCTCTGCGGAACTGGGAGGGGAATAGAATGAAAGAGGAGGTGCTACGAAGGTCACACAGGCTTTGTCAGAGCTGCCTGGGCAAGGTCACCATTTGTCCCAAGTAAGAGGTCCTCAAAGAATCCTCTCAAGGACAGAGTCCTGGACAAAACCTTTCTGACACGGTGCTAGCGTTCTTTACACACATATCCACCTTTCCCTGCACACATTATGCATGTGCTTCCAAACACACAAATATGTCCATACATTCTTGACCCTGTCTGTAAAATTTTTCTCTTACAGTCACCCCCCCCAAAAAATATGTATAGAACCTACTTACATCTCCATGCAAATGTGTTCTTATTTTCTTTTTCTATCCTTTAAGCACATGTATTTGCGGTCATCATATGATATATATTAACATAGACGGTTATCTCAAACTCATGCATAGACCCTTCCTAACATGTCCTCATAAACACACAATATATATATATATATATATGCATGCATATACGCACCTGAACACAAATGCAGTCCTAAAGGCACAAAGAAATAACAGCCTTCACACCACCAGCATTTTCACAATGGACCACACCCCTCCAGCCAGACCAGCCCATTCAGGCCACGCCCATTGGCCACAGCCCCCTCTCTCCATCCCAAGCTCTGCACCCTTCGTCCAGGCCTATGTCAGGTGACAGCTCACTTTATCACAAATTTGCCCTGCTCTCCTTTTTCCATCCCTTCTTCAAGCAGCAATCTGGGTGGAAATGTCTACCCCTACTCACTTTGCTGTGTGTCTTCATTTTGAGTTGAGAATGGGAAGCAGTGTGACACAGGACAAGGTTTACCATACTGGATGTCTAGGTGTCCCATTGCTCAGCTTAGTGGTGTTCACAATAAGCTATTTCACTCACTAATTTTTGTCTACTTTCATGTTTTGTGAGGCCTTCCATACTCAAATCCTGCCTCAGTTTCCCTATCCTAAATCAAATTACTATCTGCTTTATCTTCATCATGGCAGTGTTAGGAGAATCAAGTGTGACATATAAGAAAGCCGCCTGGATAGTGTAATATGCATGCTAATGTGGACAACTGGGGTGATTTGTTCCATGTGTAAAGTTCCGGAGTTGGCAAAATTAGGAGTAGTGACCCTGGTGCTTATCTTGCCAACAGACCCCTGGTCTAGGGCTCAATGAATCAAAGTAGAAATTTTACTCTCAGACCTTCTTTTTCTCCTGCTACTGTCACCCTCATCCTCACTTTTTTCTGGTCCAGACCCATCATGCATATAGAGCCAGCAGCTTGATGAGGACTAACAGGGCCCTGGCACTGAGCTGAGCACCTGCCCCGGGCATGTGGGTACACGTGGGCCTCGCTCACAGGCTTCTGAGGGCTTGCACCTGGGAAAGCTGCTCTCTGCCCCTGGGCACTGGGGCTGTGCCAAGCAGCTGAGTCCAGACAAGAGGCCCTGTGGTGGGATGTTTCACAGACCAGACTTCGGCTAGTTCTTGCCACCTGTGCTACTGCAGGCAGGTATGGGGTTGCCTGAGGCAATCCTCACTAGCACCTCCATATCTAGCACCTGGACATTTCAGGCTCCAAACATAAGATCTGCTTATAGCATGGTCTTTTTATTGCCCTCTAGAGAACCTCAGGCTCCAAACCACAGAGGCTAGTACAAGCTAGGGAAAGAGGAAGGGAGGCAGGAAGCTGGGGCCAATGCCAGCTTTGGAAAGAGGCCAGCTGTTGGGACAAGGCTGGCTTATGTCCAGTGCAAACATGTGGGAGGTGAAGGGACCATTCTGCAGGAGCTCTGGCTGGCTTTAGGGCTTAGAACAGGCTCAGATTCAGCTCAGAGCCTTTATTCCTTTAGTTCAGCACTAACAGGCCCAGGGTGCTGCTTGTCTCCCTCAATTACTCTTCTCTGGACCAGTACTCAGAGAAGAAATTCCAGTGGGACACATGGTACTTGGCAGCACATTTGAGCATTTCCTGACATGCTAGGGGAAAGAAAGGTGAGACGGAGGCTAGGGTTCCAGGAAACTGGGCTTCTGCAAAATTTCAGGACTTCCCTTAATAATTATGGGAAGAACACTGATGTGGTGAATGAGGGGGCAGGTAAGATAAGCTCATTCCCTGTCCAGGACCTGCTTTCTGTAGGGGTGACTCTGGGAGAACATCATCCTTCCTTCAGTTCTGCAGCAGCACCTGGCTTACAGCAGAGCTGGTCAGAAATCCTCCGCCAGGGCCCAGAAGCAGAGACTGGTCTGGGGGTGGAGCCTGCAAACTCCGCAAAGCTGCAGTCTGGCTCCACCCCTTCCTTGCCTAGAGCTCAAAGGGATGACATCATCCAGACTGAGGGCTTCAGCCTAGATGGGCCTCATTAGTGGGGAAACCCGCACCTGCAGGGCTCAAGGATTCCTGAGTTTGTATGCAGCAATTCTCTGCTCCTTTCCTAATACTCCTTTCCTGAAGCTGATTTAGTTTTAGGGGTCTCTGCTCCAGGGTCTTGGAAATAGCACCTAGCTATTCAGACTCTCAAGTCTGGGACTGTGTTTTTTCCACTGAGATGGATCCCCTGGGCAACCAGCCTAAGCACTCTTTCCCCCCTCCCTGCCAAATGCCTCTTTTCCTTGCCAGCACTAGCTGCAGCTCCATTTTTCTGAGGCTCCATGGAGAAGGATTAGATCACTAATTTTGACCAGGCAGCAGTCAGCCCCAGCAAAACCCATGTCCCCCTCCCTATCGGTCCGTGTCCCCTCCCCCAACTGAACCCTACTGGGTGCTTGTGTTGCCTACTTGCAAAGCATATGCTTGGCTGGTTGCTTGGTGTCTGCTGTTTATCCGTCTCTTCCTACTTAACTTCTGTTTCTTCTTAGCCCATCTGGCTCCCATGGTACCTGTCTTTCACTTGTATTGTGTCTGCATTCTGATAATGCACTATACGTCCCCTTTCCATTCCCTCAATCCCTCCCAGGGCTTGGTGACTCTTATCCACTCAGGGACCACTGGCAAAAACCCCTGACCTTGGGTGTGGGACTAGTGAAGGACTGCCCCAGGAACATCTGGGAGCCTAATGTGAGAGTGTCACTGCTGTGTTCTCAGGGTGCCATTTGTCAATGTGGGTGGGTGAAGGGGGTCAATGTGGGTGGGTGAAGGGGGCAGCATGGGCATTGTCTTGGACTAGGAAGAGGGCTAGGTCCTGGTAGAAACCTCCTTCTCCCCAGGCCCTTCTGAGCTTCCTTCATACCAGAGGGAATTTGGCATCATCCATACCAGACTCCCATAGATGCTGCTCTCTGCAGCAGTACTAGGAAAATGGCCTGTAGGTAGCAGCTGAAGAGAATAAGGCTAGAAGAGCCCCAACTTATTTTGACCCGGGGTCCATTCAGCTCTTTTTGGCTGAGAAGAGGCTGTGGCAGTGTGGTGGCTTGGGCGATGGAAAGGGGCTGCAGATACCCTCATCAGGGCAGCCAGGGGACTGGGTTGCAGGGGTGGTCTGGGAAGGCAGTTGTTTGCCAAAGGAGGGGAAAGAGCTATGCAGCCCTTCCCCTATGCAGCCAGCAGGGCTGTGGGGACCTAGCCTCTTGGCACTAGCTCTGTGCCTCAGTCTTTCTCTCCCTCCCCACCTCTCCCACACCAGCATGCTTACCCCAGCAAACGCTTCCACCCCAGGAAGAGCTAAGCACACCGTGAGGTGGCTCACACTCACCCCTCCAACGCAGCCCGCTTCCTTCCGGGCATGAGGTGGCAGCTCATGGCTTCCCTGGATTCAGGAGGCCTCTGATGAAGAAGGAGCGAGTGGGTGGAGCCTGGAGGAGGAAGGTGGAGAAGAAGTGGAGGCCCCACAGGGGCAGGGCTGTCATTCATCTGCCTCTCTGGACCCGAGTTGCTCCTCCAGGCTCAGGCGGCTGCCGAGGAGGCTGCACTGGGCCTGGAGTCAACAAGGATGCATGTGCTCAGGGACCATCAGATGCTGCTCCCATCTAAGCATCTGCTTCCCACGGAAATCCACAGGGCTTGGCTGCCAGGCCTTGCTGCGTGCCCACTCTGTGGCTCTGTTCTCTGTCTCTGTTGTTCCATCTGCCTGCTCCACCGGCTGCCTGGCTTAGCTCCTCTCGGCCTCCTTATTTCTCTCCCAGAATCTTTTCCCTGATCCTCATTTCTCCCCATTCTTTCTCTCTGTGTCTATCCAACCACATTCATGCTTGGTCCTTGAGGTCTCCATTTCTTTCTTCCATTGCCTTTATCCATCATTTTTCCTTTTGCTTCTTTGCCATTTCCTCTATATTCATTCATATTCATATTCTCTCTCATACATATTCAGTGGCTCCTTGAAAATTCACCTAAATTATTTTACGTTAAAAGCCTAGATCTGCTTCAGGAGTAATACTTCTTAGTCTCTAATTCTAGGACCCTGTCTCAGACAATAGTTCAGATTGTCTAGAAGGTGTCTGTAATCTCACCTACTTTTTACCCAAGCAGAGCTCACTTTGCAAAGTCTCCTCTTCTGATTCAAACAGAGCAGCTGTAATGTGTGTTGAGGCCCACAAAAAAAAAAAAAAAAAAAATCACAGCACTGTGGATAGGTGATACTGTAGAGGACATGGAATGTTTCCCCTAAAGAAATCCTAGGAATCAGTTCTATAAATAAACTTAGGATTCAAAGTGTCTTATCCTTTGGTGCTTTTACAATCCTTTTACATCCACTCTATTATCCCCTTACAACTCTCATGGGAGGATCACAAATGAAGAAATGGCAGTGTTCAGACTGTAAGTCAGTCCACCTGCACTGCCCAGCATTTGAGGATCAGGGCTGGACTCAGAATCTTAGCTTCTGGATTTTCAGCTCTTGACAGTGGCAGGTGAATTAACAGAGTCAGAAGGACATAGAATGTAGAGTTCAAGGGCAGGAGGGGTGAGAAGCCCAGCAGGACCTGGCTCAGCCTCCAGGGGAAGGGGCAGCGATGATGGAACAGAAGGGAAGGTGAGAGAGGTGTGAGTGTCAGGATCTGGCACCTTCTGGTGCTTGTCTCCACCAGCCCATTGGTTTCACATGGTCCACCAGTGTAAAGAGTAGGTGGGGACTTATCCTCCCACACTAACTGCCATGTTACTTCCCCAACCCCTGTGCTTTCTCCAATTCTTTTCTCTGCCTAGTTATCATCTGGCCTCAGAAGACCCTTCTCTTCTTTTTCCTTCCCCTTAGATCCTTTGAATTCCAGTCCCTTCCTCATTTTCCATCACTGGACCTGTCTTTGCTTTCTGTCTACTTTCTCCGAAGCCTGACTTATTGGCATTTGTTTTCTAGCTGCTGAAGGAGTCAGTGTGGGTTCAAGGGAGTTGGAAGGTGGCCAGGAGGAGGGTCCATGAGGAATGGACTAGAGCTGTGCTGCATGTTCGTCCCCCGTGGCTTATGACTCTGGTCTAAGCCCCCAGCACCTCCTGTGAACTTCTCTTTTAGGAACACCATGAGGGTTGTGGGCTCAGCCCCTCCACCCAACTCACATCTGTGACAGATTTGTTTGCTAGCCATGTAGACTGATGTGAGGCTCCATTCTGGAGCTCTCAGCAGCTGTGAGATGGCAGACTTCCTCTTCTCCAGGGAGAGCTCCTGACACCTTCCTCCCCTGCCTACACACACCAGCCTCCATTAGCCAAAGACAGCAGGTCAGTCCTGACTTTTCCTCTATGACCAACTGTTTCCTAGTTTTTACATTGGGCTCCTGGGCCAAAGTCCTAATTTTTTTTTCTAAATTTTTATTTTTTAAATTCTACCTAGGAAAAAAATCAATCCTAAAAAAACAAAAAATGCATTATGTGATTAAACCCTTGATCTCATGGATGAGGAACCTTACATTAGTCTGGAACCCTCAGCCTGGTCCTCAGAGGGGGTACCAGAACACCTTTTTGTTCCTTTCATCTGCTATACTCCTTCTTCTGTGGAATACAGACGTCATTATGTTGAGCTCTGGGCTTTTGTGCAGAAAGAGGAAAGAGGGTGAGAGCTGGAGCTTCCCAGAGCCCCTTAGGTGAACAGGCCCTGATGAAGTACGTGATGTAATATTTTAGGGGAGTAGTGAATGCAGTGGGCAGAGGCAAGTCCTCCCTTTAATTATGTATGACTTTAATTATATAAGACTGTGCAAGAGTTAGAAATATCAAAAGAGCTCAGTAAGGTCCTACTCAGTTCAACTGACCTTGCTGTGAAGCCTGGGACCACTCACTACATCTCCCTGACTCTCAAGTTCTTATCCGTCAAAAAGGAGCAATAATAATCCTTTATCACAGCATTAATGAGAAAATTAAATGAGAAACTATAAGTGCAAGCTCTTCACTCATTGTAAAGATCTCTAGAGAAGTTGTTATTGATAAGCAGATGTGGAGAGTTTAAATGTCAGCACTAAAGAAGGACAGGAGGCAGCAAGCAGCACTTGCCCCCTATGAGGCTTAGTGAAGGAATTCAGAGAAAGAACTCAGGAACATGGAGATACCTCAAAGCCCAGGGAACCTCAAGGGAGGAGGAAGGCAGATGTCCATTGCCTCTATGAGCTCTACCTGCTAAGAGGGCTATCATTTGCTTCCATAGTCATTGCTGGAATATTGCAGCCTTCAGACCTTTGCATTAGGTTGCAGAGATACAGGAACTTGGGTTGCAGAAATGTTACATCATCGGATTGTTGGCATATTAGGGTACAAAAATGAGGACCCAGCAGGAAAGGGCAAGGATGGTGGGTCTGCTGAGCAGGGTACCAATGTCCTAAAGCAGTTTGACTTTCTTCATGAATTAGAAGACAGAAGACAGGATCATGGCTTGAAGACCAACATAAAAAACATGATAGCACTGTAAAATTAACAACTAAAGTGGGAAAAAAGAAACGTTAAAACATTAAAGGTATTAAAATATCCTTTATCCTCTCCCACTGCATGAAGGCAGCAGGCTGCCTTTAATGCTCCCATCTGTATTGTATCCTTATGGAATTCTAAGTTCCTCTTGGACAAGGACCTTGTCATTTTGGATTACATTTTTGTGCAGTGCCTTGCAGACACATCCACTTAATGCATATTACTTGACTGAATCATTGGAAAAGAGCAGGAACAAAGAGAAAGGGAGATAAGAGGTGAGCTGTTTTTATGTAATCCATTGTGTGAGAGACCTGAGCATCAGTGCTTTGGTACTGATCAGGGTGCAATTTAAATTTGACTTCCTGCCTGAAAAGAAAAGAAGTCATAACACCAACAAACCAACTACCTTATTCTCTTTCTATCTTGGCAGGGCGTGAATAGGAAAGGAACATTATACCTTTGGGGGTGGTCAGCTAAGGGCAGGGAGATGTGGAATGTATTTAAGAAGATATAGAGCTCAGAGAAACAGTTAAAATATGAGATTGGACTAATTGATCCAATTCTTGCAAAAGAGGAAACTGAGGCCCAGGAAGGTTAAGTGACTTGTTTAAGATCAACAAATTTGTTGGTGGCACAACTGGGAATAGAACATGTATCTTCCGATTACTAATCCTGTGCTGTTCCCATGACTATAAACTACTTCCTAAGAATTGATACCCAAAAAGGTCATGATCCTAAAATCAGATTGAGCTTGATGTTTCTTTCTGGCATGGAGACTGAAGGACACACTGAGGTTGAATGAATCCATCCCAAAGAATGAAAACAGTATACACTAAGGATGCTCACTTGCCTGACCCTGTCTGATTATCCCATGATCCAGGCAGGAGCAGAGGATGTTAGGGCTTCCCCCAAGAAAGCACAACACAGACCAAAGAGGAGAGTTTACAGGTACACCCTGAATTACAATCAGGCTGGGGACCAAAACCTCATTTCCAGGGTTCCTTGATGGCACCTCCCTGGAACTCAGGGATGTTAGGAGTCCACTGTCTACTCTTGTAATTAGAGGAGATGGGATGAGAGCCTCATTCTGGCTTCCAGCTTGCTAGCTCTCCTCCTGCTCTCCTCCTTGGACTGAGCCAGGAGGGTAAGAAGAATGGGAAAAGAGAAATAAAAATAGCCAGAGGAAGAAAGATGCCCATCTGTTATGTGGGCGAGGGAGCCCTGAGGAAGAAGGTACACTACTTGGACTCCCAGCTCTGAGGCTGAATTGGGGATTTCTGACTTTGCCAGGCCGTGAGGAGCGGCCAACATCTGTGGGAAGTCAGAGGATAGAATAGAAATGGTACAGACTTAGGAGCCAGTTAAGTTTGGGCATTTGTTCTTTATGGTCTGATTCAAGTTACTTGACTCCTTTGGACTGAGTTTCTCACTCCATAATATGAGTGGTAACACTATCAACCTTACAGGGTTATTGTGAAGGTGAAACAAATAAATGTGCTAAGATTTCTAGATCTACTAAATGCTTGCCTTTCTTTCCATTATTCCAGCCAGGCCCAACCAATTCCTTTTGCTCTCAGAGCTTCTGAGAGCAGAGTCAACTAAGCAGTCTCCAGGAGATTGTCCCCTGGATGCTTGGGCAGTGGAGGGTCCAATGTGTCTCACTGGGGATCTTGTTCCTTGTGGGAACAAGAGTCACCATTAAGCTGTTAGAACTCTGGGCCTCAGAGAAACAAGTGTTTTTAAACAACCATGCAGTGATTACCACAATAGATTCTGGTTTCTAAAGAAATTGGAACCCTGCTCTCAGGATGTGGTTGAAGAGAGGCACTCAATCACTGGGCCACCGAACCTCAAAGTTCAGGTGCTCCTTTTAGTCATAAGAAGTGAACAATCATGTTCACATGGACTTGGCTCCTCTTCTGTCTGCTGGTGTATCACTGAAAGATGGGATTTGTGAGCAGATAGATGCAAGCTCAAAAGTAAGCTTTTTACTGTTTGTGGCTGCATGACTTTGGGCAGATGGTTTACCACTCTGAGACTCAGTTTCCTCTTCTGTGAAAGCTTTGGGGCTGGGGGTATAGCTCAGTGATAGAGTGTGCTCTTAGCATGCAAAAAGCCCTGGATTCCAACTCCAGCACCAAATAAGAAAAAAATAAATATAAAAAGCTTGCTTTGAATATTGCATTGAGATAGGTACAATGTTTACTCACCAGTCAATAAAAGGTGACAAGGAAAGTGCTTTGGGAAGACAATAATTTTAAATAGAACCTATTACCACACCAGGGTATTGGTAGCTTCAGGAAAATGACGAGGCCTTAATCTGCTTTCTTAGCCTCTGACTTCATCTGCCCTTAGCCTCATTTGTATTAAACCCAGGGACTATCCACACCCAATCTTTACCCATACATCCTCTTCTTGTTAGCCTGAGGAAAAATCCACAGTTATCACATCTTTTGAATGATTGTGCTAGAAGTCACCAGGTATCACCTGGCTGCAGGCTTACCTGGGACATAACTGGTGGGTCTTCTTTGGCTGGCTCTTGTTCAAGGAAGTAGAACTCATAGGCAGAAGTCTCTGGCAGAGGAATGGGCATCTCTGTGTATGGGCTGTTTCTCTAGCAGTCAGGACCTCTGCTGGGGAGCTGGCTCAGCCCCCATCCCTGGCTTCTCAGCCTCAGGGGGGGGCCTGCTCAGTGCCAATCCTTTGCCCTTTGTCCCCTTTGCCCATTCACAGCAGACCCTTTCACACCTCAATTAGCCACTTAGGGAAAAGAAAGCACAAGTGCAGGCTGGGGAACCTGTCCAGACTGTGATGAATAGTTTCCCAAGCCTGCCGTTGCCATGGCAGCCAGCTGGGAACACCATCACCAGAGCCTAAGGCGCTCAGACACGCTCGCTCGGAGGGAGGGGGGGTGCTGCCCTGCTGGGCTGCCCACACTCCTCCCCCAACCCTGGCCTCCTGGCTCTCTTAGCAACAGCCATCACCATCGCCATCGCAACCAATTTCAGCTTCTGCACTGGTCAGGGGCAGTGTCCAGGGAAGCCCAGGGTGGGGGTGGATCCTGTGTCTGTGTGTGATAGAGAAAGACAGTCTAGTTTGAAGTTGGAGAGGAAAGCAAAGGGACAAGATTTGGCAACCTTAGCCATGATAATAATTATAAAATTATAAGAATGCTTCCTGATTACATGGAAAAGAAGCTCATCAGCTTGGACTCAAACAGACTCCCTTGGTGATCTGATGAACATTCTGAACTTCTAAGAACATTCTTATGCATCTGGGGACCAGTGAATTTTTCTGGAAAAATTATTTGTAATTTGTATCAAATTCTCAAAGATGATGAAGGTCCCCAGTAGGTAAGAATCTTAATTACAAAGGCTTTTGCCTTTTAGAATCAGAATGATCTCAGGGACTGGTGGAACAGGCAGGCTCCAGAGATGCTTAGGAAAGGAATAGTTCAACATGAAGTGGAAGAATGTGACATGCTTCCCTAGAGCCTACTCCAACACACAGGTCCCCCCCCCCCATCTACTGTTTTCCCCACTGTGGACTTCTGAGCAGAGGGAACAAGGAAGCTATCTTCTAACACAGTCCTTCTCAATATTCTGTCTTTCCTGCCCTCTTTTCCTTTTGCAGTTGGTACTTCTATTACGTTCACTTTTTGCTAGGCCCTGGGCTCCATGTTTTATATACAATATCCACATTATTTTCTTTAGCCCTCATTCAACAATATGAGGAAGGTTCTTACCATTGCCATTTAAAAGATGAGAATATTAGCTGGGAATGATGGAGTACTCCTATAATCCCAGTGACTTGGGAGTCTGAGGCAGGAGAATTGTAAGTTGGAGGCCAGTCTAGGAAATTTAATGAGATCCTGAGCCAAAAAAAAAAAAATCAATCAATCAATCAATGAATGAATAGGGCTGTGGGAGTGTGGTTCAGAGGCAAAGCACCTCTGGGTTTGATTCCCAGTGCCACATCGAGAGAGAAAGGTGGCAGGGTGGGAGTGTGGGGTGGGGGAGATAGAAGAAGGATATTGGAATAGCAAAAAGTAAGTGATTTGCTCAAGTTTATACAGTGTGAAGTTGGAGAAGTTAGATGTCAGTGGAGTGGTTAGAGGACAGCTAGAGGACAGCCCTGGGAGTTGGGGTTGTGGGTCAGTGGTAGAGCGCTCGCCTAGTATGTGCGAGGCCCTGGGTTTGATTCTCAGCACCACATAAAAAATAAATAAATGAAATAAAGGTATTGTGTCTAATACAATTAAAAAATGATTTTTTTTTTTAAAAAAGGACAGCCCTGGAGTCTGACCCATGCTAGATTCATGAGGTAGGTGGCCCAGGCCTCTACGTGGAGCTGCAGTGTAGAATATGGATAATTCTGCCACAAAGGGCAGTTAGTGAAGTGAAATGAATTGAAAATGTACTTAAAAAGTGCTCAGAACAGTATCTATCACACATACACAAAACCCCCAAACAAAACAAAACAACATCAACAATAAAACCTCAGGGTCTAATTCAACCACAGGGCTGTGTAATTCTAAAGTTCTGGGGGGGGTGTTATTTTATAATCCTAGTGTGAGAACTGGGTCCTGATAAAATGGAGGAACACAGGCTCCGAATTCAGCATTGCTAAGTGAGAATGGGTGAGTTGTACAGGCATGTCAAATCTCAGTTTCCTTATTTCCAACAAATAGGGTTAATGATACCACCAAACTTTCTTAGAGGATAGTTGTATAGTAATTGCTATTGATTACACAAGGATCAGATGAAACAACGTCTGTGGAAGTTCTTTGTAAATGGTACCATGCTACAGGAATGTACTTCATATCCTGGCACTCAGACCCCCTCCGCCATGCCCCATGGGGCTGTGTGCCCTTCCCTCTCCTGGCAACTCAGGGCAGGAAGCCCAGTGTGATACCCCTCGAGGAAGGCAGATGGCATGGTGCCTTTAGGTACCCATGTGCCTGGGCCAGCAGCCAAATAAGGATGCTTCGGAATTCCACAGAGGCAGATGGGCCCCAGGCTTGTTTGGCAGAGATAAAAGGGAGGCAGGTGTGAATGTGAGGCTAGAGAGGGAAGCAAGGGCAAGAGGATGGGTGGAGCCATGGGACACCCTCCAAGGGGTGTTGCAGGTCACACCAGGGTGCATGGCAATCTTCTCTAGGAGGCTGAATAATTAGTGGAAATGAGAACAAGCTTTTTAAATCAATGCTGAAGAGAGACACAACAGATATTATACAATTAGCTAATGGGTTCTGTCTTCTATAGGATGCTGGAAGGAAGAAATCTCATGTCCCTTTTCTTTTTGCCCCAGAAGATTCGTGGTGCTGAGAGCAGATGGTGAGGGGGAAGAGGGTGGGTCCTTGTTCTTGAGTCATTTGGCTGCTGGGGTACCTTTTTGGGACTCTGGAAAGTACATCATGCAGCCATCACCTTAGAAAAATAGGCAGCCTGTTGGGAGGAGGCGAAGGTCGACAGAGGAGGCGATGATGTGAACAACTGAGGCCCAGTCAGAAGCCATAATTGGAGGTGATTAATCAGTGGAGGAGAAGCCAATGGGAGTCATCACTGACTCAGGGCTGAAGCTGGCTGGCTGCTCCTGTCTCCTGCCTGTTTCACCTGCCTCCAGAGAGAGGAGGCTGCCTGAAGAGGTGAGTGATTCAGAGACAGTTAAAGAAATAGTGTTTCCTGCACTGAGGAGCTTCTGAGGCTCTGAATCAAAGATTCTTTCTTTGACTTCTTTTTTCTTTTTTTGTGGTGCTGGGGATTGAACTCAGGGCCTTGTGCATTCAAGGCAAGCACTCTACCAATTGACCTATATCCCCTGCCCTTTTTTGTTGTTGATGATGAACCTTTATTTTATTTATGTGGTGCTGAGAATCAAACCCAGTGCCTTACACATGCTAGGCAAGTGCTCTAGCACTGAGCCACCACTCCTTGACCTTTGACTCTTTAATTCTGCAGCAGTGATATGAAGAGGTTGAGGTGTCTTCTCTGAGATGTAGAGGCAAGAGGCTGGGACAAATGGGGGGAATGCTGCTGAGGCCCTGGACAAGTAAAGAAGTGATGGATCCCTACAGAAATGCAGTGGGAACTTCTCTACTGAAGCCTTGAGCTGGGACTAAATCTGGAATGGAATGGCATTTGCTAATCTCCACCCAGAAGAGACCATGTTGAGCATATGCCTTCAGAGAAGCAGCATTAATTAACTCTCTCTGTTAAAAAGGAAGCAAAACAAAACAAAACAAAACAAAAACAAAAACAAAAACACAACAACAACAACAAAAAATCAAACCTGCCAGTAGGATGAACCAGGCTGAGATTATTTGTGTAGTTATTATAGTAGAATGGTAAGGTGCATAATATACAGATACAAATCACCAAAAAAATTAAAAAATACAGTAGATAAGGAATAAAAGAGACCGTTTTATCATTGGCAATCAACTTTTCACCTTGGAGGAAGATGTTAAAAGTGCACATATCTTTTTTTTTTTTTTTTTGAAGGGCTACATTTTATTTATTTATTTATTTATTTATTTTTTATTGATTGTTCAAAACATTACAGAGCTCAAGACATATCATCTTTCATACATTCGACTCAATTGGGTTTTGAACTCCCCAAATACATAATACAGACTCACTTCTGTTACATACTCACATTTTTACCTAATGGCATATTAGTGACTGTTGTATTCTGCTACCTTTCCTATACCCTACTATCCCCCCTCCCCTCCCAAAAGTGCACATATCTTGAAAATGCCTTGAAGAGTCCTAGATATTACTTTCTGTTTTGAGTGCAGAGTCTTAGATACAAGAAGTCAGAAAGCAATGAACATTCAGAAGAACTGAGTATAGAATAATTGAGGTACTCTAATTCAACTGTTTTCATGTGGTCACTTTTTGAGAGAAGTGAACAAACTGTATCATGGGGCTGGGGCTAGAAGTGGATGGGTTCAACCAATGCTCCATCTCAGGTTGGGGCAATTAATTGCTAATTAAGCCTGGCACAGGTATATAATAATCCCAGTGACTTGGGAGACTGAAGCAGGAGGATCTCAAGTTTGAAGCCAGACTCGGCAACCCAGCGAGGTGCTAAGCAACTTAGCAAGGCCCTGTCTCAAAAATAAAAAATAAACCTGGCCATAGTACGCATACCTGTAATCCTATCGACTTGGGAGGCTGAGGCAGGAGGATCTCAAGTTCAAAGCCAGCCACAGCAACCTAGCAAGGCCCTAAGCAACTAAATAATACCTTGTCTCAAACAAAACAAAACAAACAAACAAAAAATGATGAACGAGGACTGGGGATCTGGCTCAGTGGTTAAGCACCCCTAAGTTCAATCACTGGTATCTAAATAAATAAGTAGGGCTGGGATGATCAGTCCTCATTAACACACACACACACACATACACACACACAAAATAAAGACGTGCTAACTATTTTTCAACTTTTCTTTATCCCAAAGCAGAATGAAACTTGACTAGTAAGAAGAATGAAGAAGAGATTTTTGTGTGGTTGCCAGAATGCAAAAGTGAGATGATGGACAGGAGATACACATGGACAAAATTAGGTAGGGATGTCACTTCTTCAGCTTCAGAGACATAGAGCCAGGGACAACAGTGTGTTTCCAGAGCACAGCTTCAGGTGCCTGGAGTTCTGGTGAAGATTCACAGCTAAGGGTGGTCACACCCCAGGAGTCAGGATCCTGGCAGTCTCACTCTGAGTTGTCCTTCTCCATCTCTCTGTTCTTGTTTCCTCTTGTCCCTATATCACCCTGAATCCTGACTATTCTAAGAACACTTGACATCAGCTGTCCTTTTCTTTAGATATCAACAATTTTTACAGAGCTTCCCTTTCATTCCCTTTTCTTTATTATGAAATTGGGAAAAACAAAGGTCATCTGTTTTAGAAGCATCCCTCAGCAGGTTTGGGTTTTCAGAATTATGTCCTGCAAACTACATCTAGTATATTCTGTTAGCTTCAAGAACTCTGACAATCAGGACGACAACTATCAGATTGTGGAGCCAAGTAACAAAGACCTTTATTGCAGAGATCATTAGGAATAAAGTTCTAATTGTTAGATCTGTCTGGAAGTAAGCAGGCTCCTTCTGGAGGGAGAGGGCTGATGGCCTCTTGAGCATCCCTCTCAGTCTGAGGAGTCTAATTCTTCCAAAGTCTGCCTCCTCACACACTCTTCAGCCTCTACTAGCTGTGGAGCAATAAAATCTCTCT
Source organism: Ictidomys tridecemlineatus (assembly GCF_052094955.1). Lineage (NCBI taxonomy): Eukaryota > Metazoa > Chordata > Mammalia > Rodentia > Sciuridae > Ictidomys > Ictidomys tridecemlineatus. The sequence continues at coordinate 117,188,264 of NC_135480.1, read as the reverse complement.
TCTTTGAAGTTTCCTCTTCGCTTAACATGCATGGACTGCAGGCTTTTGCCATTTTAATGTATGGACAACAACAATCGGCATATAGATTGAGTTGCTAATGTAAGAAGTGCAAAATGAAAAGAAGAATATTATAGAGCTGCAGTGACCTCTTCTGAGGAAATTGCCTCTCAGAAGAGGGACTAATTGGTTGTCTTTGCTACTTAACAAAGGAGATAAAGAAGAGTTAGTGTGTATGTGTGACCACACACATGCACATGGTGTGTGAGAGCACACACATGCACATAGAACCCAGAGGTGCTTTTCCACTGAGCCTCATCTCCAGCCCCTTTTTAAATTTTTTTTTTTGAGTCAGGGTCTCCCTGGTCTTGAAGTTGTGATCTTTGGGCCTTAGCCTTCTGAGTTGCTGGGATTATAGGCTTGCATCACCATGCCTGGCACATAGGAAACGGTTTTAATAGGAGGTTCCATCACAGAGTCCTCCTTACTTCAGCCTCCTAAACATGCAGAGGAGCAGAAAGGAAAGAGAGAAAAGGTTCTAATTAGGATCTCATTCTTGTGGATGGGCCAAGAATGCTGGCTTGGTTCTGTTTCCTCCCTGGATCCAATAGTCAGCACCTTGTGCTGAGCCCTGAGCCTGTCCTCTTTAGTGAAGAGATTTTGCTGTACATCCATCCTTCTTGGAGAGTGTGGGTCTTGGTCCTCTTTGAATCTACCTGCTTTTTGCTACAACCCAATCTTTGCCAAGTCTTATCACCTCAAGGCAGATGAGATGCAGTGTCATCACCTGGGTGTCGGGGCACAGTATAGAGGACTGGGGCATAGGATCATGTTCAGGCCAGGGACTTGAGGGACAGTTAATCATTGAAGCATAGATTTAGCAAGAGCATGAAGATAGAGCCTACAGAATGGGAGAAAATCTTTGCACCTGCACTTCACGGCATTAATTTCAATGATATACAAAGAACTCAAAAAATTTAACACACACCACACACACACACACACACAGAGTCAATAAATGGGGCAAAGGAACTAAATAGACACTTCTCAAAAGAAGAAATATGAATGGTGAACAAATATATTAAAAAATGTTCAACATCTCCAGCAATTAGAGAAATGCAAATTAAAACTACACTGAGATTTCATCTCACTCCCATCAAATGGCAATTATCAAGAATACAAATGGCAATAAATATTAGCAAGAATGTGGGGTAAGGGGTACTCTCATAGATTATTGGTGGACTGCAAATTGGTGTGACCACTCTGGAAAGCAGTATGGAGACTCCTCAAAAAAAAACAAAAAAACAAACACACACACACATACACACACACACACACACACTCCTCTATATATATCCAAAGGATTTAAAATCAGTAAACTACAGTGATGCAGCCATATCAATGTTTTGGAGTAGCACAATTCACAGTAGCCAATCTAGGAATCCTTTAAGAGATAAATGAATAAAGAAAATGTGATACACACGCATACTCACATGCACACACACAAACACACACTCATACACACACAATGAAGGATTACTGAGCCATTAAGAAGAACAACTTAAAAAATAAAAAGAAGGACAACTTGATGACATTTTCCAGTAAATGGATTGACCTGGAAACTATCTTACTAGGTGAAATAAGCCAATTCCCCAAAACCAAAGTTAGAATGTTTTATCTGATATGTGAAAGATAACCCACAATAAGGGGATGAGGGGAAGAATAGAACTTCACTGTATTAGACAAAGGGAAATGAAGGGAAGGTGGGGATCAGAAAAGGAAAGACAATGGAATGAATCTGACATAATTTTCTTATGTACATATACGAATACACCACAGTGATTCTCACCATTGTGTACATGCACAAGAATGAGGTCCTTATTAGAATAAGATATATTCCATGCTTATATAATTATATCAAAATGGATTCTCTTGTCATGTGTAACTAAAAAGAACCAATAAAAAAAAGAAACACAAGTTTAGAATAACATTTGGTATTCCAGAAAAGTGAACTGAGGCCTTGTGAAACACAAAATGGTTCATCAAAAATTTTGCTCAATGGTAAAAGAGCAGGCATGAATTTCAAGCCATCAAACTGTTAGCCATTCCCCTTATGGGCAGAGCCTTCTCCAAGATTCTGCTAACAACATGGCTGCATAGCACTGTTAATCGAATAGTCATTCTGTCTAGTAATTGTTACCTCAGACACTTTGTTAGGCATCCTGGGGGGGGGGCTATAGGGTTATACAGATTCTGGGGTTTGCCCTGGTCTGATAGAATAGGGCAATACACAGAGGGGGATATTGCCATAGCCATGGAGCATTAAGCTTAGAGATGCACCCCCTTGCTTCCTAGGTGACACCAGCCATTGCAATAAGAAAAGCTCTAAATGGAGTCACAAAAGTCAAACCAGTCATTTCCTCGTATCTCCTTGATTTCTTCTGCCTCCAGGGTGGCTCATAATTTGCCTGGTGACTTAGCATTTCCTTAAACTTGGACTTGTCATCATCACTACTCCCACAACTGATCTTGAGTGTGCTCCCTCCCTCCCTCCCATCACCGCCTCCACTGGGACCTCCTCCACTCCACCTGTTGCTGCTTTCTGTGCACAGCACAGCTGGTCTTGTACCCATCAGAGGTGCTGTTCTTCCCCCGAGCTGGAGAATAGCCTGAGAAGTTTCAATAAGATTGGAAGTCTTACTGGTCTCCAGAGGTGGGGCTGATTTCTTCTAGCAGACCAGACACCTGCTGGCAATAGGAATAAGTCTTTATCTATTCAACAAACTTCACTAATATATGCTGTGTGCCAGGCACTATACTACATGTTAGTGCTGCCTTGTCAGCTAAATCAGGTCTCCACCAGCAGAAGAGCAATCTGTTGGATGAGGAAGTCTGAAGGCAAATCAATGGCTTCCTTGTGCCATAATAAACCTATGTTGGGTCATAAAACACAAGGTATTTTAAGAATCAAATGGAGGAATAATTAAGTAAACCTGGGGAACAGGAAGCTCTCAGAAGAAGGGATGCTGGGTGAAGCTTTGGAGAGTGCATAGGTGTGAAGTGGGTGAAGAGAGATGAGAGAAGGGCATGAAGGAGGGTTACTTCTACTCCTGCTTGGGAAGTACAAGAAGAGACTGGCAAGTGCCTGGATGTCCTGAATTCATTAGAAATCTCTGTACCCGGTGGGCGAATAGGCTCCTGTCAGCAATCTTCTCAGTGGAATGAGCATATAAGGGTGGAAAGACACTCACTATAACAAGGAAACTCAGAAGACACAGGTATGGGATCTACCATGAATGAGCTTCTTTGATCTTGGCAAGTTGTTGAACCTAACCTCGTGAGATAATGAGGGAACAGGACAGGATGGCCCCTGAAGTCCCTCATAGCTATGAACTGTCCTCTCCCTCCAAAACATACAAGAAAACCAAACAAAAGAAAATAGGCTTATAGATGCTAAGATCTCCTCCCAGAAGTCAGATTTGGGATCAATAAAGATGGTGGCAAGAGAATGCTGTCATAGCAAGTAGAACAAGCTGCAGGAAAAAGAGAAGGTCATTCCCCCTCATCAGGTCAGAATTCCCTCTGCCTGTGAGCAAGAGGACATTGGGGTCCAAAAAAACAAAACAAAAAACCCAATTGATGCCAGTGGGAACTCTTCCTGTCCTGATGTTTCACTCCAGCACCTTCATTTCTATAATTATACTAGGTGATTTATTCTAAAAACAAACTCAGTAGCAAGAGTAACTGGCTCCTCAGGGAGAGGTCTCTTCCTCTTTCCCCTCTCTTGCAAGCCATCTTCAGGCTCAAAGTGCCTGCCTCTCACCCACTTAAGCCCGTCATCTGTGGGAGGGTTGTAAGGGATAGTAGAGGAAAGGGGAATTCATACCATTTTTAAATTTTCCCTGGAAATTTGGTCTTCACAAGCAGTACTTGCTCCAACTTTCTGGTCTCCTTTATTTGAAACCTGGGTAAGTATCTTTCTCTTTAGTTTTCTTATTTATGAAATAGGGAGAAAAGTGCTTGAGTTTCCTTTTATATATTTATTTCATTACTGCATTATAATTATACATAGTAATGGGGCTTACTGTGACATATTCATATGTGCATGTAACCTAATTTGCTCTAATACATTCCCCAGTAGTTCCCCTTCCCGCCTTATCCCATGGAGGTGCTAAGACTTGGATTCTGGAAGGATCCTTGGATAGATCAAAGCTGTGCCCTCTCTGTTTGCAGGTGCTTCTGAACACAGCTCTGAGCAGAGTCACTCCTCCCATAGTGCCATCAAGGGGACCTCTTGTTGACATCACTCCCCAAACAAATGAGCTGCTGGCAAAAAGCAGCTCATTCACAGAAGACCTGAGACAACATGTTATATCGCTTGAGAACAGAAAATTTGGAGTTTTTTATTCCTCCTTATAACCCATTTTGCTTGGCCTCTTCTAACTGAAATAGAAATTAATTAAGGTCTAGTGGAGTCCTGAGTCTTATGAGGGATAGGCAAGGCTAAGCACAGTACCAGCATCTGAGATAGTCACTTCTTCCTCACAATCTAGAAGGATTATATAATCTCATTATTTGTCACCCAGTGTCTTATATTTTAATGATTAAAAAATATAGTCCATTCACATTTTAAGTTTTTCAGGGAAAAGAGTAGAATGGTACACAGTAGGTTTTCAACAAATGACTGGTTTTGTAATTGCTGGTGATTAAAATCTTAACTTCAGGATTTTTGAGTCTAAGAAAGAATTAGAATCATGAACTGTTACAATGCAAAGGATCTTAAAGTCTCAAGCCAACTTCCTTACAGACTCACATGGCATAAGTTATAATGTTTCATCCACAAAGTCCACTTTTTACATCCTTAAGTGGAAATATGTGTATATGAGTAGAAGATCTCTATCTTTTATCCTTTGGTCCTCATTCTAAGGATGAGAAAACTGAGGTCTGGAGAGACACTCCCTTGTCTATGGTCACACAGTCACAGGTGACAGGGCTAGGGTTAGAACAATTTGATTTCAAGTCTCATTTTCTGTCTACCACATCATAATTCTTCTTGGAGAACAAGTAAAGGCAGCAATTTCCCAACAGCTTGTGAATTCTGTGGTGGATCAGGAGACAGGAGAAGGGAATTACTCATAGTGACACAGCAAGTAAGCAGCTGAGCCAGATGTAAAACCCCAGCTCCTGGTGGCCAGACTGGCATCTCCACTAATGTCAGGTAGTGCACATATCATCCAGCTTCCAAGAAGAGAGAGGTTTTTTTTCCCCCAAGTTCAAATGTGTTGAAAAGAACATGCATTGCTTGCTCTTCAATTGCTGCACAGCTATTCTGAGAAGAGGGCAGGTAGTTGGGGTGTCTGGGTTCCATAGCAGTGACTGGCACACCTGTATTTCCTTCCACCCAGGGAGGAAAAATGGGCACAGCCATGCTCAAGTTGTCAATAAAGGTCCACTGAATTTCCCTGCGGGGGGCATGTGTTGTTTATACACGAGTTGGGAGTAAAGGGATTAAAAGGTGATTCCTTTACTCTTGCCAACAGGAACTCCCTGCTAAGTCATTTAGCTGCAATGAGCTTTGGAGAAGGCTTTCTAACCACCAAGAAGCTAGCCCTGGATTTCATGCAATGTCATTTAGCATAGTTCCTTCCCTACCAACTGTCTGCTATGACACCATGGAGCTAAATAGCAGAGCTGCTGAAATAACAGTCAAAGGAGAAGGAAATTAAGAGGCATCAGCAGGGGAAAAAAGTTTTTTCTTTTTTTTAAGTGAGGAAGGGAATGAGACAGCAATCAATAAAATAGACAGAAGCAAGATGCCTGTTCCAGGTGGTGAGAGGCAGAGATGTCTTTTGTGTGGCAAATTAGTCTAGGATGACAGCCATGCACTCAACAGAGAGGGCAGTAATGATAACAGCCTGCATTTATACTGAGCCTGATGCTTTTAGGGACTTCTCATAAACATGCACTTACTTGATCACATTACTATCCTACAAGATGAGGCAGATATTAAAATCATTTCGAATGTGAGAAAAAGCTGTGAGTTTTCATAAGTAAAGGCAGATATGGTACCAATCTCAACGTTTTTTGACAACTGCATTGCTCACCCAACGCTGATGAGTTTGATAAGACACTGTAGCGACTTTTCCAGATATTGGTGGGAAATTTTGAACATATAGTTGGCACAAAATATTTGCATAGAGAACAACTGTAAAAAGGTCTTGCCATTCTTCCAGCCTGAGTGCCACCATTCTGCATCACATCAACATCTGTCACTGTAAGGGAGCAGATGAGAGTCTGTACTTCCTGACATCTGCCTTATATTTAAAATGAACACTAAGAGGTGGACATGGATTTTTTACCAAGGTCTATGTCTCTCAGCTAGCCTTATGATTTGTCTAGATGCAGAGATAGCCATATATTCTTTTTTTTATATTTCATTTTTTAATTTATATATGACAGCAGCATGCATTACAATTCTCATTACACATATAGAGCACAATTTTTCATATCTCTGGTTGTATACAAAGTATATTCACACCAATTTGTATTTTCATACATGTACTTTGGATAATAATGATCATCACCTTCCTCCATCATTTTTAAACCCATGCCCCTTCCCCTCCCCTCAATCCCTCTGACCTTTCTAGAGTTCTAATCCTCTCATGCTCCTTCTCCCTACCCCACTATGAATCATCTTCCTTATATCAGAGAAAACATTCAGCATTTGGTTTTTTGGGATTGGCTAACTTTACTTAGTGTTATCTTCTCTAACTCCATCCATTTACTTGCAAATGCCATGATTTTATTCTCTTATTGCTGAGTAAAATTCCATTGTGTCTATATGCCACATTTTTAATCCATTCATCTATTGAAGGGCATCTAGGTTGGTTCCACAATTTAGCTATTGTGAATTGTGTTGGTATAAATATTAATGCAGCCATATATTCTTTTGACAAAATCGCCTCTCTTAGACAGGCAAATATACAAGTCCTCTCCCCTCTCCTCCAAGTCCCTAAACCGTGCATCTTTCTCAAAAGAAGGTCTTGCTTCTCCTACTATGTTTCCTTCTGTCTTTCCCTAGCTCCTTCTTCTATGCTGACTCCCATTGATAGAAACAATATCTTTAATTCACAGAAGGGTTTTTTTTTTTTGTGAGCCCACATTCTACTTGAACCATAATTTATTCTTCCTTATGGCACCAGAGAAGCCCCAGACGCCACCTCAAGTCATTGAGAAAATTGACTTGCTAGTTACTAGTGGTGTAATAACTACTAGTCACCATCCTATGGACTTACTGTTTGAAATCAAATTCTTCCTTAGCTCAAAAAGATCTCCCATTTGTATAATAATACAATGTGGGTATTGAATTATTGAAAGAATCTAAAGTATTTATAAAAAAGAGGAAACTGAGGTCCAGAATACTGGAGTGACTTCTCCTTCCTCAGTGTAATTCCCAGTATTTAATTCACCTTTAGTTCATCCTACCCTCACTTTAAATATACTTGCTCTTGAGCCAACTTTCTTCTTTCTAAACATTTTACAAGGAAGAGTGCTTTTAAGCTTGGTATGGAGAAGGTAAGCTAAAGTGTCTGTCAATCCCTTTAGACAGGACATTGTACCCTAATATCAGCAAACTCTTCTTTCCAGCTAATTTTCATTTGTCTTGTTGCCTTACTTCCCAAACTTTTTCAGTGGAGAGGAAAGGAATTTCTTATGCTTATGCATTTTCCCACAAATCTCAAACAGGCAAATTTGACACCTCCCCTATAATGTTCTTTCCCAACCTTTGGTTTGGCCTTTTCTTGTTGATGTAAAAGAATCAGAATTCCCAAGCTCATAAGCCATATGCTTAGTCCTCTAAAGTCAAATAAAGGTCAGTCCATAGGAGAACTAACTCTTTGCTTAATGACAAAAAAAGTAATATCTTTAAAAGCCTTCTCTTTCTTTTCATGCCAAAGTTCAGTTTGATTTATTAGGTTAACTCCAGATTGGGCTTCTGGCACTCAGACGTGTCAGAGAGCAAAAATGGGACAGAGAGCAAGATAGGAACCATCATCCATGTGGACTGGAGGACAAAGGTGGGCAGGTTTCAGAGGTGCTCCCAATTTTCTACCATGGAGTTCTCAATATGTGCCCATAAGCATCTTGAAAAGCATTTGCAAAACTGCCAAAGAAACCAGGCTAAAAATACAGAACAGCCTGGATCAAGGACAAATGCAGAGATGGGTGTGAGGTCTCCACAGAAGGCGTGAGACTCAGCATAGGAGCCAGACTGTGATGCCCAGCTCAGGCTCCCGTGCCAGCCGGCCGAGTCATGATCAGTTGAATGTAGTTGGAGAGGAATAGATACATATGAGTTTAGACTGTGTTTTATATTTTAAATCAGTCCAGTTCAATAATTCAACAAGAGTACCCAATAAACACCTATCAGGTGCCTTAGAACTACAAGTTCGAGACTATACCCAATCTTTGGGAAAGTTCACATTTCTGCATGAATTTTTATTTATTCTTCTTAGATGAAATTAATGTTTGAAGAACAAATTAAACATTTTAGATCAATGAGGTATCATTTAATGAATTATTAAATATCATACTATTAATCATTAAGAAAGAATACTTCTTCCTGTTGGGCTCGATGGCCCATGTATGTAATCCCAGCAACTCAGGAGGCTGAGGCAGGAGGATTGCAAGTTCAAGATCAGCCTCAGCAACTTAAGTGAGTCTCTAAGCAACTTATGAGACCCTGTCTCAAAATAAAACAAACAAAAGGGTTGGGGTGTGACTCAGTGGTTACAGGCCTCTGGGTTGTATTCCTGATACCAAACAAATAAATAAAAAGGGCTGGAGATATGGCTCTGTGCCTTTGTGATTAAGTGCCCCCCCCCAAAAAAAAACCCAAAAAAGAGAGAATGAATACATTTTCCTTAAATATACCACGTCATTTCTCTTAATTAAATTAATTAACTAATTAATTAATTAGAAGTGCTGGTTATTGAACCTAGGGCCTCATATATTAGGCAAACACTCTGCTACCAGACCTATATATTCATTTAATTTTTAATTGACAAAAATTGTATTTATGATGTACCACATGAAGTTTTGATATATGTACACATTGTAGAATGGCTCAATTGAGCTAATTTACATATGTATTACCTCGTATGTTTCTCATTTGGTGGAGAGAACACTTAAAATTTACTTCCTTAGCAATTTCAAGTATATAGTACATTGTCATTAATTATAAGTCACTGTGTTTGATGATGATAGATCTCAAATTTATTCCTCCTAGCCGAAATTTTATATTCTTTGACCAATATCTCCCCAACTACCATCTATTTAAAATTGTTGAATACCTGTAATGGCTCCCCAGGAACTGTCCTTTATAACAATTGTAACTTGCTTTATTAGTGTCCAGGTTCTCTGCCTACCGCAGTTTCAGGATCCTTCTGCTAACACTTAATCATGTGTCCCTGAAAAATATTGTCCCTAGTCTGCACTTTCTACTTATGAACCTTTTGTTCTTCAATGTCAGGAACATTTTACCATTGGAACATTCCTTCCTCTCTTCCAGGGACTCCATCAGAATTTTCAATTAAGCTCAGGCTCTTGGTCTCCAGGTAGAAGCATCTTACTTCCTTGAATCTTTCTGTCCAGGATTTCCAAATTTCATACACATTTCCCTTGAAGTGTCTCTTAACTGAAAAGCAAAAAAAGAGATAGGATAAGGAGTGGTGAGTAGGGGAATAGTCTCATTTCCTTCCTGCAGATTAACCCAAGGTCATGTTCTCCATGTTGATGGAAAACAGGAGGAATCACCTACTTGTTCATGTTTTTTTATTTAAAATTAATTGATACAAAATAATTGTGCATAATATATACATACATATATATATATATATATTGTTGTGGTACTGGGGTTTGAACCTAGGGCTTTGCACATTCTAGGCAAGTACTCTAAGCTATATCCTTAGCCATTTTTAAAAATTTTACTTTCAGACAGAGTCTTTCAAAGTTGCCCAGATTGGCCTTGGAATTTTGATTCTTCTGCCTTAGACTCCCTGAGTAGCTGGGATTATAAGTATGTGCCACTGTACCCAGCTTGTGTATATTATTTTGATAACTGTGCAATGTGTAATGATCAAATCAGGGCAATTAGCATATCTATCTTCTACACTTTTTATCATTTCTTTGTGTTGGGAACATTCAAAAATCCTTTATTTTCTCCTTTGAAATCTACAATAAATTATTTTATAGTAATCCTGCTGTGCTAAAGAACTCTAGAACTTTCCCCTAAATGTATTTTTGTACAATCACCAACTTCTCTCTATCTTCCTTCCTCCCACTCTTTCCAGCTTCTGGTAACCACTACTCTGCTCTTTATGTCTATAGTATCAATGTATTTAGCTTCCACATATGAGTAAGAACATACAGTATTTGTCTTTCTGTGCCTAGCTTATTTAACTTTGTTTTTAAGTAAAAATCATTTTTTTTTTCTTTTTGAGGCAGAGACCTGTTTTTGAGGAATCAAGTCAAAGATAAACCGCATGATACCAAGGCAACCATCCATAGGTTACAAAGAACAAAGTTTTAAAAATAAAATGGACACTTAGCATCTATGTTATGCATAGATCAAGATAAGTGTGTTTTCCACTGATATGGTTTGGATGTGAGGTGTCCTCCCCAAACTCACGTGTGGGATGATGCAAGAAGGTTCAGAGGAGGAATGATTGGATTGTAAGAGTCTTAACCTAATCAGTGATATAATCCTTTGAGAGGGGTTATCTGAGTGGTAAAGTGGTAGGGTGTGGCTGGAGGAGGTGGGAATTGGGGCGTGGCCTTGGGTATGAATTTGTATCTGTGGAGTGGAGTCTCTCTCTGACTTCTGGTCTCCATGATGTGAGTTGCTTTCCTCTATTACACTCTCCCACTATGATGTTCAGCCTCTCCTCAAGCCCCAAGGAATGGAGCACGCTTTCTGTGGGCTAAGACCTCTGAAACTGTGAACCCTCAAGTCAACTTTTCCTCCTCTACAGTTGTTCTGGTCAGATCGTTTAGTCACAGCATAGAAAAAGCTGACTAAAACAGTCACCCTGATATAATTTGGTTAATCTGTCTCTGCCTGTTCCCTCAGGAATTTCCTTTTCCTCTGTATCTTAAATTACTTTCAAAGTCTATTCCTTTTAGAGGACAGAAGTGCAGATCCATGTGACATTTTGATTGTAGAATCTTGTTGCCAATTGTGATTTGTGAGAGATGGATTGAGCTAGAGGTCATGAAGTGACTCAAGAGAACTGAGTGCTGTTGATGAATTTTTGGGTAATTTGTCAGAAATTTAAAACACCTGTTTTCTTTTGCTCAGGTTTGACCCATTTGTATAAGTTTTCTTTTGAACATTCTCTGGAAATATCCTACATATATGATATATATCATCATTACAAAAAAGTGGACCCTCAAATATACCCAGATCTACACGAACTTTGTTTTCTCTAGCAACTCTGCAGGGCTTCACATTTTACGGGTGAAGAAGGTTATTTGCTTGTGGTTGAAACCTAGGGAAGTTGAAACAGTTCTTCTTTCCTCAGTAGTAGTTTTCAGTTGTGGGCTGTAGTATCTCATTCTTGTGAAAACAGAGGGTCCCTGAGTACAGTGACTACTTCTGACTTTGAAAAGCAGAATTGCCTCCTGGTTTGAAAAACCTATTCAATGAGTTGGGCAGTTTATAAAGCCCTAGTGGGAGAATGGCATCTGATCTCCATCTCCAATGCCTCTGGCATCAATCAAGGGTCCTATATCCCTCAAAGAAGTAATTGTCTCTGGACCCCTCATTCTTTCAGTGTTCTTTCCTGAGGTTGAAGGTCAACTATGGTAGGGTTCCCCATCCAACTCTGGTGGTGTTCTCTATAAATTCGGGAGAAGTCTGTGCCTCAGGCTATTTGATTTCCTGCTGCCACATCCCTAACCCATCTCACATTCAGCCTGAACTACAATCATAACAGTAACCACAAATTCTTATGGACTCTATACTAGAGCCTTGCCCTCCCTCTTCAATGCTCCGTTTGGGTCATTTGGTGGGTTGTGTTTTCTGAAATTTCTGTCTGATGCAGAAACTCTAGTAGGCCCATTAGGAGGAAGTGAAGACCTCTTTCTCCCCAGCCCCCATCACTAGAAAATAAAGGTCAAGAGAGCACAGGTTTTTGCTTATTTTGTGCATAGGTATTTAGTAAAGATCTGTTGTGTGTAAAATATAATTATCTTTTTTTAAAAATTTTTTTTATTAGTTGTTCAAAACAGTACAATGATCTTGACATACATTTGATTCAAATGGGGTATGAATTCTTATTTTTCCACGTGTACAGATTGCAGTATCCATTGGTTTTACAGCCACGTTTATACATACAGCCATACTAGTGTCTATTGTATTCTGCTACCCTTCCTATACCCCCGTCCCCTCCCCTCCCCTCCCATCACCTCTCTGTACCCACTAATTACAATTATCTTATATTAGACAAAGGTGCCAATAACATGCCTTGGAGAAAAGATAGCATCTTCAACAAATGGTCCTGGGAAAACTGGAAATCCATATGTAACAAAATGAAATTAAACCCCTATCTCTCACCATGCACAAAACTCAACTCAAAGTGGATCAAGGACCTAGAAATTAAACCAGAAACTCTGCATCTAATAGAAGAAAAAGTAGGCCCTAATCTTCATCTTGTGGGATTAGGCCCCAGCTTCCTTAATAAGACTCCTATAGTGCAAGAATTAACACCAAGAATCAATAAATGGAATGGATTTAAACTAAAAAGTTTCTTCTCAGCAAAAGAAACAATCTGTGAGGTGAATTGACAGCTTACATCCTGGGAGCAAATTTTTACCCCTCATACATCAGATACAGCACTAATCTCTAGGGTATATAAAGAACTCAAAAAGCTAGGACCAAAAAAACAAATAACCCAATCAACAAATGGGCCAAAGACCTAAACAGACACATCTCAGAAGAGGAGATACAATCAATCAACAAATATATGAAAAAATGCTCATCATCTCTAGCAATCAGAGAAATGCAAATCAAAACTACTCTAAGATATCCTCTCACTCCAGTCAGAATGGCAGCTATTATGAAGACAAACAACAATAAATGTTGGTGAGGATGTGGGGAAAAAGGTACACTCATACATTGCTGGTGGGACTGCAAATTGGTGCAGCCAATATGGAAAGCAGTATGGAGATTCTTTTGAAAACTGGGAATGGAACCACCATTTCTCCTCCGTCTATACCAATAGGACTTAAAAACAGCTTACTACAGGGACACAGCCACATCAATGTTTATAGCAGCACAATTCACAATAGCTAAACTGTGGAGCCAACCTAGATGTCCTTCAGTGGATGAGTGGATAAAAAAAATGTGGCATATATACACAATGGAATTTTACTCAGAAATAAAAGGGAATAATAAAATCATGGCATTTGCAGGATGGTGTTGGAGAAGATAATGCTAAGTGAAGTTAGCCAATCCCCCCAAAACAAATACTGAATATTTTATTTAATATAAGGAGGCTGACTAATAGTGGGGTAGGGAGGGGGATCATGGGAGGAATAGATGAATTCTAGATAGAGAAGAGGGGTGGGAAGGAAAGGGAGGGGGCAGGGGATTAGCAAGAATGGTGAAATGTGTTGGACATCATTATACAAAGTACATGTATGAAGACTTGAATTGGGTGTAAACATACTTTATACACAACCAGAGATATAAAAAATTATTGTGCTGTATATGTGTAATAAGAATTGTAATGCATTCCACTGTCATTTATTTAAAAAAAAATTAAAAAACGATCTGTTGTGTGAATTAATAAATGAATAAATGGATATGGTGGAGAGTAAAAAAGGATGGATAGCTCTCTTTGACACAAAGAAGTTACAGGGAAAGAAGTTGTTGGTTTAGATATGGTTTGTCTTCTCTGAAACTCATGCTGAAATTTGATTTTCAATGTAATGTCATTGAGAACTAATGAGAACCTTAAGAGGTGTTTAGGTCAATAAGAGGGATTAATGGTTTTCTCTCTTGAGGGAATGGATTAGTTACCATGAGAGCAGGTTGTAAAGTGAGCTGCCTCTCAAGTTATGTCTCTCTTGCTCACTTTCCCTTCCAATTTTCTATCATGTTATGAAGCAGTATGAGGCCATTGTCAGATGCTGCACTTAATTTTGGATTTCTAGCCTCCAGAACTGTAAGCTGAATTAACTTCTATTCTTTATAAATTACCCAGTCTCAGATATTCTACCATAGCAATAGAAATTTAACTAATAGATTGGGAATGTAGCTCAATTCTAAAGCACTTGCTTAGCATCCACCAGGCCCTGGATTTGACCCCCTGCACTACAAATAAATAAATACATACATACATAAATAAATAGAGATAAAGTGAACAGATGAGAAAGGACATACCTTGCTTCCACCAAGGACCCTAACTCCTTTTCTGGTGTTTTGTTTTCTGGGAAATTTGTACAAGTATCAGAGTGGCTTGTATATAAATTGGAGAGAGAACAAAGTCCAGTGAAAACACTGTGCCAATGTGACCCTGGTGAAAAAATAAGCCACTAGGGAAAATTCTGTATCTAACATGTGTGCTTGTGGAGAGTCAAGATGGTGTGAGCTCCAGGGTTCATGGAAAATAGGGGGCGTTGGGCAAGGAGGCACTGAGAAAAGAGCAAGGGAAGAATGGAATCACAACAGCATCCTTGACAAAGAGTTTATACTTCCTTGTTTTTGGCCAAAGAGATTGATTTAATCAAGGTGCTTCTTTCAGGCACTGAGATATACTATTTTGACTTTCTCCTCTGAGACTCGTGCTCTCTTTCTTATGAAAAACTAAAACTAAAACTACCAAATATCTATGAAATTCTCTACCAACCCTTTCTCATTGAATTTCTTCTACCCTTTGATCAATAGATCTCATTTTCCCCCATGTTACATATGAGGAAACTACATCTTAGAGAATCCCACATCCCTCAAATAAGAGGCAGATATAGGATGTGGACTCAGGACTGTCTATCTCAAATTCAGCGCAAAGACCTAGATAGATCCCAGAAGGGAAGGCTGTCTCCATTGGAAACCTGTAGAGGACTAAGATGATCTTAGGACTGACACAACTAGAACCCAATGGAACCAGATATAATTCTGGGTGGAAACAAAACTCAGAGCTAATATTCATTGAGCTTGTTTACTAGAGACCACACACTCCTTTGCAGTAGGGCCCAATGAAGGAGATAGTATTATTATTTCCAGTTTACAAATGAGGAGTCCAAGAGCCAGTGATATTGAATAACAAAAAGATACACAGCCAATGAGAGACAGAGGCAGAATTTGAACCCAGACCGAACCCTTAATCATTATGCTACATTGCCTGTAATATTAGAGGAACAGTTTTCAGAATTCACATATGATGTTAGTGTTCATATGTAAATTGAATATTAAAAGATGGCTACAAGTTCTATGTCCCCAGCCTTTGAATCTGGACAGCTTTGGGGGAATTTGATTAACAGATTATGGAGAAACGATACTGGGTGATTTGCAAGACTTGGAAATCAAAAACAATGAGGCTTCTGCTTTGTCTGCCTGGACACTCATTTTTGGAACCCTGGAATCATAAGGCTCCAAAGGACCCAGACAATATGGGAAGGCCACTGCAGGGCTCAGTAGGAGTTGGTAGCTCCACATGAGCTCTTAGTCAAAAGCCAGCAGTGACTGCCAACTGTGTAAGCCCTCTTGAATATCCAGCAAAGCTCAGCCTTCATAGGACAACAGCTTCAGTCAACATCTAAATGCAGCTACTTGAGAGACCCCATGGAAGAACTGCCCATCTGAACACTGCCTGGCCTTTCTCCTCTGACCTACATACAGAATTACGAATAAAAGAAAAATGGTTATTTTGAGTCACTGAGTTGTAGAATCATATATGTCATTAGAACAGCCTTCTTTTCTATAGTCTCTCACTAGTGGATGTTCTAAGTTAAACACCAACCACTACCTACTCCTGATTACTACTGACTACTGCTGAAGAAACAAACTTTGGGTGTCTACTAGATGCCAGAAACATTCTTCTGATCTGGTTGATCTAATCCTTATAAGAACTGTCTGAAGTAGATAATATTATTGCCTTTAAAAAAACATGATACTTGAATGTTAAGGTAAATGACTTTATTCACTTAATTCCAGATTCAGAGTGCTTTTCACTATCTCATAGTTTAGGCTGATACTGTTTTGAATCTGGAATGTCTGCCAGAGCTCCACATTAAAGGCTTAATCCTTTTGGAAGGTGATGGGGACTCTGAGAGGTAGGGCTTAGTGGGAGGTCTTAGATCACTAGGGGATGTGCCCTTGAAGGGAACTGTGGTATACTAGTCTCTTCCTCTCTCTCTTTCATACCTGGCCACAGGTGAATAGCTTCCTTTATCACATTCGTCCTCCATGATGTGCCACCACAGATCTAAAGCAACAGGGCCAATCAGCCATGGACTGAAACTTCCAAAACCATGAGCCAAAATAAGCCTTTCTTCTTTGTAAAATGATTTATCTCAGATATTTGCTACAGTAACAAAACTCAGACTAACCTAGCAGAAGAGATCAAGGTAAACTTAAGGCAGAGGAAGAAGCAACAATTGCTATCACTTTGAATTTGCTCACCTGTCACTTATTGAACATCTTCTATGTTCTAGCACTATGCTGGCTCTTAAATTATTCTAGAATATACAATCCTTTCACTGATTCTATTTGTTAATCACCATTATCTCTACATTTAGAAAAGGAAACTGAGGCTTACAGAGGTTAAGTCATGTGCCAAGGTCACCTAGGTGGTATTATTGTAACTATGACTTAATTCCTTGAGCTATAAGGGATTAAGGATCTGTAATCAGAATTGTCAACTCAAATTCAGTGCCCTTTCCACTGTAACTTAAGTGGCTGTTTCTACTCTCCCCAGAAGCATCAAAGGCATAGATCCTAAGAGGGAAGACTGTCTCCATAGGAAACATGTGGAGGACTAAGATGATCTTAGGATGGACAAAACTAGAGTCCCAAGACAATGGAACTGGATACAATGTAAGGCAGAAGGATGGCCTTTTTTTGTGTGGTGTTGGGGGTCAAGCACAGGGCCTAACACATGCTAGGCAAGCACTCTACCTCAGCCATTTTAAAACATTTTTAAAATTTTGGGACAGGATCTTGCTAAGTTGCCCAGGCAGTCCTCAAACCTGCAGTTCTCCTGACTCAGACTTCCAAGTAGATGGGATAACACGCATGCAGCACCATGCCCTGTTTCTATTTTTTAAAGTTACTGTTTTTATTGTTAAACAGAACAATGCACAGAATAAAAATGTACAGGTCAATGAATCACCATAAACCAAACTCTTGTATATCCGTCAGTCAAGGTCAAGTAAGTGGAACACTGCCAATACCCTGCTAGCTTCCATAGCCAATCCCAAATACCAACCCCCCTCTCACTCCTCAGAAGGGAATCTCAGGAAAACCATCCTGTATTTACTACCTTAAGTTTTATCCCTAGAGACTGCTGTTTTCATTCATTTGTAATTTTTTTTATAAATGGAATGATGTAATATGTATTTTTATGCTTACTTACTTTATTAAAGAATATATTTAGAGATTATATTCTAAGATTCATTTATATTGTTTTGTGTAGCTGTAGCTTGTTAGTTTTCATCACATGTAGTGTTCTATTATATGAATATGTCACAGCTTATTCTTTTCATTGGTGATGGACATTTGGCTTATTTTCACTCTTATTACAAATCACCCTGCTGCATGTCATTCTGATGTGTGTTATGGTATGTATCTAGTAGTAATGTTGCTAGTTATAGGAAAGTCATATGTCAAATTTAGTAGGTTATGCCAAACAGTTTTTCATAGTGATTGTACTGTTTTGAAGTACTACCAGCAGCATGTGTTTCTTTTGCTCTACAGACTTGTAAAAATTTTGTATTGCTAGTCCTTTTAGTTTTAACTATTCTGATAGGTGTGTAGTGGTATCTCATTGTAGTTTTAACTTCTTCTTAATCATAGTCACTTCTTCATCTATTTAATGGCCATTCGAATATTCTCTGCTATGAATTGCCTATTCAAATTTCTTATCAATTTTTCTTTCGGGATACCTGCTTTTCCAAAATTCTCTAAGAAAATAATATATTCTTCAAATATATATTCTTCAATACAAATTTCTGAAGATTAGCTATATGGGTATGTATGTAGAGGTATATGGGTACACACATACATGTGTGTATTGACATATCCATGCCCTTCAGCAGGGCAAGGATTCCTTTGCTAAGTATTAGGGAAGGAACTAGAGACTCACATCTCAAGCCTCCACCATTGAAGGGGAAAATACAGATTCCTCTCTTTTGGGATATCATGTTAGAAGAAGGAAAGAATGCACACTGGGAACATGAGAAAACTCTACAAAAGAGTAATGTATTAACCAGATATGAGGCATGTAAAACAGTTCTACAGATTTTAGCATATTCTTCCGGCTCTCAGGAAGAGTAAGCTGACTTACTCTGCATCTGTCACAGGTGACTTCTGTGGAAGGGGACAGATCAAGAAGCTAAGACCTATCCCCCTTCCTAAATATAGGGTAGAGTCTGCAGTATTCCTAAATATAAGGTAGGGGGTCAGAGGCAGAAGAGTTGGCAAGGGGTTGGATGACTTCTCCAGGTAATTTGGAAATTCCAGACTGATGTGGAAGGTGAACCGTCTTTCTGCTGAGCCAAGAGCTTTGGGAAATGCTGTTATCTCTGCCCTCAGCTTTTGCATCTCAACCCATCCTTGGCAACACTACTGCTTGCATAATGTGCTTTTGGCCAGATTTCCTTCATCCTTGCTGAGATGCTGACACCTTCCTTGAGTACTAAAGGATTTAAAAGCTGGTGGAGAAGCTCTCCCCCAGGCCCCAGATCTTTGCTGCTTTTCCTATCAGATGACACTATTTTCATGGGCAGAAATTTCCCAACTGTCCTTCCATCTCATGGCCAGTGTCTCTGCCCTGTATGTCTCTGCCCTGGGTTCTCCTAGGAGGAATATAGCAAAGTGGTTCTGAGCAGATCAACCCTGATTTTATTATTCAGCAGAGTAAACAGCGTCAGCACAACCCGCCAATCTCTGTGATCAGACTTATTTCTGCACAGCCCTGGGAGCCCCCCGGGACAGTATGAGCTTTGTGCTGTCAGCTTTGAAGGAGTAAGACTCACCAATAGGCAGTTTTTCTCTGGCTTCCTCATTTTCTTTCCATTTGGGAGTCTTTAGGGACTGAAGGGGAAGGGAGAGAAGTAAAGGTCATTAGCTTTGTTATTACTTAGTCCCTGGAAGGGGGAACCGAGTCTCATAATCTCTACTCACGAGGCTAAATGAAGCCACATTTACTAGGGGTAGAGGCCATAGGGTAGCACTCAGCACCTACAAACAGCTTGGAAAAAGGAGGTACTCCCCAAGGATATGTTCCAGGCAAGGAAATAGAGTCTTAGGAAACCACATTTGTTTGCTTAGTGGGAAATGAAGCCTTGGAATGGTGCCTTATAGGATAACATTTGTAAACATAATTAGGTTAATATTCTGTTTTTATTTTTAAATTTTGATACAGCATAGATGACTAAAGCATAAAAAAACCTCAGCCAAACCAATTTCTTGGCCATTTGGAGGCTGATATCCAGGAGAAAATTCTTAATTAAAGGTGTTTATAAATGTATCTTTCTTAGGATTGTTCTAGGATTACATGTGAAGAGAAACTTTTGGAGCCTGGAATTTGGAACAAGGGAAAGAAGACAGGAATCCAGGCTGGATTCAATGCAAGAGTGGAAAAAAAAAATGAAAAAAAAAATCAGAGACTAAGAGTCCAGGAGGATAGTTCCTATCGACCTCCAGACTATCTCTTATTCCTTTGCATCTTTGAACATTGGAACCAGAAGTCGCCGTAGAGATGACTGAAGATCTCATGTCCCCACCCAGCATTCTCTTCTCTTTACTTTCTGCTCTTCTAAATTCTATCTTAGTCTATTTTTTGTTGCTATCATAAAATATTTGAGACTGAGCAATTTATAAAAAATAAAAGTTTATTTCACTCATAGTCCTGGGAAGTCCAGGAGCGTGGCATTGGCATCTGTTTGGCATTTAGTGAGGGCCCTTCATAACCTGGAAAAAGACATCACATGGAGAGACAAAGCAGTTTAGAGCTCTCTTTTTCTTCTTATAAAGCCATTAATGCTCTCATGGGGATCCTACTTTCATGACCTCATCTAATTCTAATTATTCTCCAGTGATCCCATCTCCAAATATCATTAACTTATCAATTGGGGGATTAAGTTTCTAACCCTTGAACTTTGGGGGACACATTCAAGTCATAGCATATGGGAAGTATCAGTCCTCCCAGGACTGTGGGCTGCCTCTGGCACCTTTATACTTTTCTTTCTCTCTTTTCTCCCTATGCCTGGGATCATGCTTCTGGTAGCCAGACACTCTGCCCACTTTCTTAATAGAGGTGACACTTCTGGATAATATCTACTTCTTCCCTGAGCTTTACCCTGATAACTTTGTTCCTTCCTCTCTTCGTCTTTGGTTTGAGTTGCTGCCCAGTGCCCCCTCCATGATCTAAAGTTAGAATTCTCTTTCTGTCCAGTTATACGTGTGGTGTCCAGGCCCAGAATAATCCTTGCCTTCTGGCATCCACATCCTTTGTAATCCCCTTTACCACTGAATGGGCTTGACCTGAGTAGTCAATAGGAATTTCAGAATCTGAAAGAGTGTGACTTCCAAGACTAGACCACTGTGGTTTGTGCTAGGATCTTTCTCTCTCAGGAAAGCCAGCTCCCATGTCACTAGGACTCTCAGGCAACCCCATTAGAAGTTTTCCAAGGAAGGAGCTAAGGTCTTCTGCCAATGGCAAGAGCTAACATTTAGGCATATGAGGAGCCCTCTTGGAAATGGATCCTCCAGTCCTGATCAACCCTTCAGATGAGTGTAACTCAGACTGACTTCCTGACTGCAGCCTTGCAAAGTTCCAGCCAGAAACATTCAGCTAAGCTCCTCCCGGATTTCTTCTGGATTCTAGAAACTATGTTAAATAATAAGTGTTTATTATTTTAAGCCAACAAATTTTGGAGTAATTTGTTAAACACCAATAGATAACTGATACGATGTGCTTCTCAGTTTCTCTAAGAGGTAAGCTCCTTTTATTTTGTCTTTTCAGTAGCATATTTAACTGTAGTCCAGCTCATCCATAAAGCAGGTTTCTTCATTCTATCAAACCAATGAAATGTTTCTCTTATTTACTAAATGCTTAGCAAAGTTCCCAGTAAATAGTAGGTCTTATTATTTAATATCCACTGATATAATTAAGCATATCACTGAATTTCACATTTATGCCAAGTTAGGGGAATAGCATTTCTGATAAAGTAGAAAACCCCCTCATTTCTATATATCTTTATGTGATTTATAGGATGAGAGGGAGTCCAATGGTAAAGTTCACTTGTATGGCTACATTTGTATTAAAAATTACTGCTATTCTCCTAATATATATCACTGGATGATGGCGGGTGTTTTAGTCAATTTTTTTCACTGCTGTGAACAAAATACATGACAAAAACAATTTTAGAGAAATAAAAGTTAATTTGTGACTCATGGTTTCAGAGATCTCAATCCATACATGACCGACTTCATTCCTGGGGTTCTAAGATGAGGCAGAACATCGTGGCTGAAGGGTGTGGCAGAGAAAGTAGCTTAGAATATGGCACCAGGAAGCAGAGACAGAGCTCCCCTTACCAGAGAGAAAATATAAACCCCAAGGGCATGACCCCAGTGACCCATCTCCTCCAGTCACACCCTACCTGCCGACAAGACAATTACATCCAGTTAATCCCTATCAACAGATTAATGCACTGATTAGGTAAACTCCATCATAATCCAATCATTTCACCTCTAAATTTTCTTCCATTGTCTCACACATGAGCTTATTGGGGACACCAAATATCTAAACTATAAGAGCAGGGCATGTTTGGAAGTACATTTAACATCAGGGGATGGCCAATTATGGGTGTAAAGGTAGCACAAATGCTCTTATAATGCAGTGACCAGTCCATGCATGGCTGGGTCTGAATCTAGATCCAAAGTTATCTCTGCTGGCTAGACACAACATGAATGAGTCAGTGTTGCTGGTATCCAGGCCACTAACTCACTCTTTCTCTATCTCATTATGATTTGTTTAGTTGTATTCTGTAGTTTCCATCTTAAAGGAGAAAAGGGAATAAAAGAAGAATTTTCCCCATGTCAAATGTTTTACTGACATAATTGCATTTAAACTTTAAAGCAACCTTGTGATATCAGAGTAATTATTATCCCTCTTTCACAGATAAAAACCAGAGCTTCAAGTTATTAAGATATTTTGCCCATGTTCAAAAAAACTAGTAAATAAAGGGAACACAATTTAAAGTTGGATCTGTCTGATTCTAATCTTTCAACTACCATCTTTCATAGACTTTGAGATCTGGAAGGCAATTTTTGCATCATCTAGGCTAACTCTACTAGTATGTATGATGAAACAGAGATGGAAGTTGAAGTTACTGATCAAAATAACTCAGAGGCTAATGGTGTGACCCAGATTGATTTTGGGTTTTCGGTTTGCTTTTCTTTTCACTTCATCATTGAGACAATAGACTGACTTTGCTTATACCCTCAGAATTTTAGGAAAAATAATTCAAATATTTTCATGAATGTTGGTGATTGTTTGGCAGAATTTTAATCCAAATCATTGAAGAAATATGCATATTGCACTGTGAAAAATGAGGTCAAGTCAGTGTACCAACTTCCCTGCTGCACTCTTCTCACTGCCCTTTGTGCTAACAGGTACTTTTGGTCAGGATGAGAATGAGGCTCATACCTGGAGCTGCAAACATAGCTTTGTCATTGTGCAGGAGCTGAAAACCAGTTGACATATCTGGTGACATCACCCAGTAACAAGAGACACTTGCAGCAAATCATAGCAAATCCTGTGTGCTCCTTTGATAATAGCACCCGTTTAATTATAATCCAGAAGTGTAAATTCTAGTTTGCTTACATCTCTAGTATGTTTCCTTTCAAATGTGACTTTCCAGCTCTTTCTCTCTTTTTTTCTTTCTTCGTGCTATAAAATATTTGCATATTTGAATGTCAAATTTTCAAGTGCTGCAAGCAACAGGCTTTGGTATGTTCTTGAGTTATTTTGTGTAGCAGCATCTGTCTTGTTTCAGCAGCTACCAGAGCTGAGAAGTGACCCAGGAGCAGCCTGGCAGAAAGAAAGAATGTGGGATCCAAGAGAAGTTCCTTATAATACAGAGCCTAGGAAGGCTTTGGGGGGGAGGGGCTTTCAGTCCCAGGCAGCCATAGGACAGATGTTTTTCCCAAGTTGATTTTTTTTTCTAAAGGCAGATTACCAAAGGAAACAAATACTGAATGATGACTGCAGAATGTATCTTTGGAACTTGCTAGACTAATTACTGAGGCTCCAAAATCACTTTAAAAGCAACACATTTTGTTTTGCAATATACATTCTTGTTGCCAATTTTTTTTTTTTATAATTTCAATCAGAATCCACCTCAAACTGGATAGCTGATTGTGGTAGAAGTAGAATTTGGAGAAAATACTTTTTATGAAGACAGCATACTTCAAAACATTTTCTGACCTTTCTATGTATAGAATGATGCCAGGAACATTCTACAAAATACTCTCAGAGCTTTAAACAACTTCCTTCTCAAATGATACCTTCTGTTTAAACAATTATAATAATAGTTGCTTATTGTGTGCCAGGTAATACCTTAGTATTCTATCTATCCCTATGTGGTGAGTATTCTAATTACCTAAATGAAAAAGGTGATGTTCAGGGAAGAAGCTCTACTAAGGACTAGTGACTAGACATGTTGGATGCTGGATGTAGAGGGTGATTTTTTTAAAATCTTTATTGTCTGTATTGTATTACTATTATCTGTAAGGAGACAATGACAGCAATATATTCTAATTCAATATCCTGATGTTTGAGTGCTCAGGCTCTGACCCGTGTAAGTAGTACATTTTCTGGGGAGTTTCCTGACAATTTCCCTAAGAATGCGATTTTCCAGTTAATATTTGATCAACAGAATAGGATTCAAGCTTAAAAACAGAAGTGTGACTGCTTTGAAAGAATACCTGCTGGGAATATTTATTAATTTAACAAAAATGTATGAGGCACCTGCTGTGTGCCAGGGACATGATTATCACCAGGCATATCATGGTAAGCAAATAGAGCAAGCTCCTGTCCTTTGTACTGTGGTGGCAGCAACTATTGTGGAAATTCACAATGTGAATGTTGAGCACACTAAGCATATATAGATCCTCCTGTGAGGGCACCTTGTAGGTATCCTCAGATATATTTTTTACCCCTAATCAATGATGCCCTCAAAATCTTCACAGGTAACTTAATTTAGGCATACTTATCATTCATTCATTCTTTCAACTAGTCGTGTACTTAATATTTATTTACTTAATATTTATTTATAGGACAGATGTTTTTCCCCAGTTGATTTTTTCTAAAGTACTAGTATTTATTTAGTAAAATAAATAGTACTTATTTAGTACTACTATTAATAATAGTACTACCTATTATGTTCCAGGGAGGGTAATAAATCAAGTGTAGTTCCTGCTCTCATTGGTTCTAGAGGGAGTGGCAGATTTTGACAAATAAATACATACAAATATACAATCATTATTGTAGTGAGTGATAAGCAAGACAGAATAAGGACAATAAAGAAGACCAAGTTAGAAAAGGCAGAAATATTTATAGTTGGATCCTAAGAGGTAATGCTGAGATTACCTAGGAGGTGCCAGGTGCATAGCAGGGTGAAGAGCTCTGCAGAAAGAGTAACAGGATGTGTGAAAGAGCTGAGAACGGAAAGAGCAGAAACACATGAAGAGGCCCTAAAAGGCCAGGGAAGGCCTGTGTGCAATGGGCTTAGGGCAGGGCCTGGTGGGCCACCCAGACATTGGATTTCAGCTTCAGTGCAGTGAGAAATCAGCCAAGACTTCGGCATGATTTGTATTTTTACAACAACCACTTGGACTCTGAATCTTCATCTTTGTCTGTCTGGCTTCACCTTTACCTGACTCCTAATCTCCCACTTACCTTTCTAAACCTGTTTCCTCATCCATAAATAGGGATGCATGCTATCTGTCTCAAAGCCTAAAGGAAAAAAGGGTTTTGTTGTTGTTGTTGTTGTTATTTAAAAATCAGACAACATGACACATGTAAAGTCCCTACAAGAATCTCCTCACATTATTTGCACACAGAAATAACATTAGCCAAGATTTATCAGGTACTTTCTGAGAGCCAGCACTCTGTAAGAGGTTGACTTGTTCCCACTGTGACAATTCCATGACCACACGTGGGCACTCTCTCTTAGGATTCCCACTTCACAAATATAGAAAGCTGAGGCATGAGGGTGAGTGGCCACTACCACCCTGCTGTAAGAGGAAGAACTATGGGACTCTTATTCTTAACAGAAATTGAGGGCAAGCCAAAGATGTCTTTGGCTTTGCCCTTTGGCTTGCCCTCAATTTCTGTTAAGAATAAGAATTGTTCTGACACAATGATTCAAAGGAGGTCACAGCAATTGATGGGAGAATCCCAATCCCTTGATGCTTGCCTTTCCCCTGTGTTTTGAAGGAAGGATGGTATTTCTGTTTTCGATGTTAGGATATATGTAAGGGCATATTCAGAAGATCCAATGTTGCCGAAACCTTCTTTAACTTGGAAAAACTAAAGAAAATGCAGCTTTAAAAGAGCTGACACCTCTTTTATATTTGGGTATTTGTTGGAACGAGCACCAGTGTTTAGAGACCTGCTGAGCTCTTGCTGACAGCTCTGCAGGTACAGTCTGTCCTGAAAGGTATTTCCTCTGGTTTCAGGCTGGGCTTAGGCATCTAAAGTAGGGCCCTGGAGGTGGGGACATCTGGGCCATGTCTCAGGTCATTGGCACCAATGGTTTGGAGCTTATCTGAATGCATGTGACACTTTTCTCATCTGCTTGGACCATCCAGCCCTGGTGGGCCTTATTTGACAATGCCATTTATGAGTGAAGCAAAATAGGCCAGGGGAAAGAGCAAACAGAGAGCTTGGGCCTCAGCACAGTTCTGCTGTGACCTTGAACGAACTGAGCTCTCAGGAGCTCACAGGGTTGACCAGGATCAAAAGAGAAGATGTATGGATGATAACACTTAGAAAAGCTGAAGAGGCTCTAAAAGAAAATAGCATGATTCCTCAGACACCATTTCTAACACAAGGTCCTGTGCCCTGCCCCTGGCCCTAAACTGTCTTATGAAAGGGGTGGGGAGACCACTAGTGAGGAAAAATCTGTCGCTGGGGGACAAAAGACATTGGGCCCAGAAAGGGGGTGTCTGACTTGCTTCTGTATCTAAATTAGATGTGTTTCTGTCAAAGCTGTCAGCAGGATGTCACTGCCTTCGCAAGTACAGTGAGGGAGATAGGGACTCGCCAGAGCCCCGAAGGGAAGAGTTTGGGAGGCTGAGCCTAGATTTGTCAAAAAAGTGGGTGGTATTTCATTAATAAAAATGGCTTAGGGGCTTTTTCTGGTTTTTCCTCTTCCTCTGAATTCTGCCTTCATCCTCTTCTCAGCTCAGCTTCTGGAAAGACTATCCTGTCCCATGCATGCCTTTTTGTGTCCCCATCTCTTTCTGTCCTAGGCTGCTGGTGGAACTGTCAAAGGAGGGATGGAGGGAGCTACAGGGCTAGAACGTTTCATGGAGGGTGGAGGCATTTGAGAGAAAAAGCTGGTTTAGAATATCAAGTTCACCTGTCCTGTTGCTGAGAAAATTCTGGGAAGAATACAGAACCAACTCATCCTGGTGCGCTCAGCATTGTCCTGGTTCCAGAGCTAGAGGTCCTGGGTTCAGGGAACCATCGGTTCCTGGAAACCAAGATGGTTGGTCACCTTAGATTCTGATGATGCCTACAACTGTTCACCCACAACAGATTGACTTGGTCATGTAGCCTTTTCTGGTAGCCACAGTAACCCTTTATGATTTTTCTACCCTTTGGAGCCACAGGAGGCATGAAGTACAAGTGTGTATTATGGGACTTTGTTTCTTGTGTCACTCGTGCCCCTTCTGCAATCTTCTCTTAGCATTACTTCTCACCAAGCAAGCAAACACATTCATAGGACTGAAAAAAACAAAAACAAAAAACAAGAAATCCAGAAAACCTCTATCCTGGAAGACTACTGCCAAGTATCCACTGGATTCCTGGGAGTGGTCCAGGGTTCAGACAGCAGCTGTCTACTCTGGGATTTGGGCAAGAAGTGCAAGGAGGGAGAAGAATGCTCACATCCCTTCTTTATCCTGTCTGTTTGCTACCCTGAGGAACTTGTCTATATAGCAGTAGGTGCTATCTCCTGGGCCCTTCCTTGCTACCCACAAGGCCTCTCATTTGCACCAGATCATGTGTTAATGATAAAAACCCCAACTGAGGATGCAAGGTTGGAGCTGAAGAATGGGCTTGCATCACTGTCCCATCCAAGGAATCTGGACTGTGCCTCATTTCCTCACCAGGAAAGAGCTCAGTGAGGCAGGAATAAGTGTGTGGTTAGCAGATGTCAACTTCTATCAAAACTGAAGGCAGAGAGAGTGAGGAAGGGCTGGGCCCATGCTCAGATGCTCATCGTCCTCATGTCACCCACACCAGTCTCAAAATGTGTTATCATCCCACTTTACCTATGGAAACTGAGGTTCCAAGGGATAATGTGGTTTGCTCAAGGCACATAGTGAGTTAGTGGCAAAGCTGAAATTGAAAGCAGATCCTCAATGTTACTGTGTGCCTCTGGGGCTTCCTTTTACCCAGGGATTGTGAAGCCCTTCAATATTTTGGCAACATCTCCACTGGTACAGTTTTGAGGTGGACTATGACCAGCCCGTGTTGTTCCCTGCCTCCTGGTGTCTATGCCTCTGCTTTTCTTGCTGAGGGTTCAGTGTTGTGCAAGAGGGGCTGTGACTTTGCCTTTCGTGGTTCCAGTGTACCATGGCCCCCCACTGCTGCATGCTCTACAGTCCCTTCCTCTGCACGAGCAACACATCGGATCCTGCACTTTGAAACTGAGGTTTCCCTCCGGTGTTTAGAGAACCCTGTCAGAGGCAAATGATCTGGAAAATCAGTAATCACACCTTCTCAAATCTCCAAGGGCCGTCTTACCTCACTAACTGTTTAAGACTTGCATTAGGGGACTGGGGATATAGCTTACTGGTGGAGTGCTTTCCCTAGCCCTGGTGTGTGTGTGTGTGTGTGTGTGTGTGTGTGTGTGTGTGTGTGTGTGTAGATTTGCATCAGGTATCCTTGTAATGCCAGATTCGTGGGACCCCAATAGACCTCCAGGAGCTGAATCTGATGCAATCACAGAAGAGTCTTTATTGCAAGCTGGAGCCTGGACTCACAACCGTTCCCGGATGCAGCGGTCCCAGGGAGTGAGTCCCAGTCCTTTGTTCAGTGGGATTTTATAGGTTTTGGGGGGATACTGTATGTGTCACAACATCACACAGCAAATCATTCCATACCGCGGGAAAAATCAAACAACAACTCTTAACATTGATTAGCACGTTCACTGGCGGGGATTCCTTTGAACTGATTGGTATTGGTTTAGGCCACAAGGGGTGTACGTGCTAAACTACATGGTTTCCCAACATGTTATCAACCCACATAAACTCCTGGGGGGTCATCTGGCATCCCAGGTATTTTCCCTGTCTCATGCTGATTGGAGGTTGCTAGGGGGTTGCTATGGGTCCCTAGCAACTCAGGGACACCTGGCACCGCAGATCTCTCCTGTTATTTACAGACAAACAACTCAGAGGGTGAGTATGTGCCTAGAAGTGCTCTGTGGGTTTTTCCCAGGACAAGGGTTACGCCCCCTTCATTAGGACAGGCCTTGAGGTAGAAGCTGGTTTCTCAAAAATGGAGTCACATCAGTTTTTCATCCTCAGAGACAGGCCAGAAGGAGGGTGTGGATGAAGGTCAGCCCCAGACTCCAAGCTGTGGTCCCAGAATGGAGACCTAAGCTTTGGCTTTCTATCAGTGTAGATATCCTGACTTTTAGAGGTAGTCACCTCCCATCTGCCCTCCTTGACTCACAAAGTTTGGCAAACTTTCATTATTTATTCTTTGACAATCTAACTATGTGCTAGGCATTTTTTATTTGGAAGTAGTACTTATGAAGCCATTGTCTTCTTTTTTCTTTATTAAATATTTCTCCTAAGAAGCCACTTTCCTTTGGAAAATAGCCTCTTGGGGTCCTGTCCTGAAATTACAAATGTGTCTAGCATCCTGTACACAAGAATGTAGACAGAGACTTCCTTGAGCTCTCTCTTCTTTTACCTAAATGGAAAGAAAAGTAAATATGTCCTCCTTAACTTTCCCAACACAGTCTTTTGCTTCTATTGAGTTAATGAGGAAGGCAAATGGGGAGAAGGTGCTGTAGGGCAGAAGGGGCGGTTATAACCCCTAAAGAAAGCCCCAGGAAGAGCTAGGGAGTGGGATGAACCAGGCATCCAAGGGAAGATGACTCCAGACAACTCTCCCTCCCTCTGTCTTATGGACCCCAGACATCTGGAGCTGGGACTGGGGAGGCTGTTTCCTGCTTTTGTTCCTGGAGACAGACCTCCTGACACTCAGCATTTGTTCCACCCAGGAAGGTTCTGCAATCTTCAGCAGACCCAGGCTCTGCATGGAGGCACTTGAGTCAACATTTGAAAGATCACAGCTACAGCCTGAGGCAGGAGAAGAGGAAGGAAGAAGAGGAAGAGGGTGGCCTGGAACAGCCATTTTGAACCTCCTGAACTTCCTCACCCCTCCTATCCTATTCACAAGCTTATTATTCAGCAACTTTTTTTTGTGTGTGTGTGTGCTTTTAATATGTTCTATATTAAAACATATTAGTGGGGATAGTGAAAAAATAAGAAGGTCCTACCTTCATGGAGCTTATTTGCTAGTGGGAAAGAGAGAAGACAAATATGTAAATAAACTGCCAGGTAGTGATAAGAGAAAGAGGAGGGAAAGATGAGGGGGTCTGGAGAATGTGTGTGTGTGTGTGTGTGTGTACACACACTGCTGTGTGTGCATGTGTGTGTGTGTGTGATTACATTGTATTTAGAGTGTTTTCCATTGAAGGCTTCCTTGAGAAGTTTAATTTTTATATTTTATCAGAGACTTGAATGAGGTGAGAGAGCAAACCATGTGGAACCTGAGGGAATGGAATTCCAAGTGAATGAAGGATAGAACTGGAGAATAGCCAGGGGTAGAGGCCCTGAGATGGGAACTGTTCTTGACATGTTGAAGGGAGGACAAAGAGATTGGGTTAATTTGGAAGTACTGAGGAAGTGGGATGAGAAATCCAGGCCCCAAACCAGACCACTGAGAGCTCTATAGACTAATGTACTCACTGTACTCAATCGCTGGTGGCAATTTGTGGAGGGTTAGAGAGTGGGGACATGGCATCATCTGATATACATTTAAAGGGATTGCTTTGTAGCTAAACTATGGAACCAACCTAGATGTCCTTCAACAGGTGAATGGGTAAAGAAAATGTGTGTGTGTGTGTGTGTGTGTGTGTGTACACACACACATTTTCTTTACCCATTTACACACATACACACACACACGGTGGATATTACTCAGCCTTAAAGAAGAATGAAATTATGGCATCTTCAGGTAAATGGATAGAGCCGGAGAATAACATGCTAAATGAAATAAGCCATATTCAAAAAACCAAAGCCTTTATATTGTCTAAGTGTTTTACTCCCATCATCTTGTTTGACCCCAAATCCTTCCTGTACTGGAGTACCTAATAATTTCTATTTTACAAAGTAGGTAACTAGGCTGAATGTTTTATATGGAGACACTGATCCACAATGTGGGGTGTGGTGTGGTGAGGTGATAGGGAAGAATGGAGGACCTTTGGATTGGGCAGAGGGGAGTGAGGGGGAAGGAAGGGAGTATGGAGGTGGGAAGGATGGTGGAATGAGTTGGACATTATTACCCTATATACATGTATGACTACACTAGTGGTGTGACTCTGCACCATGGACAGCCAGAGGAATGAGAAGTTGTGCTCCATTTGTGTACAAGGTGTTAAAATACGTTCTACTATTATAGATAACTAATTAGAACAAATTTTTTAAAAAAGGGATTGTTGTAGCTGAAATGTGCTCTATTTCTACCAGGGCCATTATTACATAGTGAGTGCTATGGTTTGGCTAAGTGCCCCCAAGCAGGTGTTAAAGACTTGGTCTCCAGCCCATGGTTCTACTGGAAGTGGTAGAATCTTTAAGAGATGGGGTCCTGGTTTGAGGTCTTATGTCACTGGGGTCCTGCCCTTGAAGGGGATTTGTGTGACTCTGGTTGCTTCCTCTTTGAATTCTGTTCATGAATTGAATGACTTTACTCTTTCATGTGCTTCTACCATATTCTCTTACCAAGGTCTAAAGCCATAGGGCCAATCCACCATGGAATAAGACCAAAATAAACCTTTTCTCTTTATAATTTTGTTTTTTGGGGGTGGGGATACTGGGGCTTGAACTCAGGTGCATTGATTATCTCAAGTGTTTGTTATAGTAATGTAAGCTTTCACTAACACAGTGAGCACTGTTAGGAGACAATGCTTGTAAATATACTTCTTAAAATTTAGAATGCTTTACAGGGTAAGTTACCACGTCCCCTATCAAGAGACAGTTGTTGTGGCATGATTATGACATGTGAAGGTAGTAGAATGGCTCTGTGACCCTGGGAAAGTTGCTTAACATTTCTGAACCCTAGTTACCTACTTTGTAAAATAAAGATTATCAAGTACTCAAGTACAGGTTGGCTGTGGGGTCAAACAAGATGATGGGAGTAAAACACTTAGACAGTATAAAGCACTTCAGTCATGTTGGGCCTATAACCTTTAGTAACCAAGAGGGCAGTGCTTGTTTTGTGCTGTATCCCCGTTCTCGCTCCCCACTACTTTCACCTCTGTGAGTGAACCCTTTACTACAATATCTTCATTTTGACCAGTGGGGTGAATTATTTTTTTTTCTGCCAAGATCCTGACTGATAGACTCTCAGTAATGCTAAACCATTCCCAGGATTTGGACATCAACTGGGGAATCTCCAATCTAAATTCCTAGTCATTTTCTCTTTTTAAAGATCCAGATTGGTATTGGGGTTTCCCCTCCATGATTCCCATGTATCTGTACATCCTGTGAGATGAGACATGAATTCTTTCCTGCAAGACCATCTTTTCTAGGACATTTGTGTAGGATTTCCCTCCAGAATAAAGGACAAATATGTGATGGTCTAATATATAAACATAGTGTCTCCCCTGGGGCAAAGGCTAGGCAAGCTTACAGCCCATTATCAAGAGTTTGAGTCTCCTAAACTGGCTACTTACTGCCATTGACAGAATCCTTCATCTCTCTCTGACCCAGGAATCGGGAATTGGGATAAAAATCTCAGATTCATCATGGTTCTTTAAAATATGGAGCTTTCCACTGTTTATGGGCATGTGCTTTTAAATGCTTTGCTGCCACCTTAAATTCTACAAGTTAAAAAATAAAACCATCTCTTTCATTCCCACTGCTCCCCATACTACACATTTCTGTCTATTCCAATGGCACTTTGTTACATTTTAGGAAGTTATATTCCTCCTCTTTCCTTACTGTATCCAATTCTTCATCAAGTTCAAAGGGACTTTCTTTAAAATGTCACTCACATCTCCATTTTCCAATTCCACATCTATCAAGCCCATCCAGGGCTCAATCTGAACCATTACTGCACTCTCCTGCTCGCCGCCCCCCACTCCATTCTGTTGTTTATTACCTCCAGGTAATGCTCATTGTATTCTTCATGACTCTTTTGTTCTTTTTTTAAGTTTAGTTTTTAATCGACAAATAAAAATAGTGTATACTTATTTTTAACATGATGTTTTGAAATATGTATACATTGTAGGATGATTAAATAAAGTTAATTAACATATGTATTACCTCACATGCTTATCCTTTTTCGTGGTGGGAATACTTAAAATCTTCTCTCCCAGTGATTTTCAAGAACACAATCTATTGTTATTAACCACAGTCACCATGCTGTACAATAGATCTCTCAAACTTATTCTTTTAAGTGAAGTTTTGTACCTTTTGTCCAACATCTCCCCAACTACCCCCACCCTTCCAACTCCTCGAAACCACCATTCTGTTGCTCTATTATGAGTTCAACTTTCTTAGTTTTCATATATGAGTGAGATTATGCAGTATTTCTTTCTATGTCCTCCAGGTTCATCCATATTTTCCCAAATGACAGAATTTCCTTATTTTTAAAAACTATATAGTATTCCATTTTGTATATGTAGGTGTGTGTGTGTGTGTGTATGTATCACATTTTCTCTGTTTCTTTATCCACTGATAGACTGATTGATTCTACATCTGGCTATTACAAAGAATGCTGCAATGAACATGGGAATGCAGATGTCTTTTTGATGTATGGATGTTATTTATTTGGAATATATATCTAGAAGTGTGTTATGATTTAGATGTTATGTCCCCCAAAAGCTCACTTGTGAGACACTGCAAGAAGTTTTGAAGGAGAAATGATTGGATTATAGCCTCAGCCTAATCAGTGAGTTAATTCCTGATGAGATTAACTGAAGTGGTAGAATGTGACTAAAGGAGGTGGAAATTGGAGGTGTGGCTT
Organism: Ictidomys tridecemlineatus; assembly: GCF_052094955.1. Lineage (NCBI taxonomy): Eukaryota > Metazoa > Chordata > Mammalia > Rodentia > Sciuridae > Ictidomys > Ictidomys tridecemlineatus. The sequence continues at coordinate 117,154,485 of NC_135480.1, read as the reverse complement.
TGGTGTATATATTTTGTATCTGGAGAGTGGACTCTTTCTCTCTCTGCTTCCTGATCCTGGTGATGTGAGCTGCTTCTCTCTGCCACCTCTCCCGCCATCATGTTCAGCCTCACCTTGACTTCTGAAGAACAGAGATGGCCTTCTATGTCCAAAGCCCTCTAAACCATGAGCCCTCAAATAAACCTTTCCTCCCCTAAAATTGTGCTAGTCAGGTCTTTAAGTCACAGCAGCAAAAAAGTTGATTAAAACAAAGTGATATTGTTAGATCCTGTGGTAGTTCTGTTTGTAAATTTTTGTGGAAGTTCCATGCTTTTCTCCATAATGGCTATACTAATTTATGTTCTTCCCAGCAATGGGTAGGTGTTCCCTTTTCTCTACATTCTCACTAACACTTATTATTCTTTCTTTTTGAATGAGTCTTTCTAACAGGGATGAGATGATATTTCATTGTAATTTCAGTTTGCATTTTCCGTATGATTAGTGATATTGAGCATTTATTTAGGTACCTGTTGATCTTTGCCTGTTAACCTACGATGCAAAGAAAAAACCACCGACTCCAATTTTAAATCAAATTAAAGCAAGCTTGTAATTCCAGCCAGCTGGGACTGTCTCTCCCATAATCCTTGGGTTAGAGAACAGTACCCCAGTTCTCTAGGAGCATGGTTTATAGCACCAAAAGTTGCAAAAAGGGGGTGTCTTGAGAATTTACAGATAACAGGATTTTGACAAGCATAAGTAATACAAAGGCAGATAGTAAGTTAATGATCTAAAAGGTTCAACATTTCAAGTTAGGGAGTAAATTTAGATCCCAACACCAGAATTTATGAGGCACCACTAAGGTTTCACAGAGGGTTGTTACCTGGTCAAGGGAAAACCAGAATTTATGAGGTGCCACTAATGTTTCAGAGAGGGTTGTTATCTGGTCAGGGAAAGCCAGGCATAGGTGAGTTCAAGACATGGGCAGGCATTCCAAGCAAGTTTAGAAATCTCATTAATTTATAGTAAAACAGAAATTAACTTTTCATGACTTTGTGATGAGATGGGTCCCAATCTTAAGGTGGAATTAGGCTGGGTTCATCAGCATCCTTATAGCACTTGACAGTTTCAAAATATATTCATCTATATTCTCTCAAAATGTGAATGAATGCAACCCTCACTACAGGATGATGTGATAGTAAATTTTATGTATTAACTTGTCTGAGCCACAGGTTCACTAGATAATTTGCTCAAACATTATTTTGGATGTTTCTGTAAGGGATTTTTTAGGGATTTAAATTGGACTTTGAGTAAAGAAGATTGTCCTTCCTAATATGAGTGGGCTCTCTCCAATTAGTTGATAATCTGAGTAGAGCAAAGACTATCTCCCTACAGCAAGAAGGGATTCTGTCAACAGAGGGCCTTTGGACTTGAATCATACATTGGATCTTACCAGATCTCCAGGTCCATCCTATGGATTTTGATATTGTTGGTCTCTAATTGTAAGCCAATCCCTTCAATCTCAGTGTCTCTATCTCTGCTCCACGGCGCCGCCCCTCCCCCATTGCTCTGTTGCTCTGGAGAACCCTAACTAAGGTAGGTATTATGCGCAATTTTAAAGACAAAGATACTGATATTCAAACATGATAAGACATATATTTATAGTGAGGATGTTTGTCAACTTTCCATTACTATAACAAACACCTGGGATAATAAGCTTATAAAAGGAAAAAGTTTAGTTCATATCAGTTTTTGAGACTTCAGTGCAAGATTGGTTGGCTTATCATTTTTGAATCTGTAGCAAGATACCTGATATGGGCACATCATGGTGGGCAGTTCTTGCCAAAGGAAAACCACTTACCTTATGGTGAGGGCCATAAAGCGAATCAGAAGTAGAAGAGGCTGGAGTCCCACTATCACATTTGAGAGCACACTCAATGACCTGAAGACTTCCCACTAGACCCTGCCTCTAAAAGGTTTCATCACCTTCAAATAACACCAACCTAGGGAGCAAGACGTTAGCACTTGGGCCTTTGGGAGGATATTAAAGATGCAAAATAGTTAAGAAAACACAAATTTAGCTCTTTCAGACTTTAAATCTCCAGGCTTTCTTTAAATGTCTACTACTTTTATCACTTCTCAGCTCTGTATTTTGAATGATTTTTCACTTCTTAAGGCATCATCTCTAAATTCCTTCAGTACAACTTCCTTTTTTCCTTTCTAGTAAGTAGATTTCCTAAGACTCCCTGACATCCATGAAGGAGAAGGAAGGAACTCCCAGGGGTGAGAGTCTGTAATTTAAACTGCAGAGAAACAGATAGCTATATAGGTTAAAGGTAGAATTAAAGGTCAAAGACATAAATCTGCTTTGCAAATATGATGAAATAAGGCACCTACCAGACTAAAAGAGGGGTATAAGTCGCAATGCAAGTGTTTCTGCAATCTAGAGAGAATAAGAGATAGACCATTGACATGAGGCAGACAACTACTGGATATTGTTATTATTCATGAGTCCATTTAGCCATTAACTAGGGCTGTGCTGTCTGATACAGTTACCATGAGCCATAGCTGGCTCCTTAACTTTAAATTAATCACAATAAAATAGGATTTAAGACTCAGATCCTCTGATGCATTAGCCATATTTTAAATACTCAAAATTCACATGTGGCTAGCTAGTGGCTACTGCATTAAACATCTCCATCCTTGCAGAAAGTTATGTTGAAAAGCGCAGAGATAGAGAGACTAGTTCCAAATATAAATTTCACTGAGCCCTTAACAACAGTTGGTTAGTAACAGACAGAAGAGTAAGACAGAGAGAAGGCTGAGGTGAGAAGAAGCTCAGAACATATACCTTTCAAGAAGAACAATGGAAGAACCTTCAAGGTGAAAATTGATTATCTGAATTGCCTAGGGGTCTGAGGGAGTAGTGTCCCTAGACTGGGAGGTGTAGACTAGGGCATGGCTCAAGCAGCCTGGCCTCAGGCAGAAATACCATTCTGCCTATACACGCAACAGCCCCACTCCTGAAGTTGCTTTAGTTTGAGGTCTAGGTGAGGCCCCTGTTGCTAGCTTCTAGGTGGTTTCAACCAATATATTAGGTATGCTTGATTAAAAATATGTAGATCAAATGAAACACATGATATTAAAAAGTTTGTGTGTTGGTCAGCTTTTTATCATTGTGACTAAAATACCGACAAGAACAACTTAGAGGGGGAAAAGTTTATTTTGGCTCATGATTTCAGAGGTTCAGTCCATCGTCAGTCGATTCCATTGCTCTGGGTCTATGGTGAGGCAGAACAGCATGCAGCAGATCATGGCAGAGGAGCACTGTTTTCTCATGGTGGGCAAGAGCAGAGAGTGAGGGGAAGGTGCTGCAGGGAAGGTGAACTCTTCCAGGTTATTCCCTACCTGCCTATGATTGCCTCCCAGTCAGTTCATTCAAACTAGAATAGACGATGGGTTATAGCTCTCAAAATCTCACCATTTCACTTCTTGCATTAACACTTTTGTAGGGACATTTCATATCCAGACCATAAAAGTTTGACTATAATCTACAGTATGATTTATATTATTTGAGTAAATTGCTCTTGTGCATGCAAATTATAACACAACAAACTTACTTAATTTTTTAAAATATGTTTTTAGCTGTCAATGAATCTTTATTTTTTTAAAAAATTATTTATATGTGGTGCTAAGAATTGAACCCAGTGCCACAAACATGCTAGTTAAGCACTCTACCACTGAGCTACAACCCCAACTCAAACTTACTTAATTTGAGGGAAAAAATAAGACATTTATAGATTTGACATAATTTTTATTGAACAGAAACACAAATCCTGAAGAAACCTGGAATTGTTCCAGTAAATGGGGCCACTACCACCTGTGGAAAGAAATGTATTTTAAATTAGGGCCTTTGCATTGGCAGCTTCAACCAATTGCAAATTGAAAACAAAAAATATTGCATCTGTTCTGAACATGTGTACACTCTTCTCTTGTAATTAATCTCCAAACAGTACAGCGCAGCAACTATTTACATAGCATTTACATTGTATTAGATATCATAAGGCATCTAGAGATGATTCAAAATAAAAGGGAAGACATGATAGGTTATATGCAAATACCATGCCATTTTAAAGGACTTGAGCATCCATAGAGTTTGGTATCTACAGGGGTCCTGGAGCCAATCTCCCATGAATACTGAGGTACGACTGTATTAATAATAGAGAGTGCAGTTCTCTGCATTTTCTAATTTCTCATTTTGTTTTTCTCCTTTTGTACTTCAAGAATTTCCTTTAAGTTTCCAATTTTGACCTTTTATCTTGTAGTTAATGTTCATTGACTTGAAGAGATGTTTACAATGTAATGTGAATGATTTCAATGAGTGAAAATATCATGTATGATATAATCCCATTTTGTAAGATAAAAAATAGGCAAATAAAATCTGAAAAAAAACCAACCCAAAAATCCTTTGAGTAATTTCAACCTTATTTCAGCTGATGAAAGACCAAAAAATGTAATTGTTCACACTTTTCAGACAGTTTAGTGATCAGAGTAGCATCCATGGGGGAAGGAGAGAGGGTGACAGTGGCACATTCTTCCTACTCAGAGTGATCCAGGACAAGGCTGAGACTGACTGTGGGGGCAGCCAGCTGGGACTGACATTTGGTAATCCCCTTCTTACCTGGGGTGTTCCCTTTCAGAGAAAATATCACCAAACTGTGACCTGAGGTGAAATTCTGAAAATCTTTCCCTTTAATTCTTCCTTCCTCTTCCTTCTTTCTTTGGCCTGCTCTGGCTCCTGTCTCCTCAGGTATTTAACCTACTGTGTGAGAAAATGCTGGTGTGGTCATAGTGAGACTTAACCCATCTCAGGCTGCGTATTCATAATAAAATTCACATTTTTTAACAAAAAACATTCAGAAACTGCTGGAATTTAAGGGAGGGAGAGACCTCAAGTCAGAGCAAATGATTTTTATGTTAGTAAGCTATAGTAATGCTATAACAAATACCTAAGATACCAACTTATAACGAGAAAAGGGTTGTTTTGGCTCATGGTTTTGGAGTTTGTGGTCTATGATTGATTGGCTCCATTGCATTTGGGCTTGTGGAAAGGCACCACATCATGGTGAGAGTATGTGGCAAAACCACTCACCTCATAACTGAGATGGTAAAGATAGGAAGAGGAAGAGAGTGGGGTCCAATGTCCCCTTTCAGGACATGCCCTCAGGGACCAGTGACCTCCCACTTAGTTCACTTCTTAAAGGTTCCATTACCACCCAAAAGCACCACAGGCTGGGGACCAAGCCTTTACCATAGAGGCCTTTGTGGAACACTAATCCATCTATAGAAAGCTGGTTAGGATATGTCACTGACGTTTCTTAGTGTATTTATTTATTTTTTGCTCCCAATATTGGTGGTCTTATTTAAGCCCACTGCTTTCTACAGATAGTTTAGAACTTAGTTCCCAGTTGGGACATTAGATAAAATATTTGCTGGTGAGCTGGGGATTTTTGGTTAACCCAAAGCCTGATGGAGCCAGTAAAGAGATGTTTGGGATCAAGTTGAAGGTCAGACCAACTTGGAAACACTCTCCTTAAGATCAATTCCTGGGGCAAGGAATGTCTGTCCATCTGAACTTAGGTGAGTATGTCCATGAGGCAGTCTGAGATTCTGGAAGCCTAAATTGGAGGCAGTCCAGAGAGAGTGAGAGTGGTGGGGAATGTGCCCATGTTCCTTGGCTGCTTCCTGTCTTGACAACTGAACTTGATGAAGTATTCAGAGAGACAGGGAAGACTACAGCTGTTCTGGGATGACAGATATGAAGGGGCCACTCAGACAGGTGGCCCTGCTGTGGTCATGAGCACACTATTAGTCAGACTTCTGGAGATAAGCAGGGTTCAGAGAGGGACAGGATCTAACCCCCAAGAAAAATCTGGAGAGTCAAGAGCAGAGGAAGGGTTGTGTCTCTGTGAGTAGACTGGAGGTAGAAAGAGGCCGCCAACCCCGCCATGGGCAGAAACAGAAGTCTGGGCATAGGCAATGCCTTGGTAGTTGTGTAGATATCTGTTGCTCTTACCCAGGAATGCTAGTGGCTAAGATAACTTTTGCCAAAGGCACCCAAGAACCTACCCTCCCCCCGCCCTGCCCCTGCCCCCCCCCCCAAATGGGAAGAGCTTATTCTACTTTGCATCTTTCAATGCCCGCATGGCATCCAGCACTGTATAGGTCCCCAATTTACATTTAATACCTATTGACTTGGGCTTCTATTGTGTTATGAGAATATAGAAATGCGTGACTTGATGTCCTTACATTCTAGTGGTAGTAAAGAGACAATGGAACAGTAGGAAGCAAATGGACATTAGCATTTCATAGGGAATCCAGTGCTTTGTGTAAGGTAAAACAGAGGAATTAATGTGTGTCTCAGGTGAGGGGGCATTACCCTGGATTTTGGTGAAGAGAGGCCTCTGTTATGTGCTATTCTATAAAATACCTGGTGAAAAAGTGAGAACCAGCATTGTGACCATTGTGGGTGAGCATGGGAGGGTGGGATGAGCACAGGAGGAGGGGGTGATTGCTCCAGAGAAGACCATAAGTGAAAAATACCTACGCAGCCACTAGTGTGGTGTGTTTGAAGGACAAAAGGAGGCTAGTATTGCTGTGTGGATCTGGCAAATTGAGCCAGGCAAGAGTGGAGGGGATGAATTTGAAGAGTCTGGCAAGGGCTCCAGTCACACTGTCTTAAAGGAGTGTGTTAATTGAGATGAACATGGGGATTACGTGTTTATATAGAAACTTCAGGCCTCACCTACGATATGTTAGTAGCACCTCCTCTCCCAAGTCATTCTGACAACCAAAAAATTCCGCAGCCATTTTCATTCCCACACACTGCCTCATGAAGCCCCCTGGAAGATCACTATATTAGTCATGGTTCTTCAAAGAAGCAGAACCAATGGGATGTGTGTGGATGTGGATGTATAGAAACACACAAATGGTCCCAACTTACTATGGTTCGACTTAGAATTTCTTGACTTTACAATGTGTGAAAGCTATATGCATTTAGCAGAATCATACTTTTTGAATTTGGCTCTTTTCCTGGGTTAGTGATATGTAGTAGCACACTCTCTTTGAGATGTTGGGCAGTGGCAGTGAGCCACAGCTTCTAATCAGCTGTATGATCCCCTGATGGGTATTAACTGAATGGTAACTAAAGGCAGGTAGGGTGTGGCTGGAAGAGGTGAGTCATGAGGGGACATGCCTTTGGGGTATGTATTTTGTATCCAGTGAGAGGAGTCTCTATCTGCTTTCTGATCATCACGTGAGCCACCTTCCTCCACTGCACTTTTCTACCATAATGTTATGCCTCACCTTGAGCTCTAAGGAATGCAACCAGTTGACTATGGACTGAGATCTCCGAAACACTGAGCCTCCAAATAAACTTTTCCTCCTCTCAAATTGTTCTTATAGTCATAGCAGCAGAAGCAACAACAACAAAAAAAGCTGATTAAAACAGGTATATTTAACATATTTTTACCTTATAATATTTTCCAACTTACAATGGGGCTATTGGGATATAACCCATTGTAAGACAAGGAGTGTGTGTGTGTGTGTGTGTGTGTGTGTGTGTGTGTGTGTATGTGTGTGTGTGTATGAAGAGATTTATTAGAAGGATTTGGCTCATGCAGTCCCAAGTTTCATTTGAGTCTGACGGCAGGAAAAAACCGATGTCTTAGTTTGAAGGGAGTCAGGTAGAAGGAATTCTCTTTTATTTGGGAGGGGATTACCCTTGGTGTTCTAGTCAGGGTTTCAACTGCTTGGAAATTCCCACCCCATAGGGAGGCTCACCTGTTTTACTTAGTCTATGAATTCAAATCATCCAGAGACACCTCACAGACACACCCAAAATAATGCTTGACCTAATGGGCACCTCATGGCTCAGTCAAATTGACACAAATTAACTATCACAATCAGGTGGGGCCACAATATCCTTCCTGTGAGTCTGAGCTTGCTGGGCTAAGCCAGGAGCCACCACAGAATCTGAGTGGGGAAGGTAGGAAGAGACAGTCCCTGTCCATTAAAACTCAGTCCAGCTTTCCCATGATCAGATTTGGGGTGAGTCATAATATAGGAATAATAACAGCAATAAGAATAACATGATTTTAGTTTCTCATAGGGTTTTTCCACTTGCAAAAACTGAAAACTTCCATGCACATAATCTCATTTTGCCACCACAGTAATCTTGTGAGGTGATCAAGTAGGCAAGCTGTTGCTATTTCAGAGAGAAAAGAATAGATTTAGAAAAGGGCAAGAGATTTGCCAAGGTCAAACACATGGCTGCTGTATAGCAGGACTAGGGACAACTCAGGTTTCCCCTGATGCTGGGGAGTTCAGGGTAGAAAGCAGGATAGCCACAGAATGTGAACAGAGCTGTAGTGGGTGAAAGGACCACCAATATGCACTGCAGGCAGGAGAAAGTCAAGGACACTATGTGCTGCTCCACTGCAGTGAGGTAGCAGAGCTGTCACTTATTGAGGAGATGGTTGTGGCCGACAGAGCCTGCTGCGAGTGGCAGCTGGGGTCAGGGTGACTCAGAGGGAGCAGAAACCCAGGGCTGGCAGGGAGGCAGCCAGACGGTGGATGAAGAGCAGTCAAATCTGTCACCCATCAAGGGCAGGCCTGAAGCCTCAGGGGGGGAGACCAGAGAGACATGCAGGCAGCAGCTCAGCCCTGCAGCTTTTTCCTGGAGATCTATTGCAGGTTGCTGCCCAAGTCTGCTCTCCTACTGGGTTGCCTGGGCCTTTCATATTGATGGAGAAGGGACAGAGAAGTCTGCTGAGCTAAGGTCTCTGTACATCTCTTGTTAAAGTGGTCCATCTAATAGGATCCGATCATTTCATGTGAAATCCCTGGCACCTAGTACTGTGCCTGACACTTGACAGACCCTTGGAATATTTGTTGAAGGCAAAAAACTAAAAAACTCTCTAGGCAGGGGTGATTAAGAACAGTCTGAGTTTGTTGGGGTTATGGGGAGAAAGAAGCAATGAACTCTGTCCCAGGTTTTTGGTGTTGTCGGGGAGGACAAAATGCCGTCTTAAGGACAGATGAGTGGTTTCTCAGGCAGAACCAGTTATGTCCAGGGAGCAGAGAACACTGTGGAGTGGGAACCACAGGATTCCCAAGAGAAGGGAGAAGAGCAAGCCTGGAAGAGACTCAGGTGACTGGAGAAGAGGGTCAGGAGCGAGTTCACTCTCGGGCCAGAGAGATGAGCAGAGCAGCCAGGTTCAGATTTTGTGGTAGGCAGGGGGAGTGTACCAGAGTTGGACATACGGGAGACATGGGTGTGGCAGCCTTGAACAGCATGGCACATCTCCTCTCAAGGAAACACAGTAGCATGGAGAATTAAAAGAGGAAAACTTGTGATTTTGGAAAATGATGGCAAGAATGGCTCTTTATTCCTCTGCACACTCATCAGAGGTGACCTGATGGAATGGGGGACACAGATTTTGGAATTGGACCTGGAGTGGAAACAGAGTCCCACTTGGTCCCGTGTTTCACTGTGGATCACGTGCTGGCAGAGATGGTTTTTCTTGGCACTGTCCCTTCTGCTCCCATCCCTGGTGCTCTCTTGTTTTCATTGTTTGACTCGGCATTGATCTTCACATCTTTGGTCTTATGGTCATGAGTAGGAATGCTCATCTCTTTGCCAGTTTGACTGACACCAGCCACTTAGGGTAACCTCCTGGTTGCTTATTGTATCAGCTATGCTAGTCAGCCTGAGGACATTGGGTAATGTCTGGTCAGTCTTCTGCAGTGCAACAAACACCCAGAATTGAGTCATGACTGACCCAAGACCCTTGGAGAAGATTTTTTTTTTTTGCCATTCTTGGAAAAATGTGTTATTTTTAAATACTTAGAAGAACAAACTTGTAGGAAATCTCAAGTACATAATATCTGAGTTATAACCTTCCATTTTGTGAAAGCTCATGCTTAGAAATTGGAAGGCTTACCATCTTTGAAAAAAGCATGGAGCAGAAAGAAACATGGACAGAAAATATAATGGTACTTAAACATATTTATTTATGTATCTATATGTACATATATGTATGCATTTATGTCTATTTTCATTTTATACAAATATGCACATACACATATATATTACACATATATATTCTATGTAGACTTTGATGTCAAATTTAAGGTAACTCTCATTAATGAACTAAATTTTTCTTTTTTAGAAACAAGAATTAGATGAGGACAAAAAATACTCAGATTTTTTAAAAAAGTAAAATGTTCTTTTCCACCCCCAGCTTTATTGCAGTATAATTGGCAAATAGAAATTGTATAAATATAATTTTTGCAACATGCTGCTTTGCTCTATGCATTCTCTGTAAAATGATTATCACAATCAACCCAGTGAACATATCTATCACCTCACACCCTTTGAGGATGTTTTGGTTGTTTTGCAGAAATGGAGATTAAACCAAAGGCCTCAGGCATGCCAGGCAAGTGCTCTACCACTGAGTTACATCCCCTACTCCTTTTTAATTTTGAGACAGGGACTTGTGAAATTGCCCAGGTTGTCCTTGAACTTGTGATCCTCCTAACTCAACCTCTTAAGTAGCTGGGTTTAAAGTCATATGCCACTATACTGGCTCTTTTAAGGAGTTTTTGATCAAGAAATTAGGCACAGACATGTCCAGATGACTGACGTCCTCCGACCTATTGCTCTTCCCTCTTCCTCCTCTAGCTGGGGAATATCAGCTCAGACAGAGAAAACGCCTGTTGGGTCAGTTTATAGAGACCTTATTCTCAGCTTATTGTTGGGTTTCTAAATACCAAGGGTCTGGGAGTGTATTAGCAAGAGTTCACCAATGAAACAGAATAGGTGATCTATATGTAAAAGATCTACTATGAGGAATTGGATCACATGATTATGGAAGCTAAGACGTCTCACAATACGCCAAATTCAAACTGGGAAGAGAGAACCAGATTCATTACAGTCTGTCCAAAGACCTGAGGACCTGGGTGGTTAGGGTAAATCCAAGGGCAGGAGAAATGACATGAGATGTCTCAGCTCAAGAAGGTAGGTAGGAAGAGAGAAAAATCCCCTTTCCTCTGATTTTTATTCTATTCCTGGTTTGGTGGAAAAGGCATGTTTATTTACATGCTGGTTCTAGCTCCATGGGAGAATATCCTAGGAAGATTCAGAGCTCCCTATGGCAATGCCCTTCTAATGCCCATTTTGTCCCTGTGATCACCACTGACATTGGGTGAGGAGCCTGCACAGTGGGGAGGCAATCTATTTTACTGAATCCCTGATTCAAATGCTAATCTTGCCCAGAAATACCCTGAGACACACACACACACACACACACACACACATACACACACACAGGGGGGGGGGAGAGAGAGAGAGAGAGAGAGAGAGAGAGAGAGAGAGAGAGAGAGGGAAACCTGTCCTTGAGGAACATTCCTGCAGGTCACATCATAAGGACTTGTGATGGATTGGGCAGAGCAGGGTAGTGGTTGGAGGTCTGTGGTAGATGCAGGGGATGGATGGGGCTTAGGCATGGCTATATCCTGCTCCTCTTTCAGGGTCCTCACGCTCATTTGCTGTGTCTTAGGTACCAGGGAAAATGGCTGCCTATTGCTGGTGACAATGGCTGTTCTGCCAGGCAGGTGGATTAATCAAATATACCACTCATCAGGTGGTATTTACAGTCATTTCCTCCAATTCTAATGTTCAAGTTTTTATTTTCTAAGTAGAAATTTATTACCCCCTGCCATCATTTCTATGATAAAAGTGGGACTGTTAACTTGGATCACATTCAAGCTCTGATATCCTCTCAAGTAACAGAGGTATTCACTAAGAAGGGACTTCCAGAACCTCCTCTCTCTGTTCTATTTCAAACCCAGCTGCATTTTAGCAAATCTCAAAGTTGAAAAGGTATGATTGTATTTAGTCCTCTAATGGAACATCAGTATCATATTAGACACTTTTCAAAGGATCCAAGGCACCTCTTACTTTTTAATACTGTTTCCTTTAAGAGTAAGGTTTCTTTTTCTCTGCAGGGTAGGACAACTATACTAATAAACTGGAGTCTTGCCCAACTTCTGAAGTTGTTCAGGGCTTCAAGTTGACATAGACCTTGAGAAATACTCTCCAAGGTGAGAGAAGAGTCAGTTTCCAATTCCATCAGAGAATACACCTGGAGGCTGCAGAGCTCCCTATGGCATCTCCCCTCCAAAGCTCATTTTTGTCCTGTAGTCGCCACTTAGTTTCTGACTATCAGCTGAAAGCAAGGCACTGGGCTGCATACAAAGCCTCCTTCAACCTCAGGGTTGGCAAACATACTCCTTCCATATATATCCCAAATCTTAAAAATCCCAATGTGCAAAAAAGACATCTTTTCCCAGCTCCCACTACCCCTTTTTTTTCTGGCAACTTCACTTATGATGATGTGAATCATGTGGTCCAATCTCCTGCTTCTAGTCTGCACAAACCAAGCTATAGAGCAGGCTCCCCTTGGCCTCATCTACACACTGGCTTGCTCTCTCCTGCACATTAACAGCCAGGGAGAAAGGAAAGAGGCTCTGGAAAAAACCCAAAATGCCCATTAGATGATTGTTATTATGTTGGTGCCTATTGCAATGATATAAGTCTGAGGTTTTAATAAAATCCAACATTTTCCAATTAGCTGTTGCTTAACTAACACCATGAATATTCAGAGTCCTCACGCCTTTTTGCATTCTTCCCCCTTCAGCCTCTCTTCACACAGGCTGCTACATCAGATTGCATTAGTGACACTCTGCAGGGGTAGTGGGCATGAGACCCTGAGAGCTGACTCTTCTACCACTGTTTCAAAGTTGGGGGCATGTAGGGAGCCTGAGATTTAGCTTTCACAGTCTCCCTTCAACTTTCAGACACCTGAAAGCTCAGGCCATCAGATTGACCCATTATCAAAAATGCAAGATTCATGGGTTACCTTAGTTGCCATAAAGCTTATGAGGATAATTACTTCTGAAAAGGGCCCATTTTGAGTTGTAGAATAAGGGATTATTTAAGCGAAGACTACAAGAGCAATTAGAAGTCTGGTAATTCCCTCCCTCTCTCCCTCCCTTGCTGTCTCCTTTCTTTTCTCCTTTTCTTACATTTTTTAAAAATGAGCAACAGAATCTTCTTTCAAAGACATTTTCCCTAGAGCCTGCCTCAGTATACATAACAGATAAAAATGGCACAATACCACCTCTTCTGCAATTGAGACTACGGTGTTTTGAATTTTTCACCACACATCCCCTAAGATCACTTCTGTGATATAATTTTTCTGCAAATCTGAGGGAGTCATCTTCCATCTTTGGGGTTGAAAACATTCTTCTTCTATAGAACTCCTCAATCTCAGAAATACCAAAGTGCTGAAAAGACAACACCTCTCCCTGGCCTTCTCTTTTGGAAACTCCACACTTGATGATGTGGATTGTCTAGTCTGATCTCCTCTTCTAGGCTGCACAAATCAGGCTACAGAACTGCCTGCAGAACATGGACTAGCATTCTTTGTTTCCTAGGAAAGCAATACAGGGCCAGGAAAAGGAGGTAAGTTGCCCAATATGGGAGAGCTCATTAGAAACAGAAGAAGGAATATAAAGTTGGTGTTACTGTCTCCTCATCCAGGGCATTTCTCAGGTCACTAACCTGGGAGGTTAGACAAAAATGCAAGCACAGGAGGATTAGTACTCAGATGGAAGCAGAAAGGCTCTCTCCTAACTGCACTAAGATCCATTTCGCCTCCCCACCAGACAGTATCACTTCTCTCCACCCCTGATTAAGGGAAGAGAGAAGAGGAAAACTTCCATTCTCTGCCCTCAAAGTCCCTTCCCTGGCTGCCTCTCACCCCACCAAGGTTGAGTCTGTTGCAATGGCTATAATTTGGGCTTAGCTTGGAGGTAATTTCCTGGTGGTGCCTGCAGCTTCTTAATGCAGGCTGTCAAAATGATGTAGAATTGTGCTCTGCCAGCCTCCCGGCTGACTTTATTCAGATACATCTAATGTGACAATTTTGTCAAAGCTTGTTTTAAAGAGCTGTTTTGACTGGGTGTTAATGTAGCCTTCCTAATCAGCCAATTGCTGCATCTGATCCCCTCATACTAGCAATGAGACGATGTGTTTTTCTCTGTAGAAGAATGTTTCTGGCCTCCTCTCCCCTGTGCTGTGGGGGGCTCATCCCATTACAGAACTGCATGGGCTGAGTTCTGTGCAGCAGCCCTGACTCTGGCCTGGCTGTGATAACACCACTGGGATGATGGTCAGGTGATTCAATGTAGGAGCTGAACAGAGAGGAACAGACTGGAACCTGGCAGAGCACACAAGGAAGGGGGCTCAGGAAATTTGTGTTAATGAGAAAGAGGTCCCAGATGCTCAGGGGGATGTAGTGAGTTAGACACACGGGGCTGGGAAGCTCCCAAGCTTGAGCTGAGGATCCTCCTGAGAGCAATACTGGGCAGGAAGAGTAAGAGGGAGGGCAATGGAACAATGACAGAGGTTGAGTGGTGGAAGAATGCTGCCCCGGTGCCCCAAGTTTTGGTGAGGGACTGATATTCCTGTAACAAAAGCTGGCTTATAGTTTGATTAGAGATTTTTGGATTGGTCTTGAACCAATCTAGTGACGCAGGGGACAAGCATTAACAGAAGGCCTATGACAAGAAGAGGGATCAGGAAAGGAAGTGCCCACTGAAGAAGGGAATTACTTAACTGCCATCCTTTAGTAGCGGAGAGCTGTTGTTTCTGATGTTCAAGATCCTGTTGGAGTTGTTATCTTGTCCTTTACTATACCAGATTGATTGACATAAAAATTGCATTCCTCCTGTAGGTACAAAAATCCCCCCTTTTTCAGCCATAAAAAGATCAAGGCCCTTTGGATTCTGCAAAACCACAGCAGCTAAAGAATCAAGCTGGGATTGTATGGTTAGTTTGGTTTGAACAAGTTGCTGTAAGTCTCCTAGAAATTGGAATGGTAATTCCTAGTAATGGTACCCCTGAGAAGTGAGTGCAGAATAAGGAAGGAGGGCAAAAGTAAAAAAGGAAACGATGGTATTGGTGGTTCTGCAGTGTCTTCATGGTCCTCAGAGTACGAAGGAAGATTGGGGGTTCTGGCCTTGGAGAAATGCAGCTTGAGAGGGCCTGAGGGTGTCACTGTATAAAAGGGCAGAGAAAACCATTTTAAATGGGAGTTATGAACCCAATAAAGGATGCCTTCAAGGCGGGCTGCCGAAGGAGTGATAAGAATGACCTGGTAGGGTCCAGTCCATTTTGTGGAGAGTTGAGAGGAGGAGTAGGGCCTGTTTGGGGGTTAAAAAGTAGCAGGTTGCCAGGAGACAGTGTTGGAGAAGGGGAAGAGGCAGAACTAGGCTTTGCCGGAACAGCATTAGTGTACTGCCAGAGAAAGTTCCTAATGTATGTAAGAAGGGGCCAGAAAAGATGAGGAGCAAGGGGTAGTAGAGAATCAGAGGGTGGTGAGCTGAGCAGGGAGAGAGACTGTCCATATAGGAGCTCAAAAGGGGAGATGTTGAGTGGCTTCTTTGGAAGGACCTATAACCTAAAAAGAGCCAAGGGAAGGAGTTTAGTCCAATCTAAATGTAATTCAAGGGATAGTTTAGTGAGAATGTTCTTCAAGGTCTGGTTGGTATGTTCCACCTTCCCAGAGGACTGGGGATGGAAGGGGATATGAAAAGGTCAGGAGATGTTGAGTGCCTTAGCTACAGACCATGAGACATGGGAAGTAAATTCAGGACCATTATGAGACTGGAACAAGGAGGGAGGCCAAATTGGGGAAGAATGTGTTCAATGAGGATGTTGGCCACTGTAGGGGCACATTTATTCGTGGTAGTAAAAGCCTTGACCCATCCTGAGAAGGTGTCCACAAGTATCAAGAGAAACTTGTACTGCTTGACTGGGGGCATATGGGTAAAATCTAGCTGCCAATCAGAGCAAGGGAGATGTCCTCTTGCCTGACGTAAAGGGAAGGTAGGTGGGCAGAAATTGGAGGTGGGATTGTTTTTTTGGAAGATTTCACAGGAGGCAGAGAGAGTAGAGAGAAATTATAGGTCCTCTGGAGAGAATTTAAGGTGGGAAGTAAGAAGTTGTTTTAAAGATGTGGTGTTTGCCTCTGTGTCCTCTATTCTGTACCATTGGTCTGCCAGTCTGTTTTGGTGCCAATACCATGCTGTTTTTGTTACTATTGCTCTGTAGTATAGTTTAAGGTCTACTATAGTGATGCCACCTGCTTCATTCTTCCTGCTAAGGATTGCTTTAGCTATTCTGGGTCTCTTATTTTTCCAGATGAATTTCATGATTTCTTTTTCTATTTATATGAGGAATGTCATTGGAATTTTGATTGGAATTGCATTAAATCTGTATAGTGCCTTTGGAAGTATGATCATTTTGATAATATTAATTCTGCCTATCCAAGAGCAAGGTAGATCTTTCCATTATTCTAAGGTCTTCTTTGATTTCTTCTTTAGGGTTCTGTAATTTTCATTATATAGATCTCTTACCTCTTTCATTGAGTTGATTCCCAAGGGTTTTATTTTAGGCTATTGAGGGTGAGGTAGTTTTCCTCATTTCCCTTTCTGAGGATTTGTCACTGATATACAGAAATGCCTTTGACTTAGGGTGTTTATTAAAACTACAATTATCTTATATTAGACAAAGGTGCCAAGAATATGCATTGGAGGAAAGATAGCCTCTTCAACAAATGGTGCTGGAAAAACTAGAAATCCATATGCAACAAATTGAAATTAACCGCCTATCTCTAACCATGCACAAAACTCAACTCAAAATGGACCAAGGACTTAGGAATACAACCAGAGACCTGCGTCTAATAGAGGAAAAAGTAGGCCCTAATCTCCATCATGTCAGATTAGGACCCAATTTTCTTAATAAGACTCCTGTGGCACAAGAATTAAAATCAAGAATCAATAAATGGGATGGACTCACACTAAAAAGTTTCTTCCCAGCAAAAGAAACAATCTGTGAGGTGAATAGAGAACCTACATCTTGGGAGCAAATCTTTACCCCTCACACATCAGATATGGCACTAATCTTTAGGCTATATAAAGAACTCAAAAAAGCTAAACACCAAAAAAACACACAAAAACCCCAAATAACCCAATCAATATATGGGCCAAGGACCTGAACAGACACTTCTCAGAAGATGATGCACAATCAATCAACAAATACATGAAAAAATGTTCAACATCACTAGCAATTAGAGAAATACAAATCAGAACCACTCTAAGATTTCATCTCACTCCAGTCAGAATGGCAGCTATTATGCATACAAACAACAATAAGTGTTGACGAGGATGTGGAGAAAAAGGTATACTCATACACTGCTGGTGGGACTGCAAATTGGTGCAGCCAATATGGAAAGCAGTATGAAGATTTCTTAGAAAATTGTGCATGAAACCACCATTTGGCCCAGCTATCCTTGTCTTCGATCTATACCAATAGGACTTAAAAACAGCATACTACAAGGACACAGCCACATCAATGTTTATAACAGCACAATTCACAATAGCTGAATTGTGGAACCAACCTAGATGCCCTTCAATAGATGAATGGATTAAAAAATGTGGCATATATACACAATGGAATATTACTGAGCCATAAAAGAGAATAAAATCATGGTATTTGCAGGTGAATGGATGGCTCAGAGAAGAAAATGTTAAGTGAAGTTAGCCAATCCCAAAAAACCAAATATCAAATGTATTCTTTGATACAAGGAGGCTGATTCATAGTGGAATAGGGAGCAGGAGCATGGGAGGAATAGACAACTCTAGATAGGGCAAAGGGGTTGGAAGGGAAGGGAGGAAGCATGGGGTTATTAATGATGGTGGAATGTGATGATCATTATTATCTAAAGTACAGGTATGAAGACATGAATCGGTGTGAATATACTATGTATACAACCAGAGTTGTGAAAAATGTGCTAAAATTATACATATATATAAAAGATGTGGAGTTAGGGTGAAAGAGGTTGTGAAGGAAGGAAAGCATCTGTTGAGTGTCAGGTGGGTAAGAGTCTGTCAGGGGATTAGCAAGGCAGAGGACTGCAGGTGGAGGAGGCTGTTGGAGGACGGTGGCCCTCACCTCAGAGTCTACCTTGTTGTTGCCAGGTGTCCCAAAGGAGGTGTCTGTCTGATGGGATTTACAATGTGAGATTCCAATGGCAGTGAGAAGCTTTGAGGCCTGAAGGAGGAGATAAAGGGAGCATTAGTAATTGAATTCCCTTGGTGGTAAGGAATTTGTGCTCCTTCCAAATAGCAGAGTGGGAGAGAAGTATGTGGAAAGCGTATGCAGAGTCAGTGTAGACATTGAGGGAGGCTCCCTTTGCCAAAGTGAAGGCTCTGATGAGGGCAACAAGTTCAGCCTGATGACTGAGTGTATTACTGGGGAGGGAGCCACTTCCACAACTGAGGTTAGGAGACTATAGCAGACCCTGCCCCATGAACTCCCTCCTGAAGGAGGGAGGAGCCCTCTGTGAACCACGTGTATGGTGCCTGGAGCAGGGGGCCTTCTGTATGTGGGAGGGATGTGGAAGAAGCTCCTCCAGAATTTCAATCATGAATGGGTAAGAAGAGAAGAGGTGGAAGAGTCCTGAGGAGCGGGGAGGAGAGTAGCAGGGTTTAAAGGTGAGCTCATGTGGAAAGTAAGACTGGGATCTTCCACCAGGGAAACCTGTAGAGATAAAAGGCGACAGGGGGGTGAGGAATGCAAGCACTTGTAGGTGAGGAGTTCCTTTAGGTGATGGGGAGCCAGGGTGACGAGTGGGACCCCAAAGAGAGTTTCTTTGACTCGTTAATGAGTAGAGAGTCTGCGCCCCATCCCTGAACAGCAGTGTCAAGACCCTTAGGGATTCAGAGAGTGGGCCCTGGGCCTCATCATATAGAGGCTTAGCCAATATGGAGTAGTTAGGAGTTCAAGCTCTGATCCTGCCATACCTACTACTTCCTGAGTAGAGGACATTGGTATATTAGCAATAAGGCCCTTTCTAACAACCATAATGGCTTTGTGTGCAGGGGTCAGGAGGAGGCCTAGGTATGTTGCCATTGCCAAGGAAAGCTGTACCTTGGATGGAGAAACCCTATAGCCACGGGCAGAAAGGAAGTTAGGAAGTTTACAGATGTCCTGATGACTGACCTCAAAGGAGGGACTGCAAAGAAGGAGGTCATCAACATACTGTAGCACCATAGATGGCGTGAGATGTGTGGATGCTAGGTCCTTAGCCAAGTCCTGTCTGAAGATATGAGGGCTGTCTTGGAACCCTTGGGGGAGAACTGTGGGTCTGCCTGTGAAAGATGAAAATGTCTTGAGAGTCAGAATGGAGGGGAATAGAGAAGAAGGCATCTTTCAGGTCTAGTACTGAGAGGTAAGAGGTCCTGGAAGGAATGGTAGAGAGAAGGGTGGTTACCATGGGATGGATTGGGACAACCACAGAGTTGATGGAACAGAGGTCTTCAACCAAACAGTAGGAATCATTAGGCTTTTTTACTGCCAAGATGAGGGTGTTATAAGAGGAATCCCTTTTGCAAGAGGTCTTGAATGATAGACTGTAAGCCTAGGAGTTTTTGTCGGGAGAGTGGGTTTGTGATTGGACCAGAAAATGGAGGGAGTCTTTGAGACAGATGTGAATGGGCTTGTGGTGTGAGGCGATAGAAGGACTCAAAACATCCCAGACAGTAAGGTGTACTTTGGAAGTGGGCAATGGGAAGGCACTGGCAGACAGAATAGGGGATGGTCCTGAGGTAAGAGTGAGGATCAGGGGAGCAGCAGGTGAGTCTAGATGGAAGCATATGTGAGGGGTGAAGTAAAGCCTAGCCCTTTGTGAGGATGTCCCTTCCCATAAGGGGAACAGGACACTGTGGAATGACCAAAAAGGAATGATAAAAATTAGACAGCCAAAAGCGCAAACAAGGCTAGGTTTCTGTAAGGGATGTAGAGTTTATTCTCTACCCTGACAACATAGGTCATAGAATGAGTAGTAGGCCCCCAGAACTTCTTCGGGACTGAATATGTAGCCCTGGTGTAGTTACCCTGAACTCCTGTGAAGTGATGGTAGTGGTCAAGTGATGGGGTCTTGTCAGTCCTAAGATTTGGAAAGGGCAACCAAAAGGGCCAGATGGCCGGGGGGCCACTATAGGCTTGGGAACAGTCAACAGACCAGTGTCCCTTCTGATGGCATTTAGGACAATAACCTGGAAGCTTGTGAGGCTTAGGACATATTCAAGCCCAGTGACTCACCACATTTAAAATAGGGTCCGGGCAGTCCCAAGGGACCCTTCCATAGGCCAGTAGAACCAGGGACAGATGCTAAGGCCGGCTGGATGTCTTGAATGATCATCTGATATTTCTGCTTCTGGGCCTTCTTGTCTCTCTCCTTATATGCCTTAAAGGCCACTTCCAGGACCTCAGCTTGGGGAGTAAGGGGCTCTCTCTTGAAGTTTAGCCTTAATATCAGGGAAACTCTAGGAGAAAAAGTAGGTCATTCGTAATTGTCTTCCATCTGGAGTTTCAGGATCAGATTAGTATATTGTAAGCCTTGGTCAGGCGGTCTAAAAATGTTGAAGGGTTTTCATTCTTATCTTGGAAGATTTCCTGGAGCCTTTCATAATTGATAGCCTTATGGGCTGCCTTTCTAAGTCCTGTCATGAAGCAAGTAATGAATTGGTTTCTACTAGTTACTCCTCTAGGCGAATTATAATCCCAATTGGGGTTCTGACCAGGGACTGCTTCAGTGCCAACCGGATGGGCAGGGGAGGTCTGATGTACCTCATCAGCATAATTTCTAGCTTCCTCCCAAAGTCTCCTGTGCTCCTTGGGCAGGAGGGAGTTAGAAAAGATCATGTGGACATCGTGAAAGGTGAAATTTTTTGATTGAGTCAGATATTGGAACTCTTTAATATATGTGGTGGGAATTGAAGTATAGGATGCAAACCGCTTTTCTATCTGTGAAAGATCTGACAAAGAGAAGGCACATGAACCTATAATACACCAACTACCCCAGCCACCTCTCATAGAGGACACAGAGATGTGGGTTGGGCAGCTGCAGCCTGTGAGCATGTGGCAGGATGAGAGAAGGGTGGAAGGGCTGAGGGACAGTTGCTGCAGAGGCTTCATCAGAAAGAGAATTGTGGTATTGCGGGGGCTCATCCTCTTTGTTGAAGGAGAAGGAGTCCTGGGTAGAATCTTCTGTCCCTTTAAAAGCAGGGGTAGGGGAGGTGAGAACTAAGTGGACTTGTGCAGGAGAGCAAGAGTTGCAGAGAGGGCTTAGAATGCAGAAAGAAGAAGGCCTGAACATATGATATCTCTTTCCATTTCCCTGAATGCTCACAATAGTTGAAAAGATCCCTGATAATATTGGGATATAGAGTGCTGTTAAGTGACCATTTAGATCACTTAACATTATCCAAAGGATATTGAAGCCTGATCTGATTGCACAAGCAGATAAGTTTTGGGCAGTTTACGTCCAGGATGAGAGAGAGACCTCAGGTTAGCCAGGAAGCAGACTAGGGGACTATGGGAGGGAATGGATGAGAAGCCGCTCATGGTGAGACGTAAGAGGTGAGTTTAGAGGTGAGGTGTCCCCCAGTCTCTAGTATCACCTAGTCGAGAGGATGGTTATGCTCAGGGGATCGTCACCACCGCTGGGTAAGGGTTGGGGCAGGAGCCCGTAGAGGCACTTGGGCACCTAGCCCGGACTACATAATAGGGGCAGAAGCCTGTAGAAGGGGCAAAAGCCCATAGAGATTAACCCAAGACCACAAGGTAGTCTCACCAGGAACAACTCTCAATCATCCTCGGTGGTTCTTTCTCAAAACACAAGACAAAAATAAAAGACCTCCTATAGACCCCGTCTACAGTAGGGATCAGCTGTACCTGTGAAAGCTGTAGCTGGGGGTGCCCCTGACCACATGGTAACCTTGGGAATGCCGGTCACTTCCCAGGACCTGTAGGTCGTTTAGGTTGACCAGAGACAGAGGTCTTACCTGAAATGTCCAGTGGTAGGTGCAGAGAGGGCGTTTGGCAGAATGGAGGGTCTGGTCCCATGATGGAATCCTGATTGGGGCCTGGGATGCTCAGTGATCCTTGAAGAGGGGAGCAGGCACACTGGGGAACCCGATCCCGGATTTTGGCTCCAAAATGAAGGGAAAGCAAGGAATGAGAGACAGGTAAGCGAGAAATGAAAGACAGACCAGGCAGAGATACATAGCGTTGACAAAGGCCATCTCACTAAAGGAGAGAGGCAAAACAGTCTTTGAGTTCTGGGACTTTTATGGGGCAGGCTTACGAATCAGGGCTGGGTGGGTCCTAATGAGGGCAGTTAAGGGTTGGGTGGGGTATGAAGGACTGGTGAGTCTTTCCCAGAAACGCCCTTGGGCAGGAAAGCGAAACTTTTTCCTTAAAAAGACCACTATCACTGAAGATGGTCATCCAGATGCTAAGCAAGGACCCTATAACAGTAAACACACAAACCAGTTTTTTATTATCATTATCAAGTATTATGTGCTGTACATATTTGTATATGCTATACTTTTACACAACCAGCAGTGCAGGAGGTTTGTTTACACTAGAATCACTACAGACACATAAGTAATGCCTAATGCCTTATACTATGACCTTATCATGTGGCTAGGTGATAGAAAATTTTCAGCTCCAATAGAATATATGGGTCCGCCATCGTACAGGTGGCCCGTCATTGACCCCAATGTCGTTATTCAATGCGTGTCTCTATATTCCAGTGATTTTTATATATTCCTGCAGAATACTTGGTGCCTGATTTAGTATGAGAAAGTTCTCATACTTGATATTTAATCAAGATTTTTATCTTCTGTAATTTAAACTAATTTCTCTAAATATTAGATTTTATCTTCAGAGGGAAATAGAATATGAATGAAAAAATAAATGCTTGTTGAGCAGCCCTTATGCATTAAGTGTCCCATGTAAGTGACACACCTGCATCATATCACCTAGCTGAGGTTCAGGAGTTGGGAAGTGATTGAGTTTGGATATGAGCCCATGTCTTCTATCTCCAATGCCCAGATTTGTCCTTGATATCATTGCTAATTATGAAGGCACCAAGTGTAACAAGCCATCATTGTTCCAGCACTGAAAAATTAGCATTCTGTACCTGGTCTGGAGAGGTGTGGGTTTGGGAGGTGATCTCCAAATCATCTGTGGGCAACTTGTGCTGAGGGGCTGTGGGGTTGGTGACTCTCCTTGCTAGGCTTTGGAACTTCCCATTTCATTTGCATTTCAAAATGTCACCTCCTTTTTCCATGCCGCTGGTTATTGATGTTTATTTTTAACTTGCATGTGATTAAGATGAATCAGAGCTCTCTCTAGCAGCTGCAGATGGGTATAATTGGTGTGTTGGGGGTTCGGGTCTCTCTATCCTTTTTGGGGGTCCTCTCTGTATATGATCAGTTGAACAGCTCACACACATTTGATTTCCTATACTGCTTCAGGAAGCTGCTACAAGAAATACTTGATCTGGTCTGAATGCCCTGTCCCCTCCACCTCCGCTTCCTCTGCACCCCTGGGAACATCTGTGCTGCTGAAGGCACTTATTTGTCTTCATAAAACAAGAGTTAAAAATAAAAATCAATAACCACCAGATTACCAAGAGAAGATTAATTCTACGTTTGTAAATGTTAATGAGATTTGGAACCCTTGCCAGTGAGACAGGCATGGATTAGTACCCTTCTGCCTGCTTCTAGAAAGGCTTTATGAGAGCTCCAGAGCTCTCCTGAAGGACTCTTCTGCTTCTCCAGCCTAGGCCGCCGCCCACACACACACACTCAGACTTGACTCGCTCCTGCATCCTACCCTGGGCTTGTCTGTCCTGTGTTAGCTGTCCAGAGGCGAGTAAGAGACCATGATCTTGGATGCTCTAAGGTGTGGCAGCCAGAGGGAACTGGGGAAGGCATAGTGGTGAAGCACCCTGTCTTGAAGAACTACAGCAGAGCCTGCCAGGCCTTACCATTCAGGGGTCTTTTTTTTTTTCTGCCAGATGGCTGTTCTTCCCTGGGGTACTGGCAAAGCTCACTCACTCTTCTGTGAGGTTCTGCTTGAATATCTCCTTCTTAAGGAAACTTATCCTGACCACCATCTCTAAACCACAACTCTTTGCAACATTTCTGACTCTACATACCCTTCTCTATTTCCCCCATGGCACATATCACCTCTCTATTTCTCTTTTTCTAGTACTGGGGATGGAACCCAGGGGTACTCTACCACTGAGAGGCATCTTTTTATTTTTATTTACTTACTTTTTTTGAGACAGGATGTTGCTAAATTGCAACATCAGGCTATGATCTTCCTGCCTCAGCTTCTCAGGTCACTGGGATTATAGAAGTGCATCACCATACCCACCTCATACCTCATTGCTCAACATCCCATGTCTTTTTATGTATTATGCTTGTCATATACTTCTGTCTCCTCCCACTAGAACGAACACTCCATGAAGGCAGGGATTGTTGCCTGTTTTGCTTATTGTACATCTCTAGTCATTTCACAAGTGCCTAAAATATTAAAGATACTCCATAAATATCAATTTAATGAAAGATGAAGGCATCAAACTGAGTCTTTTCTTCTTGATTTAAGGTACTAAGGAAAAGAAAGATATCAAGGATGTATGAGGTGGACCACAGGGGCAAGGGAGCAACTGTGGCTCATCCATATCATGGGACATTGCTCAACAGAAAAATAAAATGGGCTAATGAGTAAGGCAACAGCTTGGGTAAATGAAACCAGTCTCAAAGTATTACATACAGCGTGATTTATTTGTTATACTGGATGAGACAGTATTATACCAATGGAAAACAACTTAGCGGTTTCTATGGGTTATGAATTGAATGAGGGTTTGAGAATATAATGTTAGCTTGAGGGAGTTTTGGGGGGACAATGTAGCTGTTATGTATCCTGATTGTGGAGTGCTTATATGACCCTGCACATCTGCAAAAATTCATAGAGGTATAAACTAAAGGAAAAAAAGAGTCAATTTTGCTACATAAGGATTTTAAAATTAATCAAAATATCTTTTAAGAATGGAAAGGGTAGAGTTTATTCAGTAGCACATATTCTGGGATGGTCTGTAAGTGGATAATTAGCCCTGCTTAGAAAAGAGCTATTTACTTTGTGGAAAGTACTCTTCCGCATACCACCCTCATTAGAACTTGTGAGGCCCCACATTTATGAATGAGAGCCATGGATATATTTCTCTTTATGTACACACAGCAGATATAATGCATGGGTGTCTCTGTGCAATTTTGAAAGGACAGCAGGTTTTTAATACAGAGCAATACCACTCTGGCAGACCATTTACTGCGATAAGAAGGAAATATATTCTGAATAGAATTTTCTTTGCAAATCCCTTTTCCTGGCCTTAGAGCCAGTTATGGATTTCCTGCTGTTAATAGATTTCAGTTCTTTCACTGTCCCCCTCTTGCCTGTTCTGCCACTGCCTCTTGACAGCTCTCATTCCCCTGTAGGATCTGCCCTTCTCACTCACCACTGGGCCCTACCTTTCTATTTAGCCTGAAAGCCAGACAGAGCAGGAGTAAGTGGCAGATCCGCTGACTAGAAATATTTTCTTCAGTGGTGCCAAGCATTCTGTCATCAGCTAGTCCTGCATGTGCGTTAAGAGGTTTTTTATGCACTGCTGCCATCCCTAGACATGCAACCCACTAAGTGAGTTTACTCATTCATTGGAGGGCAATGCACGGGGCAAGTTTATAGTAACCTTTCCTTGTCCACCACTGTGCATTTATTTTCTTCATTTGATCCACAAATGTTACTGAGCAACTTCTACGTGTCAGCTCTTTGCTAAGGCTAGGATGAGACAGTCTCTACCTTCATGTTCTGTTTCTTCCACCAACTAAGTCAGAAACCTAGGCATGATGGATGTCTGAGCTCTCTATGTCCACCCTGACCAGTTGTCCCTGTTCTTGGTATTCCATTGGAAACTTTATTCAGATATGCTCTTCCCCACCCTCACTGCCATTGTCTTAATAGGAACTGGCAACACCTGGCACCTGGACCATTGACCTGGATTTCTAAGGTCATCCAAGTTCCCTCTTTGTAATCTTTTCTTGGTGCCCTGCTATTTCTAGGGTTACTCTGCTCAAAGAGTTTATTGGTGCATTTCTGTTTAAGAACACTTAAGTTTTAAACTTGCCTATAGAATAGGTCCCAGCTTTTTTTACAGAGCCCTTCAGAATGGAAGAATAAGCACCTTTTCTAGATTAATAATTTGGTACCGCAACCCTCACCTTGACCTGCCCTCTGGCCAGCACCCGGACCAACCCTGGAATACAAACTGTACTTCCTGCTGTGACTACCTGCCCTGTGCAGGCTACTCTCTTTACATCATCCCCAACCCACACCCCAAGGGTCACATATAGCCTCCTCAGAACTCTGCCTACCAGGTAGAGTTTAATCTTTTCTTCCTCTGTGCTCATATTTTACTAATGGTGTTGCAAGTATCCTGTCTGCATTGATCCTGGATGAGCTTACAGAGGGCAGAGTTTTATTTTGTTTTTCTTGGCATTTCTTTGTCATTTTCTTGGCATTGCTAGGTACCTGGCATAGAGGAGAACATTTAATGTATATAGGTTTGTTGAATTGAGTTGATTTCAATTTCCCAGATACCCTCTTCTCCATAATTTGTGTGTTAGAGCTGAAGTGTAAGAGGGTAATGGAAAGAAAGAGTGACAGAAGAAATGAGGTCTCCTCTACCATTTGTCCTTAAGCCATCCCTCCCCTGCTGGGAGGCAAGTCTTTGTTTTAAGCTCATTGTTATTAGGGAAGTTGTTAGGTATCAGCTCACCTCTTCCCCAGCTCCAGGTTTCTTACTTCAAGTACATAACAGCTTGGTCATGGGGAAGCCGGTGCCTAATCCTGATTCCCCTTCTGTTGGGCAGTAGTCACCACAGTCTCAAGGTTCTCTGGGGCTGTCTTCCAGAAGGCTTCTTATCAGCTTCCATAGTACTGACCACAAGCTGGGATCAGGGTGCAGCAGTGGGAAGGCAAGGTTGCTTCTTCCCTAGGAAGAGAGCTCTGGGCTCCCATTTCTGAGATTGTGTGAATGCAGAGTAAGCTTCTTGCCTTTCCCATCTGATTTTCAAGCCCATGTTGAGTTTCCTGGGGAAGGGGAAGCCATATAGTTAAGGAAGAAGTTCTGTACTTTCTCGTTCAGAAATTCGTGATTCTCCTGAAGTATAGAGTTCTAAAAATGAGAAGTTTTCCACTTCTTCTACCACCCTTGACCTTTTTCTCATCCCTCAAATCTGCCAAATGCCTCCAGCTGAGAATAGGGCTGTGATGGGAAACTGCTCTTCCTGTGGCTGTTTGATTATTTTGAGAAATTATTATTTTTTAATGTTTTTTTCCATCCCTCTGTTTTCTAAGAAAGTGGCCAGGTCTTTCTTCTATGTTCTCTTGATGACTAGATGAGATTTATATTGCCAAAAGAGAAGTTGCTTTTATATACAAACATCCTTTTTGGGTTTTGCTTTCTAAAAGTCTGGGCTTCTTGGAGGAGTGATGCTGGGCTGGGGCGAGGTGGAGGGGAACTTCCCAGGGGAAGGATGCCCCTGGGTGGGGAGTGGGACAGAGGGCCTGGGGTCTGGGAAGATGGGCACAGCCTCAACTGTCTGGTGAGTGGTATCTTTGCAGTTTTTGTTTGTTCAGTCTAAAATGTCCTTCCCTCAGATAGTCATATGACTTGCTTTTTTACTCCAGTCAGGTCTTTGTCACTTAAGATCAATCTGTCACTCAGATCAATGTCACTCAAGATCTTCCTGAGCAACTATGTAAAAGGGCTACCTTCATTAGTTTCCTTCATTTTTCCTGATTTATGTTTCTCTTTGGCATTAGAACTACCAAATAGATTATATATGTATTTGATTATTCATTTATGGGTATTTTACCCCTTTCTAGTGGCTCAAATATTTTTGTTTGTTTGGGTTCACTTTTGAATCTCCAGAGCTTAGATCAATTAACAACATCCAGGATGGCTAATTTTATGTGTCAACTTGGATAGGCCATGGTACCCAGATATTTGGTACTAATCTGGAGGTTGCTGTGCAGGCATTTTTTAGATGAGATTAATATTTAAATCAGTACACTTTGAGTAAAGTGGCCAGGCTCTGTGTTAGTTTTCTATCACTCTAATAAAATTAACTTAAAAGGAGGAAAAGGTTTATTTTAACTCATAATTTCAGAGGTTTCAGTCCATGATTGATTGTCCCTGTTGATTTGGCCCTATGACATCATAGTACATCTTAGCAGAGGGCATGACCAAGGAAAGAGAGAGGGTCCCAAAATACCCTTCAAGGGTGTTACCAAAAGCTTGGTTCCTATGTTTGATGCCAATTCAATAATGAAGACAGGTTTTAAGAAAAAGGAAAAAGGAGTTTTATTGCTTTGCTACCAAAGGATAAACACAGGGGAGTCCTGTCCAATAGTCTGTGATTCTGACCATGAGAGAGAATACTCGCTTTTAAAGAAGTAATTCAAAGTTTGCATTTCAGATGTGCCCTGTCAGGTCATAATTCACTTGTTGATTTGAGAGATAATTGTTTCTTAGGTCTTCTTAGGTCCCTGAAATCTGAATTACCTTATTCCTGCTGTGTGTGTTTACTTAAGAACAGATAACTCAGCTTAGGATGAAAAAAAAAGGGTAATTGTCTTTCCCCCAAGGTTAAGGAGGGGGGGATGACAGTTTTAAAATAAGCTGCAGAGGCAGAGCAGCAAGGGCTATGTTCAAAGAATGAAGCAGACCCCTGTTTCAAGGGCACGCCCCCAGTGACTTCCTTCCACTAGAACCTCCTTCCTTAAGGTTCCATCACCTCCCAATAGTGCCATGAGCTGGGGGGCCAAGCTTTCAACCCATGGACCTTAGGAACATTCACAATCCAAGCTATAGGACCCTCTTAAATATGGGCATGCCTCTTTGAATCAATTGGAGAAAAAGACTGATCTTCCCCAAAGAAGAGAGAATTTGGCTAGTAGATGGCTTTTGGACTTGAACTGTAACATCACCCCTTCTCTTGGTTTTCAGTGCTAGTCCATGCAACAGACTTGGAACTTGGTGATTCCATGGCATGGGCCAATTCCTTAAAATCTCTTTTTCTGTATCTCTCTTTTTTTTTCTCTCTCTCTCTATACATGCACATATATACACGGTCTATCTCTAAACACACACACACACACACACAACACACCATTCATTCTGTTTTTCTGGAGAGCCTTGCTTCATACAACACTTAATGTATATTATTGAATAAATGAATGAATCGTGAGACCTCTCCAGGGAATAGCTTCATTGTATTTCTAACAATACTACTTTTGGACAGTGGGACTCCCAAGAAAGTTGTTACAGCTGTAGAGCAAACTGGCTTTAAAGTGTCCAGGTGTGTGGGCCTTGAGGATCAGAGATGAACATATTAGACTTAGAGTAGAGGCTCTCCCAATAAGGTTCTTTCCCAGATTCTTGAGGGAGGTTGATGTAGGAGTAGACAGGGGTCTTGATAATAATAATAACTTGGAATCAATTTATTCTTAATTATGGAAAAGAAGTATTCTGACATTTCTGGAATACCCACGTTTGTGGGTTAGGTTTTGTGTCTTTCTAGGTTTTGAGTATTGATTCTCCTGACTGGCCATTCCCTCTCTCTCATCATGATCACAATGTTTGACTTACTATCCTTCTGCTAGAAACATCATTCATTCTTTCACCAATGAAGCATCATTTCACATGGCATATTTCAGGAATGATGTTATTGCTAGGGAAGTGTATTAGTTATCTCTGTTGCACAATGTATTATCTCTAAACCTAATGGGTTAAATAAACCATATCCTTTTCTTACCTTTCATAGTACTGTGGGTCAGGAATTTAGGAATGGCTTGGGTTGGTAGCATGGACTCTCTCAGGAGAATATAATCAGATGTCAACCTGACTGAAGGCTTGGTAGGCTGGAAGTATTGCTTCCACAGTGGCTTACTCACCTGGCTGGCAAACTGATTTTGGTTCTTGGCAGAAGATCTCAGTTCCTTTCCACATGGACTCCTGAACAGGGCATTTAAGTGTCACATGGCATGGCATGTGAATAATCTGGGGACAAAAGCAGAAGCCACAATGGCTTTGTGATCCAGCATTGAAAGTGTCACATACACCATCATTTACATGGTGTGTCAGCTGAAGGAAGGGAACTATATAAAAGTATGTGGATACCAGAAAGCCAGGAACACTGGGGCCATATTTGTGAGCTGCCTGCCTGAGGGCACAAGTAGTGTGAACAAATTATCTGTCATGCTTATATTTGGCAAATACATTTGTGTTTCTTGGGTTTAGCATATGCCAATTTATGTCCAGGTGCAGTTTTCCTGCCTAGGAAGCTCTCTTATCTCCAGTATCATCACCACCAACAGCTTCCTTCTTCTTATCATGGTAGCATTATTAGTAACTTTTAAGCACAGGACATCATACTTTATGTCTGAGCATATTCTATGCCTTAGTTATATTGTGGATGAACATGTACAAAATAACCTTCATGGCATAAAGCATTCCTGGAAAAAATTAGGTCCCCAAGGGTAAATTATAAATCACAGATGTGGAATCTATATCTGTACAAATTCACTTAGAGACATCTTTCTGGATAGCTCCATCAGACCCATCTCATTGGTATATCCTTTTGGTCTTTCTTTGCCTGGTTAGTTGTACTGAATTCATTTGTACTTCCTTTCTACCAGACTCTACATTCCTTGAAGTCAAGGAGTGGGATTTCTTTCTCTGTGTTATTTTTTTCTCCTTCTGATTTAGCACCCCACTGTGGACTCAGACTTTCCTTTGTATGATTGGTTTGAACTATCTGAACTAGAAGGTCAAAGACCAAGAACTTCTGCTATATCCCCTAGGTGTGACATTAAACCTCTGTCAGGAATAAAGTGTCATGAGGGTAAGAACTTTGTTTTATTCACTTTCCCTAAAATAGTAATTGCCAAGGAAAGGTTTTAAAAAATACTTACTAAATGAGTGAATGAATGCCTAGCACAAAGTAGTGCTAAATCAGCCCCTAGATGAGTCAACAAGTCCCAGAGAACCACTGATCCAACCTTGTTCTTCTTCTTTTGGGTCTCAGAAAACCATCAAAATCACCTTTCACCTTTTCTGGATTTTATTTTGACTCCTGGATCTTGACCACTTAAGGATAAGGAAGAAGGATTAATGGGTATTAAATATTTGTGAGCTCCAAACCCTGGATTTGGTATTACTAGTTGGAATGTAGACACATGAAGATGACCCTCATCTGACCTTACCTGTAAGAAGGAGTGCTGAGAATAGAGCTGACTCCTGAGGGTGAGATGGGGTGAGGACATTGGGAGAGCAGGTAGGTGCCTCAAAATCCACGTGAGATCTCATATAAACTAAGGAGAGTAGCAGGGTGAGTGTACATCATTAGCCTATGATTAAGATATAGTAATAGAGTAATCACCAGGCAGAACTATGTTAGTACAACATTATACAAAGAATAATATCATTTGAAGCCTCCCACAGCATCAACCATTTGGCTTTTCTTACTGTAAGCTCAAGTGAGAGTAAGAGGACCTGAATATTCTGGAATTTCAGACAGGGACTAATATTCATGTGGGAGAGTGCTGAACAGCCTAGGGATCTAGTTTGGCCTGCAACCTGGGATAGCATCGGGATTTCCCTGCCTCCTTTTGCCTCCCTCATTTCATGCACAAGTGGAAAGAAGATGGATTTCTTTAGGCCAATGACAAGGATGGTTTGGAGCCAAGGTGCTATAGGTGTGATGCCTTTCCTTCAGGATTTGGTGGCCTGGGACTTACCTTCATATTGGTGAACTGTTCTGACCTATGGAATCCTGGGTGGGGTTCTGGACACTGGTCTCTAAGAAGAAATGCTTCTGCTTTCATATTGCACTTTGAATTGGATTCCCTTACTGCTATGCTCAAGTGGGTATAGATCTGGAGAGAAGGAAGGAAACTTGCTATCTGGAACTGGTCAAAAGGGATCTGTGTATTTAGGCTGCTCAGCCAGGACCATTTGGGTTTGGTAGCATAAAATTCAAGATCATGTTTTGGCCTGACTTTGTGCTGCAAATATCTATCGCTGTAGGAACATCATAGGGGTTGATGAGAACTGAGAGTATCTGTGGCAGGCATGATTCAGGTGCACAGGACTCTGGGTCCTTGGCCAAGTATTATCTTTGCTAACATGACTTACACAAATGAAAAGAATGCCTGGCATTCTAAGATGTGTAGGTCTTGGAGGTAGGGGGATGGGTAGTGGCTTGCCCTCTGCAAGCCCCCAGAATTCATCAAGTGTGTAGCATTTCTGGTTTTTAGCAGTTGTCCAAAAGCAAATGGCTCAAATGAGAAGCAGCAGCATTTCTGAATAGTATTTGGAGTGCAGCCAATGGTGTGTTTGCAGTGGGAGGAGCAATATCCCAGAGAAAAGTGGGAAGATACTTCCTGAAGGACATGGAGGACATTAAAGGAAAGAAAGGCAGATTTTAGCTTTAGAGACTGACCAAAGCCAATCAGTTGATTCAGGCAAACTATATACTTGTGCCCCCTTCCCCTCCCCCAACGTCCCTGCACCCTGCTGAACCTATGTTCTAGAGTCCTGCAATCCCCTGACCATTCGCATCTCTTTTCCTTGGTGCCCGAGCCCCATCTTCCGGGTTAAACCTTCATCTTTAGCAGTTACCAGATGGGGAACACTACTAGATCTGTTGTAAAATATGACCCTTTCTTTACTGCTACAGCTCAGTGCACACCATGTAAATAAGAGCCAATTTGGTTGTTGCTTATACAGCAAATTAAGACAATATACAATGCCAGCGTGGGGAGCAGGGAGTCACCAGTGTCTTGTTTTCTCAGGACATGAGTGGGACACCTGCCAAGGCCCTGGGGCAGTGGCGTCGGGTGCAGGTTTAGTTTCTTTGGCATCTTCTGTGTCTAGACAGACACAGATTCTCTGAAACCCGCTGCTGTCACTTACTCTTCTTGGCCTGAAGAGATGCTCTCTTGGGCCAATTCCTCTCTGAGAGGAATCTTCACCTGCTTCATTTAGGCAGGATGGGAAAAGGCAGGGATGGAGGTTGAAGGCAGGGGAGAGAGGCTGAGAGCATGTTAAACGAGACTTCTGCAGAAATCTTCTAACACTTCTTTTCCTGATTTGGTGGCTCTGAACCCATAGAAGTCTGTTGTGGAGAGTACAGGATTCAGAATTTCTGGATTAGGTATAACAACAAAAACAAAAAAACAAATCCAACATTGGAGCTCCACCTCCAGGCGGGCAGCACATGTCCCTGAGATCAGTTCCCTGGACTGAGAATCTGGGGCAGCCGGTCACTGTGGCATTGCTCCTCTGTGCCAGGGTACAAGGCATCCAGGTCACTCTGCAGCCTCTGGGTCTGCATTTCTTCTCTCTGGACGAGGCCTGCTCTTTCTCACTATGGGCTCACTGTGTCTTCACTGGGATGTACTGCACACCAGTAAAAGGCTTTTCTTGCCCATCCTCGGCTTCTGGGTGTTGACAAAGCTACCTTCTAGCAAGGAAAGAAGGTGAGATCTCACTACAAACTGATGAAACTAGTTTTGGAGAGATGGTAGGTGTATGTGGCTCTGTGGTGCCTTTTAGGTACGTTATATGTGGCTTTTCAGGGTACAACCCCAGATGTCCTTCCTCCACTATACTCCTGTAACAATCAATGGCACATAGTTCCCAATGAACTGTTCAGAATTCATGGCCACCTAAAAAACAGTTCTGTTTGTTGCATATAATAAAAAAAAATTCTGTGACTTCATGTTGCTTAATTAATAAGCTCATTATTAATCCCCAATACCAGTGTACATAATCAAATCTTTGTTATGACCATGTGCTGTCTTGGTGAGAATCTGATTATCTCTGTCTCTGGCTTAGCTGATGGGGAAGAAAAATATCTGGATTAGGAAACTGCTATCTTTTTCTTGACCCCATTCTGTCCAATTCTTATTCTCTAGGAATTCTATAGTGCATTTGTAATTTTATACTTCTTGCAATTGGAGCTCCTCAAGATCCTTTTTTTTGTGTGTGTGGGGGGAGATGCTATACCTCTCCTCAGTGGCTCTGTGAGATTTGGCTAGTATTGCTCAGAGATAGACCCATCCTTTCAGGGAAATGCCTGGGAGCTTATGCTTGCCCTCCACCTAGGGTCATCTGCAGTCATAATGAACTGATGCAGATTACAAAAGTCCAGCCCCTTTTCTTCAGTGTGGGACAAGTCTTTGGTACCGCTAGTACTTCAAAACTCTAAAAATGAACTGAAGCCAGACTTCAAATGAAACCACATCCTCCTTGCCTTCTTCCTCTTCCCATCCTGTTTTCCTCAATTCCCTAAGGTTCCTCCTGAGAGCCCTCCTTCAATAAATCCCTGTTATATGAACTCCTATCTCAGAATCTTGTGTTTGGGGACCCTCCCCTTAATCAAATACAGACGGTTCCCAACATAACAATGGTTCAACTTAGGATTTTTCAGCTTTATGGTGGTGCAGAAGCTGCACACATTCAGTAGAAACTCTACTCAGAATTTTGAACTTTGATCCTTTCCAAGGCTAGTGATATGCAGTATGATTCGCTTTTGAAATGAGGGGCAGTGGCAGCAATCACCAGGGCTTACAGCCAACACCTATAGTATACTGTGTTGCTGTGATATTTGGTAGGTTAAGGGTATTAAATGCATTTTACACTTATGATATTTTCATCTTACAATGGGTTTATCAAGATGTAACCTTATTGGAATCAAGGAGCATCTGTAGTTTACTCAAGCAGAGTGTGTGTGTGTGTGTGTGTGTGTGGTGTCTGCGTGTAAGAAGAAATGTTGGGATGGGAATCAGATTAATCCAACATATTGAATAGTTTCTGTGATGTATGGAACAAACACATTGATGGAGGAGATTCTGAAAGACCTCTTGGGAAGAGGCATGTGAACAAAGAGTGAAAAGGGGAGCAGCAATGCTGGAGGAAAGCAAAAACAACGGAATCTTATGAATTGTTATAATTTGGACCTTTAATGTGCCTGAGAGAGCTTATGTGTTGAACAATGCAGGAATTTTCCGAGGTGAAATTATTAGATTATGAGAGTTGTAACCTCATTAGTACATTAATTCATTTGATGGATTAACAATTTGAATAGACTGATGCATGGTAATTATAAGCAGGTGAACATGACTGGAGGCAGTCGTAGTTTATGGGGGTGGGGTGTGTCCGTGGGGATTATGTCTTGTTCCTGGTTCCATGAACACTCTCTGCTTCTTGGTTGCCATGAGCTGAGCAGCTGTTCTCCACTATGACCTTCTGCTATCATGTTCGACCTCACCTTAAGCCCAGTGCAATGAATTTGGCTGACTATGGACAGAACATCTAAAACTGTGAGCCCCAAATAAACTTTTCCTCCTATAAGTCAAGCATTTGGTCAGGTATTTTGGTCACAGTGACAAAGAGCTGACCAACATATGAGTGAAAGCACCTTTGCCCAAGTTCCACAGTGAGCATGAGAGCCAGGAGTCAATACTTCTGATCCCAAAGGCTGCCTTTCCTTTGCCACATGGTCCTTCCTCTGAGTGCAGCTGACTGGGTAGAGACTGGGACATCTTTCCCACATCTTTCCTAACCTGAACATGTCAGGACATTGATTACCTGTATGCATGACTTACTTGTCTCTAAGATTACCTCAGCCACAGTGCCTTGTAGTTAAATGATTGATACTCACTAAATATCTGTTGAGTGGAGTTGACAACATAACTGCTCTTAACTCAGCTTGTACCTTGTATGTCAATGTTCAGTGAAGGGAAAAACTCTAGGTTATTCAAGCACGAAAGGACTTACTACAGAAATTTCAGTGCTTACACAATAGGTGGAAGGGCAGAAGAAGTAGGTTAAGGGATGAGATTACTAGAATGATTCCCACGACAATTAAGGATTTAGGATACTAACATGGGGGCTTATCCATCCAGATAGGAACTGCCCAGAGAAGCCTCTGAAGAACTGAAGATGGGAGAAGAGACAGTAAAAATCTTTGATGAGGCAGTCAGATTAAGAGGCTGCTGAAACTTTGTTTTTCAACTCAGAAAGTGAAAGACTGTTCTGACTTTGACAAGCCACAGCAGCCAGGGCTTGAGGAAGAGTACCTCTGCCTCCGTTTGTCTTCCAAATCTTGTGTGAGTACATGCAGTTGGTGGAATCAAACGCACATCTGCAAACATAGATGAGAGGAGATTTGGGAAATGCTTTCCAGTTTTTCATACAGATGGTGGGGTGGTGGAAATGACATGTGGATGACAGAGCAAGGCATCGGGATCTCAAACAGGCTTCTTCTATTAGAGGGATTTTCTATTGTGTTGATCTGCAGGGAATGATAAAAAAATTCCCCCCAGTCCATCACTTATAGCTAGTGGGGTGTGATGGATTCAGGGGGTATAGCTGATGGTTCTTATGTCCTCAAGGGAGGGTATGGAAAAAAAGAAGCTCTGAGTGAGGGGTGGGAATAGATTACACAGAAATGAATGTGAAGATCATGAAGACAGAGATTTCCATTTTCCATGCTGGGATGTAGGATCCAATGCTGGACAAGGTTTGGGCATGTTCATGGTACATGAGCAGCACTGAAAATGTCCTCTCTCAGACCTCATATATCTTATATCATCTGTTATAATCCTATTCACTTATTTTATTGTGGAGGAAGCTGAGGCCCAGTGAGATGCAAGAACTTCCCAATGTTAGAAAAATTAATGTACAAAATTAGAGATGAACCTCAACATTATACTTCTTTCATAGTTTGAAAATATAAATGGAACTATTCTGAAAAGACCCTATATTTTATGTGAAACAGTACAATATTACTCCAAGTATATTGTGGTGAATTAAAGATTCATATTATAAAATCTTAAAATATCAAGTAAAATAATCCAATAATAATAAAAAGAAAGATATATCTCAGACTTTTTCAAGATCTTCCCTTTGGATTTGAGAGGTCACAGAACCTGCATATTCTTCCAAGGGTCATTTTACTTCCAGGGTTCTTATCAGTCCCTGCAGAGTCTCATACTGAGAACTGTGAGGAGAGATGTAAAATTGTGGTCCAACCCTTTAAGCAGATTTAGTAGGAGGACCCATCATTTAGAATTAAATAACTTTTAGAGCTACTCAGGTAGAAAACTGGCTGCTTGATGAAAGTTCTCCATTCCCCATGGAGTCTGTGAACATGTGCAGTATGATGGACAGTCATTTGTTGAGAATGTCAATATGAAAATTTAGACGTTGAGAGAATGCAGGCAGGGAGTGACTTGGTCTCCAAGGATTTTCTACTTCTGATGTTGTGTTTCTATGATTTACATACTGGCATGAGGCCAGTGGCCTAGGGGTGTGTGGGTGAGGGACAGTAGATAAACTTGGCCACAGGGTCGGGGAAGTGTAGTATGAGGGCTTGGGCATCTTGGTAGTCCTATGCTGCCTTTTCTCTCCTTTGTACTTGGGTCCCCCTTTTTGTGTTGGTTGGGAGTGGACTAATGACTGTCATCCTGTGTTGATATGTGTAAGATTTGGAACCTCATTTCCAATTGTTTGAGGCCTCAGGTGCAGATGTACTCCAAGCTCCTTTGAGAACAGAGGTGTAGAGAAAGCCCAGCTGAGTTGTAATGGACCTGTCTGCTGGAAAAGTGGTTGGGCATTTCTCCAGCACCCCTAGAGACTGGAGGCCAAGATTAATAGGCAAGGCATATCCCAGAGAAGAGAAAGCAAGGGTCCTCCCTGGCAGAAGTGCTTCTTCTCAGAGGTGTGTGCTACAAGAAAGCATGCTGGGGTTGTCCCATCCCTGATTGATAGGTAATATGTGCTC
The DNA here is from genome assembly GCF_052094955.1 of Ictidomys tridecemlineatus. Lineage (NCBI taxonomy): Eukaryota > Metazoa > Chordata > Mammalia > Rodentia > Sciuridae > Ictidomys > Ictidomys tridecemlineatus. The sequence goes on along the minus strand of NC_135480.1, from coordinate 117,116,550 downwards.
CAGAGCATGCAGCTAGCAGGGGTCTTGGAAAGGGGATGGTGATATATTAGAATTCTGCTTGTTTCTTGGCCAGAGCACATTATTTTGTGGTTCCAAAAGTGTCCTCTTCTTCTAGTCAGTGGCATGTGTATGTGTCTCTTTGTATGAGTGTACTTGTGTGCTTTTCAGTTATGTGTATAGACGTGAGGGTGTCCATGTATGTATATGACACTGTATATGTGCATGTGGATACCTCGGTGTGGCCCTACACACATACACACCTACATGTCCATGTGCTTCTTGGGCAAAGGAATGAGTGCGTGTGTGCACTTGCGTGTATCTGTGTGTGCTTGCATATAGTTACATGTTCATGAACAATCCAAGTTTGGGAATACAGAACTCTGTTGGGCTTGTCTTGGGCCACTGGCTTCCAAGAGGGTGAGTTTGGATTTGTCCTCCCTTTCCCAGATCGATGTCATTGATCCAGGAGGAGTGAAGAATCGATTGTAATTTGGTTGGCGGGCCTGGCGCCAGAGTGTGTAAAGAGTAATTAGAGGGAGAGGAGCTAATGCAGAGGGCTGGGCCCACTGCCCTTATTGGGGGCTGGTGGCCTCTGGGCATATTGAGGCATATTGAGGGAGACTCATTCTAGGAGACCCAGGCAATCTTTCCTTGAATTCGTGACCTCTAGCCCAGCCTTCTTTTTTCTGATGGACCCAGGATGAGCTCTGAGGAGACTCCCAGGGAGTGGTATGGACTGGAGGCCAAGCTTCACGCAGTTGTGGGACCAGGATCTCCTGACAGATAATATATCTTTCATTCTCATGCATTTTTTACTTAATAATAAAATGTGTGGGCTGGGGATGTGGCTCAAGCAGTAGCGCGCTCGCCTGGCATGTGTGCGGCCCGGATTCGATCCTCAGCACCACATACCAACAAAGATGTTGTGTCCGCCGAGAACTAAAAGATAAATATTAAAAATTCTCTCTCTCTCTCTCTCTCTCTCTCTCTCTCTCTCTCCTCTCTCACTCTCTCTTTAAAAAAATTAAAAAATAATAATAAAATGTGTGTTCTTTATTCAAGCCTTCTGGCCTTTCAGTATGCTTTCACTTTTCTTATTTGAAGCTTACATCATAATCATAAAGTGAGAAACAAGTATCAGGCCCCATTTGATAGCTAAGGAAACAGAGGCAAATTTGTGTGGCAATATGCTAAATTTCTGTGGTAAGTTAGTGGCAGGACTGGGTTCACTGAGTATAACCTTATTGTAAGTTGAGGAGCCTCTGTAATTTACTGCACTGGTGTTCTTGTGTGTCTGTATACATGTGATTACAGGGTGACTTGAAAATTATCTTCAGAAATCAGATGAATTCAACCAATTGAACAGTTTCTATGAAGTACAAGGTTCTCCTATAATAGCGATTCTCAAATAAGTCAAAGAACTTGTATATTTCAGGATCATTCAGATCCTCATCTGGAAGAAGGCTAATGGGAAATGAAGTAACCCAGGTGGCTTTAGAGAATGGTTCCTGCTACTATTAGGGCATTGGTTCCTCAAGCTGTAGAGTACCTGAGCCACTGGGAGGCTTTGCAGAGAGCAGGGACTCAAGTCCTGCCCCTGACTTCTGATTCAGTCTGTCTGGGGTTGGTCTGAGCTGAGATAGAATTTCTTCTGGGTTCCATGCGATTCTTACGCAGGTGGCCCACGAGCTGTGTTTGGAGAAACAGGGAGTGGAAGGAAGAGAGAAATGTCAGGAACAGGGAGTACCAACTCAGGGCAAAGTGACTGTCAAGAGGGAAGCAGGAGTAATGGGGCATTCTGTCTGCCAGTGGCAAGTAGAAAAAGAAGGGAAGCTTCTAGAGAGAATAGGAGAGCCCAGTCATGAATAGAGGGAGCAGTGGAGTGACAATTCTAAAACCCAGGCTAGCCTGAGGTTCACTGGGACTTTCCCCTAATATTTCTAACCTCCCTCATTTAGTGGAGGCTCCTGAAGACTCTCATTCCTTGGGATTTAGTGGAGAAGCTATTTCATTTTTCTTAGGCAAAAGGGAGATCCAGGTGAAATTGGAGGGAAGCCCAATAGGAGATGGAAAAGGAGCGAGAGCAAAATAGAGAGCTTGGATTGCTTGGGTGCCTTCACTGCACTGCTAATGGTGACAGATTCACAGCCATTGCCGTTAAATGCCTGAGATAATTTTGCCAGCTTGAGGAACACAAGAAAAGAACTCTGTCCTAATGGATTCATCAGGATGGAGAGGAAGGAAGGGGGGCCAGCCTGGGGAAGGGGAGGACTGCTCAGAATTCTAGAAGGAAAAGGAGTACTGGGAAAAAGTAAAAGGGGGGAGGTTGTACGAGGGGTTTTGAACAAAGATCCTCCCTCCCTGGCCAGTGTCCTATATTGTAGCTAGCCAAGAACAGAGGCACGAAAAGATAGGACTTGTCCTTGTATATATACATAAAATGATTCTTTTCTGAGAATCAGGGAATCTTCTATGGGAAGCAGTAGATTGTTTCAGACTGAGTCAGGTTGGAAGCCAACAGATGTCTCTTTTTTTCTTGAGAGATTTGCAAAAACAAAAGTTTCTGTTTTAATCAGCCTTTTTTTTTTTTTTTGACACTTTGACCAGCACAATTGTAGAGGAGGAAAAGTTTATTTGAGGGCCCATGGTTTCAGAGGTCTTAATCCATAGAAGACTGACTCCATTTCTCAGGGCTTCAGGGGAGGCAGAACATCATGGCAGAAGAGTACCGTGGAGGGAAGCAGCTCACATGATGTTCAGAAAGCAGAGAGAGAAAAACTACACTCTCCAGATACAAAATATATACCCCATAGCCACACCCCCAATGAACCACTTCCTCCAACCACACTCCACCTGCCTCCAGCTACCACCCAGTTAATCCCATCAAGGATTGATTAACTGATTAGGTTAAGGCTATAGCCCAACCATTTCTCCAAACCTTCCATTGTCTCACACATGAGCTTTTGGGGGACACCACATCTAAACAATAACAGTTCCTTATCCTACTCTTGGAAACAGGAAAGATACTTTTTCTAATCTATAAGGCCTCTTGACTTGGCTTTTTTCTAAAACCTGTCCTGGGATGATTATGGGTTAATGAAGTGGTTCTCTTCTGATTAGTGATTCTCAATATGTTACAGAGCAGGTGACACATCCATGCTGGGAATGTGATCCAGGAGTGGTGATAGGAGGTACTGAAGGGGAAAAAAAGATTGTTGAGACAATGATTATAATTAACAGGTGACTTGAAAATTATCTTCAATTTCTATAAAGTAGTTTGGGCTTCAAGCTATAAATGCATTGACTAAGGAAAGAGGCAAAAACCATGCAAGGATGCATGGTTGCTTGCCCTTTTGGTCCGTCCTTTACCTATTTCTCGCTTCTCAGTGTGATATAGCAGTCCCAGATGGTACCCAACACCATCCTGATTCCTATATTTATTGCAGTTCTTACTCTTTGTACAATTACTTATCCATGAGCTTAGCTGGGATGCATAACAATATACCCCCATATTTGTAGAATGCTTTGCAATCTTCAAAGAAGTTTTATACCTATGTGTCATTTGATGCATACAACATGCCATGAATGATGCAGTGCAATCATGAATTAAAAAACAGATTCTGTGAGGTTTTAGCCCTGTCTTTTCCCCTTCTATGGGTCTGCTCTTAAGCAAATATTTTTATTTATTCCTCTATAAAATGGGCAGCATAACAGATCATTCCATTTAGTGTCATGCAAATTCAATGATTTAATCTTTATAAAGTGCTTATAGCAGGTATAGCATATGGGAAACTCAACATTTGTGTTAGTGTGATTATTGTGATCATTTCAGGCTAATAAAAGGAGAAACTAAGTCTCAGATGGGGTAAGTGGTTTGCCTACATCTTAGAGTTAATTTGGCAAGATTAGACTGGAACCCAGATCTTCCTCATGACTCTACAACATGGTAATGCCATGGCACCATGTTAATTAGTATGTTTACACAGATGATTCACCTTCTGATAGTGAAGTTCATGGGGATGGAAATCAGAGCCTTCATTATGTTTATTAAAAATCTATCATGTGACAAGTATTGTTCTGAGTGCTTTGTAGATTTTCAGTCATAGGGTCCTCAACAGCCCTGAGAGGTAGACATTTTATTCCTTCTTATAAGACTCCCAGTTAAAGGGGTTGAAACTTGGTCCTATCTGACTCTAGTTGCTCTTCTGGATGCAGACAATGGGCTTCAGTGTCTTGTAGCTCTGAATACTGTGCAGGGGTTTCCTGTCCCTGCTATGAAAATGCTGTCCACAGTGCTGGAGGATTCAGGAGGACCCATGTGGTGGGGATTGCTTTCTTCTGTTCTCCCATTCTTCCTATCCTCAGACAAGAAGGGAGTGCTCTTTGATCTCATCTCTCTTTAATCCCCAGAGGCTCAGAAGCAAGTATGCTGTACAGGCCAGAAAAGTCATATCTTTTCTCTTAGCCTCTCTCTTCCTCTTTCCTGGGAGTGTGCAGACATGTGCAGACACAGAATGTTCAAAAGTGCACACGTGAGCCTGTACACGTTGAGCAGTATATGTCTTTGCCATATCTATATGTATCCCTCAGGTTCTCTACAGGGCCATATATAAGTGTGAAAGTGTGTGGGTGGGCAGGTCTGTATGTGGCAGCACAGCACCTGTCTGTGTGGGTGGTGTGAGCATGTGTATGTGTGTGTGTGTGTGTGTGTGTGTGTGTTTCCCTGGAGTGTATGTGGTGTGGGGAGTGTGTGGGAGGAGGCTAACAACTGTGGTGTGTGCATTGCTGGCAGAACTGTAGTTGTGAGGAGTCCTAGTTTTCTCAGCTTCATCTTTATTCCCTCCCTGAATGGCACTGTGTGTAGCAATACATGCAGACATATATGTGCACAGATGTTGACATGCTGAAGCTTTTTTAGACATGCTTTGCCCATATCCACTGAGTCATAAGTAACTCCTCAGCATTATGGTGCAGTACTCAGATGTGCATGCAAACAACTAATGTTTGTTCACACAAAACATGAATGTACACACACATCTACCACGGAAGGCCCAAACAGAAAGTGCTGCACTCCTCCCTCCCTCCCTTGCTGAATATCTGTTCTCTCCTTTTGGGAGTGACTTTCCTTGGCCTGGGTGTTTGGTAGATCCACTCACAGGGACTTGATCTTGGCATATTAAGGAGAGTTACTTACCTACTGGCAGGACTGTGTTTCCTCCTAGAAAAGTGGATTTTTCCTCATTAATGCCAATTCAGGTTACATGAGCTCCTGCTGGCGCCACCTGCTGGTGAATGTCCCCTAGCAGCTGTAGCTGGTGCAGGTTGGGGAGCTGGGTACCCCAGAGAGCAGACCTGGACAATGGGCTCTGGGCAAGGTTGAAGAAGGTGGATTTCATGTGAACAGGTGTTTTTGGAACAAAACTTGGGCAAAAAAAATGTTATAGAGCTATCCATGCTGGAGTTTTGGTGTGGGAAATCACAAGGTCCCATGTACAAAAACTGTGGTTCAATGTTTGTTAACTTCACAATGCACGAGGATGCAGCACACAGTTTCCAAGAGAATACCTTCAGAGGGTGTGGGCTCTTTAGGTAACACATGTGATAATACAAAGAGATTCAGCTCATGACCGTGTGCAAGAGTGTCCTGCATTGATGTGTACATCTACACACATGTGATTTTGCATACATGTATTTGTCCCTACAGAGAGTATGTGTGTACTGTGCTGCTTATGTGTGTTTGTTTGTGGAGTTATGTGGGTTTCAGTTGTATTAGTATAACATATGGTAAAAGCCTGGGCATTTCTGACTATGCCAAACCCTTTAATCTAAGTCCTGAAAAAGTGTCAGCATTTTCTTCCACACTGTAAACTCCTGATCTCTTTCCTCAAAGGGAATCTTCACTTGATACTCAACCCTTCTTCCTTCTCTTCCTTTGTGCCCTTCTCTAAATGCCCATAATTTATAAGGTGGAGTTTGACTCTGTGGAATTCCACATATAGAGATTTCCCAGCTACCATCATCTCAGGGACCAAGGCAGCTGAACCAACCCCTGATGTCCTTCTCATCCACCAAGAGTGGATGATTTGCCAAACAGAGTGGATGGTTTGCCATTCATCATTCAACCAAATCATCTACTCTGCTTCCTACCCCCACTATTTTTTTTTTTTTTGCAGGGTACATGCCTCAAAGAATCTCTACAAAGGAACAGCAGCCTAGGGCAGAGAAAAGTCCCTTCTCCCTGCAGCAAATGCTCTTTTCAAACCAGCCTCCCTCATGTTGGAATGTCGCAGAAGCTGCTTGGTGCCCCTACATTAACCTTGGGAGGTTGCCAGGGGAGCAGCCTTCACAGCAGCCTGGCCCTCTGTCCTTCTTTTTTCTACATTCCTCCTTCTATCAGCTCATTGTACTGGATTCCTCATGAGGCTCTCTTTTCAGAGTCTAAACTGGCCTCCTCCCCCCACCCCCACAGGCTTCCCTGGCAGCTGTGCCTACCCTCAAGTCCATTTTTTAAAATTTTTTTAAAAATTTTACCAAGATGATTTCCTAGAAAGGGATCATGTGTATTTGGTGGGGGAGTCTAGCTTCTAAGCCCCCTGAAGTTAGGGCTCTGGATAAACTCTTCTCCTTTCCCACATCACTAGTTATATATCCCTACCACCCCACCCTAGGAACATATCTTCTCATATACACCCAAATCTCTCCTCTAGCAAGAACTTCCTATGTCAGATGATTTTTGTCTCATTGTATATTTGTCTTTGCTCTCTCATGTTGTCACTTGTTTCTAACCAACTAGAAGCAGATTCCAGGCAGTAGGCAGGCTCAGAGATTCAGCAGCATCCCCTAAATTTTAACCATGGCCATAGCAGCTGCATCTCATGGAATACATAGAAGCTATACTACGCTCTCCTCCCTGGGATTCTGATATATCTCGTGTACATAGCACCCCTTGAATGCCAACTGTGAACTGGTTCTGTACTAATGCTAAATTCACTCGACTCTGTGGAGCAACCCTATTGTCTACTAACTGCAAGTACTGTGTTGGCAAAGATGATGACTGCACTGATTATATGCACCCATAAATAATAATACATACTTGGAAGTGCAGGCTGCAGATTTAAAGGGTTGGACATTTATGAAATTCCTGATGAAGTTGATTAAATGTTTGGACATTTTTAGAATTCCCAGCAAGGGAGGTTACATAGCTTAAGGATATGCTGCTGGTGAGGTGAGGCAGGGATCAGACCCAGGTCTTCTGACTCTGAGGCCAGTTATCTCTCCTTAGACTGTATTTGCCTTGTGTCCAAGCACCATGGAAACTTGTTGCTGTGGTACCCTCTGTCATGGACATTTTCCAAGAATAAATCCAATTCTGTCTCTAGGCTCTCTGTACCACTCTGAAGCCCAGCAAAGTGGTGGTGGGGGGTGGATAGAGAGAGAGAGAGGAGAGAGAAAGTCAGAGAGAGAGAAGGAGAGAATTGAGAAGGGAGGTCTTGTGCTGGGGGGGGGCTGTGAAATCAGGATGGGGACAGAGGGGCAAGGGATGAATGATGGGGTCACACTGAGGGTCAGAGTGGAGGCAGCAGGGGGAATGGAAGCTGACTGTTCCTCTGACCTCTGGCTCCTGTCTGGTGGCCAGTCCCTCCCTTCCTGTCTCCTGCACCTGGTAGAGTGAGACTCATGCCAAGGCTCTGGGAAGGGGAGGGGAGCAAAGGCATAAAGATGCATTTGGCATCTCTCGACACTCACTCACAAGGCCCTTTTGTGTGGGATTGAGAGCTAAGTGTGCAAAGGTCCAGGAATGAGAGGTCTGGGGTCTGATGGGTGCCAGAAATAGACCCCCCTCAAGTCCTCCAGCTGTGGCTCCCAGGCCTGTCCCTCTCTCCCCATCCCCAGCCCATCCAACTGTAATTCCAAAGCAGAAGCACAAATCTTCTGTCACCATTACAGGGGCTTTTTATTCAATGTTCCAGCCCCCACCTTGGTGTTCCTCAGCTTTGTTGGAGCACCTTAGGTTTTCCTTAGGACCTGCTTTAGTCAGTTTTTTTTTTCTGCTGTGACCAAAAGACATGACAAGAACAACGTAGAGGAGGAAAAAACAATTTTGTCACTCATGGTTTCAGAGGTCTCAGTCTCCACAGATGCAGACTCTAGTTGCTCTGAGCACGAGGCATGGCAGAACATTATGACAGAGGGCATGGAGGAGGAAAGTAGCTCAGGACATGGCACCAAGAGATGGGGGAATGCTAGTTCTGCTCACCAGGGACAAAATATTAACCCAAAGGCACACTCTATGACCTACCTTCTCCAGCCATACTCTACCTTCAGTTTCCACTCAGTTAATCCCTATCAGGAGATTAATCCACTGGTTTGGTTATAATTCTCATCATCTAATCATTTCACCTCTAAAACTTCTTGCATTGTTTCATACATGAGCTTTAGGGGAACACCTCATATCTAAACCACAAAAGGACCAAACATACTCCTCACCTCCTCCAGTTAACCCCTCCTCATCATCTGCTTATTCCAATTTGCCTACTCTTCATTCTGATCTTTCCCAACTGCGTATTTTTTCACTTACCCCAGAAGTCTCTATTCTGAACACGAAAACCCCTACGTTGTGCTACGGACTTCTTAGACAGGTCAATTTATTATTGCCTCTGCACATCCATTTGTCTTGAATGCTTATTGAGTGTTCACTCTGGCCGAGGCACCAGGGATGCTTGGCATACCAGTTGCTGTCCTCTGCATGTTGCAGACCAGTGGTCTCCCTCTCCTGCAGGCTCATTTTGTCTACCCCATCTCTTCATTTTTGATGACTAAGCTCAGACTTGACTCAGCCTCACCAGCTTGAACCATCTTCTTACATGTCTATTGCAATCAAGCTTGGGTGCTGGGATTTGGATATGATTTGTCCCCCAAGGATTCATGTGTTGAAGTATTGCTCATTAGTGTGGTGGTGTTGAAAGTTGGCAGGACCTTTAATCTTTAGTTGTTGAGGACATGGGAAATACTCAGATCACTGAGGGAGCTGCCCTTGGAAGGAATTAAGGCAGTTCTTGTGAGACCTCTCACTAGAGTAAGTTGTAACAATGAGCCCCAAATCTGAAACCCTCTCTGGCTTCCTGGATTGCAGTAAATTCTCTCACTACCACCACAATACCATCCATTGCTAGGCTCTTACCAGAGGCCAAACCAATGGAGTCACCTGATCTTAGATTTTTATCCTCCAAACCTGTGAGCTACATAGACATCTTTTCTTTATAAAGTTAAATGTCTCCCAATATTCTGTTATAGTAACCAAAATGGACGGGGCCACTATCTCTCTTGAGGTTCCATGTTGACAGAATTTAGTAATTGCTGTTCATGTGGTCAGCCTCAACTTTCCACCTAGGTGCTAAGCTCCTGAGGTGATGAAGATGGTGGTTTTCACTACTATGTCTTCCACAATGCTTGGCATGGTGATTATTTCAGATTGGTGTTCAGGGGCTACTGGTCCACTGAGAAAGTCCTTCTGTTGATTCTTTCTGGGCCTTGGTCCTTGGTCTCCCATTTCTGGACTTCTAGTGTGAACTGCTCCTGGACTGACTTCACTATCTTCATTATTTTCTTTTTCCATCAACCTTTTGCCAGTTACAATGATGCCAGCTTTCTGAGTTCATCATCTCACATGCTACATAGCTTCTATGCTATATTAGAATTCCTGGCCAAGAAATACTTTGAGATAAAAGTCCAGGTTCAATTTGCCTCCTATATAGTATCACAGGGATATAAAACTTGGGAGTCTATGACAGAGAAACTTCCCATCAAAATGTTCAAATCCTTCTCTCCTGCAGACTTCAGTTCCTACCCCATTCTACTGCTCCTTCTATGAATGGAAGCGGAAGAACTCAGGTGTAAGGGAATGGCCCAGACCTACAACCTCTAGGGCCAAAGCTTGCGTGGTCCAGTAGAGACCTGACTTCTAGCTGTCTTTTAGACTCCCATATGCCAGGGTGTGTACATGTGGATTACTGCTGCCCATCTGTACCTACAAACCTCACTGATGGAGCCTTTACTCATGGGTGGGCAATGTATACTCAGGTGGGCCAGAGTTGCCCAGGAAGCCTGAGCATCACACTTTCCATGAAGTGGGCTTTGGCAAGGTGAGGAATTGCTGAAGAGTGACAGTAGTGTGTTTCTGGGGGCAGTTCACAAATTTCACACAGAGCATGGAACCCCTTTTCTGCATTCCTAGATGAAGCCACAAAAACATAAAACATGTCTTCTCAGAGGTTGTTAAGAATTGACCTGGAACAGTGAGAAGAAAGAGGAGGAAGTTGAGGGTGCTATTTATCTGGTTTTCAAATAAGCTTATTCCAAATTATAGATCTACTTTCTGCCTTGGGAAAGAACTTGTTCCTTTTCAGCCAGAAAAGAAATGAATACAGTTTGACTAAAATTCCAGGACCTGGTTTCTTTATCACTTAATTTCTACTACATTGCCACAAACACATCTTTAAGAACTCCAACTTCAGGCTCAGCATGAAAGAATTCTGCTCTGTAAATATACATGTTCATACACACCTGTGCAGATTATAGTAGAGTGGCATCCACCACTTGCTTTCAGGTGAGCTGTATCTGATATATGTGTGTGTGTGTGTGTGTGTGTGTGTGTGTGTGTGTGTGTGTATCTGTCTCTCTATCTATCTATGCAATCTTAGACTGAATGCCTGCAATGGATGTGATTCTGGTAGATCCTCTTCCTGGGTGTTATGGTTTGGATCTAAAAATGTTCCCCAGTAAGCTTGTATGTGAGACAATGCAGAAATATTTAGAGGTGTAATGATTAGATCATGAGAGCTGTAACCCACTTAGTGAATTAATCCATTTTATGAATTCATAATTTGAAAGGACTACAAACAAGGTGTCTACAAATTTTGAGTCTAAATGGATAAAATTTTGAGTCTAGATAGAAATCTAGAACCATTCCCACCATGCCTGTCCAAATTGTAAATACATGCACAAGCAAATGACTTGTTATTTTAAGCCACTACATTATTTGAGGATGGGTTTTTGTATTACAAGATAACTTATACAGTTTTCTAATCATATAAGTCCTAACTCTATACTGAGTGTTAACTGTAGTCAGGTAGGGTGTAGCTGGAGGAAGTATTTTCCCGGGGGCATGCCTTTGTGGTTTATATTTTGTCCCTGGTGCCTTGATGTCTCTCTTTCTGATTCTTAGCTGCCACAAGTTGACAGCTTTCCTTTACCACACACTTCCACCATGATGTTTTGCCTCACCTAAAGTCCAGAGCAATGAATTTTAAGATTAGATATTCATGTTTTAGATTCTCACGTTTGGACTGAGACCTCTGAAACTGTCAGCCAAAATAAACTTTTCCTCCTTTAAGTTGTTCTGGTCAGGTACTTTGAAAATCTGACTAACATACTGGGCTATGGACTCATCTGGACAAGATGTCATGAAATGATCCTATAGTGATCAGAACAGGTATCATATGCCAAGAAGGACTGTTTCAGTCTCTTGAGTCATTCAGCATCATTCAACAAGACTTCAGGAGTAATTGTAACTGAGGAGGAGAACTCTATAAGTCTTTAAAAACTAATGTTTGGGGCTGGGGATGTAACTCAGAGGTACAACACTTGCCTAGTATACACAAGGCCATGGGTTCAATTCCCAGCACCACAAAACAACAACTACAACAACAACACAAATAACAACGGCAACAATGACCCACTTATTTTTGAAGAGGGAAAGGTGGACTATTAAAATAGCTACTTGGGTCCATAAAAACAACTTATGATCCTAGGTCACCTGCCCAAGAGACCAACAACTATTGGCAGAGAAGGAAGCCAAACAAGGTATCTACAAATTTTGAGTCTAAATGGATAAAATTTTGAGTCTAGATAGAAATTTTTCATAATAACAAGGTTTAAGAAACTTATAGAGCTTTTCTCCACTTCACCTGCATCAGATCTTAAGATCAGGTTTTTATATTTTGGAGACCCAATTTCCTTTATTTTCTTCTCTTCTAAGTTGTTTTAAAACATGCTGACTGGTATCTCTGTATATTTCACAAGGTGAAAGGGGTAGTATTTTATCAGGGCTAAGGGCACATCCTCAGGACCTGGGATTGAATTAAAACATCAGGTCCAGATACTGTGTGTCAAGCTCTTTATGACGGTTAATTTTAGGTGTCAACATGACTTCGTTAAGGTACTCAGATAGCTGGCAAAACATTATTTTGTTTGTGTGTATGTCTATGAGGTTGTTTCCCTCAAATGAATGAAAATTTGAATCAGTAGACTGAGTAAAGAAAGTCCACCCTTAATAATGCAGTGGACACCGTCCAATATGTTGAAGGCCAGGATAGGACAGAAAGACAGAGAAAGGGCAGATTTTCCATCTCTGCTAGAGCTGGGGCATTCTCTTCTTCTGAGCTTCAACATCAGAACTTCAGATACTCAGATCTTTGGATATCAGGACTTAAAACAGTTTCTCAGGCTTTTGGACTCAGACTGACTCATGCCACCAACTTCCCTGAATCTTCAGCTTTTTGATGGCATGTTGTTGGACTTCTCAGCTTCCAGAATTGCTGAGCCAATTCCCATAATAAATCCCTTTCTTTCTTTTTTCTTCACTTCCCTCTTCTTACACACACACACACACACACACACACACACACACAGGTTTTATTTCTCTGAAAACTGTGACTAAAAGCTAAAATCTAAAATACCTTTCTAGATAATTCCTCTAGAGTTCATTTTGTTTTAATTAAAAAAAATGTTTTCATGGAAATTTTTTCAGTTCCAAAATTGCAACACCATCTCCCATCCCACAAACTCTTCTTATAATGTGGAACAGATATTGCTGTATCAAGAGATGGAATATACATCCTCTCCCTTTAAATTTGGGCAGGTGTTTGATACCCATGGAAGTGGCACTACATGTCTTCCTAGTCTGGGACATAAGGGACAATGTATCTTCCAGCTGGTTCTATTGAGATGTGAGGTCTTAGACACCAGACACCAAGTCATATGTAAGCACAAGCAACCTATAGAGAAGTTCACATGAGGATAAAATACTACTCTTTGCTGATAGCCCTGGCTAACACCCAACATCAACTTGCCATCCATGTGAGTAAGCTATCTTGAATACATCCATGTTCTAGTGGAACTGATTGCCACATTCCCACCATACCTGTCCAAATTGTAGATACACGCCCAAGCAAATGACTTGTTATTTTAAGCCACTACAGTATTTGAGGATGGGTTACAAGTTAACTTATACAGTTTTCTAGTCATATAAGTCCTAGAATTTATAAGTTAATTTGGGGCACATTCTTTGATTTAAAATTTCCTTTTTTTCCTGGAAAGAGCTGTCCCAATCACATTCTACAAAAAAGACTGGAATCATTGAGGAAGGTTAGAAGTGACAGGTAAGCAAACTAATGTTTTTGAGTCATGCTTGTTCAGTGGATGGGAAGAAGGAATGAGGACACTCTTCTCTTTTAGACTTGAGTCTCCTGTGAGTTACCTTTCCCATTTGTTCTTCAAGAACCTATGGGCATGGTGTATGGCTAGGTGTGGTTTTTACATTGGATAACTAATAAGCCTAGCATTCTGTATTTCCAAAAAAAACAAACACTTCTGTCAGGTTAAGAGAAGTTGACAGAAGTTTCCATACCTGACATATACAACATTCCTAGATTCAGCACCACATTTATTAGGGACATCAGTGAAAAGCTAGGTACATCTTGGAGTTGTTCTTGGAGTTGGGTTATGTTTCTCCTTTGATAAGTTGGGATCTATGCTGCCTTTGAATACTCAATTGGGTGTCCATGTGAGGGAGGAGTTTCCATCCTTCCTGGATTCAAAGCTCAACAATATGTTAAGAGGAAAAGATTTGATTGGTCTCATTCCTCATTGTCAGTTGATATAACATGTCCCTCCTGAGCTGATCTGTAACTCAACTGACACAAATTTGATGATAAAGATGATGCTAAATTTCCCCTTTGTATCTTAAATTTTTCCTTTTCCTTTCTTTCTTCACCTCCTTGTTCTACTCCCAACAGACTTATCCAGGAAGTTATTCTCATTTTAAGAGGTTCCTTTGAACTATCTCATGAGTTATGCATTTAAGCTATACTGTGTACTTTTTTTCTTTCCAACCTGACAGCTTCAGTTTCCTAGCAGAAACCACCACCTTGAATAGGACAAAGTGGATGGCCAAGCAAATATGACCAATTTGGATGGTGATAGAGGCTCTGTCCATTTTCTTCAGTTTGCAGACCACTGGAAGGAAATTTCTATGAGCCCAGATGCTTCTCATTCCCCTACCTATTTATGCCACTAAAGAATAAGGAAGTAAGGTTAGACCTAGAGAACCCTGTAGGCCACAATGAGCTGCTTATAGGTTTTGGAAGGGGAAGAATCCTATTACCACCATTTGTATTAGTCAGTTTTCTTTTTTTACCTTAACAAAATGCCTGAGATAGTTAACTCCATAAAGAGAAGAGGTTTATTTAGCTCATGGTTTTGAAGGTTCAAGGTCATGGTACCTACAGTTCAGGTCTGGTAAGGACCCCAGAGCAGATACCAGATGGCAATAATGGTGACATGTGTCTGGGCTTGAGGTTACACTTCAACACAAGAAGCAGAGAGGAAGGAGCCAGACTTGCTTCTTTTATAATAAACCTTCTTGGAAGAACTAGCAAGGGCTCCAAACAGAACAGCCTTCTGAGACCATTCCCCTAAGGATTTAGCACTCATATCTTAAAGGTTCCATACCTTCTAAGACTGCTGCTTTGGGGGTCAAGCCTCTAATCACATGAACCTTTGTATTATGGTTTGGATGTGAGGCGTCCCCCAAAATCTCACATGTGAGACAATGCAAGAAGGTTCAGAGGAGAAACGATGGGTTATAAGGGTCTTAACCCAGTTAGTGAATTAATCCCCTAATAGAGATTAACTGAGTGATAACTGCAGTGGTGGGGTGTGGCTGGAGGAGGTGGGACTTGGGGTGTAGCTTTGGGGGTATATATTTTGTATCTGGAGAGTGGAAACTCTCTGCTTTCTTATCATCATGTGAGCTGCTTCCCTCTGCCACAATCTTTGCCATGATGTCTTGTCTTACCTCTAGCCCCAAGGAATGGAAACTGCTGTCTATGGATTGAGACTCTGAAACTATGAGCCTCTAAATCAACTTTGCCTCCTCTATAATTGTGTTGGTTGAGTCTTTTAGTCACAGAAGCAAAAAAGCTGACTAAAAACACTTTGAGTGCGCACAATTAAACCATTTCTAAACTATAGCACCAATCCTGCAAATGGATTCCAATAAGACTTCACAGTTCTAGGATTCAGGGAGATTGTGCGTGTGTGCCTGCGCTAAGGGTGGAGTTGTTATTTTTGGGGTATTCTGTTTGGGAATTAGTACACCAATGAGGCCTAGAGCTTCCAGCTCACTTCATAGTCCCAAGAAAGGCATTTGGTCTTGAAAGAGAACCTAAGTCAATGGTTCAGGTAGAGTTGTCCCCAAAGTGATATATCATGAGTGTGTATGCATGAATAGAGTGGGTGGGTAGGTAGCAGGTACTTAAGAGTTCTGGTGCTACAGATGATATTCAGATGTCAAACTTTACTAGTGTATTTGCTATTCTGCTTGGGGTCCCAGCTTTCTATCTCTTGTCTGGTAGTGAGCTAAGAGAGTTCAAGTTTCAGGGAAGGCTGTTTCTCCATCTTCAAGACTACTTTCTATGCAAGGTGTGTGTTTCTGTGCATGTGTGTTTTCCTAAGAGTAAGTCTTCTTGTTCTTTTGGAGGCTTCATGTCCTAGAGGCAGGGCTTTGTAGCTAATGAGTGCTCTAAGCTGGTGAAATTCCTGAGTTCTCCTTTGCTGTCCCTTTGTCTTCCTTCCTTGGCCAACAGCCCACCTTAGGGAGCAGTGTGATTCTTACCCCTGCTTTCACTCCTTGAAAGAACAAACATCTTCACTGCAGCCTCGGCATGCTGGGTGTGAGGTGATTGTAGTAGATGTTTCCATGACACTCATTTATTTCTTCTGCAAATACAACTGTATTGGGGGAGGGGATGAGGAGAGGCTAGAGTAGGAAGATTGGGAAATATGAAAACCACCCAAGATCTGTAATTATTTTTCTCTGAAGGAATAAGAGGCTCCTCCCTTTCTCTGGGTCTTCTCCACCCCCAAGCCTCTAAACTGCTCCCCAAATTCATCTTGGTTTCAAGTTGCTGAGAGGCGGCTAGGCAGTGAGTAAGGTGGGGAGGGTGGGATCATGTGCAGGAGGAAGCAGCGTTTATTTAGGAGAGGGGGAAAAACTTTTATTACTGAAAGTTGGGATTTAGTAATGATGAGCAACGAGGACCGGCACTGGGGGTGGCAGTGTGTACATTGTGTTCTAGAGGGGTCTATGACACGCCTCAGCTGAGTCAATGACTCATTTAAAATCTCAGCGACTTTTAGAGGTCATTTTAGTCATCCCCCTGCCTTCAGGCTGGATGGAGCCTAACTTGATATCACGTTTGGTGGAGGTGGTGTATCGCTCTGGGCTAAGAGTGTCTGTGTGTGTAAAGGAGTGGGGGTGGGGGAGGCAGCGCGTGACCTCTTTGGAAAAGATCTCCAGCGAAGGACATTCCCGAGCTTCCCCAGGCTGCCCGCTCCAGGGTTTCCCCATCACTGAATCAGCATGGTTCTCCCGGGAACTGCTTTTTGCTGGATGGAAACCGGATGTTGGGTTCCCTGGGTGGGCGGGGGCTCCATCCCCTCAGACTTGTCAGGGGTAATTGAGACTCTTACGGTCCCGTTAGCCAGCCCGAGAAGCTAGCTCTTCTTTCACCTTTAACTTGCCATGCAGTGTGAAGAGAGAACAGAATACAGCGAAGACGCTACAACGCCTTCTCCCAGGCAATGCGCATGATTCTGCGGCTCTATGCTTGCCACACTTCAACGCACCTTGAAATGGGCTCGCCTCCTTCGCGCCGCGACGGGCAGATCTTTTAACCAATCGGTCCGCAGACTTATGAAAATAGACCAATAAATAGGCGGCGGGGGCGGGCCCAGAGGCCGGGCTAGGCTTCACCGTAGAACTGGCTGTGCTCTGCCTCCACTAGTAGTGCAGGTGCCGCTGCGCTGGGGCCGGGGAGGCTGCGCGCCGAGCCAAGCTGAGCCAGGGAGGGATGGAGAGCGGGCAGCCCGGGTTGCAGAAGCACCGGCGCGGGTCGTAGGCGGGCGAGATACGGGCGCTCGGGCACGAGAAGTGTGCGGGTGCAAGAGCACTTTGAGATAGGATGAGGCTCTTGGCTGGCGCGGTAGTACTATGATTTGGTATGTGGCCACTTTGATAGCAAGTGTGATCAGCACCCGAGGTCTTGCGGCTCAAGGTGAGTTGAAGTGCAGCGTCCCTCCTCTGCCCCTCCCGGCGCTCTCAGCCCTTTGCTCCTGGCTCTAGCTCCCCGACTCTGCAGAACGCCGCTGCTTATTGCGGGTGAGGCTCCAGCTCTGGCCAGGCGCGCCTCGGGGCACTATTGGGGAGGGCCTGGGGGCCAAGGGCTGGAGGACCTCGGCGGGAAGGGGCTAGAGCAAATAGGCTACCCAGCACTTGAGGAAAGAATGTTTTGGAATCGTGGTCGACTTCGCTCACCTTGGGCCCTATGGTCCACACCGGCACGTCGAACCCGTTGCCTCTAGTTGGAGCAGCCTCCTATTCGAGCTTTGGGGGAGGCAGTGGCTCTCCTAACTCTGACTGCTGGGGAGTTTGCAGGTCATCAGGCAGTCTGCAGCACGTTCCAGCCCGGTGCAGTGCCACTGCTCCACTGAAGGGTTCTTACTGAGAGGCGCGACACGGAGGCTTGGGACTCTGCACCCAGGTCTAAGAGACAGGGTTCTCGGCCCTGCGGGCAGCTACCGGTCCAGCTCACGCCCCTCCTGCCCATACAGCTTGGCAGTTGGAGGTCGGATCACTCGCTGGGGCGGGGGTCCTTAGACACCTAGTGAGAAGAGAATTGATGAACCCGGCAGAGGAGAGCCAGCCCGCTTTGGGCTGGCCCTGACAGTCTCCCGCGCCGGTTTTAGCCGCACCTGGGCCCCGGCCAAGCAAAAGTTCCCCGGCATCGCGTCGCAGTAGCGACGACCTCATGCTGCCTTCCCTAGCTACGAGGCAGAGCTTTCTAGGGGCCAAGGCGACGCGGGAGATGTCCCCACTAATGCATCAAAAATGGGGTGGGGGATTTTCCTCTTTCTGCTTTCTCTGTTCTGAGTCGGAGAGGAAGCAAGAGGGAACCCTTGTGTTGGGTGATGCGTGCGTGAGCGCGCGGGCTTTTGCTTTGGAGACCGGCAGAGCGACCTGCGAGCCTCTGGGTGGCACCCCGGCTCTCAGCCCTTGTATGGAAGTAGAAGCGGAGCCTGGAGGCTGCCCCGACTCTGAGCTCATGGTTCTCAGCGCGCACACACGACCTGGTTGAGGGCAAGTTCACAGAGCCTGTAGGAGATGGCGGCTGGAGAGAAGCGGTCTGTAGGTGGAAATAGGCGGTGGAGACCCGCCAACCAGCGCACCCACTCTCAGCAGAAGGGGTCTGCGGGAGGCGTCCTTTCCAGGGTCTTCTCGCCTCCTTGTCTAGGCCTGTGTTTGTGTGTGTTGAGGCTGGGGGGGGGGAGGGTGATTTAAGAAAGTTTCTGGAATGGAATATGTCGCTATGCTACTTGGGAGGGGGACATCTGAAAACAGAAGGAGCGAAGGGTGAAGGGAAGGATGATTTAGTCAAGTGGTATGTTTATTTGAATAGTTTTGAAACTCTCCATTTGTCAGGTGGGAAAACTGAGTCTAGGTTGACTGCCAAGGTTTATGGATTGAGAGTGGAGGTGAGGTGACTCGGGTTATGCCTGAGAATATTTGCCTCATCCTCATCCTCTCCCCTGTTTCCTTGTAGTCTTCCTATGTCCTCATCCTCCTCCCCTCCAGTTTTTGGTATGTTCCTGCTATGGGACTGTCGCTGAAAGCACAAAAGGATGTGCTGGGATCTTTGAATAGAAGAGACACTGAAGGAAGGCTCTGATATAGCTTCTAAACCTAAGCCAGGGTAGGGGCAATGGACTTTAAAAAAAAAATTTTAAGTTTATACACAGAATAAAGGCAAATGGATTTATATTGCAGCAACACACAAAATGTCGAGACAGGAAGAACTTCTCAACATTTCAAGTTGTTGGGCATGAAGGTTATGCCTTCTTATAGAGTGCAGAGGTCCTTCTGTCTGAGATGGTTTGGCATGCATCCCTTTCTGAAAGCAGGGATATCCTTATTGGTCTCAGGGTCTTTTTACCATAGTGGCTCTAGGTATGGTGGCTAGGGACCTAGGTTTAGAGTTAAATCACCTGGATTTAAGATGTGGCTCTACCACTTGCTGACCCTGTGACCTTGGACAAATTGCTTGACCTCTCTAAATGTCACTTGCCTCAGTGGAAAATGGGTTAATAGTATGAGCTTATAGTCCCCCCCCCCCAAAAAAAACATTAGTGTTATAAAGAAACAAGTGGCTACCTGTTATATGTTATACAGTATGTGCTCATTAAATGTTAACATCATTTCAATATTTCTGGGATTCCTGGCCCCTCCTCTACTTTTTCCTCTTTGGTCCACTTGGGACCCTTTTGGGACTGTTTGGGGAGAAGTTAAGGGGACTGCCTCTGTCAGAATTGGAGATCCCTTTATGGACTGACCTTGTCTGGGCAGAGCCTCTTGTTTCCCTGCATCCAGAGACATGTGCAGGGTGTGCAATCTTCAGAGCTACTTGGAAATGTCTCCTCCTGTGAGCAGCACCAGCCAATGTTGGGGTGCTAGTGGGACTCCTTGTGAGAGCTCAGCTATTCTCTGCCTGACAGAGGTGACTTCTGGGGAGATCCCTAAACTGGAAGGACATTTGGATGCCACTCTAGGATTTGGCTGAAGCAGGGGCTGCTTGGGCAGAGGGTAAAATAGGATGGGTTCCTCAAGCCATGTTGGTTTAGGACTGGGTCAACCCAGGGATATGGGACAAATATGGAGATAGACTTCTTTTTTTGACTTTGGTGGTGTGTGATTGAGGTCATTGGATAGGTTGGGAGGGTGAGGAAAAGAGAGGGACTATTGGTATAGTTTCCTCATCCCAGATGTGTGCCTAGCAAGTCGAGGGGAGTTTCCACACTGTTTCCACCCTGGGCCTTGCTTGGCTCACTCTGAGCCTCAGACATAGTGGGAAGTCTGGGCTTTATTCTCGAGGCTGCCTCCCCTCTTTGCCACAAATCCTATGGTTGAATTATTCCTGCCTCCAGTATCCCCAGATAAAGTGGAATTCTGACTCAGATCTTGATGGTGGTTGGACCAGTGCCCTCTGTTCTCTCCCTGGCTTTGACCTACCCTTTGTCCTTTGGCATTGAAGATAGGAGAGAGGAGGTTTAAACCTCACTGGTCCTATCAAATGAGAAGACTTGGCCCAGGAAGTGTTCATTTTGTGTGTGTGTGTGTGTGTGTGTGTGTGTGTGTGTGTGTGTGGTGTGTATGTGTGTGTGTGGTGTGTGTTTGTGTATATATGTCCCCAGTGCATGTATGTTGGAGTCAGGGATGTGTCTGGCAGCCTGTACCCTGGGAGAAGCTGGGGAGGCCATGTTTTGGAAAGGGGATGGTCAAGAGACAGTGAGAAGAACGAGCTTTCAGCTGTTGGCCTGTAGCTTGACATATGCCAATCTCTGGAGTTGTCAGGTCCTAGGTCCTAGTTGGTTTCATGTTTATGGTTCTGAGACAGAAAGCTAGAATCTGGTTACCTGAGGAGCAAAGACTGCTTCTCTGAGAAATGCTGAAACCTATTGCCTCTCTGGCCCTCCCTCCTATACCTTCCTCTCTGCCCTTTTCCCAGCCAGGTGCCAGCTCTCAGAGGCTGACCCTCTGTATGCATTCTCCCTTGGCCCACTCCTTCTCAGCCCTGCTGGATCCTGGCTTTTCCCCCATAGCCTTCCTGTTTGCTGAGCTGAAGATGTGGGGGTGGGTGATAAACCCCATAGAAGGCAGGGCCTGAGATTTAACCAGTTCTCTTCTCCAGGAGAGTTTCCTTCTCCAACATCCTATGGCCTTCTCGGCTGGGATTCAGGGTCCCTAGGGAGAAGTCTTCTTCCATTTGCTTGCTGGGATGCTTGCTTGCTGGAATGTGTTAAGCAACTTGTTAAGAATGGATTTCAATGGTGAAAAGATCTGTGATTGGTGAGAACTTCTAGATGTGTGTGTGTGTGTGTGTGTGTGCGTGTGTGTGTGTGTGAGTGTGTGTATATCTGAATGTGTCCCTGCATTGTATGCATACCTGTATGTGTGTGCATTTGTATATATAACTGTGTGTATACCTGCACTTGTATATGTATTCCCATATATGTGCACAGGTTTGTGTACAGCCTTTTGTATGTTATATGTGTGTGTGTGCAAGCACCTGTGTATATATGTGCACATATGTGGACTGCAGCAGGGCAAGGTAGTTAGGTGCAGCCATGAGGTAGGAGCCACTTCTCCCCTAGTGCTGTGGGTAGCAGTGAGACTACTGCTTCAGTATATTCCTTGCTTTCTGATCCCCTTGCTCTGTACCTGAGTCTAGGCAGCTCAGCAGTTATTAACATTAAAGGATGGCTGGGGTTCTAGAGAGAAAACTTAAATGGTAGGACAGAGTCTGAGCTTATGGGGACACTGAAAATGGCCTATCTGTCTAAAAGGGGAACTGTGGCATCAGATGCCATCATCCAGGCATAGTGTAGAACACAGAAGGGGCTGGGTCCCTGGGGAGGTGGGAGAGGAGGCAGGGGTGGGAGAGGCAGCTTATAGTCAGCCCCCACCCATTGCCCAGGGGCACTGCCAATGGGTGTTGGCCTGGTCTGCTAGAGGCAGCTGACCTATTTTTCGTAAGAATCTTCCTGCTTTTCTGTTCTCTCTTGCGTGAATAAGCAGAAGAGTGGTGAGCAGAGATGGGGCCTCTGTCTATGAGGGTTTTTGAGAAAGATTCCATGGGGCCATGGCTGTGAGGGAGGTCTCTGTCAGCCCGCCGATCCTTTTGAGAAGACAGGGGACTGACAAGCAACCTTTCCCCCCTTGTAGTCCCTTACTTCATTCCTGGTCACATGTGCCCATTGAGACAGGGCTGTGGCATACAACTTGCACACAGGCAAATATTGTATGAGGTGAGTCACTGTCCTCATTTTCTGGCTCCAGAGTAGGGAGTGTTGATGTTTCACCAGGAGCAAATATGGAACTTTGATTTCCCACTTAGTAATTGTGCCAATTTGGCCCCTTACCCCAGGATCCTGGCCTGGTGACAGGCCTAGCCTGTAATGCTCTCACTGGGCTGGCCTTGCTGCCTGTCTTCTGGCTTGGGGGTGAGTGTACAGGGGCAGGCCTGTGCCCAGGTGGTAGGGAAAGAGTTGTGGGTATGGGAGGGGGTGTGGCTTCACTTTTCTGCTGAGGAGCCATTAAAGGAGCAGAACTGAGATTGAATTACTGACTTCCTTCCTGCCAGTGGCTCATGGGGAAAGGGCTCTTGGAAATACAATCTAGCCAAGCAAATTAAGGTTGCTAATAGCATCTCTGCCTCACCAGCTGCTGGGGGGAGCCCAGCTCAGAAGGAGAGGCACCCACAGAAAGAAGGAGCCAGCCATTCCTGTCTCCTACTCCAGTACCTTGCTTTTCATAGTAAGGTTGCTAGGATTTCTGGATAGGCTTACTTTAGGCTCACCTGACCTCTGACTATAGACCCTGAGGCTTGCTGGGGAGGTACAGCTGGACAGGCTGTGAAGACACTGGTGGGGAGGGTAGGGGTAGACATGTGGGGTGTGCTTCTTAGAGGCAAAGGGATCTCCAAGGTGGTCTCTAGCCCACCTGCCTTGTGAGAAGAGCAGAACAACTTCTTTGTCTGGGCACAGGTCTCTTCTCCAAGCCAGACTTTCTGGGTGTTTCCTTTGCTTTGGGCAGTAGAGAGCCAGCCTCTGCCTTCCTCACGCTGTCCTCTGGGTGTGAGCCTCCCACTTGGTGAGAGCCCTGAGTCTGCCTGCTTCCTGGAATCTCCTGGAGCCTCCTGGCTTGTTGAGGAGGAGGGATTGGGGGACTATTGGGGGCTGCGCCTTTTTTGGACTCAGCAGGGATTATTTTTAGACTGGCAGATGGAGGTGGCGGTGGCTGTCGCTGGTATTATTAGACAACAGGCCTGTGGTTTGAGAGTCTGGTGCCCAGAGGAGGAGGAAGAGGAGGAGGCTGCAACAAGGATTAATGAGCCTTGGAGGCTGATGCTCAGCCGGCGTCCCTGCCCTCCCTCAGCTACCATCAGACTTAGGCAGGGGCTCCAGGTTCTCAGACAGAATTACATTCATGCTATGGCGGGTCAGAGATGCTCCAGCTACCTTCTGAGACAGGCCTGCCCAGTAGTCCTTCTTGGGTCCTCCTGGGCTGCAGAATCTGGACTCCCAGAACCTGTCCAGAGTATGGGGTGAGAGTCACTAAGCTCTGTGCCACAATGAAGGGGTGGGGCTGTAAAAGAGAGGGCTTGGTTTTCTAGGTCTGTGGTTGGGGCAGGAGGGTGGCATAGAGTACGAATCCGGATTTTGCCACCTGTTACCTGGATAACTTTGGGGTAGGCACATAGCCTCACCATTTGCACAACAGAGAAAATAGTATTTGTGGCAAGGTGGCCATTGAGGGTGTTCAGTGAGATTGATTTCACAGAGCCTGGTAGGTAATAGAGTTTTGCCTGCTGAGGCTTTCTCTGCCTTGCTCTTATCTCTTCCCCTATAATTTAGATTGTTTCCAAGACTCAGGACCCTTCTTACCCAGCTCCAGGCTTTAGTGTTGGATGTGCAGCCATGTCAGGCCCTGGACACCTTGTTGTTCTGTGCCTACAGTGGGGGTCTGCTGGCAGCCCTGGACTTAGTCACCCACTGGGTACCACCTGGCCCAGGGAGTGGGAAATTTGTATCCTATGGGCTTTTTGAAAGGTCAGCCAGCCCATGGGGAGCCACCTCAAAATCCCTGCCTGCCCCTCCTTTTCTTCCCTGCCAGAGTGGCAGAGCTCCAAGGTGGGCTGGGCAGCCCCCCAAGATGCAGATTGGCTAGGCTCAGGGTGTCTAGTTTTCTGCCTTCTGGATAAAGGGTATATGTGACCTGTGGCTCTTCATAGCCTTTTTCTTAATGTGCTCACCTTCTGCCAAGGCCAGTTTCCTCTCTGGATGGATAAGCTTGGCTCCTCTGGGCCCCTTACTAGCTGCTGTGAAGGGGAGGGGTTAGGGTCCCCTGTCCTCAAGCACTTCCATTCTCTTCCCTCTGCTTTCCCTTCCTCTGTCTTTTCTTTACTCCAGCTGGCCCTGCTGAAAAAGAAAACCTGCCTGGATGCCCAGGCTTAGTTTTGTATCCCCCTCATTCTGGGGTGCTGTGAGGGTCTGTGTTGTACCCCTGAGCTGTCTCCTGGTTGGGCTTGGCCTGTGTCTGGCTAGTAGGAGGCCCAGCCCATCTGGGCCTCCCTTCCTCCTTGCTTCTGTATCTCTTTCACTCCTGGCTTTGGATTTGGTTTCCTCCTGTGTTTGAGCTTTTTGTATCTCCTCCATTAAGCCCCTTTTCTCTCTTTACTGCCAGCCTGATTTCTCTCTCTCTCTCTCTCTCTCTCTCTCTCTCTCTCTCACTAAGCATTTCTGGAGACAGTGTTGTATTAGACACACTCTTGTGCAGAAAGGATCAGCTTAGGGAGAAGTACTTGTGGGTGATGGGGTGAGAGAACATGATCTGTGCTTGTGCAAGTGTGTGTGTGTGTGTGTAGGCAAATAAGAAAAGCAGATGAATATTTTAGGATCCAGAAAACCTGGAGGCCTTAGGCTGAGAGTGGAGGCTGGGATTAGCCTGCCCCCTCTGCTTTGTTTTTTCTTTTTTTTAAACATAGTTGTAGATGGACAGCATGCCTTTATTTTATTTATTTATTTTTATGTGGTGCTGAGGATCGAACCCAGTGCCTCACACATGCTAGGCAGATGCTATGCCACTAAGCCACAACCCCTGCAACCCCCTGCTTTCTTTTGGAGAAATCCTTCTCATTTTGTTGTGTCATCTTTGGGATGTGTCATGTCTGTAGCTGCTTCTCTGTGGTTGAAAAGTTCCTCCAGAGGAGATGCTAGGTGACTGAGGCCAACTGCTTTGTGGGTGGGCCTTATGCTGGGGGCTTGGTGCTAAGCTCAGGGGCTGGCTGGGGCTGGAGGTGGCAACCAGGAACCTTCACCAATACCCTGGAAGAGAGGTGTGAAGGAGGCTGCTTCATTTTCATGCAGTGAGAATAAGGCAGGGCTAGGTGCAAGTGAGCAGCTGGCACTGTGGGAAGCCATGTCAAAGCCCACCTGCCTCTTGGTATTGCCCCCCACAGCCTTCAACCCCAGCAGCCAGCTCTCCAGAGCAGTTTCACTGTTAGAAGTGCTCAGCTGTTCCCCTAGCTCTGTTCTCCTGCTTAGATTCTAGGGCCAAAGAAGCCCCTCACTCTATCTTTCCCAGGTACCTTGGCTCCTGGGAATAACTCCCTTCCCTACCACCAGGTTCCTGTGGTTTGTTTCTTCATCTGTGCTGTGGATACTCAGTTGTTGAGTATGTATATGCACATACTTGTGTGCATATGTATGCTCATACAAATGTGCACATACATGCACACGTGCTGCTTCTCCTGCTTGCTCAGGTGCTGCTGTTCAATGTTCACCGGTTCCTCTTGGTCCAGCCTTGGCCTTTGTGCAGATGCGGTAGGCAGGCTCCCCTACCCAGGTGCCTCTGTTGGTGTGGGCGAGGCGCCAGCTGCAGCTGGGCTCTCTCCTTTCCCTAAGGGACCTTGCTGCAAACCTAGCCTGAAGCAAGTTTGGGGGAGGGGGAGTTGGGAAACCTGCTGGGGCCTCGGGCAGGTGAGTGCAACACTCTGCTTTGCTCCAAAAATACTCTGTGATCTTAGCTCTTTCTCTAGAAAACAGTGATGTCACCGGGAGCCAATCAGCTTCTGGGAGGGCTTGCCTCCTCCTCCTCCTCTTCCTTCCGCAAGTCGAGAGGAGGGGGAGGGAGAAGAATGAGACACTCACACAGACGACATACAGACAGACACACGGAAATTCACAGAAGCACACATGAACATAGAGACCCCCTCCCCCCAGTCAAGCAAAACCCCTTCCCCTCCCACAAGCCAGTAGAAATCTTGGACCCCTGTTCCCTAACACACACACACACACACACACACACACACACACACACACACACACACACAAACACACGAATAGAAACAGAAACAGGGAGAAAGGCAGGCAGGTAGACAGAATCACCCACACAGAGTGGGAGCAAGAGACAAGGAGACTTACAGAGAGACAGAGACATGGAGAAGGATCCAGAGGAATACAGAGACATGGGAAGTGGGGAAAGACATACATAATAGACAAATATAAAGAACCAGAGAGAGAGAGAGACACACACACACACACACACACACACAGAGAATGGAGAAACAGAGATACAGAGAAGGAGCCAGAAAGAGAGAGGAAGACAGAGAAAAATAGACACAGGAGACACAGAGACAGAGATATGTAGAGAGACATAGAGGAGACAAAGACAGAGAGAAAACTGACAGAGGTAGACACAGGACACACACATACTCGCAGCCAGACACAAAGACATAAATGACAGAGAGAGGTGGGAGCCCACAGGGGTCAGAGATGCAGACAGTCAGACCTAGGTGGACAAAGATCCAAAGATCAGTGCTGCTCTCCCTGGCATCCTCTCTGGGTGGGAGGGCCCGCAAACTCCTGGCTTTGAGCCTGCAGTCAGTCGGTTGCTGTCCTAGGTGCTGCCCTGGAGAGTAGAGATGCTCACACTGGACTGGGAGGGTCAGGGATGGGGAAAGCCTGTGGTAAGCTTGGGAGTGGTGGGTAGAACAGGGGAGGAAGGGGACAAGGCTGCTCCTTTCACTGGATGTACTAGACAAGGTGACCTTGCCAGCTGCCTTGCTGTGTCTGGTCATGGAGGAGAGCTGGTATGGGAGGAATGTCTGCTGGAGGTAGGCTGCACACATGCCTGTTTGGAGTCCAGGAGTGGGTGCTGTGGGCATGGACAGTACTCCTGTGGTTTAGTCTTTTCACTGCTTGGGTGGGGTTGGGGGTTTCTCACTCCTGCTTCCTTCCTTGCCACCCCCCACACCGCACCCACTGCCAGCCAGGATGGGTGTGTCCTATCTAGCTGCCTGGTTTTGATGTTCTCTGCCAAAGGCAGGGACCAACACAGGGTTCCCCTTCTCCGCCCCCAGCATCCTACTCTCCTAATGGTGATGTCTGGGGCTTCTGTGAGAATCAGCTCCATTTGGGGCTTGGAAACTGGAGGACTGCAGCCCCTCCCACTCCCCTCTGCAGCAGGGCTGGCTCTGTGTGCTGGTAGGAGGAGGGGCTGGAGAAGCCAGCTCAGACTGGTGGGGTTTTCCCTCTGGTGTTGCCATGAGCAGCCTCAGCTTTTCTTGTTAGGGATTCCCCTGATCCTGTATGGAGTACTCTTGTTTAGTGCTGTGAACATCAGGCTGAATTGGGGGTGGGGCAGTGGAGGAGAGCTGGCTCTGTCATCTACCAGGCTCTAGTGGGAAGCATCTTGCTTCAGGGAGACTATTTCACATTCCCAGGCCCTGAGGCCTTTCCACCTCCATGTCTATGGCTCCTTATAATTCTGGTGGGGGATGTTGTCCCAGTGGAACAGGGCACAATTATGCCTGCTGTTCTTTGGAATTGGGGAGGGAAGGTCTGGCTTCTACGACTGAAAAAATTACTTCCCTCTCCTTTCTTCCTTTTAGCCCCCAGCTTTGTGGATGCCCAAAGGCCTCCAGGGCAGAGAGACCTACGAATAGACAGGTGGAGAGCAGGTGGAGGGTATACTGGGACCTCTCAGGGAAAGCAGGTGGGATAAGCCTAGGATTTGAATGGAGGATGATTTTAACAAGGGAAGCAGAGGCCACCCTTTGATAAGGGGTGCATAAGGCTGCTGGAGCAGGATCTCTTTGTCACCTTTCCATGTCCCAACTTGGTTGTCTCCATTAGGTGCCCACGGCCTGCGAGAGGAGCCCGAGTTTGTGACTGCAAGAGCTGGCGAGGGCGTGGTCCTGCGATGCGATGTGATCCACCCGGTGACAGGACAGCCCCCGCCCTATGTTGTAGAGTGGTTCAAGTTTGGGGTCCCCATTCCTATCTTCATCAAGTTTGGCTACTACCCGCCCCACGTGGACCCTGAGTATGCAGGTAAGGTTTGGATACTGAGCCCTGCCCCCTCGGGAGACTTAGGACCTGAGGGCAGTGGGTACTATAAACCTGAGGACAAGATCTTCCTCTTATTTTGACCTTTCTGCTCCTATTCAGGCCTTAGTGGTCACCCATGAGTTCCCAAGTGCCTTTGCTTTTGTCTCTATCAGTTTTTATCTTTGTCCTGACTGTTCCATTATCTCTGTTTTTCACCATTTCTGCCTCTTTGCTCCCATCTTTTCCCACTGATAGATTTTCATTAAGTGGCAGGAGGGGAGGAAATAGGAGACAGACTTAAAGCCCTCCTAAACCACACAGCTGGGGGTTTGGAGAGAGGCCAGAAGTCCCAGGGCAAGCTAGAGAGAGAGGCCCCACTGTGAGAAAGCAAGGACTCCCTCTCCAGGGAAGGAGGGGAGTCAGATTGCCCCACCCTTAGGCAGGTGTGCTGCAGAATCTCCAGTCTGATTAGGCCCACTCACTCCCTCCTGGTTCTGAAGTTGGGGTGGCCTTCCATCCCTAAGTGTAGTGTGCATCTCCATGCCCCCGCCTACCCGCCCATCTGTGCCCCTGGCAGGTGTCAGTCTCTGTCTCTTCTGCCACCTGTCTTCCCCTTCCCTTGGCCCTGTTTGTGTCCTGCTCTGCAATTACTCTGTCAGCAGTGGCCTCCCTGTGACTCACTGCTGCCGCCCGCCAGCCTGTCAGGGAGGAGGGTGTGGGGTGTGTGTGTGTGTGTGTGTGTGTGTGTGTGTGTATGAGTGAGTGAATGTCTGTGAGGATGAACATATGCTGGTATTGCGAGGAAGACAGGAAACAGGCAGGGCACTGCTTTTATTTTGTCTTTGTTGTGGCTTATGAGGTCTGAGTTGCCTTCCTCTAAGAAGGCTTCTTTTTCTGTCTTTCTTCTGAGCTAATATCTCTCACTCTCCTTTTGGCTGGGCTTGGTTTTAATAGTTTGTTTTTAGGCAGATTTCCAGTGCCAAACAAGGAGGGAAACAGATAGAAATGGGGATATTGAGTTGGAGTAAAGGTGGGCTGAAGGGGACCCTGAGGGCTGCTTTTTCCTGCTTGTGTGCAGGGAGGGGTCCTGCAACAACACTTACTTTCTCAGTGCCTGGAATATCACAGGAATTGCCTCCTGATGGAGTTAAGGAAGGGTGGCTGTGGTATTTTTGCTATGTTTGCCCACCCTTCCCTTCCTTGTCCTCAGGTTTATGGGAGTCTCTGGGTTTTATTGAGATATGTAGTTTTTCTGGCTCCGGCAGCAGGATGAGGAGGACCCCTAGTCCTGATTCCTGGCCTGCCTTCCTTCTGCCCTACCATAGGGAAGGCAGAAACAAATAGAAGCTGAGTGAGGCAGTTCTGGGCACCCTGCCTAGGATAGGTATATTGCTCAACTGGAATGGAGATGCACTGGGACCTTCTGGATACCCCTGGCCTATTCTTTTCTATTCTTACCTTCTCTCTTTCATCTCTTCTCAGCTCTGTATCCCATCTGCTTTTCTTTCTTTCTTTCTTTTTTTTTTTTTTGTTTTAAGAGAGCTCCAAAAGAATGGGAGTATTCTAAGGAGATGAAGGTTTTCTCAGTGCCAAGTGCACTGAACTGCCAGTGTAGGCTGGGGCAGGGCCAGCTGGGGAGGGACAGTAGCTCCATGGCCAAGTGTCATGCCTTTCCCTTTACCACCTGCAGCTGGCAGGGATGGGTGCCAGCTGTCATTTTGGGGCCTTGCTGTGGGAAGTGATCTGAAGGTTGTGATGGGTCTCCTGTCTTTAGCTTGGTTTGGGGTGGGGGTAGCAAGCTGCTGTTCTTGCCCTGATGGCCTCTTGGGCTTTTGTCCACTGTGTTCCCCCAGGCCGGGCCAGTCTTCATGATAAAGCATCCCTGCGGTTGGAGCAGGTGCGCTCTGAGGATCAGGGCTGGTACGAATGCAAAGTGCTCATGCTGGACCAGCAGTATGACACCTTCCACAATGGCAGCT
This sequence comes from Ictidomys tridecemlineatus, assembly GCF_052094955.1. Lineage (NCBI taxonomy): Eukaryota > Metazoa > Chordata > Mammalia > Rodentia > Sciuridae > Ictidomys > Ictidomys tridecemlineatus. The sequence continues at coordinate 117,086,287 of NC_135480.1, read as the reverse complement.
GGGTCCATCTCACCATCAACGGTGCGTATGGGCCCCCTTCCTGGAAAGAGCCCAAGAAGACCTCCTCTGAGGGCCCGCTCTAGAAGGAACCCCATCCCTTCCCCCAATTCTTGCTGCAGAGGAGCCTGGACAAACCTTGGCCCCATGAGATCTCCGCTCACTCCTCTGCTTGCCTCCATTGTCTTCCTGGAGCCTCTGGGGTCAGTGGAGGTGCATAGAAGCAGCAATTCCCTATGTGCAAGGTGGTCTCAGAGTTCCTAAGAGAGAGGTGGGAATCTGCTTCTGGAAACCAGGAGGGCTAATACTAGTGTCATTCCAGCTTTGGGATATTAGTGCTACCCCAGAGAGTGCATTCCCTCTCTCCAGTGGAGTTCCTGGAGTCTAGTATTAGTGTTTTTAGGTTGATACTATGGTTTCTTGTTAAATATATTTATTTGGGTAATATGTATTGAGGGTCTATTATGCGCCTAGCCTTGCACTGATGATGGGTAAATAACAGTAAGGAAACCCAGACGCAGTCCCTGTTTGTACACAGTTTACCAGCTAATAAAATGTAAGAATCCTGGCAAGAGGAACAATTTTAATGGCTGTCAGTTATTTATAGCTCAGGTTAAATGGATCATGCTGCGTACAGATGTTTTTCAAATATCCATATGGGGGCAAGGGAGCTTGAGTGAACTCGCCCAGCTCCTTTGTGTTGGCTGAGGCGGGGGGCCTGGGTCTATGATGGTGATGTCACTAGAGGCTGGGTCTTCAGGGTCTCCTCAGAGGGAGAATGTACCCTCTGTGTCTCTGAGAGTTCTTATCTGGGAGCAGATGCTCTGGAGGAGTCAGAAAGCTGGAACCATAGAGAAAGGATAGAGAAGAAGTGGTCTTCATAGTGGGAGGGAATGGCATATTTTATTTTTGTTTTGCTTTGTTGGTTTGGCCAGATGCTTATTCCTCTTTATTCAACTGATGACAAAAATGTATTCAGATCCACTGTGTTGTAGACACCACTCTGTTTATTGAGGCTTTGACAGCACATGTGCTTAGATATGCCACATACATTGTAGGTCTTTCTGGTTTGGATTCTGATACTATAGCTGCTGTGGTTGGAAAAGAGAAATTAGAGTTGTTCCTGGCTTGGAGGCTTCTCTCAGTATTGATCTGCCTTGAAGGATGACTCTGTCCTACCTAGTATGGTTGGATCAGACCCATGCTCTTTCTGAATCTGAGAACCTATCCAGGGTCTTGGAAGAACAAAGCCTGCTATCTATCTATCTATCTATCTATCTATCTATCTATCTATCTATCTATTTATCTATCTATTTATTTATTTATTTTTTCCCAGGCTGGGGATCAAACCCAGTTTTGTGCATACCAGACAAGCATTCTACCACTGAGTTATAGCCCCAGCCCTAGAACAGAGTATTTAATCAAGAGTGTTGGCCCAGAGGACAGGAAATGTTAAAGATGGTAGCCCTAGGTCAATGTTGGCTCAGGCATTAGATGTGGTTATTTCCTGCCAATCAGTCTGAAGAGGCTAATTGTAGACAGATTTTAAATCTTGGGTGCTTTGTCCTTACCACCCAGCAAGATTTTGAGTCACTTCATTTTGATGCCAGCTGTTGTGTGTGCAGTGAATGTAAACTCATCTTAATATTAACCCAGGCAAAATATAATTAGGAAGGTGAATCTGCTGCTCAAAGTTTCTCTGGTTGAATAGCAAGCCAAGAGTCCCCACATTATTTCCTTTCTCTCCAGGGCCCTCTCCTAAATGGTTGGAACCTGTCTAGAGCTGCTGCCTCCTTTTCTTTTGCATCATTCTGGATGGTGGTGTCCATTTCGGAAACCTGAGATACCAGGTGTTCAGTTGACACATGGTGGGAAAGCAGAATCTAGTTTGGAAATGTATGTTTTTTTATTGTATGTGTTTCTTAGTTTGTACCAGTGGGAGTTGATTCTTAGGAAGTTTCTAACTGCTCTGAGTAGAATAACCATGGACCATGACCCATAAAAGATTTAGTTTATTTCATGAACTCACTGTGTGTTAACTATGTTATTGTGGACAAGTTAAGTTACGTCGCTGAGCTTCAGTTGCCTCAGGGGGAAAATAACAACAACAAAAAAAAACGATGTCTATTTGCACAGTTGTTGTGAGGATTCAATGAAATGCTGTGTTAGAAAGTATCTTGCACAGTGTCTGGAACATTAATTACATATGGGTAGTTATGGATAAAATGCTGGCCACCCTCCTTCTCAAGAGATAAAGCCAGTTAAAAGTGTAGTTAGCAAGGATGTCAGTCTGGAAGATGCAGAGGACTTTGGTAGTCTAAAAATCCTCATGAATTCACTAATAGTTATCTATTCAAAACTTCTTTTTGAGTGTCCAGTTTATGGCAGGCTCCAGGTATATGGCAAGGGGCATGACCCAATTCTAGCTTTGAATATCCTTCAAACTCCAGAGACAGTCAAGTCCAGAGACGATTGCCATGTGGTTTTGGGAGCACATAGGAGGGACAGCTTCTTTGAAGAAATAGCCTCTGTTCAGAGGCTTGGCTGGTGAGAAGAGTCAGCCAGGAGCAGATGGGAGGTTGGGAAGGCAACTCCAGGAAGAAGGAGCAGCATGTCTGGAACCCTTGAGCGGGGAGAGTGGCTCTCCTCATTCAGGGAGTGCAGGCTGGTTGTTCATATGGAAGCACTGGGCAGGAACGCCAAGCATGGTACACCATCTGCTCCACGCTTGAGAACCGGGGCTTAATGATAGAACAGTTTGCTATAACCATGAAGCTTATCTGTGAAATGGGCAGAACAGAACAGATGCCTCCCAATAGGAGAGAAAGATCTCTCTCCTCTTATTCCCCCTTTCCCTTCTTAACTGAATTCTGAGGTTCCTCCCATCATAAATATTTCTATTATGGAACAGCCTAAGTGCTAGCATTCTATTTCTTCTAAACTAGAAGGTTTAATGTCAGGCATTTTTTTTTTTTAATTTTAAACAGCATTACCTTGAGAAATTGAAAGGCCAGTGAAAAATTAGAATTACAAATTGTCTCATTCCCTTTCTGTGCTTTCTTTGAAGACCAGTTGGGTGGAAACAAACCCAGTTATTTCTTTATCATATATAAAATACCCCAAAAGCTCAAGCCAAGTCTTGCTTTAGGTTGGCAAATTACTTGGAGGAGAGGCCAGCCTGTTTCTAACCTGCACTATTAATTATAGGGCACTTGCAAAAAGAATTAAGCTTGGAAATGCAGCTGGCAAGCTAACACCTAATTCAGTAAATAATCGAGAGTCAAACCATTATTTTCCTGAAAACTCAAAATTGTTCAAAGTACTTTCCTGATTAGCACCTAAATAATAAAGTAATTATGTAATTAGTAATTAATTTGTCACTTCAGGACGTAGTTTAATTTATTATCTTTTCTTTTAAGCTTGAGACCAGAGGTAACAGAGGCTATGGCTGTATTAACTGTATTTCAGGGAGCAGGTTGGGTGAGGATGGCTGTGTTGGAGATGAGCACATGTTCCTGGGGCCTAGGGGCTAGGACTCCAGAATCCCTTTACAAGGACTTGAAATGATTTTTTGCCATTAGTCTATTATATTCTTAAATGCTGGCTGACAATTGATTTTCTCAAGAATATATATTATATATGCTTTTGATTGTGACGATGTGTGCTTCTTGTCTTTTTTTTGGGGGGGGGTGCAGTTCCAGGGATTGAACTCTGGGGCATGAGACCATTGAGTCACACCCCCAGCCCTGTTTTGCATTTTATTTAGAGACAAGGTTTCACTTAATTGCTTAGTGCCTTGCTTATGCTGTGGCTGGCTCTGAACTCACCATCCTCCTGCCTCAGCCTCCTGAGCCTGTGGGATTATAGATGTGCACCACCATGCCCAGCAAGTATGCTTCTTAATACGTTCCATCATCCCTCTTCAAATGCCTCCTGTGTCTCTACATTGAGCCATGGGGCTTTGAAGATTATAGACCAAGGTGATCTTGCCATGGTCTTGCGCTTAAGAAGTTTTATGTATTTAAATTTATGTTGGAAGAAGCCTTCATTCATTTGTTCATTCACTTTACTTATTCTTTTATTCAACAAATATTTGCTAAGAACCTTGTTTCATCCAGAAATGGTGATAAAAGCTATACATTCAGTGGCACTGCAGAAAAGGTTTCTGTTTTCAGGGAGCCACGATTCCCCAAAATTGGGACTTATATGAAACATGTAAGCAAATACATGTATATGAACTTGGGAATGTAGCTCAGTTGTAGAGTGCTTGCTTACCATGTATAAGGCCATGGATTCAACTGCAGTACCACAAAAAAAGAACAAAACACATACATATATATGGATGTTAGTTCTGATAAGTTCCTTAACAAAAATAGAACAGTGCAAGGGAGCAGGGAACTCTAGAAGTACTATCTGAAATGGACTGATTAGGTAAGGCAGAGGTAGCATTCAACAGACTTGTATGAACAGGAGGAGTGAGATATGGGTATAGAGTTCTAGAGAGAACCTCAAATACATAAGACCCTGAAGTTGGAAGTTCTTGCCACATTGGGGGAAGACTAAGAAAGTGATGTGTCTAAAGCACAGGAGGGGATGACAGTTTTAGGAGAAGAGGTTGGGGCTGGTCAGGACCAAATTCTAAACTCTTGTGATGAGTTCTAAGTTCAGGGCTGTGTGGAGGAGAGGGAGCCCCTGAAAGCTCAGTAGCTTCAGTAGCTTTCAGGGAAATGATAAGTAGGGAAGTAATAGCAGAATAACTATTTAAAAAATATGTTTGTATTTTATAAGATCCTTTTCACAAACATGATCTCATTTATTCCTCACATCAATTCCAGAGGATGGAGGTTTTAGATAAAGCCCAGAGAGGTTGAGGAACCAGGGTTATGGAAAGTGGCAGGCTAGCAGTTGAATTTGGATCCTGAGCTTTGGGTGCCTTTAGAAGTGCTCAGAGTGGCTTGCTTTAGGGCTGGTATTCAGAAATTGGGGCCATCCTTATCTTGCAAAATTTTGGAAGATCCTAGAACCAATAGTCTAAGGGTTTAAGATTTACTGGATGACTTCTACAAGCAGCTCAGGTGATGGGACTGCGTCTCTTAAAAGTTGATTATACAAACAGGATGGAGTTTTAGTCACATTTCAATGCAGGGGAAAGATAACCTGGCATAATCGGAGGACAGTTATGGAGGGAGTAACCTCCAGAGGGAGCTGTTCACCTTTACCTATGGAAGCCAGATAGGGAGGCAGATAGATACTTTTTCTCTGCAGAATCTGGGAATTTAAGATTATTTTTAAATTCGCCTTGGCCTGGGATCTGTTTTAGGTCTGGATGGGGCTCAGATGGCAAATGTCCTAGAAGTATGAGGGCCTGGCTGAGCTGGAATGCAGGAAGTATAGTTTCTATGCATCATGATAATCCTGAGTGGAAACACTGAAAGGTGGTAGAAAATTTTGGGAACATAGAGAGCTGTCTTGTGTATGTCATTTACCTAGTGCTGACTATGGCAGCTTCCCTGTACTAGATGCTCAATAATATTTTACTGGGAAGTATTTAAGTTTGGTAGGTAAATCATAGAATTTGGATCCCGAGCTTTGGATGCCTTTAGAGGTGCTCAGAGTGGCTTGCTTTAGGGCTGGTATTCAGAAACTAGGGCTATCCCTAGAGCCAGACTGAGATTGGATCCCACATCTCCCCTTCCCTATGATATCCCTGGGCAGGACTTTCCCCATCTCCACTTTTGTTGTTCCATCCTTGCATTCTGCCAAGTTGCAATGAGAGTTCTGTATGGGTGGGCTGGTTCCATTCCTCACCTTCGTGGTCTCCTTTGCAGCCCCTCCCACCTTTACAGAAACACCCCCCCAGTACATCGAGGCCAAGGAGGGTGGCAGTATTACCATGACCTGCACAGCTTTTGGGAACCCCAAGCCCATCGTCACCTGGCTCAAGGAGGGAACGCTCCTCGGTGCTAGTGGGAAGTACCAGGTGAGCGTGGCTATAGGCTGGGACTGCTGCAGTCACTCTTCTTCACCCTCCCTCCCTGCCCTTCTCTCCCCTCCAAGGCAGATGACTATTGACACTACTGTGCAGGTAGAAGGTGGAGGCAGAAAAGCCCACAGCCTGGCCTGGCTGCAGGCATCCCCTCTGGGTGTCTTGGAGGGAGACAGATAGATAAGGAGGCACCTACTCTCTGGATCCCCTGATGCATGTGTTCCTGGGACCTTCTCCAGTCCAGCTTCTTTGCCTGTATCTCTCAGCCTGAGGGCTACATTTGTGGGGCCCAGAGGTGGGTGTGAACTGTATTTGTTCTCCACCCCTAGGTGAGTGACGGCAGCCTGACGGTGACATCAGTCAGTCGTGAGGACAGAGGCGCCTATACCTGTCGAGCATACAGTATCCAGGGGGAGGCTATGCACACAACCCACCTGCTGGTACAAGGTAGATGGACTATTTCCTCTTTTCCTCCTGAGCTCTTGCAGGGGATGCCCAACCCTGCTGAGCTATAGTGGTATTTTCCTGGGCTATAGGTTTCATAGCTGGGGGTGGTGGAGGTACGGGCAGACCACAAAAGCTAGACAAAGGCTCCTGTATCACACATAGCTCACTGGTTGCATCTTTCATCCTGGCCTGCCTGGGAAAGAGCATCACACAGTGTAGCAGGGAAGCACTGTGCTAAGTGGATTTCTGGTTTCCCTCTGTCTGGATAGCATCTCTACCATGCCTGCACCTCCTCAAAAGAGGAGACCTCCCTTGGGTTATCTATCCATTAGTGATGGCATCAATAAATAAAGATAAAGATTTGATCCAAGCCCCAGACATTTAAACAACACCAAGAGCATTTGGCAGAGCTGGGTCTGTACAGTCAGCACCGAGAGATACCATTCTGTCCAGCCTTGGTCCCAGGAGTGCCCCAGAAGGGTTGGATACTCACTGCCCAGAATGTGTGGAATCCTGTGGAGAGGTTTTTGCTTTTCCACCTACCACCTGCTGGAGGGATAGGGAGAGCTGGTGGCAGCTGTGTCTGGCTGAGAGAATGGCAACAATAGTATTTGCTCCTTCCCCTAAGGGTTGAGCAGTAACCAGGGCCAGAGGTCCCTCTATAGCTTGGCTGAAAGCTGCCCCTCTCAGGAAAGAGCTGGCTGCAGCTCTGCCTCTCTTTCCCACAGCAAGTACCAGGAACTTCTGGAATTTCACTCTCCCTTCAGCCCCCAGCCTCTTCTCTGCTGAGTTGCCATCTTTACCTTTGGCAACTAAGTAGTCACAAGGCTCTGTCTCCTCCAGAGACAAGATTATTCTTTGCTGCAGATTTTTATAAACCAGACTTCTTCCCTCCTGCATGTCTCCTATTCAAGCTTTGCAGGAAGGGTATGTGTGTGGGGTGGATAGATGGCTGGTCTGGGAACCATGAGGGTGGGGTAGAGGGAGGATGCTTGAGCCTGTATAGGCTAGAAGTCTTTGTGACAACTCTTCAGGCTATACTGCCCATAGTGCTCCTCCCTGACCACCTCAGACCTTCCCGGGAGGCTTGGTGTCATTGGTCTGCCCCATCAGGAGGTGATATTTGTTTCCTGTTCTCTCTAGGGCCTCCTTTTATTGTTTCCCCTCCTGAGAACATCACCGTCAACATCTCCCAGGATGCTCTGCTCACCTGCAGGGCAGAGGCGTATCCCGGCAACCTCACCTACACCTGGTACTGGCAGGATGAGAACGTCTACTTCCAGAAGTGAGCAGCTCACAGGGGTTCCCCAGATCAGCAGGGGGAAGGGGCTCTAAACATGGACTTTGCAGGCTGCCAGTGGGCTCCAGAGACTTGCAGAAGGAGGGAAAGTGGAAAGTCTGGGTCTTGTGTCTCACATACTCAGGCCAGTCTTTGCATGAAAGGACCTTGAGAGAGGGACCCGAGAGTGACAGGAATAGTGGGTCTCCTTGCTGCACCGAGGGGAGGTGAAGGCAACCCTTACTTGAGTGTTTGCTATGAGATCCTCTTCTCCCACCTACCAATAGCACTCGCCTCCTTGTTTCCTTGCTGGCTTTGCAGCGACCTGAAGCTGAGGGTGCGCATCCTAATTGATGGGACGCTGATCATCTTCCGGGTGAAGCCAGAGGATGCTGGGAAGTACACCTGCGTTCCTAGCAACAGCCTGGGGCGCTCCCCCTCTGCCTCGGCTTACCTGACTGTGCAGTGTGAGTAGGGGTGAGGGAGAGCATTGGTGGGTGTTCCAAAAGATTCAAGCCACATTGCCCAGATTGGAGGCTGGAGGATAGCTAAGACTAAGCACGTTTCAGGGGAGTGTGGATGGAGGAAAGAACAAGCGAGGATAGGGCTAACTCTTGCTAGGCATCTTCTATGGGCCAGGCATCACTATGTGATCATTAATTCATTGCATCAGCCAAGCATAGGTCTGGTTCAAGGATAATCTGACCTTCTCTTTGAACAATTTCCTTTCAGAATAGTTGTTCTGGCATTGAATTCTATACCTTGAACCAGTCATGTTGGTTGATTTTTCTCTCAGGTTTTTAAGGGAGCACAGCTTAGAACCAGTACAGGGTTAGTTTTTCTGCCAGCCTCAATCTATCTTTCCACACTGTGGCCAAATCTGGGGTGAGGGGAAGAGGACCCTCTTCTGGAATAGGTTGGTCCATTTGCCATGCCTGGCTCCCTGTGTCTGCCTCCTTGCTCCTTTCCAGGGCTGCTAGAGGTCCCAAGTGAATGAGCCTCATTCTTGTGCCAGAACAATTGAGGGCCTCAGTGTGAGCACAACAATTCAGTTTGCTAATCTTTAATACCTGAGTGTCTTTGGTTGCTTTCCCACCCCCTGGCAAGCTGAGCATTGTGAGAAAGACAGAGAAAGAAGGATGAGTAATGAGGATTAATATCCTGCTTTTGATTTGTGGATAGCCCCATCACTCAGACAACAAATGCTCCACAATGTTGCTGTAGGTGACAGACACTTCATCATTGGAGGGCTGGTATGGGAGGATTGCATACACCCAAGGCACAGAGTGGCAGGAGTGAGAAGTGTAGCAGCCTAGGAGCTGAAGAGAAGTAGAGGAATAGTTGTGGCCTTAGAGGTAGAACTCCTCCAACTCTGCTGCACCAAGCTGGGTGTTTGGGACACAATTGCCCTTGAGTAGCCAAGGTAGAGGAGCCAAGATGGGCCTACTGAGCCTCATTGAACCCCTCACCTCAGACTTGTATCATCTTCTCACCTCTGTGGAATGACTGCGTGGGATAGCAAAGGTCTCTGTTCTCCAGTTTTACTGACAGCAACTTGAAAGGACTTGTAGCATGGTACAGTATAAGTTCCAAGCTTTAAAGTGCTGTGACACCCAGAACATTGGGTGAAAGCCCGACTAGTAGGTGAAGAAATTGCTCCTAAGTGACTTGGGATGTGTCCAAGTTGTCCAGAAGCTGAAGGTCCTGAAAGAAGGAGCAGACTCCATCTCATAGATGTCTCCTATCTCTCTGGGCTGTATGCAGGTGTGCCACCTGAACAAGAAGGTGGCAATGACTATGGTGGACAGGGGTGTGAAAAGGGGTGGTCTTCAGAAGGATGATGACCCTAATTAAGATGCAGATTCCATGCTTGAAGATGTAGGCCAACTTTCTGCTGGGAGAAGTGTTTGGTTTCCCCATCTCTCCCCAGCGCCGGCACCACCACCCACTTCCACTTGTCCTTTTTTACCTCCTTCCTGCCTTCAAAGAGAATCCAGGGGGCTGAGATTTACAGGTGGGTGAGAGGATCTTTATTTCTGCTAAAGATCAGCGTTCAGAGTATTTCCCATTCATAAACCCTTTGAAAACCTTGAAGGAAAAAAAAAAAGACTCTACCATACAAAAGTAGGAAGCTATGTCTAAATATATAACTCGGCCTGGTATTTATGTAATGCTGTTCTCTGAAGAGCTCAAATGCTTAAAAGTTACAAGCTCATTCATCCTCACAGCCTCCCTAGTTCTGGATCCTTCTCCATAACCCTTGGAGGGACTGGGGAGAACTGAACGGAGGTGACTCAGCTGCATCACAGGGATCCAGGGCCATTATCCTCTGTCTCAGAGCCTTTCATCTGCTGTGGTCAGGGTTGATTCTACATTTCAACTGCAGAGGCCAATGACAAAACGGAGGCAGAGGGAGCTGAACAACCAGCAGAAGGAACAGAGAGGAGAAAAAGGACCCACTGTGATTACCCCATGATAGCCTCATGCCTAGAACTGAAGTTGCTATGTTGGCTCAGGATGTGCAGAGAGAGCCAACTGCTTGCTGCTCAAGAGAGACCTTGGGATAAAGAACTAGAGGAGAAAGACGTGGCCACTGTTGGCTTTGAGGTTCAGAATTTAGGGCAGAGGGAATTGGACATGGAGAATATCTGTGAATTGAGGAATTTAGGAGAACTGAAAACTGGGGCCCTTAAATGCCACCAAGCATTCTTTAAAAATGCTTAAAGTTCTTAAAAACACAGTAGATGTGGCAGATAAAAGTCTGCAGCCTGACATGGCTGGCTATGTGTGCCCCCTGGGCTAGAATTTCCAGAGAGCTAGGTTTATTGGCCCCCATTAACCATTGTGGCCCTGGCCCATAATGCTGTGTTGAGCACTGAGGAGCCATGTGGTAAGTATTTGCTGACTGCTGGATAGATATGATGGTGTGCCTTGCAAGCACAATGCCTTTTGTGTCCTGGTTCATCTCCTGCCTGGATTTCTCATCTGGCTTTTCTCATAGAGCTCTTCTCTCCACCCACACTACCCCTTTGCAGACCCAGCCCGTGTCCTCAACATGCCCCCTGTAATTTATGTGCCCGTGGGAATCCATGGCTATATCCGCTGCCCTGTGGATGCAGAGCCACCAGCCACCGTGGTGAAGTGGAACAAGGACGGCCGCCCCCTGCAGGTGGAGAAGGTGCGAGTGAGATGCTTGTTGGCATTCAGAATGAGAAGTGCCTTTCTGATCCCTTTGCTAGCTCTGGGTTCTGGTTCTCTGCCAGAGCTCCTCCATCTCTTAAAAAAAAAAAAAAAAAAAAAAAGTCCCACAGAGTTTTGGCTGTTTTCCCAGGGCATCTAGGTGGCGCCTGCCCTAGGCTGTAGCTGCTGTTCTGTCCTGTGCTCTGTCTGGAGTGGTGGGTCAGAGCATCCGCTCCCTGACCACTGTTCCCTGCTCTTGTCTGTCTCTGGCAGAACCTGGGTTGGACCTTGATGGAGGATGGCTCTATCCGAATTGAGGAGGCCACAGAGGAGGCTCTTGGCACTTACACCTGTGTGCCTTACAACACCTTGGGGACCATGGGCCAGTCTGCGCCTGCACGGCTTGTCCTGAAGGTGAGACTCTAGGGCTGCATGTGGCTTCATGAGTGGGGGCACCTGAAAGCCCAACTTCATGCACATGCCTTTGCTTCCCTCAGGATCCCCCGTATTTCACGGTGCTACCAGGTTGGGAGTATAGGCAGGAGGCTGGCCGGGAGCTGCTCATCCCCTGTGCAGCTGCAGGGGACCCCTTCCCTGTCATCACTTGGAGAAAGGTACCTGGGCTCTTGATCTCCTGGGCTGTGGTGTAGGTGGGAGAACCCAGTGACCAGATCTGCTCTGGACCCACTCTAATGGGTCAGATGTCAAGCGGGATGTTAAGGGGGATGTAGATCAGTGGGTGATCTGAGAAGGAACAGTGGGAGGGTGTGGTTCCCAAGGACCTGGGGATTGTCCTTCAACATCCTTATCCTCCTCAGACTCTTGAGCTATTGTCTGCTCCTTTCCTAACCTTGGTCTCTGCTCCCACGTTTTCCTTGTCCTCTTGTTTGGCCAAGGTAGGGAAGCCCAGCAGAAGCAAGCACAGTGCCCTGCCCAGCGGGAGTCTCCAGTTTCGTGCTCTGAGTAAGGAGGACCACGGGGAGTGGGAATGTGTTGCCACTAATGTGGTCACAAGCATCACTGCCAGCACCCACCTCACTGTCATTGGTATGTGAACAGTGGGCTGGGTGGGGTGGGTGGTAGGGCAGAGTTGGGTCTGGGCATCGGACACCAAAGGGGCATTCTTTTTTCCATGCTCTGCAGCTATCCTTCTTAGGTCAGTCCAACCTTGACCCCAGAGCCTTTGTCCTCTGCAGGCTCTGTAAATGAAGGTCCACATGAGTCTAGTTCTTGGGAAGGACAGGCAAATAAATGTACCTAGAAACCCACCTGATAAAAAATGCAGCTGTATGGTCAGCAAGGACACTGGAGACTTAGAATTTAAAGAGCTGTGGGAAAGCTGGTAGAACTGGAATGAGGGACAATTGGGCCATGTGGCATCTTGGACAGGGAAACAAGCTGAGGCCTGAGGGCTCAGCTGGCATAGGAGACTGGTGCAGGAGAAAGTGACTGGTATTCCTATTTGTGGGCATTTCTGGGTCTGATTGCCTAGGGTGTACATCCCCAACCTCAGCCTGTCTCCTTGTAGCCTGCCTGTTCCACTGGGTTCTGAGCCATAATCATAACCATGGCTAACTGTCTCTGAGCATTCACCTTCAGTGTTGTGCTCTGAACCAACTGATCTGCATACCTAGTCATTTACAACCTGGGAGGTGAGAGCTGATGGATCCCCAGGTTACATTAGAATGAGACTGGTGTGGACTTAGCACATTGACCAGTGTCATATAACAGGTGGGACCAGGATTCAGAGCTGAGTTGCTATATTACCTGCCATGTTGGGTTGTCTCACACCAGCGTTTGGATGCAAGGTGACTCTTTATAGGAAGTGACACTTTTTGGTTTGCTCAGGACCTCAGAGGAGCACAGGAGTTTGGCTTGGGTTGAAGAAGGTTCAGATTACCCTTAGTTCTATACCCTTAAAGCTCAGGTGGCCTCTTGCTAGTGAGACTAGACTGCATGGTGAGATAGGCTTCTCTTTCTGATATTGGTAGGGTCGGGGGGTGGGTGGCAGCACCTCAGAGACTCCACTTGTCTTCAACCATTTGAGGTATTGCATGTTGGTACTCTATACTTTGGTCTCTCTTGAGTTCCCTGCAGCAAGATTATGGGTGCCCAGCAAATGGGTTCAGCTCCTTTCAGTCTGAGAGGTCTCCCTTGGTCTCCAGGCACCAGCCCCCATGCCCCGGGCAGTGTCCGGGTCCAGGTCTCCATGACAACTGCCAACGTGTCCTGGGAACCAGGCTATGATGGAGGCTACGAGCAGACATTCTCAGTTTGGTACGGACCTCTGTGAGTCAGCCCCGCATGCTTTGCTCTCTGCTTCTCCCTTTCCTGTCCAACACAGGCAGTCCTGGGGTGGGTAGAGGGTCCAAGGAGATTTGGGGTCTGAGCCTGCTAGCCCTGTAGACAGCAAAGTGGGTCAGACAGTGACTAGGTTCTTATGGGCTCTGGGGATTCATAAGGGACTCAGCACTCCTGAGTTCCCACCCTCAAGATTAGAGAAGTCTGTTTGAGCCTTTGTGTAAATTGTCTGTGACCCTCTGTAGCTCTTTCCCAGCTTGAGATAAATCCCCAACAACTGTTGTGTCCTCCCTTTCTTTCTTTCTTTCATTTTTTTTTTTTTTGGACTGGGGATTGAAGACAGGGGTGCTTAACCACTACGCCACATCCCCAGACTTTTTACTTTTTATTTTGAGATAGGGTCTTTCAAGTTGCTTAGGGCCTCGCTAAGTTGCTGAGGCTGGCCTTGAAATTGTGATGCTTCTGCTTCAGCCTCCTGAGTTGCTGAGATTATAGGCATATGCCACCATACCTGGTGTATCTCATTGTTCTTTTTTTTTTTTTTTTTTTTTGAGGTTCCTCTGGAATCTAATTGTTAAGAACTTTATGAAATAGCTTGACCTGAAATGTAGGGTATACTTTTTATTCTTTCCCATGCCCAGTGGTTCTAGAAGCCAGTATGGAGAGCTTCTGTTCACGTTACTGACCCTGTCTCCAGCAGCTGCACTTTGCAGAATCCTATATCTATTTGTTTTCATGTCTCATTATTAATTCAGCCAGATGCAGTGATGTGAGATTTTTGTCCAAACTTTAGGATAAGTAAAGATTTAAAAAATGTGTGAACCAGAGTAAGCACAGGAGGTACAGGAATGGTGGAAGAGAAGTCCAGTGGAATTCCATCACTGTAGAGTTCTGTCTCTCCACACTCTTGTCCTGAGCTAAGAACTTCCGCCTGTGTCACTGTTCACGTCCTTGTGTAGGGAGGTCAGACCTCCTCCCTTCCTACTTTTCTCCTCTCCCACCTGGGCCTATGTTTCTAGCCAGGCTCAGTCTGAGTGTGTGGGGAGGGGGAAAAATCAGATGTCAGAGCAGAATTCAGGGGCACTCATGGAGGCCCCATGAGATGCTCCTCAACAGCACAGGAGCTTAAGAAGGGAGCCTGCTCCTTTTTCTGTCATAGTGGTTTAGGGTTGTTCCCAGGCCGAATATCTTGAGTATCTTGAGTTTTGGATAGGTGATGGGTATCTTGAGTTTTGGATAGGTGATGTGTTCCTGGAGGGGGGGAAGCTGCAACCAGAACATCATTCAAACTCATTATCTCTTTTCCTTCTATGGCAGGGCAAAGGGAGGGAACTCCTCATACCACCCAGGGGCTGCTACAAGATGCTGGCTAGGGGAAGGGGTGTTTGGCATGGCTAAGCCATCTTTGGGGGTGCCCGAGTGGAAGGGTTGGGCACACATCTGGGGGCTTCCTTGCTGCTTGTGGTGCTGTTCCACACGGCTGCTCATCTGCATTGCTTTATCATACTCTGCTCACTTGCTTTGGTGCCCTGGGTGGGGAAAAGGTGGGTGCCAAGGTTGGGGAGGTTTCTTTCCCTTCTTTCTTTTCTGATTGCCTCCAACTCTCCCTGTACTGACTCAGATGTTTGATGCTACTTCTTTTTGCTATGCTTTCTGCTGCCTCAGCTCACCCTCCTGGGCATACATGGTAGCGGCCCTTTAAACCTAGTGGGGAAGCCTGTGGGCATCAGCTAAGTTACAGTGCAGGTCTGCCAAAGCGGGCCAATCCCACAGGACAATGTCTCCTCTCTGTGGTAATGTGGTGGTACTGCACCTGCAGTAAGTGGCTTCATTGCCTCTTGGAAGTTTGGGGGCCCTTTAGAACAATAGAAAACACTCACCCCTACACACACACAGTGTGGCCTCCTAGATTGTGATTTCTAACCCTCAAGGCCTTAGGGATCCTGGTCCCACCATGAGAAAACCCCTGGTCATTTTTGTCATATTCTTTGGACATCCTCAGATGACCCAAATCTGATTGGACTGAATGAGCTTCCTGGGTTATTCTGGGTCTCACTTTGAGCTCTCCCTGGGAGGTGGGCAGCCATGGTCACCTGGGTTCCTTCCCTAGTCCTGCTATTGCACAGATGCTTATCTTTACTTCCCAGTACTCCCAAGGCAGAGCCTACTCTTAGGGGTGTGCAGGGTGGGATTGTCCCACAGTGCAGCTCGTAATCTTATAATGTCTTTAGCATGATTTATATGGGAGACTTCCTTTATGTAGTAGAGGTACCAGTGGTGGTAGGTGACCCTGCGTTATGAGGGTTGGCACAGCCAGAGCCAGACAGGTCACCCTACCTTGGCCATCCCCTCTTCCTGTCCTGGAACCTGGGAATGCTTGACCTCTCACTGCCTTATCCTTGAGGACCTTGCATGCATGCTCTTCTCTCCAGTGTGACCCACCCCACCCCTTGTCCCCCATTCTTTCTTTTTTTCGGCCAGGATGAAGCGGGCACAGTTTGGGCCCCATGACTGGCTGTCCTTGTCAGTGCCACCGGGCCCTAACTGGTTGCTGGTGGACACCCTGGAGCCTGAGACTGCATACCAGTTCAGTGTCCTGGCCCAGAACAAGCTGGGAACCAGCGCCTTCAGTGAGGTGGTCACTGTGAACACTTTAGGTGAGGGTCCGGGACTGGTACGTCTGGGGCTGTTTTCTCACAGAGCTGGGATAAAGATGATGATGGCCACGGTCTAGAGCTATTGTTTAGGGCTTAGTACCTTACTAAGTACTCTCTACAGTGGTTCCCTTTGATGACTTGTCATGTTCTTCTGTTGGATTTGTCTGGTCCAATATCATAATATATTTAGCCAAATTCCTACTGCATCCTCAGATAGAAAGAAGACCTTTTCTATTTTGCCCTTCCTCATTAGGCCACATGTTTACATGTCCTGTGGATTACAGGGGAGACTGGGAATTTTTTTCCTATTGATGTGTTTGCCCTCCTCTTTTTTTTTTTTTTTTTTTTTTTGCTCTTGGTAGGTAGAGTCAGGGGCACAACTCAGGCCCCATTGTCATAATCCTTTCCTATACTTCCACAAGGATGAGCAGCAGGGGTAGGATGCTCACCCTCAGATCTAAAGTACCTCTGCTGGGCCTCATTTTGTGCCCCTGGGCTAAGAATGGAATTGAGAGAGTGAACAGTGTGCCACAAGAAGATTTTCCTAGTTTCTAGGAAGGGAACAAAAGATACAGTCATATGTCACTTATTAGCAGGGGTGCAATCTGAGGATCCCTGTGAAATGTGCTATTAAGCAGTACTATCCTTGTGTGAACACTATAAAGTGTACTTAAGCAAACCTGAATGGTACAGCCCAAGAGAAAATGATGTGATCAAGACACACTGTAAACATGAGATATATGAAGCTGTGATGATAAAAAGTATAGTATTGTAAATACATAAACCAAGTGACATTGTTGCTTATTTTTAAGTATTCTGTACTGTATGCAATTGTATGTGCCACAGTTTTACATGACTGGCAGCATAAAAGTTTTGTTTGCACAGCATCATCACACATTTGAATAAAGCATTATTCTATGATGTTACGTTGGCTACTATGTCATTCACCAATGGGAATTTTTTAGCTCCATTATAGTCTTATGGGATCAGTATCATATATGGGTCCTTATTGACCAAAATGTTATACGATGTATGATTGTATTTAAATTACACTTAATTCTTCCTTCTTCCCTATAGTTCCCATTTTTTCCCTTTTAAGTACGTATCTGATTCCTTCATGTATGTTCTTTAGACCCACTTTGATGGTAGTCACTGTCCCTGACTTCCCTTCCCTTGGACCAGGAGGGCTACTCTAGGTGACACCCTCTTCCCCTCTAAAATGGTACATTGGTTCCTGGTCGACTCTTGCTCCCAGCGTGGGTGGGGGAGGACATGGCCACCTCAATATTCCTGATGCCATCTTCCTTTTCACTCTGCTGCAGCATTCCCTATTACAACTCCAGAACCCCTGGTGCTGGTTACCCCACCAAGGTGCCTCACAGCCAATCGGACCCAGCAGGGTGTGCTCTTGTCCTGGCTCCCACCTGCCAATCACAGCTTCCCTATTGATCGCTATATCATGGAATTCCGAGTCGGGGAGCGCTGGGAGATGCTAGATGATGCCATTCCAGGCACTGATGGAGATTTCTTTGCCAAGGATCTATCACAGGTGGGGCTTGCTTTTCCTTGCCTCTTCTTCCCAGATTCTGGAAGTGTCACAACTCTTTCTAGAGCCACCAGAAACTTGGAGTAACTCAGATCAGGGGACTGAGACTAAGCCCTACACTGTTCCTCCCTATAACATTCCTGGATTCTCCTAGATCTGCTATCATGGTTTGGGTTCCTTGGGTCATGGCTGCTGAGGTCCCTCAGGTTCAGGGCCTGCTTGGTGGCAGGGGGTACTTGTGCTGCATAGATGGCTTTTCTTAAGGACAAACAACAGCTAGGGCAGGGTGAGAGGCCAATGAATGTCTTCAGGACACTGTCCTTAGCTTTTGCTGAGGGATGGGCAGAGGAGGTCCCAGAAGGATTATCCCTTAGGTTAGTCCAACAAAGAATGTGTCTTTTAACAATTTAGAGCCACTGGAGGAAAATACTTTTTTTTTTTTTTTTTTTTTAAGCAATCTCTTCTTAATCATGCATGTGTCTCTATTGGGAGAGGAAACAGCTCAGATGCAATCTCATGTTATCATTCTGTTTTTTTCCCCTGGACTCTCATTTAGTGGTATGCTGAGATGGGCTCACAGTGACTTTTGAGAGCCCATTGCAAATATATCTGTGCAAGTCTTTCAGTGACCTCACGTCCATAGCTTTATATCAGCCATAGTGGGAATATTTATACCATAGCAACTGGCCAATGCTAGCAATCACCATTAAATACTCACCAGGGACCCCAGTACTCAGGTGCTCTTTCTGTGGAAGTCATTTTCAGGATCTGTAGTGATGGAAGAAGTGTTGTCTCAGGTTCTTCCACTGACTAGGTGTTGTCCCTGGTGCTGTAGGACACCTGGTATGAGTTCCGGGTTCTGGCTGTCATGCAGGATCTGATCAGTGAGCCCAGCAACATCGCCGGAGTCTCCAGCACAGGTACTTTGGGTGTGGAGGTACTGCTATAGTAATAGGGACATAAAACCCAGAACTGCATGAAAGTCCTTTTGTGAAACAGGACAGATTGGGCTGGAAACGAAGATATTTAGTTGAAACTGCATGAGTCAAAGCTTTTCTGAAACCCTTCAGATCCATGTTTCCATGATGCATGGCATTTTATCCTATTAAAAAGCTGGTTTTCTGACAGTTCTTTGGGATAACCATAGAAGGAAATTCAACAAATCTCATTATAGTTGTCACAAAGAACTTGATTTAAATATTGTTTTGCTATACATTTTCTGTTTTCTCTAGTGCTGTACTGTGTTCTGGGGGTGGGACATGCATTGGAGGGAAGAAGCAGAGGGTCAACAAGTGTTTATTGGATGCCTATTATAGGCTTCTTTATAATTATATGGGTTTTATTTGGAAAATTGTTGTTTGGTGTTGTTTTCTTGCCTTCCTTCCTCTCCCTAGATTTTTTTCAGGCTAAATAAAGCCAACTCCCTAGCATTTTCTCCATTTATCTCTCTTTCTCTTGGCACCAGTCCCATTTCTACACGTCTTCTCTCCAGCTCAAGTTCCTGAAACAGAGCAAAGTCCCCTCCCCCAGGGAAGCAGTACCCTTGGTATGGAAGAGGCTCTTGCATAGCAAGCAAACCATGGCCCCATTTCCTTGGGTTCTACATGCACAGAGGCCTCTGGGACCAGGGACAAGGATCTTGGCCAAAAGCTCACTCACTGAGCCTCCTGAAGTTACAGAAGCACTGATGAGGCCAGATTGAGGAAGGGCAGAACTGGAGCTTCAAGGGAGCTTGGGGGAGGGGAAGAATTGGAGTGTGATTTCTGTCATATATATTAGGCACCCTAGGGTTTTGTTGTAAAATAGAGTTACCTCCTATAGGCAGTAGAACTTTACTTACTTCTGTCTTGGCTTCTCTCCAGGGAAGACTCAGAGAGATGCAGGAACAAGGAAGCTTACAGCCAAAGCCAGAGTTGAAGGCTTGAGTGTTTTGTGGGCTCATTTCTGTAAACTCTTCTGTATTTGGTAGCTTTCTGCTTGGCCTCCGAAAGGAAACATGCCTAGTCAGATGATTCCACACAGGCAATGAGGATGTAGCAATCTCAGCATTCCCTGTATTTAAGTCCCCCATTTGCAAAGGCTGTGGCATTCAATTTCCACTTAGCCCATCAGCATAATTTGGATTATTTTTATCCATTAATATTATTGACATAGCAAGGACTTGTGGCCAAATATATCACTTTATATCGAATTTTCCTTTGATGAACCTGAAGAGTGGCACTTACTGATACACTTGTCTTTTGGGTCAAATATAATAGATTGGGGTCCAGTCATGGCTCTGGCACTAACTAGCTCTGGGAATTTGAGTCCATAGTAAGGCTTAGATCTTTACATATAAAATGAGAGAACTGAACCCATCTTTACCTTCCCTGCCAGCTCTAGCATCTTCTGTAACTTAGGTGACCTGGGCATGCTAATCCTTGCTATAGGAAGCTGCATGCCTGTCTGTAATGAGTTGAAAATAGATGGGTCTGAATACTATTGCAACAAGCCCTCTCCTGCTCTAGAATTTTACTGTCAAAGTGCTCTCACCCCTGGGCTCTCATTTGGCAGACATGGCATGGGAAAAAGCAGAAATTCCTGGATTGGAGGTCAAAATAACTAGGCTGTGATTAGGATACTGATGTAAGATGAACTGGTCACTCAAAGTGAATCACAGTGTTTACATTTAGGGAGTGAAAGCAGTTTGTGTGCTCTGTCTCGCTCATGGGGTTAATAGGAGAAGATCTAATAACATGCACAGAAATGTTTTGCACCAATTAAAGCACTAGACAAATATAGATGATCATTGACATGGATGTTGTTTCTTTATGAGCTATGTAGAGGTTACTCGACTTTTATAGAACCCTCCCCCCCCCTTTTTTTTTATTAAACCCCTCTTTTTTCCTCTTCACATAACCACACCTCCTTAGTGTTGGAGTTGAGCTTCAAGGCTGAGCCCCAACATTGCCTATTATACAGCAATAGGGGAAGAAACTTGGAGATCGAGTGTCTGGGTGAGGGGTTGTTGTGGAGAGGGATGGGACCTATAGTGCTTCCTGGTCTCCCTTGCAGACATTTTCCCACAGCCGGACCTGACTGATGATGGGCTGGCCCGGCCTGTATTGGCTGGAATTGTTGCTACCATTTGCTTCTTGGCAGCTGCCATCTTGTTCAGCACTCTGGCTGCTTGCTTTGTCAACAAGCAGCGCAAGCGCAAGCTCAAGCGAAAAAAAGGTAGGTGTCTGTCTCCTCCCCTTCTCTATGTGGCCCTGTTTCAAATGCTCCCCATCAGTAAAGATGGACCATTTGTAGCATCCTCCTTCACCCCAGTCTCTCCTCTTCCTTGGAATTTGGGAAACTGGTATCTGCTCATAGAGCTGCCAGTGTGGGACTTGATTTGAAAGAGAGGAGGGAAGCAGGTTACAGGGAAGACTGAAGGGAAGGTAGGGCCTGGTGGTGGGCATAGGCCTCTGAGCTGAACTTGAAGATGCAGTACAAACACAGTGCCTTCCCTTGTGTGGATCTGCATTGATACCAGGGTGTGGGATGCTGTATTTTTGTGAATTCAGGCCTCAGAGGGCTTTCTCCATTCATTTGCCCCTCTAGACCCTCCGCTCTCCATCACTCACTGCAGGAAGAGTCTTGAGTCTCCGTAAGTGTCTCTGGCTGTTGTTGGTATGTGGGGAGGATGGGAAGCCTAGATGTAGGTGGACAGTTTGCCTTGCTTTGCCCCATTTCTGTGTTTCTTAGCTGTTGACTGATCTGCATGTTACTTTTAAGTTGTCCATAGAGATGAAGGGAGTGGTAGTGTAGATAATCCAAATCAACAGGTTATTTATTTCTCTTTAGCCTTGTGATGTACTTCTATAATTCTTTATCCCCTAACAGATTAGCCTAAATGATGTGTTATACTTAAGTTGGTATTAAAATGAGGTTGAATTTCTTGAACAACCTGGGAATGCAGTTGGAGGTGTACTTAGACAGAGTGTGCCAAATATAGGGGTAGGCCAGAATAAAAGTAGCAATGTGGGTGTTCATTCCAAAAACGGACAATACATGTCTAGACAATTGAGAATTGGCCAGAGTATTTCTCACCAAAATGCTCTGTTTCTTCAGTGTTGCCTTCCTGGGTGGTAGTGTGTTTTATTAAGACAATGAAAAGAAGCTGCAGGCTGGTGTAAGCACCCTTACCCTGCAGGCTGGTGTAAGCACCCTAACCCTGCTCTTACTCTCCCTGCAGCTTGTCCTCTGGCAAGGTGAGTCCGGAGAGCATCCGCACACTTCGTGCTCCATCTGAGTCCTCCGATGACCAGGGCCAGCCCGCAGCCAAGAGGATGCTGAGTCCCACACGGGAGAAGGAGCTGTCCTTGTACAAAAAGACCAAGAGGGCCATCAGCAGCAAGAAGTACAGTGTGGCCAAGGCTGAGGCAGAGGCTGAGGCCACGACCCCCATCGAGCTGATCAGCAGAGGCCCTGATGGCCGCTTTGTAATGGATCCCTCTGAGATAGAGCCTTCCATGAAAAGCAGACGCATTGAGGGCTTCCCCTTTGCAGAAGAGACAGACATGTACCCTGAGTTCCGTCAGTCTGACGAGGAGAATGAGGACCCGCTGGTGCCCACATCTGTGGCTGCCCTGAAGTCCCAGCTGACTCCCTTGTCTTCCAGCCAGGAGTCCTACCTGCCACCACCAGCATATAGCCCTCGGTTCCAGCCCCGTGGGCTGGAGGGCCCCAGTGGCCTGGGAGGTCGACTCCAGGCCACCGGCCAAACCAGGCCCCCTGCTCCCCGGCCCTTCCACCATGGCCAGTATTATGGGTATCTGAGCAGCAGCAGCCCTGGGGAGGTGGAACCACCACCCTTCTACATGCCAGAAGTGGGCAGCCCCCTGAGCTCAGTCATGTCGTCCCCACCCCTGCACACAGAGGGGCCATTTGGTCACCCAACCATCCCTGAGGAAAATGGAGAGAATGCTTCTAACAGCACGCTGCCCTTGACTCAAACCCCTACGGGAGGGCGCTCCCCTGAGCCCTGGGGCCGGCCAGAATTCCCCTTTGGGGGGCTGGATACTCCAGCCATGATGTTCCCCCACCAGCTGCACCCCTGTGATGTGGCCGAGAGTCTGCAGCCCAAGGCCTGCCTGCCCCGAGGACTGCCCCCCTCCTCCCTTCAGGTGCCCGCGGCCTACCCAGGCATCCTGTCTCTGGAGGCACCCAAGGGTTGGGCAGGCAAGTCACCAGGCAGGGGCCCTGTCCCAGTGCCGCCTGCCACCAAGTGGCAGGACAGACCTATGCAACCTCTGGTGAGCCAAGGGCAGCTAAGACATACCAGCCAAGGTATGGGCATACCCGTGTTGCCTTACCCCGAGCCAGCTGAGCCCGGGGGGCATGGCAGCCCCAGCACATTTGGCCTGGACACCCGGTGGTATGAGCCCCGGCCTCGGCCCAGCCCCCGGCAGGCCCGGCGCACCGAGCCCAGTTTACATCAAGTGGTGCTACAGCCTTCCCGGCTCTCACCTCTGACCCAAAGTCCCCTCAGCTCCCGCACTGGCTCTCCAGAGCTCGCCGCCCGTGCCCGGCCTCGCCCGGGCCTCCTACAGCAGGCAGAGATGTCGGAGATCACCCTGCAGCCTCCAGCTGCAGTCAGCTTCTCTCGAAAGTCCACGCCATCCACGGGCTCCCCTTCCCAGAGCAGTCGCAGTGGGAGCCCCAGCTACCGGCCCGCCATGGGCTTCACCACTCTGGCCACAGGCTACCCCTCCCCACCGCCGGGCCCTGCCCCTGCGGCACCTGGGGACAACTTGGATGTGTTTGGACAGACACCTTCCCCTCGGAGGATGGGGGAGGAGTTGCTCCGACCAGAGCCCCCAACAACATTACCTACTTCAGGGTGAGTATGAGCTGCTGTCTCTTACCCACCTCACCTGGTCAACTTCCTCCCCACATGCCTCACCTTGCCCTCCACCTTTCCATCGCCCCAATGACAGGGCTTGTGTGGACATGCTGCAGCATCCCTTTGGTAGGAGTTCTGACCGCGGCATTGGCAGGGTGTGGTCACTGGGGTGGGGTGGGATGGGCTTACCTGCCCAGGTATTCTACCAGGAGCTTAAGGGATCTTCTCCACCCAGCCCAGAGCTCTCAGGAGGCCCACAGCATACTGGGGAGTTTGGGGCAGGGGAGGGGAACATGGTGTAGGAGTGATTTCTGTGAGTAATGCCCTTGAAGTTGAGACCTTCCATGTCCCTATGATCTTGACATTGGGTTGTGGTTCCCTGGAGTTGCTCAGAGACCTCCTGTATAGCCTCCTTCTCTTCCCTCGCCCCTCCTTCTTGCTAAGCAGGACTCCAGGGCCTGACTTCCTAGGACTACCAGGTCAAGGGATGCTTGTTCCCAAACTCCTGCCCATTAGTAGCCCTAGTGAGCGCCGGACTCCAGGCCCTGTCCACAGCCTCTACAGGAAGGGTGCATCCTGGAGGCTGGGAGAAAAACCTTAGGCCTTGTGTGCTGGGAGCCACATCCCCCATCCCCACCTGTGTGCCTCACAGGAAACTGCAGAGAGACAGACAGACAGACAAGCTCCCGCGATCAGCCCGCCTGAGAGAGCACACTCTAAACTGTAGCAGCTGGTATTCCAGGTACCAGAGTCAGCCTGGACATCTGTCCATACCTCTTCTTCTCTGTCTTTCTACCCTACCTTCCTCCTCCTCCTTCTCCTCACCCTTCCTTCCTTCTCTAGTCAGTCTCTGTCCACCTTTCTTTCGTTTCCATTGCCTTTGGGTTGACCCGAGTTGCTCAGAAGAGCCTGCCATGACTCTGTAGTACCCCTTGATCTCCCCCATCCCCTTCCCTTTCTCCTGCCTCTTTCCTTCTCTCTCTCTCTTTCTTTCCCTCTGGTTCCGTCCTTTGGTCTTTCTTCTTGATGTAGCCGCCTGTGGAGGGGAGCAGAGTTCCAGAGGAGGCTGGCCTGGTGGTAGGGGCTGGTAGGTGGCTGGGGAAGAGGAGCCCGGCAACCTTCCCCTGCCCCCATTCCCTCCCACCCTCTCTGGTACCTGGAAGTGCAAGCCCACCTCCCACCCTCAGTACCACTGCGGGGGCTCCTGGTGGGTGGGTGGAGAAGGGTGGAGAAGGTAGGGAGGTGGAGGAGAGCTCTGGCTAGGGCGTCCCGCCTCTGTCTGCAGGAGATGCTGTCGTCGCCCTGTCTGCTTTGTGCAGCCCGCTCACCTGCTTTGTTCCATCGTGCGTCTGGTTCTCCGTCTCTCTCCTCTCCTCCCTCACCCCATTCTCTGGCCTCGCCTGTGGGTCTCTGCTAGCTGTGCTTCCCCCTCCTCCCCTCTGGGTGTGCGTGGGTGGTTCCCCCTGGCCGGTGTTGGTAACTGCTTTGTTTCTGATTGATCTCAGCTATCTGGGCAGTGTTGTCGAGACAAGCCTCTCCTCAGCTCAATAGGTAAGGGAGCTCCTCGGGGGCGGGCGGGGGTGGGCAGGTGGACGGGGCTTTGGCAGGGCCATCGCTTCCTTGACAGGGGATCCAAACCACATTCCCTCACTGCCCATGGGGGGCAGCTGCCGCTCCTGGATTCCCATGGCTTCTGGGTTCCCCACATTGTGCTTCTCAGGCTGCTCCAGCTGTACAATGAGCTCTTCCCAGACACCCCTAGCTGCAGCTTGTAACCTCCCAGCCCATGTCTAGTCCCTCCCAGAGCCCCTGCAGTTGCTCCCTCTCGGACTCCCATCATCCTGCTGCCAACACATCTAGAACCTCTTCCCCAGCAGCCCGGGACCCTGCATGCACCCAAGGGACCCAGGATGCCCAAGATCTGCTTTGCATCTCCACCCTTGGGGACCTATCTGCACCCACATTAATATTTAGGACCTTCCCCTTACCCTCAAACCTCTGCCCTGTTTTCCCAGCAGCCTTAGGCTTAGGGTCCCTTACTTCAGTAGCCAGCCTACAAAGGCTTGAATCTTCCCTGGGGTTGCTGGTCCCTCACCCACTTCTTAGAATCATAATATTAGGTTATCTCAAGGAGCTCAAGTGTCCCACCCCCTCAACATTTGGGTCTTCCTCAGAGTCAGGTGGCTTCTCAGCATGTTAGAGCAAGAGTGGTAAAATGTTACCCCTTGCCCCATACTCCTTGGATCTGCAGCCTGTTCTTGGTTGTTTTAAGACTGAAGTGTGACCTCACCCTTGGTCCAAATTGCTTTTCAAGGTCCCTGTAATTGCTATGCAGACCTCCAAGAGAAAGGGCCTTGGCAGGAGCTCCCTCCTCTAGGCATAAGGAAGTTGAGTTAGCAAGAGGGAAGAACAAGGGATCAGCACTGCAGGAGCCTGCCCTGCATGGGTGACTCCTTTCTCTACCATCCTTCTGGGTGGAGGCCAAAAGAATATGGCCATTGTAGGGGGCCATTGAGTCTCTTCAACAGGCCCAGGACACTCCAGGCTCTCTCTCTCATGGTTACCTAAAAAGAAGCTTATTTTGGTCATGGATGACACTGACCATGCTTCTGAGAGCATGGCACTGCACTGAGCTCCTGCATGGGAGGGAGAGAGTCTTTTATCTAAGTGCTTTTGGCTTCTCTAGATGAGAAGTAGTTACCATTTCCCACCTTGCAATGCCAAGAGAGGCTGATTTTTCTAATTCAGGACTCTAAGTCACTTTAGGTCTTAAGAATGGCCTAACATAAAGAGGACTGCCTTGACATAGTTTTTGATCACCTGCAGCTAAACACTTGTCAGTAGCCAAGAGGCCCTGGAATTGTGTATGAGGTTACTAGTGTCATGCTGCAGTCCCGAGGACTGGAGGGAGGATGAGGACCAGCAGGCAACATTAATAAGCTCACCTGTTCCAGGATCCTCCCATGGCTTCCTAGTTGAATACTATAGAGGAGTGAGAGGGACTGGCCAAATTGCACCTTCCCACTCTTCCTTGTTGTCCCCCAGTTATGACTCTGTTGCCCTTGGGGTAGGTAGCTCTAGACTAGCTTTCACTCCAACTCCTGAAAAGTGCCTGGACTCCATTCTCATTGGTTACTTCTACTCCCCACTCCCTATTCTGTTGAACCTCTTTTTCCCTAGTGACCCCACCACGCCAGATCTGAGAGAACCCAGCCATCCTATCACTGTTGTGGCAAACCCAGAAACCAGGGGCAGCAATGAGGGACTTGTTTCTCTCTCGGGGTGGCCAGCATCTCCTGTCTAGGAGAACGAAATCCTCCCACATCCTCCGAGTTAGAACTTCATGGTGCTGGGCAACAGGAGCCTCTGCTCGCTCTCTTGCTTGCTGAGAGCCTCCCTGGGGCGCAGTTGCTGCTGGGGCCATGGGGAGATGACAGGCTCCTCTGTAGATGCTGTCTTCATGCTGCGCCTTTGCATGTTTTCCCCCTGGGTCTTGCTTGGAGAAGTTGTGACGCCTCTTGTCTACGTTCGTTCTTGCTGTTTCTTTCCCCTTCAATTTCTCTCCTATTCTTTCTTTCCATGCCTGTTGTTGTCTCCCCCATCTCTCCTCTTTTCTTTCTCCCCCTTTTCTCCTCTTCCCAACTCCCATCTCAACATGTGGAGTTGTATTGTGTGGACCTGTCCTTGTGTGGATTGCTAGGGGCAGAGCTGTTCGCTCAGTTCACGTCTGATGCTGGTAGCACCCCTGTGCTCACATCTTCATCTAACTCCCTTCCACCTTACTACCTGTTGTGACCTCAGTGGTACAGGGGATTTGGAAGCAAGGGTGCATCTGCCTTTAATAGGTGAACATAGGAGGGAACCCCCATTTGCATACAAACCTCTCCTGAGTTTTGAGGTTCTGAGGCAGAGACTTGGTCTGTACCCTGCCTTTACTGAGAGGGACTATCTTGGGGTCAGGCTGGGTTGGTGCTGACCTGTACACTCCTGGCTGTCTGTGAGGCACTTGGAGAATGGACTCACCTTTTCTCTGGTCATAGTGTGTACATGAGTAGATTTCCTCTGCCTCCCACCCACAGTATCTCACTGAGCAAGTAGAGTTTGTGTTCAGGCAGTGAAGAAGAGGAGGAAACTGCTCTTTAAACCACTGTTTCTGCCTGTTGACTGGGGGGTAACTGGGAACTGTGTTGTAATGGTTAGCTCATAGGGCATCCAGGGAAGGAAGTGTCCAGATGATTCTGATTTCTTTATTTCCCCTGAAGTTTGTCTATTTTGAACCTGACTGCCTTGTTCCTTCGGTATCTTACTTAAGTAAAGAACCAAGCAGCTAAGACCTCTTGTGTTAAATAAGCATGATTGGGGTTTTGTGTGCATCATGAGAGAGAGAGAGAGAGAGAGAGAGAGAGAGAGAGAGAGAGAGAGAGAGAGAGAGAGAGAGAGGAGAGGGAGAGGGAGAGGGAGAGGGAGAGGGAAAGAAGGAGAAGGAGGAGGGGAGTATTAAAATAGAATCTGGGCTGGGGCTGTGGCTCAGCGGTAGAGCGCTCACCTGCCATGTGCGAGGCCTCAGCACCACATATCAATAAAAAATAAAGGTATTGTGTCAGCTACAACTAAAAAGTATTAAAAAAAATTAGAATCCTAGCAATTTTTGGTAGTTCTGAACTTCAATAAACACTAAAATGCCATTGGGTCAGTAATTGAAATATATGGAAAAAGGGGAGACCCACTAAACTCCAAAGGCTTAAGCTCATTTTTCAGTGATATCCTTTACTTCCTGGAAGGAGAACTTCAGAGTTTGCAGCATTCTTATATGTTAGAGGATTTTGGCTGATTTCGGGGAAAATAGGGACCATAACTTCTTGGAGAGCCTGAGGTTAGGTTCTGTTGCAACAGGGTCTTTTATAGGTCAAGCACAGGTTTGCTTGATAGCTTTATTCTGGGGTTAGGAATGGAGTTGCCTAATCCCAGCTTCCTGTCCAAGATATCAGCACCAGAGGCTCCAAACCCAGAAAGGTATCAGTTGAGCTTGATATTAACAGGAGAAGATAATCACCCTTGCTAAAAAAGGGAGGCATTTTGATTTCAGAGGACTTCATGCTGTTGGTAAAGTCTGTTAGAACACATTTCATGTGTCTTTTCTGTAAAATTTACCATAAATAGATCCATTTTTCCTGTCCCCCTTCCTTCCCACCTGTCCTGCTAGACACTTATTTTTTCCTCTGGCATTAGGCTAGTGTCCTGAGGTACCCAGGAGACTTTTGTCAGATTGCACTGAGTCAGGAGCTACATCAGGTGGGGAGCAAGTATCCTGAAAGCACTGGAGTCTGGCTGTTTCTCAAGGGGATATTTCTTTCTCCTTCTCACTGAATCATTACTGTTTGGGAATTTTTGCCTTGAAGACATAACTTCAGCCAGTTTTTCCCCATCTCCAGTCTGTCTTACCAAGAGCACATTGGTGACTAGCAACTAGTATATTACAGGGAAGAGTTACTTCTCAGGTGTGGTATGGAAGCAGTGTTTTCGTTTTGTTGAAGCTTCTGTTTCTATTTTTATTGGGGAAATAATTTGAAGAGTAATTTAGTCTGATACTAATGAATCTTGACTCTGTTTCATGATACTGGATTATCGGATAAATTGCTCGATCTCTATAAACTTCAGTTTCTCCATCTGAAATGTGAAGTTATCCCTGAGGGTAAAGATTAAAGACAATTATTGTAGACAGTATAGAACAGTGCCTGGCATGGTAAGTGGTAAACAGATGCAGTGTGGTAAAAATGATGATAATAATAATATATTGATTGTAATAACCTCCTTCAAGCCTTCACCTGGCTTGAAGAATCCATAGGAATTTTCAGGGTGCCCTATACCAACTTCTCACCAACAGTCTGTATTCTGACCTCACTGAGAGCGACTAGCTTGTGGTCGGGCTGGGTTGGTGCTGACGGACACTCCTACCAATCTGCTGGGCGCATGGAGAATGGATGCACTCACTTTTTCCCTGGTCTGAGTGTGTACGTGAGGGATTTCCTCTGTCTCCCATCTACAGTATCTCAGCAGACAAGTTAAGTTTGTATTCAGATAATGAATAGAGGAGGAAACTGCTTTTTATTTTGAGAAAGGGTTTCTCTAAATGCCCCAGACTGGCTTTGAACTTATGATCCTCCTGTCTCAGCCTCCAGAGTAGTTGGGACTATAGGTGGATACCACCATGTGTGCCGGAAACTGCTCTTTAAACCACTGCTTCTGCCCATTGACTGGGGGGTAACCCAGAACTGTGTCTAACTGTAGCTTACCCAGGATTATATTGGAGAACACTATTCTTGCCTATTGTGTGCCTCCTCAGACTGTATATTCCTCAGCTTTATGGTCTTTCTGAAAAAACTGCCCAAGACCAGGAGATGGAGATAACTGAACAGATGGATTCACATCTTTGATTTTCCTTTTAGGCAGCATGAAGAAGCCTTGGTCAAGGCTGATAAGGGGATGAGGACAGTCTCCCAGCCTCGGGAAGGCAGGTTCCCTCCTGCCCTAGCCATCCAAATTCCCTTCCAGCTGTTACTATGGTAGAAAGTCTCTCTGGGTAGACTCTGGGACTTGTAGAAAAGAAAGGAGTGGGGTATTAATCTATGGGGACTTGGGAACAAGACCCGACTTCTGATGTGAGTCAGACTACTACTATTTCATGTGACACCTGTGGGCTGCTTAGCACTACTGTCAGGAAGCTGTGGAGAGTCAAGAAAAAAGTTGTCTCTTGACTTGAACTTTGAGGGGGCTTCTTGATACTTTATGTGCCCAAAGACTTCAGAATGGTGACATCCATCAAAGAAGATGGAGGC
Source organism: Ictidomys tridecemlineatus (assembly GCF_052094955.1). Taxonomy (NCBI): domain Eukaryota; kingdom Metazoa; phylum Chordata; class Mammalia; order Rodentia; family Sciuridae; genus Ictidomys; species Ictidomys tridecemlineatus. The sequence continues at coordinate 117,056,186 of NC_135480.1, read as the reverse complement.
CACTTCATTGCCAATTACTGTGGCAGAGACCAGAGGCTTATCGACAATGAATCTGTAAGTTTCCTCTTCCCTGGTGCTCATAGAGACATCTGATGTTGGGGAGATGGGTTTACGGTCTTTTCATACCTCTCTCATTGTTTTTCTTTCTTTCTTTTTTTTTCCTTCTTTTTAACTTCAGATGGCTTGCTGACCTTTGGGGACTTCTTTGGCCCTCCCAGTGTTATCTGTCTTTTGATCAGGATTTATAAAAAACATGATTGTGATGGAGATGGGGGAGGGAGATGTGAAGATTGAGGAGGGGAAGAATGTGAGTCACCTCCGCTGCCTGCCGCCATGGTCCTAAAATGTTTCTACTTCCTTGCTCACGAGCTAATACCAGCGCTGTGGGAAGAAAGAGCGCCGTCTTCTCTTTCTTTCCCCCTTTATTTCTCAGGCTCCAAGCTGGCTTCCTTTGAGAAGAAATGATATTGATAAATATGTCTTGATAAACACGTCTTCCAGATTTTCTTCAGTTATGTCTTATGACAATTCTCTCTAGTGGGCCCAGATGGTCACACACTGCTCTCCTCTCACTTCACTTGGGTCTCCTTGATTACCTGGACTGCATAGGCTCTGGTTAAACAGTTGCCTATCCTTGCCAGGTAGTCAGTCCATCAAATAAATAACAAAATCCACCTCTTCCCCATACCTGGGGTGAAGAGACCTGTGTATGTGGTTCCTCCCTCCTAACCTCAGTGTCTTTGTTAAATCTTAAAATGTAGAATTCACAGGATACTTATTACAGACAGTAAGGGCTTTGTGAGGCTGCAGATTTGAATACCCTGTCATAATCTACTTCTACTCTCTTCTGTTCTCTTATAAGATGAAGGAAATCAGCTTAATCTGCAGAGGGTCAACTACATATTCCTGCTGAAAATGTTGCTTTGTGACCACTATTTTTTGCTATTTTCTGCAAGATTCTGGCTCAATATTGCAGACAGAGGGGAAGCTACCCAGTGCAGTTGGGTCTTATGGAGCCTCCATCACACTGGGCATTGGACTTCTTGTTTTGCCCTTCCATTTTCTAGAGATGGAGGTCAGTTAATTGGGATTAAGAATTGCTCACCTTCTGCTTAAAACTGTCCTTTTACTTTTCAGCTAAAGGTCTTGATTGTGCTGATTTCTAGGAAATGTGGACATTGAACCCACTTTTTCTCTGACATTTACTCATCCCAGCCTGAGTCATGTGTGATGGGGCTTACAATTAAAGTCTCTCTCTCTCTCCCTTTCTTAGGGTCTTCTGATGTTCTACAGGTTTCTTTCCTGAGATAGGCCACCTGGTGCTGGAGCTTTCTACTGGGTTTTCTTCCTTCCAGGAGCAATAGAAAGGCAGGTGTCAAGGAACCATTATGGATACCTCGGACTCTGTAGCCCTGGGCTCCATCCTTCTATGGGCCGGCTCTTTGGCTTTCTTCCAGCCCTCTTCCAAAGCTCCCTCAAGTGGGAGCTGACCTGTACCTCTCTAATTGTCCCTTTCAGAACACTTCCACCTGCGTCCGGGAATGCTGCTGCACCTGAGAGGCTGGAGGCTCTGAAATACCAACGGATAAAGAAGCCCAAAAAGTCATCCAAGGGCTCTTCGAAGTCAAAGAAACGATCCGGTAAATGGTGGGAAGCACCTGCTCCTCTCTTTCCACCTTTTCTGTTGTCATGAGGCTTGTCAGTTGGGTCCAGGATTCCAACCTTGGGTTTTCTCTAGGATCAAATTCGTTAGCTTCTCTTGTTCTTGGTTTAAAAAAAAAAAAATTTTTTTTTAATACTCATTTTTATGTGATGCTGAGGATTGTACCCAATGCTTCACACATGCTAGCCAAGTGCTCTACCACTAAGCTACAGTAGCCTCGGCCCTCTTGATTTCTTTTTAAACATTCATTTTCAAGTAATACACAAATGTAATTTTCATCTATAAAATGAGAAAGATAAGGTTCAAATCTGACTGCCCCCCTACTCGATTAATTTTCTCTCACCTAGGAAACCACCACTCTATGTGTCTGCAGAGTATTTTCTGTGCATGTGGCATTGTTTTAAGGTGTTTTTGAATAACATAAATAGCACTGTGTTCTTTTTTCCATTTTATAGCATACTGTGCAAATAGACCTTTTCCTTATGTATTTTTCCTCTAAAATTTCAAGTCTTCTAGTTAACACAGGAGTAATGGTGCTTAGATTACATGTGGCGTGGACCAGCCTCTACAGGTTGATCAAACTTTTCTCAGTTACATCGAGTAAAGTCTCATTATCATGTAAAAGGCACCTCCATTGAAATATGTCTAATGTTTATCCAACAGTGAAAGGTAGCTTCTAAAATAGCACAAAATGACTCAGTCCTCCTTCAGAAAGTTCCTTGAGATTTAGCAAAATACTGTTTCTACCAATGGTTAAGAATGTTGCTGTCAGGAAGAATGCTCAACAGTTTCTTTGCAGACCTTTGATCACTACTATAGAGCAACTTCTTTCATAGATAATAGAAAAGTGTCACAAATGTGAAGCCATCTGAATCATTAGGATATGGTGATTGATGATCTATCCCTTAGCCTTGTGTGGTGCTGGTTTCCTATCAGTTTATAGATGGTCATATTGAGGTGAAAAAAGAAAATGAATTTTCAAGGTTTGGGGGAGAAATCAGACCCCAAAGCTGAATTTGTGATCTGTTTAAACCCATCTTTTTTTTTTTTTTTTTTTTTTTTGTGTGTGTGTGTGTGTGTGTGTGTGTATGTGTGTGTGTGTAGTCAAGTATCACCTAACAATATTCTAAGAAATTCATCTTGAGGCAATTTTGTCAACTAAAACTGGGATGGCTAGGACATCACTAGGTGGTATCTTAAGGGACTATTGTTGTATATGTGGTTCACTGTTGGCAAAAATGTTGTTATGTAATACGTGATTGTAAGTTATAATAATAAACAAAATTTATTTTCTTATTGCAAAATAAGCCTTGTCAGATTCTCTTGTTCTGATGATGGTGGACCTGGAACCTGTTCTATGTTGACAGCTCTCATGTCTGTCCTTAGCCCAGGTCTCATCTATAAAGTCAAGTTTTGTGTTTCCAGTTGACTGTTGAACATGCACTTAGATGTTTTAGAAACTTTTATAATGTCCCGTAGAGTAATTGATTATTCTTTCCAAAGTAGCTCCTTCCCATTCTTCCTCAGTTTAGTAAATGACATTGGCTTTTTACCTGGATTCTTCTTTTGCTCTCATGGCTTATACCCAGTTCCTTTGGTAAGGTCTGTTGGCCCAACCTTTATAACATATCCTGAACTTGGCCAGTGTGTGCTGAATCTACTGCAAAAATTGCAGTCTGCATCCCCCTCCTCTCGTGCCTTGACTGTTGCAGTACCTTACATCTGGTTCTCCTGTCCTACCCTCACTCCTTGTGGTGCACATAGCAACCAGAGTGAGTGTTAGAGGACAGAACAGTTTTCTCTTTTTCAATGGTATGTGGGTACATACATGCACACATTTGCTTCTGGTTAAAACCTTTCAGAAGCCTACCCCTTGTAACCAGAACAGATCTCAATCTCCTTCAACACTCCTGTCAGTCTTCCTGGGCTGTGGAACATGCTACATTTGCTCTTAACTCAGAACTTTTGCACTGGCTGTTCCTTGTGATGGAATAATTTTCCTTTAGGTCTGTGGAAGTCTTATAATTGAAGACTCAGTTCAAGTGTTAAACCATCAGGGAGCAGAAGCAGTGCCTCAGTTGTTTGTTATCACAGGAGTGTTTTATCTTTCATTGTTGTACTTATGGCATCTGAAAATTCTGTTTCTCTTTCTCCCAACTCCCATACTGAGGTATAATCCTATAGAAAGCAGGCCTTTCCCATTATACCCAGTTCCTTTGGTAAAGTCTATTGGCTCAACCTTTATAACATATCCTGAACCTGGCCAGTGTGTGCTGTCTACTGCTAAAATTGCAGTCTACATCCCCCTTCTCTCCTGCCTTGATTGGCCATGAGGCAGAAGAGTGCCCCTGGCAGTATAGGAAGGGTCCAGGCCTGAATCTATTGCAAATGATTAAAATCAGTGTAATGTTCATCACTGTTTGAGGTAGATGCAAAAAATTGTGTCCCAGCCCATTCTTAGAAGCCCTGATTCCTGGTTTCTACAATGATACTTGGTACCCTGTAGATAATGCCAAGGAAATATTTGTATATTGATTCATGAGATCTATGAATTTATAGAAGGAAAAATCATATCTATCCAACTTTTTTGACTCTCATTATAATGAATAAGGTTAGGTTGAGCAAGGTCAGGTTGGTTGTTGCCTTAGCAGTAAAGAAGGTGGTTTCTCTTTAATTCAGTCTCATCTCTAGTACACTCAGGTGATCCCTTTGTTTCACTATTAGAAACTTAGTATATATGTCCTCACTAGTGCCAAAGGTGAGTGCATGAGGCTGCATTCTTCCTTTTCACCTCCTTTCTCTTTTCTTTGGTGTGTCTGTTTCCTTCTCTTTAGACGGTTCTGCCTCCCAGGCTCAGCAGCTTCCCAACTCTCAGGTTCTGTGGCCCGACGAAGCTGTCTGCCTCCGAAAGAAGAAGAGACACTCTCGTCCTGACCCTTTTGCCCGGCTCTCAGACTTGTGCCACCGCCAGCTTCCAGAAGACCAGACAGCAATCCTCAACAGTGTGGATCATGATGACCCAGGCCATGCCACTCTGCTATGACTCCACACCACTCTAAGTGTCCCAGGGCAGGGTCCTGGGCTGTGGGGGCAGGGAGGGACATCATGTGGGGCCTCATCCTCTGTCCACTAACACATGGCTCAGACCTTTGTCCTGTGTGCCCTCTCTCCTGCCAGAGTGGAAGTCTTCCCCCAGATCGTGGCCAGTTGGTCTTGTCCACAGGACAGAGGGCTGGGGCAGACCTTCTGCCTGTGGGTCAAAGTCAGGGAGCAAGTTGGGGACAGAAGGGCATCTGTCTCCACCCACCTCTCCCTTGATTTTTCTCGCTTCTTCAATGTCTTTGAAAGTGAAGAAGAGGAAAGCAATGGCTTTTACTGCTCTCTGCTTCTGTTTTAGTTTTTTTGAGTGCTGGGAGATGGCTAGACTTCTATACATCTTTCAAATTCCACATATATATAGATATAGATACAAATGCACATGTATGTAGTTGGTGGGTTTCTCTATGTGTATATATATGTACATTGAAGCAAAATGCTGTTTCTTTCTGTGGTCAATGAAGGAAAGAGGAGGGCAGTGGACAGCTGGGGTTTGTGAGCAGGGTTGGCTGTGAGCTGGCTGGGTGCCCTCATGTCTGTCTCGAGGGATTATTCTTGCTGAAACAGGATTCATGTCTCTCAGCTAAATTTACCATTGTTCTCTCTAACTTGCCCCAACCAGAACAGAAATGGGGCCCTGCCATGATTGCCAGCTGCCTGCTTTGCAGGTTTAGCAAACCGTTACCACTGAAATAAACACAAGCCTTTCTTGCTTGGTTGCCAGGTGAAGAAAGGGTGGCCAGGCAAAAGGCCAGACTGGCATCTTCTTACCTTCCACAGTTTGGCCCATGTGACAAAGGTAGATGCTGCTTTGCAGTGGCAGGCCCCGGTGCACAACCAAGCAATGGCAGGCCCTGGTGCACAAACCCGAGCTCATGCAATCATGCATCAGCTGTTCCTATTGGTCTAGCCAGGGCCAGGAGCCCTGCAGCCTAAGGTTCTCTCATTCTGAGGCCACCTGTGCAGAGCACCAAGCTGCCTCAGCTCTATTTATATCACTCTCCAGCTCCGCACTCTCTGGAGTGTTGCTCCATGGTGGCTGATTGGCTCCTCCTTTCCTATTGTGGGAGCTAATTCTCCAGATTGATTAATTGCCACTTGTGTAATGCTGCCTGCGGCTCCTTTGCATACTTGCCACTTGCTGCCTGCCATCTCTGCTTTACCCTGGGGTCCCCCTCCACCCTGGGGACCCAAGCTCTAGTAGCATATCCTGAGGATGCCTCAGATAACTGTGTTCTGGGGTACTCTTTTCCAAGTACTCTTGAATAAAGCTTTTTGAGGCATAGGAATGGAGGTGAAACAGGGAGTAGGCAGGGGTGTGGGCCTTGGTCCTTCCTCTACCAAAATCTTATCATAGTTCAAACTAGCACCCAGAAGCTTTTTTGAGGCTATCTTCCTACTCAGATATCTCTTTCTCTTTCCGTGAGATAACGGTGATGCCCAAGAACAGAACAGAAGACTAAGAATGGGGCAGAGAGAGGAATTGTTTTCACTCTCCCCTCTTCTTGTATAGGAGGCTACCCTTTTGGCCTGGCCTAGAATAATGGAAACTGCTAGGAACCTTGAAGTATTTCCTTCTTGGTGCTACTGCCTTGGTAGGTTTGGGGATATTCACTTCTTCCCCAGTGACCTGCTTGGACATTGACCAAGTAAGTCAAAGCACTAGAAGGCTTCTGCTAGTCTCATTGCAGTTGCCAAAGGCTCGGCCCAATGACCTAGGCAAGACATGGCCTCTGAGGGCTGGGAAGCTGGTCCTTTGTTGGAGCTTCCACTTTGGGGGATGGAATTTGCCTCTGTCAGCTAGGCCCTGGTGCTTCCTACTCTTTCCTAGTGAACTGGGGACCAACCCTTGAGGCTCTGCCATGTGAGCTATACCACAGCTACAGATCATTTATGGACAAGGGTGAAGAATGTGCAGTAGATGGTGTTGTATTGCTCTGGGACTAGGCTGTGCACCCTTGGTGTGGAACCTGGACCCTCAGCTAATGCATTCTGTGGGGCATTGGAGTCCACTTGACTACTGGGCAGCATCTCTAGCAAATTGGAAAAGTAGAGTTGTGTGCCTCTTTGAGTTTTTTTTCAGAGGTGGTGCTACCACTGCCACTGTGCCACATGGGCTGCTCACTAGAGCATCTCTCCCAGGATGTGTGGGGAGCAGACCTACCTGAAATATCAGTGTGGAATGTGGGGGCTTACAGCAGGTCAGTCTGTAGTCTTTGTCCCACTGGGCTGGCCAGCCAAGGTCCTGCAATGGAAGGTGATTGCCATGCATCAGGTCTGGAGAACTATGGGATAAATTAGGCCAACTTATTAGTACCCTCCTGGGACTTCTAGTCCCTGAGGCCATCTGGGCCTTGAGGTTAGAAAAGAAGAAGAGCAGCTGATATGGAAGGCTTTGCTTCTTTAGGATGTTATACAGGGCCAAGAGCCAAACGTTGTGGGCTGAGGTGTCTCTGCCTACAACTGGGCTTTCCAGGGGTCCTGTGCCAACAAAGGTGCTGACTCCCTTCTTTTCTTGCCTCTGCCAGTGCCCTTTACCTCAGCATATCAGACCAAATGGTGGGAGCTGTGTTTTCTGCTGGCCACTAGGTGGCAGCTGTGCTGTGGTGTCCTCAGGGCAGGGAAGAGACCCAAGGCCTACCTATTTCTCTGTGCCCTTGGACTCATTCTCCTTCCAATGGGGGCTTCCTTCTTGTGACAGTGACCTTGGAGGCCATCAACCTTCCTGCATCCCTGGGAGCTATTTTAGTCTTTACTTGAAGGACTGCAAAGGAAATTGACAAAATATGGTCCTCTCTGTGTCCATGGGGTGGATGGCCAAGGTGTCACACTACATGCTGGATATGGGCACGTGCATAATAGTCCATTTGGGAACTTATGGATGCTGGGGGTGTTTCCACTTTTGGGAACCAATGTTCTTTGCACTCTGCCTTTGAACACAGCAATGACCACTCTTAAGTTTTCTAGTACTTTCCCCCTCCACTCTGTGGGAGATCACATTGTCTTCCAAACCCCTTTAGGATCTGGTATCCTTGCAGTAGAAGTAACTCAGATAAAAACCTATTCCTGTAGCTCAGATTTTTGTCGGCCTCTTCCTTCTGCATCTTGACTGGAAACAGTGGCTGTTTCACCATTTGGTGATCCACAGAGCAGGAAGAGGATAAAGTGGCTCTTTAAGGGACATGAGAGACTGCAATTTGTTTTAGGGAAAGCGAGCAATAAGAAGGAGAAGGTGGATCCTGTTTCTTGGTTGGCTGGCTGGCCACCAGTGGAATCTGGTGTGGATTGTCAGTGTGGCCCCAGCAACTGGGAGTGGACCCTGCCTGTTGGCTAACTTAACTAAATAACAACTTCCCTTGAGAGACTGGGGGTAGGAGAGGCCTCCTCAGATTCTACTTTCTCAACAGGAAGGATGCCTTTATTCCAAAGGGCTGACAGGGTCTGCACCCTTCTATGAGGAAGGGTTTGGGTCACATGATCATGTCCTTGGGGGAAGGATCCAGTGGGGTGGATAGGGGTAAGTACTTGTTGATCTTTTTCCATGTACTCTGCCTTGATTTTTCATTTGCAATCTAAAATATTTGGGGTTGAACAGATTTCAGTTATTTATTCTCCTGCTCTTTTCATGCATAAGATACTCAGTAAGGTAAATTCAGATGTGGAATTTTCTTTTTCTTTTTTTTTCCTACAAGGTTGACAAACAGTAGCTTCAGGAGAGAAACAGATGTCACAGAGCATCATTGTATCTTTGCCACTGCCTAGAATTTGAATCCAGAGCTGAGATGTCTGTGACTGGGGATGTTTCTTTCAGTTTTGTTAGCAAAAGCCTTTTGGGGTTCGGGGGTGGGCTGAGGGAAGAATTGTAGATAAGTACATTTTATTAATATGTAGAAAACCCTAGGAAAAGAAAAGCTAATGGTTACTCTTGGGCTTGCTTTGCTTGCATGTAAAGGAGCTTTGGGGGCACGGCAGGGATTTGGGGGGAGCAGTGGGAAGAAGTCAAAGGGCAATGATGACTGGAAACCTAGGGAAGCTCTTGGATGCTCTCAGTGAGAACCATGAGCATTGCCAGTAGTGCTCCTGGGGTCAGTCCTACCTTTTGTGTCTTCTCCAAAATAAAGTCAGAAGCAAACTCCAGTAAGACAGAGATTCAGAGCCCTACATGGCTGCATTTGTGGAGTATTTGGGAGGTGTTTTGATGATCAGTTCTATGCTGAGTATGGTAATGATGGTGCAGGGGGACTCTAGGAAGGGTAGTTGGAGAGGTGGAGTATGGAGTAGAACCCTGATCCTTTGCCAGGTATATGTGAGGCTGGAAGGAAACAGAATGTTAGATTAGTCTGGAAGTAGGGAGCGAGGATCCAGGGATTGTAAACCCCAAAGCAGGGGACATTGAGCCTTACCATTCTCTTTGGGGCATGTGATAACTTAGTTACAAATAATAGAGTAGTATACACATTCCAAGAAAAAACAGTGCCTGCCTGGTAAGGGACAGGCTGAGGAGTGGTAGCAGTGAAGAGGCAGGATCAGTGGGGGAGGGGGATTAGCCACTGATTGCAGATTGTGGGTAGGGGCTGGCACACAGGCTCAGACTGGGTCTTGCTCTTAGCTGGACTTCTTTGCTTCTTCCAAAATTAGCCTCTAACACTAAGTGCCCATGTATGAACATCTTCACCATCTACTTCAGCTTTATCTGTTGGTTTTCAGGTTTCCTCAGGTCTAAAGCTAGGAGGGTTCTTTGAAATGCTCCTTCTATCACTAGCTCTTGGTCAGCAGAGAAGGAAGGATCCTTTTTATGAGCTTTGTGTGTTTGCTCTCATAAGAAGTGGTCGGTTGCTTTTCCTCCTCATTCATTATTTAAAAATGTTCACAAGACTTTGGAGATGACGGTAGAAGAGGAATGGGGCCTGGCATCTATATTTGTCATCCTTTCTTCTTGAGGTCTAGGAAATTACTTCAGGTCACGAAGCTACATAGTGGCTTCATGCCTAGGCTTCACTTTTTCTTTTGTTAAGTTAAAAAGTCACTAGTTTGGCTGAGGTGAGTAGATGAAAATGTTTCACCCTGTAATCAGAGACCAGCCAATCTTCTCCTTAATGTCTCCAACTCTGCTTCCTTTTGGATCAAGAGGCAGAATTTAAAATCTCTTTTTTAGAAGAAATCTATAAACCAAGGATCAAAGCCCAGATTGGAATTTAACATTCATACCAACTTAAAGTTTAAATAGGGGTGTCTCTTACTACCCCCTCCCTCTGACCCATAGTGAATCTGCACAGGTCCAGAGCCTTATTTCTGGACCCCTATCTATACTTTCAAATAAGTCTTTCAGGAGTAAATAAAACGTCCCCACCAGATGTTTTGTGCATTTAGTTGTGGAGAAGGTAATTTTTTTCATGATCTTTTTTTAAGTTGATAGAAAAATTCCCCATAAATTAAGCCTGGACCGAAGCAATCCATAGTTCTGTGTAGGATAAGGAAAATTAAGCATTAGTGAAATATTGTTAATGGCTGGCTTGGCTTTAGGGAAGAAGAGTCAGGATATCTCAATCACTAAGTACTTTGGTAGAATAGCAAATGGTCATTGAAATCACTTGGACATTCTCTTCTGTAGTGGGTCAGTGGCAGTCGTTGGGATTCTGAAGAGAGCTGATGACATAGTTGACTGACTTGGACCACTTGCTGGGAAAGCTAGTTTGAGAAATTCAACTAGTGTGGTACAATTTCTCAGCTCCCATCCTTGGTCTTTTGGTTGTCTACTAAATGGTGACATGAATGAATATCTGACCTATTTTTCTTCAGGGTCTTGAAGAAATGTGCCCTACCAATCCCATCTCCTCCTGGTACTAGGTTTCTTGGATTTATTTTAGGAATTAGGGCAAACTGTCCCTCTCTACCTCTTATACACATCAATTAGGTTCCCTTTCCTTCTGTCCCCCACTTCTATGTGGCTCCAGGGATCTTGAAATTGTGCATGGTTTATGATAGGGAGGTGGTTGGGTGGGGAAAGGAATTGGGGAGGGCACAGGGGTTGGGCTGGGAGGGGAATTTGCATTTGCAGCCTTAGAAATTCTGCAAGCACGTGGGATCTTCACATAAGTAGATGGTAAGGGCAAATGCTTGATGCTCCTCATTCTGGTGATGAGGGCATAGGGGCATTTTGCTTCTTTTTGACTTAGGGACTTGTGGAACATTTTATCTGATGGAGGGGAATGAATGGTCATCTTGCTATCCTTGGAAGGGAAACTGTCAGTCATTCTATCAGTGAATATTTATAGTGACTTCCATGAACAAAGATAAGCCTATCATGAGTTGACATTGTCCTGACTAGGTCAGAGAAGTTGGATTACCTCACCTGTCTCTCTGCAGGCACCAGTTTATCTTCCTGTTCTCTATTTCAGTGTTCCTTTCCTGGGTTCAGGAAGTAAGTGTGATGGGGTGTGCAATGACTGTGTCGTGTGTATGAGTGTGTAGTGTATACATGGTATCTATATGTTCGATGTGTGTTTGTGGCATGTATGGTATCTGTAAGTGTGTTGTATGTATGAGTATATAGTATGGTGTGAGTGATATGGGTTGTGTGTGTGGTGCATGTATGTATGCATGTCTTATGTGTGTGTAATAGATTTATAGGAACACACTGCTTTGCCTGAATAGCATCAGGCCTAGGAGACACTCTTTTTGGTTGGCTTTTTATTTGCTAGACAAGTTTTATTTTGGGTAGGAGGGTCAAATTAGTAATACACTATCTTAAGTGTATTTTTTATGGAGATTGTATATAAAATTATATAAATATATAAAACTTGTTCTATTTTAAGGAGAGAGGGGAACTTACGTGGGGGGGTGGGCAAGAATCAGATGCAATAGTGGTGACTAACAGTGGAAACTTCAGGCAAGTGGTCCATGTGGGGAGTTGGGAGTGGGTGGGCAAGAAATGCAAGCTGGGCAGGATGAGTGGGGACTCATGCCCTCTGCACACATATATAAATATGAAGAAAACCTATATAAAGTATATCTGTCTATCTTATCTACATATCTATATACCTATATGCAGTCATAGTTTGCTTTATTTTTGTACCTGTGCTTAGAGATGCTTTGAGCAGTATCACCATCCCCAGGTGGTCTGGGGTACTAGCTCATGCCTGATGACACCTCTTCTCCATCTTTCCCGAGATAGACTCTCTGTTCAGAGTTTCTTGGGTCTCTCTGATGGAAATATGTATTTGTGAAACAAACTTTAAAATAACAAAACAAAGAACTCTCAGAAAGGACAGGTGAGTTGACAGTTGTAGGATATATTAGATCTAATAGCTGTAGGGAATCCAGATCCACATGTCTCTTGCTACTGGAGGGGACACTGATTTGAACTATTTGAAAGGAGTGATTGATATATAGTAAGAATGATGGAGAGTTGGAAACTGTGATTCTATCCCTGTGTGGCTATGGGTTGGTACCCAGTTCCATGGAAGGAATTCAGTTTAGTAGCTTGGAAAGTGGGAGGTTGAGATTGTCTAGGGACTTAGAGTTAACACCTGTTTCAGTTTATAGCACCTGGGCTTAGCAGTTCCTGGAGGGTATGGTGGTAAGAGAGATTGTGAGGCTGACAGCTTGGGCTCAGTCTTGATGAAGAGACACCCTGATAATTATTGCTATAGATTCTTGGAACAAGTGTGAATGTGATTATCTAGTATAAATATGTCATCTCTCCTGTTTTCATTTATTTTTAATTGGAAAATAAAGTGCCATTGGAAATGGGGTACTCCAATCCTAGGACAAGTGGAGGATCAGGAACGGGAGATTAGTTTGGGGCAAGACTGGAAAGATAGGTCCTAGGAGGATCTCCTTCTGCACTCAGCCTGGGATTTAAAAAACTGAACAGTGTTTTTGAAAGAATATGATCAAGAATGGAGCAGGAGTTCGTTTGTGTTTGAATAGAAAACTGGGTGACCTGAAGAATATCTCTTTGAGAATGCAAGACCTCACACACCCTGCAAGGCCATATGTCTTGTAACCACTGCCAGCATCTCCTAGGTGCTTGCTCGTCCATCTGACTTGCCAAGAACTCACAGGGATGTGTTTGAAGCTGGTGCAGTGCCAGATGGTGCATGCAGCCAGGAGAGACTCATAACTGCAATCTCTCAGCTCTTACTCCTGCTTGTCACTCAAAAAGGGCAATACTAACCCCTCTTTCTCAACCAAATGTTATGCTATCTAAGAGCTCTGTCCATGGAGTTTGATCATTAGAGGAATTCAAATGCCTCCGCCATGGGAAAGGCTTTTTATTTACTTGGGGGTATTATGGGAAGAGTGGGTTGGTGAGAAGCTTGAGTCTAAATCCTGATCCTAGACCTTATGTGACCCTGTCATTCATGAGGGCATTGTTCTTGGCTCTCCGGGGTTATCTGCTCAAAATACTTCCTGTTTTTCAAAGATACTGCAGGGAAAATTGGCTCTCTCCAATAATATTGGAAGGGCTTTGATACTGGGTCCATCTTTGCAGGTGACCAGTCTTTCCTGTAATCTCCTCAGGAGGCTTAAGGAGTACACAACAAGGTGTTTCTTGTAAGATTTTTCTGGGAGGTTGAGCAAGTGGAAGAGCAGCAAATTCTATGTCCCTTCGCAGGTTGCAACCTCTCCTGAGCTACCAAAGCAGGATTTCCATTACTATTCTTTTGGCTCTTAGAGCCCACCTCTTCTTCTCTATAGACTCTCTCCCACTTATGGTTGTATGTCACCAGCAGAGTCAATCACTTCAGCTCACGAGCACCTTAGAGGGCTCATACTCCATGAGGTCCCAGGGCTCCTACAATACTCTGCTCTTTCTACATTGAGCCAAATGCTTGATCCTTAGAAACCTCAGTAGCACCAAGGTACATGAGATTGGGAGTCTGTACATTTCCATCCCATTCCTCAATGTCAACCAGAACCCTTCATTTTGGGGAAAATGGAGAAGACAATTGCAACTTTAGAGCCTGGAGAGAATGTGTTACCTATGTCCTTTCCTTGACACAGCCCTCAGCAAGATGGTGCAAGGGTTGGGCATTAGAGAAGAAAAGACTGCTAAGCACAGTATCAATCTCCCATTTCTTGGAACAAAGGGGATTGAGATCTGATTATATATGGAGTAAGCAGGATGTCTTGTCTTTGAATCTCTCAGTTAATTGGACTGGTAGGTGGGGAGGTGCTCTGATGAGGCCTTTGAGACCTATAGCTGCTTTCAGGACTCTTGAGTTCCTCCATGTGCTTGTGACTTTCTTCTTGGTCCCCAGGATACAGAAGGCATCCTGAATTTTGGTGCTTTCTCTTTGAGAAGGAGGTGGGGAAAAATCTTTATAGAGTTGTAGTTTTGCTACCTCTGTCTACTGTGTGGAATAAGACTGTGGAGTAGACCTGCTGAGAATTGCTGTCCCAGGGACCAGGGTGGAATCTGTCTTCGCATTGTCATCAACCAGGAGCTTGGAGAGAGGGGCTTGTCCATTTCTCCTTGGCTTTGGCTGGGCCCTCCCACTCCTCTTTGTTCATATTGAACCACTTTGGGCAATATCAGTGTACGATGTGGAAGAACAGGTGAGCCTACACATGGCTCACTTTCTCTCCATGAGGAATTCATCATGATACTGGAATGTGGGGGGTCTCTCCTGTTTAGTAAACTACTAATGTTGAATCCAGGGACTGGGAAGGGTAGCTTTATGGAAGATCTTCGTGCTAAAATTTTTAGACTGAGGTGTTAGATGGGGAAATGGTGATCTAACACTCCGTTTACTAAGTTCATATACATCAGTATAAGAAAGTTTTAAAGCTCCATTCAGATTTTGTTTTCTGTCTGCCATTTGTGGGACCAGAGATTGAAGGTGTGGATGGGGTGCACTTTCCCTGGTTGCTTGTTCTTGTCCAACTTGTTGACATGAAGGGGCTACATCCTGCTTCCTGTCAGTAACTTTTGGCCTCTTTTATCATCAACTTTATCTCTTCCACCAGGAGGGACTATATCATCTGGATATATTTCTTACATTGCATACCTAGAGGTCATCATTTTGATGTGAATTTCTTTCCTCCTGTCACCCTGTGGTCTATAGACACAGAGGGTGGGGGTGAAGAGATGGTGTGGAGGAAGGAGCTCTCAATGCTTCTTCCCCAAGACCTCTTACCAACTCCATACCTCCAGATGCTTGGCAGCCTCTTGCTTTTATTTCTTCTTTTCCAACAAGTCTGGATAAGACTATCGGTTTCGTCATGAGATTTCTTGCTCTCATTTCGAACTTTTTTTCCTTACTCAACTTTTTTTGGGGGTTCCCCCATCCATGCCAGATCTTCTTGTAAAGACCATTCAAACCTCATTTTCATTTCTTGAATGTTGAGTATTACAACATCACTGCGCTAGGGTGCTTTTTGGTGCTGTTCCTGAAGATGCCAGCTGGACAGAACTGCTTTTGTCCTACTGGTCCCTTAGATCTTGCTGTATTTTATCTTCTGTGAGTTTTTTTTTTTTCCTCTAGGGATTTGGGGTGGGAGATTTAGGGGTGGCTTTTGTGTTCTCTCTCTTTATGTCTTCTCTGTATTTATGGATTGGTTAAGGTCAGTTACCATGGGCAGCTGACTTTGTGATATTGGTTGGCTGACTTTGGTTCCAAATTAAAGACAAACCAACAAATTGTACAGCTGTGCACAGAACACCTCTCTGTGTGAATTTGATGGCAACTAGAGGCTTACTTTTTGAACTTCAGGTATGTAACTCAAAAGTAAATAAAAACTATTTTTTCAGTAAGCTTTTTTTTTTTTTCTTCTAAAAGGTAACATAGAAATCAAACTATAAGAACATTAAATCGGTGCTGTACCAAAGCCTTATTCAAACATATTCTACACTCTGTATAACCTGTCTCTGCGGAGCTCCCTGCTCCATCACCCTGTTCTCCAAAGCCTGGGAATGCCAGCATGTGCCAAGCCTGGGGCTGGGTCTTAGGGACCTGTGAGCCAAGGGGTCCCCTGGGAGTAGAGGATGATGGTAAAGATGGGGTACTATTCTATTGAGCAAATGCTGAAAGAGAACCAGGCATTTGTGAGTGTGTGTGTGTGGAGTACATGTGCACATGTGTGTGTATGTGTGTGAATATATGTGTGTGTGTGTGTATGTGTGTGTGTAAGATTACAGGTGCACAATGCCAAAGTGAATGTGCTAACTGGGGGCTTGAAAGGGAGACCCAGGTTGGCCCTGGGAATGGGGCAGTTGTGGGAACGAAGGGGGACATGGTCTCTTCTGTTTCCCACATCCTTCCCTTTTTTCTCGGTCAGGGAGTGGAGGTGTATTAGAAATAGCTACACTCTCAACCAGGTGCTTTTTCCTCAAAATATTCAAACTCTAAGCATTTATAAAGGGCCCATCCCAGGGGCAGGTACCTCTAGCCACCAAATCACAGACATCCAAGACTAGAAGGAACCTTTCTTCTCCCGAACCCTTGCTTGGTTTCTTGGGGAAGAAAGTTGCTCCAACAGGATGCCTGCACCTTCTGTTCCTTGACCTGGGGCCTATTGTAGCTGCCACCTCTCTCTAGGCTGCCATTTGGCTGCCCTACTCCTTTCCAACCCACTGAGACGACCCCACTGGAGATGACCCATAAGCCACACCTGCTCCATGGCCCTAAGCAATAATTCCTGCTCTGGCTACCAATGACAGTGATTCCTTTGGCCTTAGACTTGCCAGTTAAAGGTAATACCCCAAACTCAAGTAGGGAGAGAATTTACAGTCTGCCTTAGTTCAGGCTGCCGTGCCAGGCTCCACTCGCTGGTATTTTCAGGCTTGCTGAATACTATCCAACTCATCGCCAGTAACACTGCATGTTCATATCCTGAATTAAAAGTCAAAATGAGCAAACAAGTACATAAGCAAACAAACAAAAGGGGAGAGAAGAAAAAGCCACATCAAATGACCAGATGTGTAGCCAGTGAAGATAGCCCTGGGAGTGTTGCAAGTTAAACTGATTAAAAGAAGTTTAGTATTTAATTGCTCCTCATGTAACATTACTCTGCTTCAGAAATGTTTTGTATTTTGATATAAATAAACATTTGCTAAAAAAATTCATTTTCTAATTATTGTTTGTACCTAGGAAGTATTTTCTGATGTTACCTGATTTCACTGCTGGCCCTAGGTCTCCCTAATCAACCCTT
Organism: Ictidomys tridecemlineatus; assembly: GCF_052094955.1. Lineage (NCBI taxonomy): Eukaryota > Metazoa > Chordata > Mammalia > Rodentia > Sciuridae > Ictidomys > Ictidomys tridecemlineatus. Next base: position 117,039,268 of record NC_135480.1, on the reverse strand, counting down.
TGTAAACTCATAGCTGAACAATGATTCTGAGAAGATTTAAGGCTTAAAGTAGGTACTCTTCATTCATTGCACAAATATATGCTGAGGGTATATTATATGTGCATCACTGAAATGTTCTCTTGGGATCCACCAGTAAAGAAAATCGACAAAGTTCCTGTTCTTAGAGGATGTATATTCTAATGGTAGGGGGAACAGGTAATAAATGATTATTGCAACAAGAAAATTACATAGAATGCAATAGGTGGTCAGTGCTTTTGAAAAAAAAAAATCCAATTGGATCCGGAGCAACTGATGTCTAGGGGGAGGGAGTTGATTGGAGGCGAAACAGGAGTGATCGGAGTGGGATTCACCAGGAAGGTAGTACTTGAGCAAGAACTGCAAGAGGGTAACCAATTTTAGTGTTGAAGGTATATTTTATAAACCTCTTTACTTTGTAGCCTTTTTACAATGCCTGAAATCTTTTCTGACTCTGCAATGATGTGATGAAGTCATTTTTCTGATTTGACTCCACCTTTGTCTAAATGAGTCCTCCAACAGAAAAATTTCATATGCTTTGAGTCAAGGTCAAGTGACTTCTTGCCATTGAACTGTGTCTTTTCCTTCACTTGAAGGGATTAGCAGTCTTCGCCATTTTATTCTCCAGGGTGGTGTGGTATAGTCGCCTGTCTTAATTGAAATCCTTTCCTTCCCTGACCACATCATCATTCTCATTTGTTAACGTCCTATCTTCTGTCTAGGCACTACCCCCAGGCTATCAACTCTGACTATGCTTACTTCTCATTTTATTTGGGATTTTGTTGGAGGGGAAATATACTGAAATATGATCTTTTTATGCCTGTTGTTCCAAGTGAAGAAAACAATCAAAAAATAAGTCCATCTACAAATTTCATAACATCTGTTATGGTTAAAAAGTCTGCATATAGAACCCCTAGAAACTGTCAGGTGGAGATGTTATACCATGGGAACCTTCTAGAATTCATACAGCTTTCCTCTGCTTCAATTGGCAGTCACAGTTCTCATTCTTAACTCATTTCCAGTTCTTCTTTCCTCTGTCTTTTTATTACCAGGTCATAATGAAAATACATATTTTTTTTGTTTCTTGTACACTTTGACCTGAAATTTTTTGTATTTCTTTTTAAAATTTTTTTCTTTTTTAGATGTTTGTAAAGTGAATTTTGACATATACATACATTTAGTATAATTTATTCTAATTAGGATTCTATTCTTAATTTTTAAAAACTGATACATGGAGTGATTTGCTGCCTCCCTTTTATACAAATGAACATGGCCAACATTGCCAAACCCATCTTATGAACGTGAAGTCCTGAGTTTCACCCACATCAGGTTGTGAACCCCTGGGTCCTCCCAGGAATAGGTCTTTTACAGGTGAGGTTGTTGACTTCGATACCGCCCCTCCCCTTTTTTAAATATTTGCAAGCTCTGAGGCAAAGCAAAATATAAATAATAAATAAACAAAAAGGAATGAAATAAAATAAATATTTTAGGAGGAACTTCTGTGTTAAATTGTGATATTTAAAGAATTTTAGCCTTTTTTTTTTTTTTTTTTGGTACCAGGGATTGAAACCAGGGGTGCTTTACCACTGAGCCACTTCCCTCTAGCCCTTTTTTTTTTTTTTATTTTGAGACAAGGTCTTGCTAAGTTACCTAAGGCCTCACTAAGTTGCTGATACTGGCTTTTAACTTGAGATCCTCCTGCCTCTGCCTCCTGAACTGCTGGGATTACAGGACTGCACCACTGTGCCTGGCTGAAGTTTAGTGTATTTTAAAATTTGGTTCTAACTTCATGTTGACAAAGTATTTCATAGTTTACAAAATAACTTCGTGTTTATTTTATTGGCACTGAGAGTAATTTTATGTGTTAAGTAAAATACTTAGTGGGAATACTTGGTGGGAACCAGTGAGTGAGCTAATCGATGGATGGCTCTTCCTTTCCTTTCCTTTCCTCTCCTTTCCTCCTTGCTCCCTCCCTCCATCGTTCCCTCCTTTCCTTTCCTACTCTTTTTCCACAAAGGCTTTAAGGTACCAAGAAGTTGCCTAGAAAGTAAAAATGAGGCCCCACCACTTTCCCCCTTAGAATTCCTTTCACAGGGACATGGCATAGTCCCCAGGATTCCTGTATTCCCCCAAGTGAAGTCATATAATCCCTTGGAAATCACTGAGCAGTGCAATACATTTATTAGTGAAGATTCAAATAAATTAATGTGATGAAGAGAGGGCTGTGGGGAGCCCACGTTACAGCAAACCTTATAGGCTAGATAAACCTCAGGACAACTGATTTCGCAGGCCAAGACTCCTTGCTTTTAGGTCTGTGGAGGTACCCAAGTCAGTCCTACAGATTAGCCAAAGTCTTTTTGTGTGTGTGTTCCTAATCTCCCCTTTTGGGCCCTCTTTCCATGGAACCCTTTTCCTCCATGGCCAGGAGCCAAGGACATTTGTCTACAAACCTAGTGTGCAAGAGGAATTCTTAGATGCTCTAGTTATTTCATCAGTGGGGGGATGAGCAGGACCCTGAGGTCCCAGCTTCCTTGTCCTGTTGCTAAGAACAATGCTTTCCTCTGACTCCTCAGTTCATGTGTATAAATCAACTGCCTTTACTAGGGCTTACTTCTGTTCCCTCCCAGGGAAGAAGTCCATGTCCTTGTTCTACCATTCAGTCAGGGATGAACCTGGGGACAGCACTTAACTATTCTGAGGGAACTCTGGAGGAGGAAGCCAGTATCCCTCCAGAAACAGTGACGGGGAGGAATACCTTCTTTGTGTTTGTATATCCTCTCAAACACCGGGGAGCAAGCTCTGAGGGACTCCCATAGCAGCTCCAGGTGGAGATACCATGTTCTGCAGCTCAGTGGCAGCCATTCCAAGAAGGGGCATGCCACTTTCCCCTTCTCACTGGCAACCCCAATCTCTACAAGTGATTATGTTAGAGCTGTTATTTCACTTGGTTTTGAGGAGGAAGGACTTAGTTTCCACCCACGAAGGGAAGGATGGAAACACCTCTGAGCATTTATAGGTGCTCTTCCTGAGGCCAGAGAGTCTGGATTTCAACCCTCCCTTTCATCTCCCTCTCTAGCTCTATCTTATCAGCCATAGAAATGGTGAGTGGTGCAGAGCCAACTGCGATTCCTCTTGGGAAGCTGTGCTGGAGGCAACCAACTTTCTTGAGGAGAGGTACTTAGCTCCTGTGTGTCCTCAGTTTGGGGCATTTGTCACTCTCCTATTGACAGGCCATAGGAAGTATCTCTTAACACTGTTTTACTTGCTCATTGTAAGTCCACTTTACTAGTGTGTGAACTCTTTGGGGGTGAGTGCCTCCAAGGAGTTAAGTCCCAGTTGCTAGTAGAATGTGATAGGTCCCAAAAGAAAAACTTAAAATACATTTATCAAAAGGATAAATGACTGTTCAGAAAAAAATATCTTTAATATTCGACATCATTTATCTTGGAGGTTGTCTGTGCCCTTGATAAAAACAACTTCTATGGAATGATGGAAGCAGAAACTAAATCAGGGTGAAGCAAAGAGAAGAAAATGAGTGATTAGAGAGATAAGGTTATATGGACAACACTTTTGAGAAGCGTAGTGTTTTAAAATGGAATATTTAATAGAACATTTGAGGTATAGCAAGGCCAACAGATAAAAAGACAAATTATCTTTGGAAAGGTAGTTACAGTTCCTGAGAGAAGGGACATGCCATGGCATGTCAAGCCATGCCAAGCCATGGGGGCCACAAAGGGCAACTGTGCAGTTGGTCAGGAGACAGAGAGAGAGAGGGAAAATATGAACAAGAGAATTTACTGTAGTTTCTATGGGAAGGAATGTATGATGCCAGGTAAGAAGATTTAGTATTGGCTAGTTTCAATAGCTGCAGTGGGTTGTTGACATAGGGATCCTTGTAGTCTGGTGTTTGGCTCTGAATTGACTAGAGCAGGAGGATAATGGCTCAGCAGATGAGATCCTCATAGAGCAGGAGGTAAAGGTATGACCTTTGCATTTAAAAATTACATTCATGGATGTGTTTTTTACTCTTTCTAGGAATTGGCTAGCTTTGGGAGGTCAATCCCTCCAGGGTCAGCAAGGCTCACATGTCAAATCTTAGGAATACGGGAAATAAAGACAAGGTTAACATATTTATTAGCAAATGGGTGCAGAGACATGGATGGTAGCCAGTGAAAGCATGTGCCAAGAGGATGGGCATCATTTATTTTTTAGTTAGATGAGATTAAAGCATATTTTTTTTTTGCTTCCAAAATCATCCAATAGAAGAAGTGACTGATGGTACCAGAAAAACGTTGACTCAAAGAGCATGGTTACTCATGAAGCGAGAGTGAAGGGGATCAGAACGCATATGGATGTATTGCCCAGAAGGAAGAAGAATCTGTGATGTCATGAGAATTGGAGAGAGCTCTCATTTGTTTTCTCGTGAATTGAGGAACATATTATCAGCTGAAAGGCCAGAGGTGCCATAGCGGTGGGGAGAAAATGTCAAGAATAAATGAGCTTCCCAGAGAAATGCTAAGAATTGCTAGGCTAGGGTTTGTGTCAGTTTGAAGTTGGTGATTATTAATAGGTTGTGGTTTAGCCAGAATTATGAATTTTCTAGGAAAGTATATGAAGGGAAGTGGGACAAAGTAGTTGAGGGTGATTATAAAAGAACAATCATTTGAAACCATGGAATCTGAAGGTTGTTAAGTAAACAGGAGGATAAGACTGATGACTAAGTGATGGGTCCATTTTGGAGTCTTGATTACTACTCAGTTTTTGAGTGTGACAGAGATAGCGTTGAAGTACTGTGATTAAAGAATAGAAACTTATAGTCAGATTCTGGTTTTAACAATTTAAAGAAAGATTTTCTGGTAATTACTAGGTTCACAGTCTGATAGTGGGAAAAGATGACTCAGGTAAGGTAAAAAAAAAAAAAGTTCACCCAAGATTAAGTGCTCCAAAAATTAAGAGACCAGAGTGGTGGATAGATCACCTGGGTGGATTTATCACTGAGAAAAATAAGTGAAGTTGTAAAGAGGAAGATTGAGAGGCAGGTGCTAAAACTTTCAATGAATAAAAAGGGGATCTTGACCATGGAGATGTAAGCAATAGAGAGTGGGGTAAGCTGGCCCATCCAAAGAGCACAAATTTCAGAGGAGTGGGTGTAAGGAGGGAGGAACAGCTCAGAACCAGCAGATGTTCTCTTTCCTGCAACCTGTATTCTAGTGTAGAGAGTCAGTAATCAGTTGTCCATCAGCTGATTAGTCAATATTAAATTGTAATAGGAATATGCAGAATTGAGTGGGATAGTACAGCATAGAGTAACTGGTAGTTTGCTCTCTGTTGAGAGGTTAGGGAAGAACTCTTCAAAATAACCTATAAGCCTTGTCACATTGCTTTTGAGAAGGGACCAGCAAGCTGAAATTCTGTCAAAAAGAGCATCCTAGGTAGAGAGTACAGTTAATACAGATCTAATGCAGAAGTGAGTCGGCTCTGTTTGATGAATAGAAATATAAGCGAGGAGGGAGAGAGTGGGGGAAAATGGTACTGCAGTAAGGCAGAATGAGGAATTGGTTTTTATTTTTAGGGTGATAGGAAGTCATTAGAGAGTTTTAGGCTGGGGAAAAGATATGAGCTAATTTGTCCTTTAGAAAGATCTGCTGGTGGAGAGTGAACCATAAGAAAGGTAAGAGCAGAGAAGCAGGAGACCAGTGAGAAGATCACTAAAATGACCTAAAGCTGGGAAGATGGCATTTTAGACTAAGGCATCTATAGTGAAGATGGAAAGAGTTCAGGTAAATTTGGGTATGTATGTAAGGGAGAGTTGTCAGGCTTGCTGAGAAACTACACTTCAGAGGTGAGGGAAAGATAATCTGTTAGCTTTCATTTCTGTGGCCAAAATATCTGACAAGAACAAATTAGAGGAGAAAAAGTTTATTTGAGAGCTCACATGAGCTCATGGTTTCAGAGGTCTCAGTTCATGGTTGGCTGACTCCATTGCTCTGGGCCTGAAACGAAGGCAGAATATCATGGTGGAAGGGCATGGCAGAGGAAAGCTTCTCAGCTGATGGCAGCCAGGAAGGAGAGAGAGTTGAGGGAGAGGGAGAGAAAGTGTGAGAAGCCAGAGAAAAGATATAGTCCCTGAAAACATACCCCCAGTAACCTACTTCCTCCAGACATACTCACCTGCCTCTAGTTACCACCCAGTAACACATTAAATTATTAATCTATCAATTGGATTGATCCACAGATGAAATTACATTTCTAAAATCCCATTTTTCACCTCTGAACATTCTTTTATTGCCCAACAAATGAGCTTTCAGGGAACACTTTTTATATCTAAACCATAACATTAAAGAATCAAGAGTGACTTGTCAGGTTTCTCTGTGAGAAACTGGGAATGAGAGGACTGAGGAAAGAGGGGAGGGAAATCAAAAGTCACGAGGTTTGAAATGGTTTTGGAGATGCTCCTGATGTATGAGTTTGGAACTCTAGTCGGTGGAGATGGTATTTAAATGTGAAGAAGAGAAGAAAGATGGAGAAGAGAAAGGGTTCATTAAAGCCACTGGGGTGGAATGAGTTAAAGAGAAAGTTGAACAATGACTATGGACTAATCAAAGGCTAGGAGGCAGAGGGGATGTTCTGACAACTCAGGGGAATTTGCTAATCACTGAATGGGTTTTCCAAGACATTGGTTTGAGATTTAGAAGCATGGTAGTGTCTCAGTGTACTGAATGGGTGCTCTGAGTATTCTTTTAATGTTGATGATAAGTGGCTCACAGGTTCCCTGCTGGAGAGCTAGCCTTGACTGGCATGAGCCCCCTTGCCTAAGAGGTTATATATTTCTCCCCCAAGAAGTAATATAAAAAGTTGTGGCTGTTACAGGAATAAAAATTGCTACCCCCTTTGCCACGGAGTAGACCACCTCTATCACAATCTCCAGGGTTAGGCCAAGGCTAGAATTCACCTGAGACTATTCTGGTCGCTTCTTACCCCGATTCTGTCTAGCTCTTTATTACCTTATGGTTTTTCTTTTTCTTTTTCTTTTTTTTTTTTTTTTTGAAGGGTAAGCCTATATACCCCTGATTGCCTGTCTCAGGCTTTGCATATAGAGATACCATTCTAAGACATATTTCCAGGAGTCTCTATGGATGGAATTCTGCAGCTGGATCCCTTACCAACTGGCTAGCAATAAGACCCTAATATAGTAGTACAGTGTTAATAGACCCTGTCATATGCTAACAGTGTAGCTGCTTGTACTAAGAACTGCTTGTAGCTGCAGAACTGAGGCTGGGTACAAGCAAAAGGGATTTACTGGTTCATAGAACATTTTACATTAGAGAGACACTGGAGGAAGAATTTTTCTAGGAACTGTGGGATGGAGTGGCTGTTGAAGAAAAACAGCCTTTGCTGTTGATGCTTTGAAGAGAGAAAATGCAAGATCAAGACAGCCAATTGCTAATTTAATACAAAATGAGTCAGAATACTTCTTTGTCAGCTTTAAAGAGACCTCCATAAGTAGGAGAAGGGCAGACAAAGCCAAGGACCCTAACTGGTATGCAGTTACGAGAGTAGCAGAATTTTGTAATCTCAGCCTGAATGAATCTCCTATGCTGAAATTTTGGTCGTGATAGGAAAGCAGTAAGACCCTGAAATCTGTGATAGGAATATATAGACAAATGTGTTAGTAGACCTTAAACCTCCCTGAGACCTCTAGTTCTTGTTGGAAGATGAAGCCCCTTCTTGCTTGAAGAACAGGTAGATGCTTCAAATGAGGCACTTAACTTCCTCAGCAGCTGCCTCATTTGTCCCTTTTTATCATTTAGACAAAAACTATGTCACTGACCCTACTGGTGTGTTGAGTCTGCTGAGGGAGGAGAAGATTTCTTCAAGGAGATAGGGAACCAGGCTAACGTGTATTGAGCAGGAACTTGGAGGGATGTGCCCTGGAATAGATCCTTGGGCTACTGGGTCAAGGATGACAGAGTATAAAGTTCTTTAGGGGGTATTTTAATATGGTGACATTCCCCTATGATACAGGATTTAGCAATTTCTCAAGGGCCCTGGAAGGTGATTCTAGTAGCTACTGGAATGGTTCTTGGAAGTCTAATAAGAATAATGGTCCACATGAAATGAAATAGATAGGTGAGAACTTCTTTGTAGAATATGGAAGACATAATCTCAGAGCTCAAAAAAGATGGCATACTAAAATGGATCTGCTATAAGAAAACCAAAAAATCCACCAGCTGACTGTTTTCTGGTTGAGTTAGAGTGCTTTCCATTCACCAAGGAAAGGATGGGTTGGGGACCGAGCTTCTCAGCACTGATTATCTTTCAGAGGCTGATGCTAATGGTTGAACATGTTGTTACCAAAACCCCACAGGAAGTATCATTATCTATGGTGAAGTATGAGCAGCATTCCTTTTAAAGTATGGAACAAGAAAAATATTAACTTCAAAGTGCACTAATGTATGGAAATTCAACTGATGATGTTAAAAAAGAAAATTGATAAAAATTTTGGAATTTGGAAAGTAAAACAAGACTTTTATTATCTTCAAATAATATAAGTATCTATGTAGAAAATGTGAGAATCTACGGACAAACTAATAGAAATACTAAAATAATGAGGAAAATTTTCTGGGTCTGAGACTGATGTTGCTTTATTCCAGCAAAAAATAGCATGACTTAAAATGTACATTTGTAATATAATGACAACAGCAAAATAAAATAAAAAGGAATAAATCTAATTAAAGATGGGCAAATAGGAACACTTAATTGAGAGATGTAGGAGAAGAAATAAATAAACTTCAAACTCAGATAAAGACAGATGAACATTCTATCTCCCTGCATTGTTCCTTTCTTGAAGGATTGGTCCTTTGAGGATCCTGGCTTTATATGGTTCATCAGGACCAACAATTTGCCTTGCATAAGCCTACCCTCTCCCCTGGTGATAAAACCCAGCTTTTTCCTTATGAGCCTGAATCCTCACCTTTCCTCTTGCTGTCTTTCTCTGCCCAGGTCAACTGGGACATCAGTTCATGCTTAGAACTCTGGTTTCCAATTCCCTCTTCATTTTTGGCTATTAGCAATTACAAACTATGCATTCAGAAGTATGCTTGTTACAGCTCATTCAGCCTTCTAGATTTGGGGGACAGGAGTCTTTTAGGATGGTGTTTTTAGTCCTCTTACCAACACTGGAAGTCTCCAACATTTCTTTGTTTTTGTTTAAAGTATGCTATTTTTTTCCTAAATAGGATACTTATAGAAATATTTAATTCCATCTGATAGTGGCTGTTTCTCAAATGAGCATTCAGTTAATTCACATTGAGTGACAACTGTTACACTCTATGTGTAATTCTTTTATCTTGTATTTTGAATTCATCTTATTCTGTGATTTCCTGATTTTCCTTTTTCTTATTTTTGATGGTTTATGCTGTTCATTTTTTAGCTGCTATTTAATTTCTTTTTTTACTTCCTCATTACATTTGGGGCATCAGTTCATGCTTAGAACTCTGGTTTATAATTCCCTCTGTTTTCTGGAGCCCTGTTTTTAAGAGCCCTCATTCAAGGACATATGAGTATTGTGCTCCATAGGCTAGAGAGATCCCGAAGTCCTACTTTTGTTTTGTTTTACATAATTATTTTTGTTTCCTGTCAGAACACCCAATTCCTAGAATCTCAAAGAGTAAAGATCAGGGATTCTCTCCATTTTTTCCCCTTATGTGTCATATGTAAATTATGTAATTTATTGAGCAGAAGAGACAATATCCAAGTCAAGAATGCAAATGGATATAAACTAGGGATGGAAAGAAGAATGCTGAATGATGCTATTATGTAAGTTGGGGTTTCAACAAGAGATAGATACATTTAATTGAATACAAATCTATTCATTTTGCAGAAACATTGATTCCTAAAGAGACAATTTTCTTAGAAGTGAAAATCAACTATCATTTTCCATTCTACTAAAAATTATGCTTCATTCCAAAGCACCCAATCAAGTTCGTATTTCCTTTGCCACTGTGAAATGATAACAGATACCCCCCTCTTTCTCCACTGAGACACTCTGTTATCTGACTGCTCCCTCCATCTTGAATATTATGGGACATTGGAGATTTTCCCCTTCCCTATTTTTCTCTTTCCAAACTTGAAAGATATTTTTGAACATTTTTATATCTATTTCCCCATTTTAATATCTAGATTTTGTGAGAGTTCAGTACATCTATTTTAAGCTATTATTAGAATTAATTTTGCAATTCTCATTTCTCAGATTATGCATTCTCTGATACTTATTTTAATATATATTTAATTACATGTGTGTATAAAAAATGATATCTATGAATGCATGCCTGTACATCATATGAATTTGTGAATGTTTATTACTTATTACTTTCTCTTAACAATCCTTTATCTTAAATATTCTGCTTGCAAGTTCCTTTCTTAGATATATAGTCATAGGAGATGAAGTCTTTAGAGTATGCACTTCTGCAAATAACATTTTAGACCCTTTGTGTCAGCAACATAGCAGCAAGAGGTTTCCAACCTTCCTTCAAGACACCAAGGGGAGAGAAGAACTCCCTTGCCCAGTCCTTCTCTGCTCCTTGGAGGACAGAGAAAACAGGCAGACTTGTGGCTGTAATTGACTTCCCCTGGGGTTCATCTATCTCCACATACCAAAATTTCTCCCAGAACCATGGAGTTTACTATCTGGCCCTGAGATTTTTCCAACACTTTTTCGTAAGTCATTATGTTGCAGAGGAAGAACAGGTGAAGCCTCCAGTTAAAGCATGAAAGTGAATATGTTTGCTTATGGAGAGAGGGATGGACAGTGGCCAAGAATAGAATCCTGGTGAATTCCCAAGTTGAAGGGGCAAGTAGAGAAAAGAACACCTATGAAGGATACCTAGAAGGATGGATCAGAAAGATAGAAGGAGAATCAGGGAGCAGAGAGTCAAGAAAGAGAAATGATCACAGGGTCAAAATGAGAAAGGTCATGAATATCTCCTGAACGTCTTCACAAGATGGGGTGGAAATCAGGTTAGCTTTATACTGGAACCATATATTTTAATGAATGTGTCTCATTTGGCAAGTAAATAGGAAGGGCAGTTTTTCAGGGTCCTTTATTCTTTTGTTTCTCAGAATCCTCAAGAGTCTTTACATGAAGTACAGAACCAATCCTGGATATCTTTCTTGCTTCTGATGAGTATGGAAACTCAAGAGCCCTCATTCAAGGACATTACAGCAGCTGATTGTATATTCCAGGATGTTTCCTGCTCCTGCTGTTACCAGCATAGATAGAGATGAGCATATCCAAATGTGAAGAATGCACATATGAGTACTGTGCTCCATAGGCTAGAGAGATCCATGTACTGTTTACATTAAGTCCTACTTTTGTTTTGTTTTGTTTTACATAATTATTTTTGTTTCCTGTCAGAACACCCAATTCCTAGAATCTCAAAGGGTAAGGATCAGGGGTTCTCTCCATTTTTTTCCCCTTATGTGTCATATGTAAATTATGTAATTTATTGAGCAGAAGAGACAATATCCAAGTCCTAAATGCAAATGGATATATACTAAGGATGGAAAGAAGAATGCTGAATGATGCTGTATTATATAAGTTGGGGTTTCAACAAGAGATAGATACATTTAATTGAATACAAATCTATTCATTTTGCAGAAACATTGGTTCCTAAAGAGTCAATTTTCTTAGATGTGAGAGAGTATAATTAGACCATATGGATAGTGCAAGATCCAAGGCAATTAATGGCTGGCTGTCACCATTCTAAGCCTGAAGACAAGAAGAAAGAGGGGCCTCTATAGTTGGGAAAGAGAAATGAAATAGATCAGGTCTCTATTTAAAAGGGGTGGTGTTAAGAGTTTCAGTCAGCCCAAGATGACCTCATGGATGTGAAACTAAGGGAAAAAAATACCTTGATCTCACTCATTTTCCCCACCCATCTCTAGGTAAGAATTCCTGCATGTAAAGGCCAAGAAAAAACTAGAAGGCATAAAAGTTCATTGATGTGACCTAGGTAGTAGAAGAAAGGGAAGGGTGGAATGGAAAGTAGATCTTGAGGGACAATAAGAAGATGTCTGGCACAAACATGACCTGACTTCAGAAGGATTTGACTTAGGCTCATGCTCAACTAAAGTGCTGTAACATGAAACAATACATGTTGGGTTGGCCGTTTAGAGACTATTGGCAACTTTGTTGAAAATAGTATGATAGAAATATCAGGAGAGGAAGATGATTTGCAGTGGATTGGGTAAAAGGGAAAGGAGGAAATGGAGATAGTGACAATGACTCTCAAGAAACCTGAGATGATGAGAAATCTAGATTAAACTAGGTCTGGGAGACTACAGGATGTAGTGTATTGCAAAGATGACCTCTATTTTATACCTTTCCTATATTCAAACCCTCTAGAGCCTTTCCTCTTTACTCTGGGTTTGACTAGGCTTGCCCAAGGGGATGTCAGCATATGTTACACATGTGAAGGCATGAAATGAGCCTGTGTTAGTGCTTGCTCTGTTGTGTTTTTGCCCTTGCCACGGGAACATGCCCATGATGGCCTGCTGGAAGATTACTAAGACATGGAGCAGAGCCACATTGCTCCAATTGGAATGAAGCCTGTATAAGAAGCCAGTATGTTAGCTGATTCCCAGATATGTGGGTGACCCTAGGCAGGATATGGAGAGACAACTCTGATGTCTAGTTGATTCCAGAAATAGGAATCCATGTTTCCAAGTGTTTATTATTCCAAGAATTTATGAATAATGAAGACTTAATTTTTCGGTCTCACTGATATTTTATAGTTCATTTTTAATACACCATTATTTATACAATCAGTAATGATACTAAGATAAACTGATATTTTTAGTTAACTCCCAAAGGATTAGAGAGCTAAAGTACAAATTGTATCCACACAAGTCCTGGAAGAAAGCATAAGTAAATTCCTACATAATTTAGGTTGTGACAAAAAGCTTTTTCACTATAACTCAGAATCCTGACACAATTAAAAAAATACATTTGACTACATAAAAATCGGAAAAAAATTTCCATGGCAAAACACCATAAATAAGGCTGAAAGTGAAAAATGACAAACTGAGAAATATATATTTGCAACATGTATTAAAGATATAGGTCTAGTATACCTAATGCATAAGAAAACTCTCAAGAATCCAACCAATAGTTAAATATTCAATAGGGAAATGGGGAAAGCATATGGAGGGGTCACACATGCAAAAAAAAAATGACTCTTTCTTACTCTTTGAGCTGTAATATTCAATCCAGAATCTCTGCTTAGTGGGCCCATATGAATAAACTCAGCTTAATCAAGCTTTATGTTCCTTTCACCATTCTCCTATACCCTTAATATTCTTTTAAATATACCTTCCCCAAATTTCGGTCTGAATACACTTTAAAAAACCATTTAGTTCTTTTCGAGGCTTGCTTATCCCCTCATTGGCCACACGTTGTCTTATGGTGACTGTTGGGACTTGAATGTACTTGCAGAATAGAAGCAAAAGGGTAGTGGGCACAGCTCCTGGGGAGAATGAGCATTTTCTTGCAAGGCAGATACTGCAAGGGAATCTATTACAGGTTACTCGAGAAAAGCAGGGCTGATTTTCTCAGAAGGAATGGAAGAACAGCTTCTGGAAAAAAAGACTCAGAAGAATTTAGGTTTTTCATGTCCACAGCTACCTGAGGATCTTTTTATATATTCTTATTTTGAATTTGAGGGTCCCACTATTTCGCAATCAAGGTGCTCACTTCAACAGTAAACACCTTGCACACTTGATGCTCTGATTACTGGTTTCCTCTTAAAATTAATTTGTTGAAAATCAATCCTTGATATAATAGTGTTAAAGAGTTAAGAGTCTTTGGTAAGTGATTAAGTTGTGAGGGCTCCACCCTTATGAGAGGGATGGGTGCCCTTATAACAGAGGTTGAAGGGAGCTGCCTTGTACTTTCACCATGTGAGGATGCACAGGTACCACATATGGAGTAGAATGAGCTCTTGCCAGATGCTAAATCTGCCAGTGCCTTGATCTTGAACTTCCCAGCCTCAAGAACTATGAACAGTCAATTCCATTTGCTTAGAAATTATGCAGTCTAAGGTATTTTGCTATAGAATTCTGAAAGGAGTAAGAGAATTGGGAATTCAATCTGTGTTGTAATTCAACAACTCACAGGGTGAGACTTGGTTTGGTTTTCAACAACCTCCTTTCTGTGATCAGAAGAGATAAGACTTTCTTTCATGGCAGACACAGAAACTTTCATGTCATTTATGCAGTACTTAACCTAAAAATCTGAGTCCTTGCACACATTCTTTTCTTTTCCTATTATGTCCAGTATACTTAAGAGCTATCTGGCAAAGTCATTACAATTCCTTAGTTTAACAAAAAATGTTCTAACATATCAAATACAAGGTTACTGAGAACCTTGTTTCTTAAAAGTATTTTATTAGGAGAACCAGTGGTTATATTTTCATATCTCTATTGCCATCTCATGCTATCAGTGCTCTCTTTACTAGTGGAGAACCAAATACAGAAATCCCAAAATCATTCAGAAAAATTATCCTTAGTATTCTGTCCTCTGGAACTCCTCTTGGTACCAAAAATCTGTATTATTCAGGGTTCTCTAGAGAAATAGAAATAATAAAATATCTATAGCTACATCTTCATCTATACCTATGTCTATCATCTATCTGTCATCTATTGAGCAAAACATTTATTTAAGGAGTTAGGTCATAAAATTATGGTTTCCAGAAAGCCCATATCTTCAGAGAAGACCAGCAGGTTGGAAACTGGCAGAATTTCTATGTTGCCTTCTTAATGCAGAATTCATTGTTCTTGGGAACACCTTGGCATTTTCTCTTCAAACCTTCAATTGATTGAATGAAGCTCACCCATGTTATGGATAGTAAGGATATAAGGTGTCCCCTAAAAGCTCCCGTGTTGATGCAGGATTGTTTGGAGGTGAACTGACTGGATCATGAGAGCCATGACCTAATCAGTCCATCCTAATTTGAACAGACTGACTGGGTGGTTACTATAGGCCGCAGGGGCATGGCTACAGGTCACTGGGGTGTGCACAGGAAGGGTTTATCTTTCCTAGGGGCCCTTCCTTCTCTTTTTCTGCTTCCTGGCCCCCATGAAGTGAGCTGCTTTTCTCTGCCCTGACATTGACCTCATCTTGGACCCAGAGCAATGGAGTCAGCCATCTATGGACTGAGACCTCTGAAACAGTGAGCTCCAAATAAACTTTTCCTTCTCTAAGTGATAGTTATCAGGTATTTGGGTCAGAATGATACAAAAATGACTACTTAGTCTACTTAAAGTCAACTGATAGTAAATGTTAATCACATCTACAGAAGATATTCATGGCAACATCTAGACTAGCATTTAACCAAACTACTGAGCACCATGGCTTAGCCAAGTTGACATGTGAAATTAACCATCATAAAGAATAGAAGAAGAATGACTTATCATATACAAGGAACAGCAACATAATGAACGGATAACTTCCCAACAGAAACAATAGAGGACATACAGTTAGCCCTCCAAATCAACAAGACTGAATGAACCACAGATTGAAAATATTTTTAAAACGTTGTATCTGTATTGAACATGTATACATCTTTTACTTTGTCATTATTTCCTAAGCAATACAGTATGACAACACAGTATTTATACTTAATTAAGTATTATAAGTAATCTAGAGATGATTTAAATAATATTGGAGGATGTGAATAGGCTTATGAAACTACTATGTCATTTTATTTAATAGACATGAGCATCTATGGATTTTGGTATCCACAGGGTTCTGGAACCAATACCCTATGGATACTGAATGAAGACTGTATTGAAAATGATGAAAGGACAAAAAAAAAAGTCAATCAAGACTTTCATATTTAGAAAAAACAATCTTTTTAAAAAAAGATGAAATAAAGAAATTTCCTAACAAACAACTGAGAAAATGTGTCCTATCACACTTGCCTTAAAAGCAATATCAAAGGAATTCTTTCATACTGAAAGGAAATGAAACACATAGTAACTCAAAGTCACATGAAGAAATGAAGAATACTGGTCAAAGTAAATGTGTGAGTGAATAGAAAATTCATCTAAATCCCCAGTTAGAAGATTAATAAGGAAATAAAGGGCTTGAGTAAGTCTAAACCACTGTGACTTAAAAGACATAAAAAAAACCCACTACATTCAGCAACAGGTAAATACATATTTTCCTCAAGTGCACATGGGGCATTCTCCAAGATCCACCATATGTCAGGTCTCAAAACAAATCTTTTTTTTCCCTTCCTTTTTCTTTTCTATTTTTTTTTTCAGTGCTGGGGACCAAAATAAAGGCTTTGTGCATGCTAGGCAAGTGTTCTATCACTAGGCCCCAGCTCCACAATAAATCATACTACAATTAAAAAGATTGAAATTATACTTAGTATTTTTCCTAATCATAATAAAATAAAACTAGAAATCAATAGTGGAAGGAAAACTGGAAAATCCACACATGTTTTCCAGAATGTAAACAATCAGTGGGACAAAAAGAAATTACAAAAGAAATTAGAAAATAATTGAGACATATGAAAATGAAAACACAATATACCAAAGCTTATGGAACACGATGAAAACAGTGGTGAGGGAAATTTGTAGCTATAAATGCTTACATTAAAAAGAACAAAAACTTCAGTTGGGCATGGTGTCACATGTCTGTAATCTCAGCAGCTTGGGAGGCCAAGGCAAGAAGATGACAAGTTCAAAGCCAGCTTCAGCAACCTTGAAGTGCTGAGCAACTCAGTGAGACCCTGTCTCTGAATAAAATACAAAACTCAGTGGTTGAGTGCCTCTGAGTTCAATCCCCAGTACCATTAAAGAAAACAAAAAAAAAAAAAAAAAAAAAAGAAAGAAAGAACAAAAACTGCCAGGTGCAGTGACACATGCCTATAATCCCTGCTAAGTTTATACCCGGAAGAATGAAGAAAAGAACAAACCAAACACAAAGATGGCAGAAGGAAATAAATAAATAAATAAAGTAGCAGAGGTAGCAGAGATAAACAAAATAGAGAATGGAAATATAAAAAAACTGATGAAACCAGGAAGTCCTAAGAAAAGATCAACAAAATTGACAGGTGGACCAAAAAAAAAAAAAAAAAAAAAAAAAAAAGAGAGAGTAATCAGATAACTAAAATTAGATTTAAAAGAGAGAATACCATAACTAATTTTATAAAAATGAAGATGATTATAAGACAGTGCTATGAGCAATCGTATGCCAACAAATTGTATAATACAGAGGAAATAGACAAATTTCTAGAAATACATGATGTACTAAGACTAAATCATTAAGAAACAGAAAATCTTAATAGGCTTATAACTATTAAAGAAATTGAACCAATAATAAAAAACTTCCCACTAAAGAAAAGACAAGGACTAGATGCTTTTGTTGGCAAATTGTGCCACACATGTAAAGAGGTAACAGCAAGCCTTCTAAAACTCTTCCAAAAAAACTAAAGAGGAGGGAACATTTATACTCGCCCCCCGCTCCTTGTACCAGGCATTGAACCCAGGGGCATTTAAACACTGAGGCACATCTGCAGTCCTTTAAAAATTTTTTTTTTGTACTGAGATGGGGTTTCCCTAAGTTGCTTAGGGCCTGGACAAATTGCTGAGGCTGGCTCTGAACTTGTGATCCTCCTGCCTTAGCCTCCTAAGTCATTGGGATTACATGCATGCACCACTGTGCCCAGCCTAAACTCATTTTTTTAGGTCATTTATGTCCTGATACCAAAGCAGACAAAGAGGTTGCAAAACCAGAAATATAGAAGCTGATATGCTTTATGAATATCAATACAAAAATCCTCAAAAAAGGATAGCACACTGAATTCAACAGCATACTAAAAAATCATATACCATGACCAAGTGGGGTTTATTCCTGGAATGCAGGGATGGTCCAATATTAAAAAATCAATCCATATAATACCTCACAGTAACAGACTGAAGAAAAAAAGCATGCTGGAATTTTTTTTTAAAATTTTATTATTTTTTGGTACCAGGGATTGAACTCAGGGGCACTCAACCACTGAGCCACATCTCCAGCCCTATTTTGTATTTTATTCAGAGACAGAGTCTCACTGCACTGCTTAGCACTTCGCCATTGTTGAGGCTGGCTTTGAACTTGCCATCTTCCTGCCTCAGCCTCCCATGCTGCTGAGATTACAGGCATGTGCCATCACGCCTTTTGATAGGCATTATTTTGAAGTTAGAGATCAATTTACTTAAGTTCTAATTTATTGGTATAAAGCATATCATAGTGTATCCATAGAAACTTTTTAATGTCTATGAGGTAGGTGATAATGTCCTCTCTTTAAATCCTAATTTTGGTAATTTATATATTCTTTCCTTTTTCCTGTTCATCCTAGCTAAAGATTTGTTAATTTAAAAAAATGTTTTCAAAGATCATTTTTTGTTTATATTGAGATCCCCCATTGTTTTCCTTTTGATTTTCTGTTCTCTAATTTATTGATTTTTAATTCTTGTTTTTATCATTTCTTTTTTCCCCCTATGGGTTTAGTTGTTCTTTACCTAATTTATTAAGGTGGAAGATTAGATTATTGATTTGAAATATTTATTCTTTCCTAATATAGGTGTTTAGATATAAATTTCCTTTCATACATAGTTTTAGTTGTATTCTACCAATTCATATAAATTCAATTCTAAAATATATTATAATTTGGTAACTTATCATTTTACCCATGTTTTGTTTAGAAGTATATTATTTAACTTTAAAATAA
Source organism: Ictidomys tridecemlineatus (assembly GCF_052094955.1). NCBI lineage: Eukaryota > Metazoa > Chordata > Mammalia > Rodentia > Sciuridae > Ictidomys > Ictidomys tridecemlineatus. The sequence continues at coordinate 117,020,471 of NC_135480.1, read as the reverse complement.
CTAGGAATTTCCAAATTTCTCCCCATTGTTGAATCCTAATTTAATGCATTTGTATTCAGACAATATATTTTTTTATTTAATTTTTAAGAATTTATTGAGATTTCTTTTATGACAGTAGCACAATTTTATTTTAGAGAATATTTCGAGCATACTTACAAAGAATGTGTGTTCTGCCATGATTGGCTAGAATGCTTTCTCACATCAGGTCAAGTATGGGTCCTGGTGTAAGATGGAGAAGCTGCACCTGGTGTTGGCCTTCTTGATAGCGAGGGACGAGAGACAAGGAGTGTGCAGGAGACCTGGCCAAACTAACTTTTTAAAGCATATACCTTAGAGATAATTTATTAACACATTAATTCATAAATTCACTAATTGCATGAATGAATTAATCCATTCGTGAAGGAAGAGCCATAATCACTTTTAGATCTCATATCTTACTATCTTATAACTGGGATTAAATTTCAACATGAGTTTCAGAAGGGACAAACCACATTCAAACCATAGCATACATTACAAAATGACTCAGAGGGATCCATACACTTATACACATAAACCCTAAGATCATAAACTTTTAGGAGAAAACAGGAAATATTCTACTTGACCTTGGACTGTGCAGATGTGATATCAAAAATATTCCATGAGTGGAAAAAATTGATTTCATCAAAATTAAAACTTTATTTTTCCATTCAAAAGATAACATTAAGAAAATGAAAAAAAAAGGGTCACAGATGGAAGGAAATTATTTACAAATCATGTAATTTGTTCAAGTATCTGCATTCAGAACATGTAAAGAACTCTTGTAACTCCATAAAAAGAAAAAAAAAATAAGTGATTTGGATGTTACACTAATATATGGAGGAAATAACACACGTAAAAGATTAATAGCATAATCAGATCTAAAAAATTTAAATTAAGACAGATGATATGTCTTTTTATACCCCAACCAGAAGAGCCGAATGTCATGAAGATGGGGAGAAGGTTGAACTTTATACAATGCTGATGTGAGAGTAAAACATTACAATCTTGTTGGAAAACTTTAGGCATTTATTTAAAATTTAAATGTATACCGAACATTTAAAGATCTGCTACTCATCTTTTTATGAACTCTTTAGAAAAACAGAAGAGAAAGGAACATATCCCAGTTCATCCTATGAACTCAGTAGCCATCTGATGCCAAAACAAGACAAGGCACCTGAAACAAGACACTTGAAAACACAACCATAGGCCAGCATATCTCAGAGATGTGAAGATCCTCAGCAAAATACTAGCAAGACAACTCCAGCACAATAAAAAAGATTATATACCATGATCAAGTCATATTATCCCAGGAGGGATTTGACATCTGAAAATAAAGATAAAAATGTAACACGTGATATTAATAATAGGCAGAAACCAAATGATCACCTTGGTAGAGAAAAAGCATTTGACAAAACCCAGTGCCCTTTGGTGATAAAAGCACTAAAAAAACTAGGAACAAGAAGGGTACTTCCTCAATCTGATAAAAGGTATCATCTTAAAAAAAGTAACCCTCATCTAACATTATCTTAATAGTAAAAAGGGTGCTTGTTCTCTCCAGTTTTACTTAATATTGTGTAGCTGGGACCATTAGGCAAGTGGGGTGAGGAGTAAAAAGGCATCCGGATTGGAAAGAAAGGAAAATTATATCTATTTGCAGAACGTTTGATCTTGTATTTAAGCATGTCTGGGTACCGAGAAGAAAAAACAAAATATATGACTACAGAAATTAAGGAAAAAGTCTTACTAATTTCAAAGTGGACATGTGTTCTCAGTCTTCTTATTAACTGATGAATTGGTAAGTTCTTATAGTGAGTATATACAAAATCTAGGTAAAACAATATTTTACACAAATTCTTATGTATTTTCATAATTTACTTTTCTTCACCTTGCCAGAATATTCTAACAAAACTAGTGAGAAGGGTTCATATTCGATATATACTCTCCTTATATATGTATACATACAAATTGTATACCTTCATATGTATGTATATATGATCATATTTTATACATTTGACTTTCTTTGCTGATTAATTAAAAAAGAAAACATTCTAAGGAAACCACTAAAAATTGGTTACAATAAATGAGTTCAACAATATCACAGGTACAAGACCATTGTTCAAAAATCCACTGTACTTCTATACAGTAACAATGAAAAATCCAAAATGTAATTAAGAAAAAAATTCTATCTACAATAGCATGAAAAAGAATAAATACTTAAGAATAATAACAAATGAAGTAGAAGACTTATACATTGAAACTGCAAAAACTCACTGAAGGAAATTTAAGATCTAAGTGGATCAAGGAGCTAGATGTCAAATCAGAGACTCTGCGCCTGATAGAAGAAAAAGTTGGCTCTGATCTACATATTGTGGGGTCGGGTTCCAAATTCCTTAACAGGACACCCATAGCACAAGAGTTAATAACAAGAATCAATAAATGGGACTTACTTAAACTGAAAAGTTTTTTCTCAGCAAGAGAAACAATAAGAGAGGTAAATAGGGAGCCTACATCATGGGAACAAATTTTTACTCCTCACACTTCAGATAGAGCCCTAATATCCAGAGTATACAAAGAACTCAAAAAATTAAACAATAAGAAAACAAATAACCCAATCAACAAATGGGCCAAAGACCTAAACAGACACTTCTCAGAGGAGGACATACAATCAATCAACAAATATATGAAAAAATGCTCACCTTCTCTAGCAGTCAGAGAAATGCAAATCAAAACCACCCTAAGATACCATCTCACTCCAGTAAGATTGGCAGCCATTATGAACTCAAACAACAACAAGTGCTGGCGAGGATGTGGGGAAAAGGGTACTCTTGTACATTGCTGGTGGGACTGCAAACTAGTGCAGCCAATTTGGAAAGCAGTATGGAGATTCCTGGGAAAGCTGGGAATGGAACCACCATTTGACCCAGCTATTGCCCTTCTCGGACTATTCCCTGAAGACCTTAAAAGAGCTTACTACAGGGATACTGCCACATCGATGTTTATAGCGGCACAATTCACAATTGCTAGACTGTGGAACCAACCCAGATGCCCTTCAATAGATGAATGGATTAAAAAAATGTGGCATTTATACACCATGGAATATTACGCAGCACTAAAAAATGACAAAATCATGGATTTTGCAGGGAAATGGATGGCACTAGAGCAGATTATGCTTAGTGAAGCTAGCCAATCCCTAAAAAACAAATACCAAATGTCTTCTTTGATATAATGAGAATAACCAGGATCAGAGCAGGGAGGAAGAGCAGGAAGGAAAGATCAACATTAAACAGATACAATAGGTGGGAGGGAAAGAGAGAGAAAAGGGAAATTGCATGGGAATGGAGGGAGACTCTCATTGTTATACTAAATCACACATAAGAGGTTGCGAGGGGAATGGGTAAATAAACAAGGAGAGAAGTGAAATACAGTAGATGGGGTAGAGAGACAAGATGGGAGGGGAGGGGAGGGGGGATAGTAGAGGATAGGAAAGGGAGCAGAATACAACAGTTACTAATAGGGCATTATGTAAAAATGTGGATATGTAACAGATGTGATTCTGCAATCTGTATTTGGGGTAAAAATGGGAGTTCATAACCAACTTGAATCTAATGTATGAAACATGATATGTCAAAAGCTTTGTAATGTTTTGAACAACCAATAAAAAAAATAAGATCTAAATTAATAGAAAGACACTCCATTTTTATGAATTGAAGACTTAGTATCGTCAATATGACAATACTCCCCAATGTTGATGAACACATTTAATGCAATCCCTAATGAAGTGCCAGCATTTTTGAAGGGATAGAAATTGACAAACTAATCTTAATAGTTACATGGAAATTTAAGAAACCTGTAAAGATAATCTTGGGGGAGAGGGAAAGAGTGAAGTTGGAAAACTCATGCTTTTCCAATGTCAAAACATACCAGAAAGCTGGTCATAAAAACTGATATTTGCATATAGACAGGCAAAAAAAGGTTAACTTATACTCCAAAAATAAACTCTTACCTTTATGGTTAATTGATTTTTGACAAAGGTGCCAAGACAATCAATAGAGAATGTTCTTTTAACAGTGCTGAGACAGTGAGACATCCACATCCAAAAAGATGAAGCTGGACACTACCTTCATACATTCTATAAAAATTAAAAATGGATCATAACAAAACTTAAGAGCTACAACTATTTAATTCTGGAGAGACATAGGAGTAAATTTTCATGATCAATAGACGAGGCAATGGTTTCTTAGTCGTGAAACAAAAGTAAAAATAGATAAATTGGACTTTGTCAAAATTCAAAACTTCAAATTATGCTGCCAAAAATATGAAAATACAATCCACAAAATGGGAGAAAATGTTTGCTAGCCATATATCATGTTAATAAATATGTTATATATATATTACAGAATATATATAGGGTGCTTACAACTCAATAATAAAAAGACAAACAATCCAATTATAAAGTGACAAAGGATTTGAATAGCTATTTCTCCAAAGAAGATATACAAATGGCTGTTAAACACATGAAGAAATGCTCAGCATCATTAATTATTAGGAAGATACAAATCAAAACTATGATGAGACACTCCCTCACACTCACTAGGATGGCTGCAGTCAGAGTAATGGATTCAACAATGTTGACAAGAATGTGGTGAAATTGGAACCCTCATGTACTGATGGTGGAAAGTTAAAGTGTGCAGCCATTTAGACAACATTTAGTTTTCTCAGAATGTTAATCATAGGGCTACCAAATGATTCAGCAATTCAGCTGCTAGGAATAAACCAAGAGAAAACATATCCACATAAAAACCTGAACACAATGCTCATAGTAGTATTGTTCATACCAAAACATAGAAACAATCCAAATGTCCATCAACCAAAGAATGGATAAACAAAATGTGGTATATCCAGCCAATGAAATACTTGTTTTCAATAAGAAAATGAAATGACTGCTGCTATAGTGTGAATGACCCTCAAAAACATTGTGTTAAGTTGCAGGAATTAGTCACAAAAGAACAAGTATTGTATGATTTTATTCACATGAAAAGATAAGAATAAGTAAATCCACAGAGACAGAAAGTAGATTAGTGGTTGCCTGGAGCTGAGGGAAGGTTAGGGGGAAATGGGATTTGACTGCTAATGGGTACAAAGTTTCTTTTTTGGAGTGATTGAAATATTTTAAAATTGGATAGAGGTGATTATTGCACATCTCTGAATATACTGAAAACTACTGACTTGTATTAACTAGGTGAATTTATGGAATGTAATTTGTCTCAATAAATCTGTTAAAAAAAAAAAGAAAACTGGGGATATAACTCAATGGTAGAGTACTTGTCTAGCATGCATGAAGTCCTGAGTTTGACCCATGGCACCATGAAACTTAAAGGTTAAGCATAAAATTACCAATACATTCCTGCTAATCTATACAAGAGAATAAAACACATCTACACACACACACACACACATATATGTAAATATATATAGGAAACAATCTATATGCTTGTCAACTGGTGAATGGGTAAACAAATGTAGTTTTATATATATATATATATATATATATATATATATATATAGAGAGAGAGAGAGAGAGAGAGAGAGAGAGAGAGAGAGAGAGAGAGTAGCATATTACGCCTTGATAAAAAGGAACACTTAGGATACATACCACCCTGTAGATAACCCTCTAAAAACATCATGCTCAATGAAATAAGTCAGGGACATTACTTGTTTTCAATAAGAAAATGAAATGACTGCTATATGCTATAGTGTGAATGACCCTCAAAAACATTGTGTTAAGTTGCAGGAATTAGTCACAAAAGAACAAGTATTGTATGATTTTATTCACATGAAAAGGTAAGAATAAGTAAATCCACAGAGACAGAAAGTAGATTATGAACTGTCCAGACAAAGCAAGTTTATTGAGGTAGAAAGTGGACTGGGGCAGAGAATAGAAACAGTGATTAACTGGAAATGGGTATGGCAGACATTTTTGGGGTGGTAGAAATGATCTAACACTGGATTGCTGTGAGGGTTGCATAATCCTATAAATCTACTAAAATCATTTAATTACACATTATGATGGGTGAACTGTATAATATATAATCAATAAAACTCACTTTGAAAATTAAGAGTCTCAGGGCTGGGAATATAGCTCTGTGGTATAGCATCTGCCTAGCTTGCAGAAGGTCCTGGGTTTGATTCTTAGCAACACACACACACACACACACACACACACACACACACACACACACCAAAAACAAACAACAACAACAACAACAAAAAAACAAAAATTAAAATTAAGAGTCTCTATTCCTTAAAAGACAATACTAAAAGTGAAAATCCACATCATAGATTGGGATAAAATAGTTGTAAAACACATATTTATAAAGTACTCCTATCCACAATAAAGAAATCCTAGAGCCATGTGTGGTGGTGTATGCCTGGAGTCCCAGTGAATCAAGAGGCCAAGGCAGGAGGATGGCAAGTTGGAGACCAGACTCAGTATATTTAACAAGACCCTCAACAACTTAGTGAGACCTCACCTCAAAAGAAAAAATGAAAAGGGCTGAGGATGTAGCACAGTAGTAAAGCATCCCTGGGTTCAATCCCGAGTACTAAAAATAAAAACAAAAGCAAAGAAATAAAGAAAAAAAAGATCTACAAATCAATAAAGAAAACACTGATATTTGAAGGGCAGCACCAGACTTGAAGAGGCATTTCACACACAGAGAATACCCCAAAGAATCAATTGGCAAATAAAAAAGATGCTTAATCCCATTAATAATCAGTTAAAGACAAATTAAATTATTATAAATTATCACTTTACCAGGCTGGCTGAATTAGAGAGGTGGCTATACCAAGTGTTGACACAAATATGGAGCAATTATTACTTTCACACATTGTTTATGGGCAGTAGATTGGTACAAACACTTTGCATTACTTTGTGATATATACTAATTTTGCATATCTTTAAAACTTATCATGAACAATTCCAATATCTGGTATATACTCAGAAGATTTAGTTGTATGTCAATCAAAACACAAGTAAAGAATGTTCATAGTAGCATTCTTTTAAAAAATATTTTAAATTGTAGATGCACAAAATATCTTTTTTAAATTTTTTTATTTTTATGTGGTGCTGAGGATGAAACCTAGCGCCTCACAGGAGAGGCAAGTGCTCTTCCACTGAGCGACAACCCAAGACCTAGTAGTATTATTTTTAAAAGCATCAAGCTAGTTATAATAAAAATGCATATTAATAATAAATTTGATAATTGGCACTACAGTAGTAGAACAGAATACGATCAGGAAATGAAATGATAAATTACAGATTCGTGAAACAACATAATGTTAAGTGAAGGAGGCTGGAGAGAAAAGAATACATACTGTATCTTTCTAGGCAGAACTGAAACTATAGCAAGTGAGGTAAAAAATGCTATCAGGAAAGTATTGCCATGAAGTTGGCTGGCGTATTAGAAATATAAATTTCTTTATGTGGAAGTGGCCAAATTGGTGTATTTGTAAAAATTTTTTCTGGGTACAGATATATTTTTACATTTTACTAAATGCTTTTATATAGTGATAAAAAGCAAGAGTATATTTATGTATCTGCTTCACTTTGATAACATAAACACAGAATATACATCCTAGAAACTATGAAAATTTACTTCTGAAGTGATTTAGAATGGTCTAGGGGAGAAGATGAAATTTCTCTTTTTCACATAGTTTTGATTTTTGAATCATATTAATATTTTGCTATTAAAAAATAAGATTATTTCAAAAGGAAGAACACATAATTTTTTAGGAGGTGGAAGCAGACACAAATATAATGACAAAAAAAAATGTTTTCTATACAATTTCCAGTCTCTTTTGGAGATATGTTGGGGCCCTGTGACTAGTACAGCCCAAAGGCTCTCTAAGTACGAGCAGCCTCTGGGCAGAAACCCAGAAGAGCTGATTTGACCCCTCAGTGTGCTCTTTCCCCCTGTTTTGTAATGGAGGACACATCCTGAAAGGCATGCAGCTGCAAAATGGAAGCTTCCAGCATCTCTGAGTCACCACGTGGAGCCCAGCTGCTCTGAAGAGTTGCCTACCGTGCACTGGAGCTTTTGAAAGTGCAAAAGAAACCTTTTTGATTTGGAAGATCATTTGTTTCCTCAACTTTTAACACAGTTTATCCTATTCTGCCCCAAACAGGAATGACATAAAATTGAGGTGATTTGTTGAGAATGAGGAGACTTAGTGGTTATACTGGGAAAATTGAGGAGAGAGAGAAAGGTTTTCTACAGTACTTAGAAGAATAAGAATGGGGAGATTGATAGAAGATTAGAGCCAGATGGAGACGAGAGATCCCATTTTATTTTCATTTTAAGAACAAAGAAACTCAGAGCAGAGATCAGGTCAAGGGCATGGAACAAGTTAACGGAGAGACAGAATTATAGGCCTAATTTCTGAGACTTTGAGAGTAGCCTAATGTCTCAGAATCCACTGAGTTGAACTCCAGCTGCTGTTGAGAGCCGCTGCACATGGCTCAGGGTTCTTTGGGATGTTCCGAGCTTCTTTCAATTCCTGGTAAAAAGTCTAGATGGGAAGAAAGAGTAGCTATCTGAACCCTTATCAGGTTTTGTTTTGCCCCCAAGTCTCAAGTCACAGGAGATCTCCTTGTCCTTTTCACTTTATTCTTTTTCCACCCAGGATGAACTAAAGTCATCAGGAAATTTCACTGTTTACTCCCTACTTCTTACTGTTTGCCTTTTTTTTTTAAAAAAAGATTTAAATCACTTGAGTAAACAAAGTAGACAAAAAATAAAGCAAATAGCCCTGAAGAGAAAATTGTTGTCCCATATTTGGTGTTTTCTGGATAGATAACAAGCTTTGTTGTGTCCCTATACATAAAGAGAACAGGAAATACCTCTGACATTGTTGTGAATGACTATCTAGAGGGCTCGGGTAATTTTTGCCACAGATTCATTCTTTTGATTTGAAAACTCTCTTTTTGAGCATTTTTTAAGGACTTGAACCAGTCATCAATCTACCCACAACTCCAGGCTCCACCCTAACATTTTCTATCCATGGTTTGGGTAAATTCTCCTTGGTGTCTTCTTGGGCTCTTACTGGCAATAGTTTACCCTTACTTCTCATTCCCCACCACCCTTCTGAGCTAGGATCATCACTTAGATGGGAATTTCCTAGTCTCTCTTCTCCATCTCTACTCTGAGCCTGGAGATTAAGAGAGGTCATTGTCACATCATCATTGGTCAGCCAATCAGGTGGGCATTTCCCTCCAATGACCTCTCTGTCCTATAGAAGTTCTCAGGCAGCTTCAATGGAAGGAGGGAGCTAAGAAGGTGGCCTAGAATAAGTTCAAAGATGATCATTACAACATGGATTTTGTACATTCTCGCCCGGAAAGGTATCGGGCTCCCCTTCCCACCAAGGATGAGTTCGGTAAGTGGTTTTGGTGGTAGCCATGTAAAATTTTTCCCCATTTACCTTCTCCCCACTGCACCCCCACTACACTTCAAAAAAAGATTAAAGTATTATGTTTGGATAAGAGACATGGGGTGGGGGCTGGGTTCTAGGTTTTCTGAGATTATCCAATTACCTATTTGTTGCAGGATGTTGAAGTTGTGGAAAGTGAGGCTGTATCGGTAGTAGAGCACTGGTTGAAAAAGGTGAGTAGGATACTTCTCTGATTCTGGGTATCCAAAGATCTAGAGAGATAGTTTTGGGGGGGCCAAGGATCTAGACTTCTCTCTTCATAAAACTGGGAAACTCAAGTTCATTATGAGATACCTGCTTAGAGTTGAATCTAATTCATCCAAATGTCCACAAAGACAATGAGGCTCTTGTCCTGGTAAGATATGTGTTAGCATCAGCATAAACCAGGCGCATGTCTCAGGAACACTGTGAGATAGGGCCAGGGACTTGGGGAGTTCCCTGGGATCTCAAGGAGAGTAGAAACCAGAGGAGCTTAGTGCAGGAACTGTCGGGTATGGAGTATATGTTCATGGATGCATGTTATGTGTGGTATGATGGAGAAGAAAAGAGAAGGAATAAGAGAGGAAGACTCAGAATTAAAGGGGAGTGATTTGGGTGTTGTCATGAAAAACTACAATCCCAGAGGCTCAGGAGGCTGAGGCAGGAGGATCATAAGTTCAAAGGCAGCCTTTGTAACTTAGCAAGGCCCTAAGCAACTTAGCAAGACCTTGTCTCAAAATAAAACATAAAGAGGGCTGGGGATGTGGGGATGTGGTTAAGCACAATCCCTGGTACGAAGAAAAAAAAAAAAAAACGAGAATGACACTCTCAGGAGGAAATTACTCCCTTTTCAGACAGAAGAGGAGGCTTCCCAGGACATAAAGGAGAAGATGTCCACCAACTCTTCTCCTACTCATGGCCAAGACGTACATGTGACCAGAGATGTGGTAACTGTGTTTGAGATGATTACCCTGGGAATGAGGGTTTGAGGAGAGGCAGGAGGACTCACTATGAGGGATGCTGGGCCAGGGCTCAGCCCATTCCCAGCTATGGGGGCCCATGCTGGCCAGTAATCACATGGACCCCTGCCTGGATTTCCTAGGTGAAGCACCAACTTTCGAAGTCTGATCTATTAGCAAACCAGAGTCAAGAGGTACTGGAGGAGAGAACAAGGATTCAGTTCATAAGATGGAGGTAAAGCATCATTTGCCCTGAGCAAAGAGGTGGGGAGGGCCGATGAGAAAGCACAGGTACTTCTCTCCAGGACCCCCTGGGCCAATACAAACCTACAACTGCTCTTCTCTAGAGATGCCATCTCCTTTTGCTAAGAAATTTCTCAGTCTTTTTTGTTTATTTGTTTTAATTAGTTACACAAAATTTCTCAGTCTTGCTTTGGGGTCTTAAGGGAATATTTTTGCTATCTTGAAAGCTCAGATCATTCGTATATTTTTTAAATGACTTGAGGGGTTGGGAAACTGGGCTTGCTCTCTGTTCCCTAAATGCTTCCGAAGACATTTCAGATTTCTGTCATTTTTTGGCACTTGAATTGTTCAGAAGTGCCTGTACTTTAAGAGCCGCCCGAAAAAATAATCTCCAAAATGCAAAAGTCAAAGCCCTCCTCTGCAACTGAGGTGTGTGGTAGTTTCCCAGTGCCCACGACTAGAATGCTGTGACAAAACCACATGATGGTGGCTTCGTTATTCTCTGTAGGCCAGCCTTTCTCTGGGTTGTGATGATGCTAACACTAAGGGAAAAGAGAGCTGGTGTGAAGCTGCCCCTCTTTGGGCAGAGGCTTTTAATTTCCTTTCTGGTCCCTGAATTTGGCTGAAGCTTTGGACAACTCCAAATCCCTTCCTAGTAGACAGATTGTGGGCTTAAACGGGTCTAGAGAAAACTGAAGAATACTCTCATCTTTCAACTCTTCTGCACTAATCTTTGGTTTTGTCCTTTGCTCTCAAGGAGGCTGTATTTCTTAAGACACGTATTTTTGTTTCAGGATATCAGGTTTTCCAGTGGCACCTACATTTTAGGAGAATTTAAATGTGTAGTAACCACATAACAGGAAGGGATAACCAACGGTGGAATTTGAGAACTCTCTGGGAAGGAGCTTTTTGAATGAGAAACTTGCCAGGGATCCTTAAATCATTAATGTTGTTGATTGTAATCCAAAGTTCTCCATAGCAGTTGCACTATGGAATTCTAAGTGTTGTATTTCTTGGATAATATGCACATCATCTTCCAGTATTTTAAAACCTTTGCTGTATAGCCTAATTAGATTTAAGCTTTAGAAAAAATATAGGAATCAGCAGATTTTCAACATACAAGTTTTTTACTCTGGATTTTCAATGGAGATTTTAAACCAACAGCATCTTCCTGTTTCCCAACCACACAAATGGTTTAATAGACAGGTACTACACCACCAATGTTTGCTGGCCCCATTGGAGGAGAGAAAAGAACAAGACACAGTCATTAATTTCAGAGGGTTAAAAGTTGACCTGGTAGATATGGTGTGAGACAGTTAAAGAAAGTGTTAGGGAAGTCCTAAGGAGTATCTGTGAGCACAGCATGGGGGACGTAGGTCACACATGTGCTGGGCTTTGCTGCCCAGGATTTTTGAGAAACTCCATAGCAGGCCTTTTGCCAGGACTGGCTCTTGAACTAGGCATTACTGGAGAAACAGGGGATAGGATGAGAGTTTCAGAGACCAGGAGAGTCAGGTACCCATGGTATCCCATGTGTATCCAGGGTCCAAGGTTGTGACCCCTTCTTCTCTGGAGCACTCCTTTCCCTCCCAGGCTGGGAATTCCTCCCTCAATTGAGGACAATTCCTTGGCTTCATCTCCTCATCTGGGTGCTGATCTGTCTCTGCCTTGTAGGCTCCATATTCAGGATTACACCTTTACCTCCTCATGGGCAGAGGACCATTGGAGGCAGTATCAATGCTGTTGTCACTTTCAAATGCCCACAGCACCAGGAAAAGGTCATTGCCTTGGGAGGGCAGTGTTGATGGGCACTGAAGTGGGGTATTCAGTGGACAGATCACAGGTTTCTGAAGGGAACTGGGATTCAGAATCTGAAAGGGTGCCAGGTGGGCTAGAAAGGGGGAGGCAAGTCCAGTTTGGTGAAGTCAAGCAGAAAAGATAACAAGGAGGTGTCTGCAGCTTCCTTGTGACAGAATTTTCTAGAAAATTCTCTAAATCATAGTATATATGATATGATACTGATCATAAGAGCTGAAAATAAAGTTAGAGGGGAATTGAGATATCCACAAGACCAATGTCTTGCTGGCATTAGTAAGGATTAAGCTTTTTTTGTTTTTTTAACTCACCTTAGGAACATTTGCTGCCTGCTCAGCATGATTGAGTGGTTCACCAGTAGTTGGTTAGTTAAAAACAAAAACAACAACAACAACAACAATAACAACAACAAAAAAAAAACCAGAACAGAATAAAACAAAAACAAAACAACCTTACATGAAAACGGTGAGGAGTCAGCTTCAAAGTTCATAGCAATAGGCAACAGCGTTGTTCCTATGATCTCAATTCTGGAAGTTTCACTATGCCTAGTTCAAAAGAAGCTCAGAATCCCCATGTCTGAATCACATTTTGCAGCCATACCCGTGTCTTCCAAGTGCCAAGTGAGATGATGGATGACGTCATACAAAATCGAATAGAGCAAGTGAGACGAAGGTAAGTCACGGAGACAGGATGCTTTGCATTTCTCACCTGGGGTAGGTGGAGTGGGAGCCACTGCTGGATTTCCTGCCCAAACCCAGATATGTTCTTTTTAGTGTTTGTTCTAACACCGAGGGCAGGGACAAGCAGTTCCCAGGGCTACTGTTCTCTCTCCTGTTTTATACATGGTGGTGGCTCCATAGGCCTCCCACAGTGCCTTCCGACTCACAGAAGGGACTGTGGCTCTCTTCCTAGGACTTCATTCCTAGGTCTACAGGTGGTGATGGCCCAGCCACATCCTGCCCACTGCAGCCCCTGCCCTGTGCTGTCATCTGGGTATTTGGTTTGGATAGGTTTTGCCCCAGCAGCTTCCTCTCCACCCCACCCCTCTCCTGTCTCCTACAGCATTTCCCATCTTAGGACTGACTCATGTCAGGACACAAGTTTCCGATCTTCCCTCTCAAACTGCTGAGTGTCACAGATGAGAGAGCAGGCAGGTGAGGAACTGGGCTGAGCAGATGGTTATCCTGGGTAGTAAGAAAGAGTTCTGGGATGGGGAACTCCATAATAAGGCATAGTTTATATCTCTATTAGTGTGTGTGGGTGGGTGGGGCAGATGCGCTTGGGGGCAATGAGGCCCAGGGAGACGGCAACTGCTGTTAAGTTCTTACAGAAGACTCTTAAATTTGTGAAAGGACATAAGTTTCAGAATGGCCTCTCTGTCTCTCTTAACTGTGGTGCCAGAGACCAGTATTTCTCAATCCTTCGCATGCTTAGTACATCATATTTGAGGTTTTGGTAGGGCTGCATTTCTGCATTTCTAATAGTTCCTGGGCAGTGCTGCTCGGGCTTCTGTAATGCCTCATGCTAGTCTACCAACCTCACTCTGAGTCACAGGATCACAGAGAGAGGGTAAATCGATTTTGGACCTGGCACCAACCAGGGATATTGTACATGACTTTGGGTACATGTCATACATGGCTTCTTTGATTGTGCTCAGTACTAGTTGTTGTAAAAGTGGCTGTTCATGTAGTTTCAGAAGGTGGAAGGTCAATGGCAGGGCAATCCCAACACAGGATCTTTGCTAGAAACAGTCAGTGCATCCCTGCTGGGATGAAAAACTGCTCTGGTTGTTGTGGGGGTTAAAGGCATGATTTACTCACAGCCAGTCTTTATATACTTAAAGAAGGCTATGGAGATAAGAAAATGTTAGCATTTATCAAACACTTATTATATTCCAGGTTTTGCATAAGACGCTTTGTCAAGATTTCTCATTTGATCCCAAATCAACCATTTTTACAGACAGCAGAGGGTAAACCAAGCCGGGGTCTAATCTGTCTGACCCATGACAGGTGCTTCTGTGCCTCAATTTCTTCATCTACAATTGCAGTGTTTATGTCAGAGGGTTGTCCTGGGGGAACTGTCTAGCACATGGTAAACACACATCAATTGTTTGCTAATATTCCCCGAGATGAGAAATCACAGGTGCTGGGATGGGTGTAAGCAACTTTCAGGGCCTTCTGAAGTTGGAATAATCAGAGTCAGGCTTCAATCCCAACAGTCTGATATACCACTACCACTTTTCTTTTGTGAGTTTTCCTGGTGAGAATATGAAAAACAGTAGGCTTACAAGAAGACATCACATCTGCATGATGCGCCCCTTAAACATTTGTCTGCTTCCCTGTTGAAGGCTTTCAGGGTCAAGGAGCAGCCTGTGTCAGAAGAAGGTCCACCTCCCGCTTGACCTGAAGGGTGACCAGACCTGGGCAGAGAGACTCCAGTGGGTGAGCCCTTCATTTTGACAGTGGTAGCACTGGAATCTTCTTGCTGAACTGCTAATAAAGAGACAAGCTATTTAACAACCTGCCCTGGTGTTGGCACAGATGCTATGCCTGCCATCTACCCACCCACTCACCCATCCAATGCTGGAAGTCTGGCTCTGGGGACATGTGGCTGACAACTTTGAGGGGAGGTGACGGGCAATTTTCAGCAATGTATGTTGAAGGCAATGTGGATGCTCCTGGAACATTAGAAAGGGTGCTGGTATGGGCTAGGCCAAGGAGAGGTGAGAAGAGGGTGGATTTGAGTCAGGATAAGTGACTTGCAATATGTGTTTCATGGACAAGTGATGATAAGGGTCCTGAGGATAGGATATACCAAGGCTAAAGGGAGAAGTTCAGTTTGGGTCCTGAGCCCATCCAGGGTGGACACAAGGCTGAGTTCCAGGTATAAACTGAGGTGCAAGCTTGGAGAATGTTCAAAGTGGAGAAGTTGCACATCCAAGAGCTGCTGGCAAGGAAAGGCCCTTGAATGTTTAAGGAAGGGCTCTACCTAGATCTCAGCATAAGAGAGGTAGAGAGGGTAGGGAGCCTTCTGAAGGGAACACCAATCTCAGGACCCCAGGGGTGAAGCCTTTTGTCCACTATGACAAGCTGACGTGCTGTTTTGACTCAAACCACCAGATGGCGCCATTTTCAAGCAAAAACTACATTTTCTGACGACTTGGTCTTTCCTGAGTCAGCTCCTGTGCAGGGCCTGGTATAGATTTTAGCACCTTTTGGGAAGCCTAAGCAGATGGACTGCCTTTGCATATTTTATTTAGTTATGAATATAATTTATAACCACATACATAAAATGATATAGGGGCTGTTCATTCAAATAAAACATATCGAGCATTTATACCTAGTGTTATGCTAGAATATAGAATAATCTTCTACCCCCAGGGAACTCAGAGAGGGTGGAAGGGCTGCCATGCAAACCAAAATGAGATACTGTGTGAAAATAAGCCAAAAGAATATAGATGGTGGAACAGAGGTGGGATTGACTTTCTGTGCTAGAGAGTTAATTGCCACAGAGGTGATATTTAAGCAGAGTTTGGAGGTGTTGCCAGACTCTTATGATAAAGGAGGAGTCCTCAAGGTATAGGAAATGCTCATATGGAGAGATGTGATGATGTTTAGGGAAATAGGCCTGGCTCTGAATGTCTGGAATGCAAGGGAGGCTGGGGAGAAGCACATGCCAGGGGGGAAGAAGCTGAGAGGTTACTGCAGATCCTACAGGTGAGTGTAAAAATAATCACATGAGACAAATATGGCTTCCTATGAGAGAGAAGATGAGCCTAGGAAAAGAGGGGGGCCCATCCCATGCAGAAAGTGACAGATACTTACTATTGCCAGCTCTGGCCTGGTAGGGAATGGTTAAACAATGACAAGCTCTCACTTTCTTGAGCATACACAAACATCTGGAGTTTGGGGATAGAGGGACCCACATTAGTATTATAGCTACAATGCCTTTAAACCTAGGGTGGAAATGAAATCATTAAGTGGCTCAAATGGAGTTTTGTTCTGTGCATGATTAACCCCAGGAGGGGAGTTTGGAAACAAATATGCCTCCTTTACCTGTATTACAGGGGGACTGAGCCACGGTAAATTAAAAGAAAATCACTGGCAAATTTGGGACCAGTCAGCTGTGACCAAACCATTTGTGTAGTTAAATGGAGCTGAAAGAGCTAATAAAGGCTTTTTGGGTCATGGATCTCTCCCTGATGGAAGGGCTAGGAGAGGGAGGTGGGCAGGTACGCAGGGTCTAGGCTTGCACAGGTACAGGTCATACCCAGGAACTTCTTGAAGTGCTAGTTGGGGAGGGGCATTGGTCTGTCTTTATCATCTAGGTGTGTGTCCCTTCCTCATAGGACCTTTTTTAATCCTAGACAGACAGGGACCTAGACCCAACTTGGGCCGGTATATCTCCTCCAAGACAGACCTTATGCGAAGCCTAGCCAGGGAGCAAAAGGGGAGATGGGTTTGTTTATATCAGCTATACGCAGGAGCCTCCAGAGACAGTCAATGTAGAGTGAGATGTAAGGGGGACTTAAGACGCTGCTCTCACGAACTGCACTAAATGTCGTGGGGACTCCCAAAGTGAAGACACAGCCAGTGTCCTGGGTATCCATTGCTAGATGGGGTGGGGCACTGGTTCATTCCCAGAGAAGGAGGTTAGGCAAGGATGCCATATCAGCACATAAAAATGGGCCATGTTGGGCTCAAAATGTTGGAAGCAGATGCTCCCTGTGAGCTGCCAGGTTGGTGCTCCGCCCAGGAGAATTGGCCTGGGGCAGGTGGATGGCGGGGAGGGTGCTGGAGGTGGAGAAGGAGTGGGGAGAGCGGATAGGGCCCTGTGTTTCAGCCTCCTTGGGGTCTGACTCCACATCAGGCTTTAGGAGGTAAAAGCTCTGGCTGCTGGGCATAGATCCGCCTCTGATGACCTATAGGTCAGCACTTTCTCCACGTAGTGGGCATACACCCGGACAGCTTCTGCTTCTGTTTGCGGTATGCCCCGCGGCTCTGATATCGGCCTGTTTTATATAGGTGCCCAAATGACACCCTTCTCTCCACACAAGCTGCTTCTGCAGCTTCTCCCACCCTGGGTGTGGCGGTGACTTCACGGCCTGGGGAGGGTGCTGCTCGTCCTCTCCCGGAACGACAAGGAAACCACCAGAAGGGGGGCACCGCGCCCCCGCGGAGCAACCAGACACATTGTTCGACATGTTTTCCAATTACTTGGCAGCCTCCGCAGCGATGCTCGAAATTCATTTTCCATCCTGAGAGGGGGAAAACAAAGGCAAGAGAAAGCGGCAGCTGCTCTTGCGAGTTGGGAAACTTTGAGGCAGCCAGCCGGAACTGGGAACTGAGCGCGCGGGATGCAGGAAGACGCTGCGCCCTGGGGACCCTAGGCCTCCAGGTTTCCAACCCCGCTCCCTGCACCCTGCCCAAAAAGTCAGGGACTGGTTCGTGGAGGAACTCCAAACCGGTTACTTTCTTTTTTCTTTTTTTTTAAAGTGGATTATAATAGTGGGTTCATCAACACATATTATACATAACACAAATATGCTCCATTTCATTACCCAGTACTTCCTCTTTTGCCGCTTTTTCCCTCCCCTTGGTCCCCTTCCTTTCTTCTACTGTTCACCCTTCTGTTATTTAAAAAAAATTACTGCATTATAATTATACAGGAAAGTGGGATTCATTGGGATATATTTGCATATGCACATAGTATAATTCGATTGATTTCCTCTAGCTTCCACATATGAAAGCAAGTATTCAATCCTTAACTTTCTGAGTCTGGCTTACTTCACTTAACATGATGTTCTCCAGTTCCATCTATTTACCAGCAGATGACATGGCTGAGCAGACCTTCATTTATGGCTGAGCAGACTTCCATTGTGTTATAACACAGACATTGTTGGTGGGACTGCAATTCTGTACAACCACTATGGAAATCATTATCAGATTCCTCAAAAGACTAGGAATGGAACCACCATCTGATGAGCTATTTTACTCCTACTTTATCCAAAAGAACTAAAATCAACAAACTATAATGGAGGCATTATAACAGTACAGTCACAATAGCCAAGTTATGGAACCAGCCTAGTGGCTTTCAACCATCCACTTTCTGTATTTTTTTCCACTTTAAAAATATTTACTAATGTGTTAGAGTTATGCATATATTTGGGGTTTATTTTGACACAATCATACATACATGGAATATAATTTGCTCCAAATCAGTCTTCACTCCTAATCCCCTTCCTTTCCCACTCCTTCCCCTTTCCCTTTTCTCTATTCTGCTGGCCTTTCTTCCATTAACTTATAGTTTTTATTTTAAATTACTGCATTATAGATACACATAAAGGTAAAATTTGCTATGTATATTCATATACGTACATAGGATAGTTTGGTGTAGGTTTCATTCCACCATTCCTCTCTTTTCCTGACCCTCCCCCTCTTCTCCATCAGAGATCATTCACTTTCATAAGGGATATACAGACAGAACTCCAATACGAGTTTTCTTATTGTTCTTCCAGATTGTTTATAAATTCTAGTAGGTCCAGGTCATGGTTGATATTGGGTAGCTGTAACATACATACGCTATTTGGCAAAGAGTGAGAAGAGTTAACTACCAATTTTCCAACCATGGATTTCCCAGATAGTGAGGATCATTCTTTAACATTCATCTACTGGGTCTCCTTTGAGATCAGAGATGTGTGGTTCTTCTCCAACATCACTCCTCAACCCCAAACCAGCTGGAAACATTATCTTTGGTTTTCAGTTACCTACTGAGATGCTTTCTGCATCTGGAATTGACTTCTTATATCTCCCTAGTACTCCCATCATACCAGATTAACCACAAGGCTTTGCATAGTTCCAGTTGAGCAACACACACTTCTTCCAGGGGAGCAGAAAGGCAGCGTCTTAGATTCCTACTTGTAGGTGGTGAGGTTTCCTCAGAGGCTAGGTAGAGACACTGAATTCCACAGGGCCTAATGATCTTCTTGAGGATGTGGATTTTGATGGAAGATGAAAATAATATCCTCAATTCCTGTTTTTTTTTAATGCAGGAAACAAAGCTTCAGGTACAGTTTTGTGGGAGTTCAGAAAGAAGGACATTTGTGAGTATTCTCACCAGTTGGTGGTCCTAGGCTGCTCCCTCAATCCTCTTCACTCTGCTAAACCTCTTTCTTTGAAAGAATACCTTTCACTGGAACATATGGTACTGTTTCAACAATTCCACTCTGACATACTTATGGTGTCAGAAGTCTCAGTCCATAGACAGCAGGCTTCATTCCTCAGGGTTCGAGGTGAGGCAGGATATCATGGCAGAAGAGTGTGGCAGATGGAAGTGGCTCACATGATGATCAGAGAGCAGAGAGCAAACCATCCACTTTCTTTTCAGCCCTCTTGGCATAACCACTGTCTATGATTATTTGCCCATTTCTTTATTTGCCAATTGTCTCCACCATTATGATATACACCTCCAGAGGGACAGGGAGGGCCCTTCTTTCTTTCTCACATCTTTTTACTTGGTGTATTATAGTTGTACACACTGGTGGGATTTATTGTTACATATTTGTACACACCCATCTCTCATTTATTGCTGTTTCTCTAGTTCCCCCTGTATGTTACTTGGTAGGTGCTCAATAAAAAGTTGTAGAACAAAGGAATGACTGCAGGGATCTCACGTCTGAGTTTGGGTGTCTGGGGTTTTTATTAACTCTTAGTGCTTACTTTGGTTCTAGGGCCTTCTCCACCCTCCCAGTTCCTCCTACGTGGGCAGGCCTGCAGGTTCGGCAAATGAGGCCACCTGGTCATACAGGAAGAACTGATGTTTGAGAAGTGATTACAGGGAGAAGGGAGTTGTGGCAGTTTCCACCTGATAGGTAGAATGCTGAAGGCTTAATGAGGAATTGACTGCGTGGGCTTTTCTGGGAGGCGGATAGCATAACTGTTAAGATGGGAGTTTCCAGCTTTTGACTGCTCAGGCCTGGAATCTTGGCTCTCCCATTTGGTGGCAATGTGATCTTGAGCAGGTTGCTTAATCTCTCTCTGAATCATTTTCCTAGAGTCCTTGTGAGGATGAAGTGAGATAACCCCTGTGGAGTGTGCCGCATACACCTGACATTTGGTGAGCCTCAGCACAGAACGGCCACAATGACTCATGCCAGGAAGAGGGAAGTGCCATCAGCGAGAGCACAGTGCTTTCTACAAATGACAAGTGCTGGTTATTGTTCCTCACATCCACGAACTCTCTCCAAAGTCTATTGCGATGTGAGCTGGTGACCTAGTCACTCCGAAAAGAAATACCCAGTCATTGTTCCCTCTAGGAACTTATACTGTAACATGAAAGATTGTAGAGATCTGTAAAGATAACAGGGAACCACAAATATCTAAGAAAACTAAAAATATTTAGTGTTAGGACTGGGGGTATGACTCAGTGGTTGGGCAATTGCCTAGCATACATGAGACCCTGAGTTCAATCTCCAGCATTGGGGAAAAAAAAAGTTCAGTGTGCATCTGGGAGAGAGAGTTTGTCAACATAGATTCATGTTTAGCCAAGATGAGATTAGTTCCTCTTCGTGCTTGAGTCCTGGCTCTATGGGCTCTGAAGAGAGGTCCTCCTGGGAAGGGCCTGGCCCCAGGACTTCCCACACTCTAGGAACAGTGCCTGGTGGCAGGGAGGAAAGGCTCCTCTGGGTTTGGACCTGGAGGAAGGTGCTATGGTCCTGGGTGACCAGTAGATGGTGCTGTTGACACGGTTATGCCAGCTGTTGGGCCCTCTTGGTATCCCCAAAGGCCGGGGTCAATCCCAAAAGGAGTGCTCAGATGATCTCCACGCAGCACTCTGTGCCCAAACAGCAGTATACTCCCACTGGCACTGCAGCTGACTCTGTGGTTGTCCTTCCAGTGGGTGAACTCCTCTTCTGCCCTCTCAAGACAGAAGTGACTCCAGCTGGGAGCATTGGATAGTCGACTTTTTATTCTATTAGAGGAGAAGTGCATGCTCCCCCTTGGCTGCAGCAGGTTCTAGAGGTGATTAGCAGGGGAGTAAATGCATTTATTTTTGACCATTCCATAAACACAACATTTTCTGCCTGCACAGCACTTCTGATCCAGCTAAGATTCCTATGAGAGGGGCCGGGGTGTGGGGTCAGGCATGGCCAGCACAGACAAAGGAAGAAACATTGCTGTGAGTCCACAATCCAGTGCTCAGGAGCCTCCTTTTGGGACCTAAGTTATAGGGCACTTCATCTGAGCTTGGGGTAGAGCGACTCTTCATTGACTTTCCTGGCTATGCCAGTGCCAGGAAGGGACTTGTTAAAAATCCAGATCAGTGGGCACCACTCTGATTCATATTGTCTGATAGGCTGGCCATGGAGTCATCTGGGTGATACTAAAACAGCTATCCTCAGGCTATGATTGAGACACACGGAGATGAATATGTGGTTTCCCTTAGACAACTTGCTGCTCCACAGTCAGCAGCAGGATATTCTACATCTTTTATGCCTTTCACATGGTCTTTGGGGATATATTTGGCCAGCTATACCTGAGACTACCTTCGAGTGTCTTGCCAAGCTGTGGTCCAAGAGAGTTAACAAAAGAGAAGTTGAGTGAAACAAGCTATAGAAAAAAAACCTATTGAACCCATTACCACCTCCCCTCCCATCCTGACTCCCTTACTTTTAATCCAACCCACATAAGGCTTCTTGGGTTTCTAGCTTTTTCTGAATTCTTCCAGAAGAGGGTTGGCTGTGCTTACTACAAAGACCAATCCACCATCATGGGTTTGGCCATTCTATGTGTTACTAGGAGAATGTCACCATTCACACTGAAGAAACACGGGCAAAGGGGTATCTGTGAATGTTTGTGCACATTTCACTACCCTGCAGAACAAATAATGCTCATGAAGTGAAAGTGAAGAGAGTGTCATTCTTTGAGTTTGCACGTTTCCAGCTGTCTTCTCAAGGATAGCACCCTGGTGAGCTACATGGAGGAAAGTGGAGGGAGGCAGTCCAGCTGGGTCCATGCTACTGTGAGACTGTGGTTCAGCCACTTGACTTCGATAACTCCTCCTCTTGTGCCTCTTTTCTCCAAAGAGAATAGGCAAGTCATTCTGTGTAGGTAGACCCTCAGCTTACCTTTCTGGGACATGGACATGGGACTGTTGAAGTGCCCCCAACTCAGAGTTGGTCCTGTCTAAATTGTTGGGAAGGTCTGGAAACAGGAGGTGTGTTACAGTTTCACCAATCTTTTTGCTCCCTTGTGCTCAGGAGGCCTGGCTAAGACCTTGATGTTAAGTTGTTCTTGGTGCTACAGTGAAATGAAATGAGTGGCTATAAGGGCACATGGCATGGCCCAAGAGGGCCCAACAACTGGCATAACTTGTAGTGACATCTTTTGCTGCAGTCCGGCTGGCTGGACAAAATAATGGGGGGTGACGAGCAATTTGTGTAGATCAATACAGCAGGAGTGGGAGCCGTTTATTGTAGGACAGGAGGGGTATATATACATTCCACACAGCTTATCTTAATTAACATAAACTAGATACAGCAGTCAACCAATAAGAAATCTCCACACTTAATGGCTTGCTGACGCCACCTCACAAACCACTCCCCCTGGCAAAATGCCAGGTGCCATCCTGACTTGTTTACAGACTCTAACAATCTTTGTCACTAAAGGATATCTTTGACCATAGACCTCCTCTTTGTATCACAGTAGACTTGAATTGTATTTATTCAGAATTTAGGCTTTCATATGGTAGAAAGAAAATCAAGTTTGAGATCCTAACTCTGTTACTTCTTAGATGTAATTAAGGGCAAATGACTTAATTTCTCTGAGCCTCATTTAAATATTACATATCTACAATGAACTATTGAACTGCTGATTTCTGTCCTATCTTAATAGCATGATTGAAAGATCAAGAAGTGTAAAGTATGACATAAGTGCCTTCCATGAAGGTGAAAACCATGTGTATCTTGTTCACTTTCTCTCTCTCCAGTACAACTACTCAGTTCTTGTCACATGGCAGGTGTCACAAGTGAATATGTGAAAACTGTTGGGGAGGGCCTGAGCTGGACACCAGGGTCAATGAACATGACCAGTGAGATGACAGAGCTTAGGGTTTTTTCTTCTGGAAAGATGCTGAAGAAAGCTGGTGAGGGAGAGTTTGGCTGTAGTACACAGTTGCTGGGGATTGTGCACATCAAGAAAATAGGCTCATTGCCTATTTCAGCTGTGCCACTGCAGACTGGCATTGTAAGCAATAGACAGAAAACCAGATAAACCATGAAGGGGTGATGCCAGGAAAAGGATGGAGGTCCCAGGTGAGTGGTATCAGAATGCTTTTGGTAGCAAGTGATAGAACACAAGACTAGCAATGGCTGAACGATCAAGCCATATAATCCTCTCACACCACAGCTTCCAGGATTAGGCTAGTTGCCCAGAGAAGAGAGCTTCAGGGCTGGCTTCTCTCAGTCCCTCCTCCTGCATATTCAGCTGGCCTACGTACACTGTTTTCTCATGTGATCAGCCTGTGGTTGCAAGATGAAGACCACAGCCCAAAGCACTGTCAGCACACAGCAGCATCCCAAGTAGAGAGGCCAAGGGAGGTGCAAAAGGATCTTTTCTTGGGGTGGCTCTCTCTTGTTTCTTAGAGGAAATATTACCCATGAGATTTCTGCAGGGTACCCTTCCATCTTGTTGGTCAGTATTGGTCAAGGGAGAGTCAGGTTTCTGTGACTGATTTAGGGCAGTGATGATTCATCCTGGGGACTGGGAACATTGTCAAAATAGAAATGAGATTTGGTTGCAATAAAGATGAGGGGAAATGGCTACAGGACAGGCAACAAACAGCATCAATTGTAAGTCTTGGAAAGTGTTATGGTTTAGATGCTGTGTTCCCCAAAAGCTCACATGTGAGATAAAGCAAGTAGGTTTGGAGGAAAAAAGATTGGGTTATAGCCTTAACCTAATGAGTAAATCGATCCCTGATGGGATTGACTTAGTGGTGCTGGAGGCAGGCGGCTGTGGTTGGAGGAAGTAGTTCATTAGAGGTGTGGATTTTTGTTCTATATATTTGTATCTGGTGACTGGAGTCTCTCCCTCTCTGGTCACTGATCATCATGTGAGCTGCTTCCCTCTGCCACACTCTTCTGCCATGATGTTCTGCCTTATCTTGAGCCCTGAGGAATGGAGTTGGCCTTCTATAGACTATTACCTATGAAGCCATTAGCCCTCAAATTTTTCCTTCTCTACAATTGTTCTGGTCAGGTCTTTAAGTCACAGCAGTGAAAAAGTTAACTAAAACAGGAAGGAAAATTTTCCATATCAAAGGCTGGCTGCCATGTAGGGATGGTGCAAGGGAAGAAGTTTGCTACTTCTGCCATTTGGACACTCTGTACCCACCTGTGGTAAAGAGAGGGGACATGATGGCAGGAATCTTGGCTAGTAGATATGTAGACTGGCTCTTTTCTCAGTTGTGACAGTCACTTTTTTGTTATTGTTGTTTCTTGAGACAATTAACCTCCCTGGGATGGATTTATTTGTTTGTTTGTTTATTTATTTATTTATTTTGAGCACTGTATTCATTGGGTCTAATTCACCAGGTTAAAGCTAACAATGATGATGGTGGTGATGACCATGACAATGATGACAATTATAATAATGGTAATAGGTAACATCTACTGAATATTTACTCCATGCTTAGTTACATCATCCCTTACTCCCCTAAACAACCTTACATTGGTGCTGTGTGCATCTGTATTTATAGGTGGTGGAGCTGAGATCCAGGGAGCCCAAGGAACTAGGGAAAGATCCCACAGATTACCAAGGGAGAAACCAAGATTTTTGCTTTTATTGTCTGGTTCTTAACCTCTACACTTATTAACCTGTACATACCTCCTCTTGATGGTTGAAATTATTGTGAGAATGAAATAGAAAAACAGGAATATTTACTGCTGCTGTCTCCTGAGCATCTGTTAGTTGCCAGACACTTTTACAGGCTCTGAAGTCACAGTAGTCAGTAAAAGTAAGGACCTGCTCTTACATTTTGGGGAGGATGGGGTAGAAAATAAGCACATTTACAGATAGAGGAGAGGTGATAGAAAGATAAATAGGTGACAGGTAGACAGGTTGATAGGTAGATAATAGATAGATGACAGGCAGTGGATAAATTTTGTTAGATAGACAATAGTTAGAAGGCCCATGGTACTATATGCTTTGAAAGAATTGACAGACACTGGTTTCAGGTTGCTGTTTTAAATGCTGTGGTGACTGAGAGTTTTGCTAAGAGGTAACATTTGGGGATGAACTCAAATGAGGTGAAGAAGTGAATTACCAGTATCTAGAAAAGGGGGTTCCAGGGACAGGAAATAGTACCTGCTAAAGCTCTGAGGCATAAGTGGGCTTGGACCGTCTAAGAAGCAGCTGTTGCAGTTGGAGCAAAATGAGCAGGAAGAACCTAGTGGGTGGGGACTTGCAGTTGAGTTGAGTGATTGTAAGTGCCTTCTCCAAGCAGATACAGTTAGTGTGGAGAGTGAGGACAAATGACCCAGGAAGAGCCTGGCAAGGGTATCCTGGGTGAGGCTCAGTGGGCCTTGGGCTCTGATTAGGATTCTGAACAGTCATTTTCCTCAGATAAAAGTTTAAGGAAACAGCAGAATGATATGATGGGCTTGGAGTCTTACAAGATCTCTTTTCATTTTATGATCCAGTTTTCTCATCTATAAAATGAGGACAGCACTGCCAAACCTCATAAGAGATTGTCAAGATCAAATGAAATGTTTGATAAGGGCTGCTAGAAGCTGTGACACACAATGGAAACAAAACACAATCCGTTATCCCAATAATTAGGCCCTCTCCTGATGGGGGAACAAATTTCCATTTCTCCAGGCTTGTGGCCAGAAACCAGTGTCAGAACTTGATTATCTTTTTCATAGATAATCTCATAAAATCCTCATACTCCATCCAGAGTGGTGGAAATGATTATTATTCCCATTTAGTGAAAAAGGAAACTGAGGTTCAGGGAATTCAGAGCAGTTAATACACACAAGTGATGAAGATGGGTTTTCAATGAAAACCATTTTAATCTAGATTCAGAAGAAATGTAGGTGTAGGTAGGATAGGGGCAGGTCAAGGTAAAGATTTAAAGTTGGATTGACGTAAGCAGAGATGGACTTATTTAGAGAAATGACTGTTGTTACTGTCACACACAGACTCCTTGGAAAATGATGCAGCATTATAGGCTGCACAGAAATGCACAATCAAATACTCTATGCCTGTTAGAACACAGAAAGCTTAGGAAAAGAAGACAAAAGACAAAATCTTAACATGCCAGTAGATGGTTATTAACTACAGATGACTAAAGTAAAAATCCTAGGGACTTGTTGCAACTGGGACGGTGGCCACTGAGAAAGACAGGGGGTGGGGAAGAATGAAGGAGCAGGTCCTTCTTACCTGCCAGAAAAAGCCCCCAGTCTACCCCTTTGGGGTATAGTTCTCAGGAAACCTGAGGAGCCAGGAAAGAGCGGCAATTAGTTTCCAGGCTGTCCTTGAAACTGTATTGGCCTATATCTTTAGACTTCCAAGGAGTCCCAAGCTTTCACACAACTGGACTTATGTAAGTTCTCAAGGCTCCTGCTTTGGTTTTGGAAGTGTCAGGGGGCTGGAAAATGCTGCAAATTTCCAACACTTTCATGGGTTGCTTAGCAAGAGACATTTCCATAGGGTCACCTAGGCAGCCTCAGCCTCTAAGCACAACTCCTCTATGTGAACCAAATGTGCCGACAGCCGCTTCTTGAAATTTGCAGAAACAGAGACAGGAATTCTGTAGTCTTTATCATTTCTTCCTTTGCCAAATGTTCTCAGCTGAAATGGAGACTCATTTATTCCTCTTGTTCATTCTTTATAGCCCATCCTGACTTCAGTTGTTCTCAGAAAAGCTCACTGATGCTGAGTTCGCATGCTTGTGGGAAGCAGAAGTGAGACCAGAGTCAGGGTGAAGAGAAGGAGGAAGAGGAAAGGGGAAGAGCAGCTGTGCCTCCAACTTCCTCAGGCAGCAATCCCAGCCTCGGTGGGGTGGGAGGGGAGGCGTCCCTAGTGCGCTTTTATCAGCATTATCATGCAATATTCCCAGCCTGCTTTGTCTTTGCTTTGCATTTTATCAATACCACTGGCGGATCCTGCTGTCCCTTTCTGTGGGTTTATTAATATTGCCCTCTGATCTATGGGTAGCTGCCACACTTTATATTCCAGCCCCATCCCAGCTTCTCCAAACTCAGACACCATATTTAATTAGATTTTCTCCCTGGCTCAGGCAAACAGAAATTGAACTCCCAGTATATCTCTATTGCTCTGGAGCTCCCGCCTGACAGAAGTAGACAGCTCTCTTTTCCCTCTCTGGCTTTCGCTGCCTCGTCCTCTCCATTCCCACCTCTGACATTAATATTCCAACACAAACCCACTTCTAAGTTCAATCTTTGGCTCCAAACTCTGAAATTCATCTTCACGTTATGCACTGCCATTCAAATGAATAATATGCCGGAGGTTTATGCTGCTAAAACTTTTTTGATCTTACTGCAGATGTTGGGCTGGACCTGCATGTTTGCAAGTGTTGAAGAGTGGAGAAGGTGGAAGGGTGAAGAGCTTCCCCATCTATATATATGCCCACAGGTCCTCAAGAAATGCTCCCATCCCTTGGCTACCTTGTACTCCCTCAAGAACTTCACATAATATGTTTGAGATTCAATTTTCTCATCAGTTTCATGGGGATAATGGCAGCTGCCTGGTGCATGTCCCATAGCTCTGACCTTCACATAAAACCCTGCATATCTTTGTGTTCCATAAGCTGTGGTTGTTAGAACCAGACATTCCCATTCTCAGTTAAATTTTGATTTGAAATTGCTTGTGGGTAATTTAAATAGAAGGCAATAAAATTTTACTTAATGACAAAATGATGTTTAATTTTTTTTATCCAAGAAATTTAGCAATATAATTAGTTTAGCTTGCCTTAGCATTTAGATGGACAGGTAGTGGAAAGGATTTAGGGATTTAGGGTGACAAAACATAAAATAAAACAATAAAGGAAGAAAGGGAGAGAAGGAGGGAGGAAACAGTAGAGGGGTGGTTTATCCAGGTTCCTTGGGTTATGTTTGAAATGGTGTTGTAATAAGGTACAGAAATATGCGCATTTACATTAAATCACAGTGAATATTTAAGATATTTGTGAAGCATTGCTGTGAAGGCAAAAGAATCTATGTTACCTCCACACTGATAGGAGAAAGGAGCTTTGGAAAAACAGTCTGTTCTCTGAAACAGGGTATCCCCCCTACCTGGCATGGTGGGGAAGGGGGCTCCTCCCTGGCTTGGTGGTTATGGATGGGTGTGGTGAAGGACAGAGGGGTAGAGAGAAGACACCAGGCTCTTCCAGTTGGTCACACAGAGAGGATGTGGATGTGACACTGGGTTGGTGTTAGAGGCTTTGGAGTCAGGCAGATGTGTGTTGCAGTTGTAGCTATGTCACCTAGCAGTGTGACCTCTGGCATGCCTGGTCACTCTCTGAGCCTGAGGTTTGTTATGTGTATGGAAGGGAAAATATTGCCTGTTGTGTAAGTGCAGAGAATTGAATGGAGGGTGTCTATACCACACAAGGCCCTCTGTTTTTATGCTTTCCTTGCTCCACTGGTCAATAACTCTGGGCCCCTCAGATGTGTCTACGAGGGGTCTGATTTTCAGGGAGCCAGATCTGCATTCTGACTTTGTGGTCCCATCAACTGGAGAGCCTGGAGTTGTTGAGTCTCTTTGACCAAGACAAAGATCCTCAGGGATGCCCTTGGAGCAGGGGCTTTCAGTTTTCTTTGTATTGGTACACCTCTTACACTCTTGTGTCCTCAGAAAAAACCTTACATGCTAGCCCAGAACACCTAGCAATCAAGGCTGGCAATTCTTTGTAGTGGAGACGCTGCCTGAAGCCCCATTCACTCAGCCCTTAAGACCACACTGCTGGGTGCCAAAGGCATACAGTGTGAAAACATGATGTTCATGTCTTGTTCTGGTCAAGGAGCTGGTTTATGACAGAGCTGATTCTAGCAATAACTTTACTCCAGGGCTTAGCTCGGGATACCATGATGTCTCCTGAGAGAAGAGCTTCTGCTATTGGGTGGACTGAGCAGCACGTATTAAATAAGGTAACTCTAGCTGCTCTGAAAGGTCAGTTGCTTGGTGCAGTGGAAGTTTATTTCTTGCTCATGTAACAGTACAAAACAGAATTTCTGATCAGCAGATGGCGTTCCATGCCACAATTGTTCAAGAACTCAAGATCTTTTACTGTGTGGTCTTTTATTCTCTGATCTCCCAAGGCTCTGCTGTCTCTTCCTAAAGATGGAGGAAGGCCCGAGAGCTGGGAGGGGCACAGAGGCTTCTTAGAAGCTTTGGCCTAGAAAAGAAACACATCCGTTTTACCCAGGTTATACTGGGGAGAGCTCGAGTAAGTGGCCATATCTAATCATGAGAGAGACTAAGAAATGCAGTAATCCACCCTAATCCATGGGAGATAAGATCCAAGATAGCCTACAGAAGCCTGAAACCAAGAATACTACCAAACTTTAAATATACTAGGTGTTTTTCCTATATACACATACCCATGATAAAGTTTAATTTGCAAACTAGGTACAGGAAGAAATTAATAACAACTAATAAGATACAATTTTAACAATATCCTGTAATAGAAATTACTTAAAACTTGTGAATTGTTTATTTTTGGAATTTCCTATTTACTATTTTCAGATGGCCCTTGACCACAGCTAACTGAAACCACAGAAAGCAAAACTACAGATAAGGGAAGACTACCATACAGTCTTACATTGCTCAGAAAGAGGAGAAAAACAGAAACCTGGATGCTGAGGACAGCTGGCAAGCTGCCTGTGCTCTCCTCCCCATGCAAAACACCTCCACACAGCCTGACCTCCAGCATGTACTCTTTCTCAAGCCTTCCTTCCTTTCTACCTATGAAGTAGAAGGGCAATTTACCTACCCTCAGGACACAAGAGAGAAGAGAGGTCAAGCTAACTACCAAGAACGCCCATTAGACTGTGTCAGTTGCAGGCACACGACATTCACGGAAGGGATGACATCTGGCCACGTGAGAATGCTTTACCTGGCCACAGGCCTGTTCCTTACCTGAACTCTGTTTCTGTTTTTGGAGAGAAATGTTCTTGTCCATTGTTCTCCAGAACTCCTGCCCTACCCTCTGGAGATTCCTCCTTTTCTGTCTCCTCCTGTGGTCACATTTGAGGACAGCCCCAGGGAATACCCTTTCTACTGGCAGGTGCTTTTCACTGACATGTCTTGTAGGCCTGCTAATAGATTCTTTGGTACTCACTTCCATGAATGCTTGATAGGTTTCTGAACTATTTGCTTCTATTCAGTTCCAAATGCTAGCATCAGCACCTGAAGTTCTTTCCAAGATTTCATTCTCAAGTGTTTTTTTTTTTTCCTTCTTTTTCTCCATGCCCCCCTCTCTCAATCGAATAACAGCCACCAGGAGACATCAGAAACGATTAGGCCTAGAAGCTGTGTTAGTTTGTTAGAGCTGCCATAACAGAGTCCTGCAAGCGGGGTGGCTTCCCCAAAATAAATTTGGAGGCTGAAAGTCTAAGATTTAAGGGGTCCCCAGGGTTGTTCCTGCTGAGTGAGATGATGTTCCAGGCCCTATCCTAGCTTCTGACGGGTCACTGGCCACGTCTGCTGTTCCTTGGCTTTTGCTCTATCACCCTAGCTCTTATTCCATCTTCATGTGACGTTCTTTCTGTGTATTTGTCTCCGTGTCCAAATTTTTCCCTTTTAAAAAGGACTCTAGGCATGTTAAACAGGGGCCCATTCCACTCTAGTATGACCTCATCTTACCTAATTACATCTATAATGACCTTATTTCTAAATAAGGTCACATTCTGAGATACGGAGATCAGGGCTTAAGCATACAAAGTCCCTTCCATTTCAGAAGGAAAGGCAGCATCTTTAATTTGATCTTTGTGACAGGGCTGGGTCCTTCTGCTTAATGGAGAATTATTAATGAGCCTTTGTTCCTCAAAGCCCCTTTCAGTTTCATCTCTATTCCAGTCCTTCAATAACCCAAATTTCTGAACTCTTTTAAAATATTCTTCCTAGAAAGAAAACCCATCCTTGTTAAGAGGCAAGGAAATTAGCATATGGTGAATACCTACTCTGTGCCAGTAAGTATCATACATCCTGTATTTCTTTATAAAGAAATAAATGTTGAGCTTCTGAGAAATTAGGGTCTTCCATGCCTGGGAGGGGAAAACTTTTCCTCGAACAGCTTCTATATACCATGTACATGCTTCCTAACCTTTTCAAGTCTTTGTTCCCATGTCAGTTTCTAGGTGAGCCTTCCCTGAACATCCTTTTTAAAATTAGACTGCTCTAGCATTTCTCTTCTCTTTTTTCCTGCCCTTTCCCCCCCATTGCATTTAAACTTATCACCTTCTCACAGAGTGTGTAATTTTCTAATTTTCATGTTTTTTTTTTTTTGTCTATTTCTCAGTGCTACCAGGCTCCACCAAGACAGCAGAGGTCTTGCTTGCTCTGTTGGTTATGTTACTGTCCGTGCCTATAAGAACACTGGTGACATTATTATGCAGTCAATAGACACCTGTCCCCTAGTGATTAGAAGAGTTTTGAGTCTACCTCCACCATGGGGCTGAGGGAAAGGGCCCAGGGGTTGAATCAGAACTGAAATTGAGCAGAAAGGCTGAGAGCCACCCAGGTCTGGTTTGAATCCCTACTCAGTGCTTTATCAATCGAGCGACATGAGGAGAGTCATTTTTTCTTTCTTTTATTTTGCTGCTTCATTGGAAAATGGGGGCAATGACAATCATTCCCTCCTGGGATGTTTAGGAGGACTGATGAATGGAATGCATAAAGAAATACTTAAGAGAGGGCCTGACATGTCCAAGTGCTCCCCCACCTTCAATGCTACTTTTACTTGACAAGATTGTTGTTAATAACATTCTCTCAGAAGAAAATCTTTCTGACCATTTTCATATCTTTGCTGTTGATATATTTTGAATTTGATTCCTTGTATTAGTTCATTTTTTGATGCTAAAACAAAATATTTAAGGCCAAGTACTTTATCAAGAAAAGATGTTTATTTAACTCTCAGTTCTGGAAGTTCAAGACTATTGATGACACCAGCATCTGCTTCACTCTGACGAGGGTCTCATTGTTGATAGTATCACAGTGGTGGGAACATATGCAGAGGAGATCACAAACATGGCAATGCAAGACAGGAAGGTGGGGGGAGGAGAGAGAAAGAAATGGGGAGAGGGAGGGAGAGAGAGTGCCAAGTTTTCATTATAACTGCTTGTCCTCAGAGTTAGTCACTAGTCAGAGTCAATCCTTTCCCAGGGTGGAGCCCCCAATGACCTAACCACCTTCTACTAGTCTTCACCTCTAAAGGCCTTACTACCTCCCAAACACCACCATTCTGTGGACCAAGCTTTCAGCACATGAGTCTTTGGGTAATGCACTCAGGCATGAACCTTTGGAAGATGCACCATAACATGTACCTGTTGTCTCAGAAGTCATGAAATAATATATCTGTATGTCAGAAAGCAGAAGGTGGCTTTTATTGTAAAATACTCAAGTATATTCCATTTTCTACCAGGTTATTGTAAACAACTCCATTGTATATACAACTATGAGAACATGGGGCTGGGTGACAGGACAGCTGGCCTGTGGGTTCAGCTTGCTTCCCTCCCAGATGGATCACCTTGGTCCTTAAATCTTATGATATCACTGGCCTAGATTCTTTATTGAATGGAATAAGGGGATTTCTTTTGGTACAATCTTTGAAGAAAGCTTCAATATTTTGATCATCTAAAGGTTGGGCTAGAGAGATGAAACTGAAATGTGTCTTGAGGAATAAAGACCCATTAGTAATTTTCAGTTAAACAGAGGGACCCAGATAATGTGCAAAGTCCCTTGAGCTCAAACTTTTCCTTCTCTTCTCTCTGTGATTGAGCTGGGAACACTTCACTGCTACTGTATGGGTGTCCCTGCCTCGGGGTTGTGTATGCTTTCCTGACTGCTGCATTCCCTCATCTTTGATACTTATGTTGGCTGTGTTCTCCTTTAGCCTCAGGAAGGTCAGTCCATGAGCCACCTCTAGAAAACAGGTTTAGCACCGGCACTCCAAGTTCAATGTGCATTTTCCCCTCCTGCAGAAACCTGGTGCTTGGCAGTTCCAGCTGGGGAGGAGTATACAGGCACAGAGAGGAGGCATGAAGGAATGTGAGTGAGAAGGGCCAAAAGTCACCCCCGAGTTCTGTTCTCTCTCTGCTTTTTTTTTTTGTCCACACAGGACGTCACTCAGAGCCAGCAAAGACAGCACTAGACAATTATATTCTGAGTGTACATTTTATTAATGAAGGGAGAAGACAGCAGAGGAGACTGTAATGATATCATAGTATGTCTGATCTAATTATGCTAATCAATTTTTATGGCTCATCAGAGGGAATCCCGGTTGAGTTTATGTCAGGAATTCCCCAGAGGATCTGAAGAGGCTGTTCTAGGACTTGGGAGGTTCTTCGGAGAGCACCCCAAGACCCCACAGAGTTGGGAAGCTTCTCCACCTCACTGCCTGGCCCACCCAGTAGCCGAGGAAGTGTGGTCCTGGGAAATGAGGAAAAGCCTTCAAGGTGAACAGGTCTGGAAAGAGCCAGGAGGGGACAGCTGGGGGCCTTTGAAGGTTATTGTTCCAGGAAAAGCAGTGGAGGTTTCTGGGTGGGCTGCGGGGTAGGATGTGTGCTTGACACCGGCTCTGCACTGCCGAAGGAGCTGCCACCTTACCACAAGTCAGAGCCCCCATAAAACATGGGGGCCAATAGTCTATCCCCTGCTCCTCACTTCTCTCTTCCTACTCACAGAATTTAAAACATCCTTCTAACCCCCAAGGGCTGCATTTCCCATGCTTCAGCCAGAATGTCATTCAGTTCTATACATGTACTTGCAGTTCTTACTTCTCTTCCTTTCTGTCTAGCTCTCCTCCTTATTCTCTGCCCCAAAGGTGTACATAGTTTCATGGCTAGGATAGACTCCATTTAGAGGTGGGCAGGTAGCATATCAGTTATGGAAGGCTGAAAGCAGAGACTCAAATAATTCTATACATACTTCACACGCTACCTAAAATCCTACACTTTGAGGTTTTTTTTTTTTTTTTTTTGCTTAAACCATAGAGGATGTAAAATGGGCCCATTTCCATGGGCACGTAAGTGACCACATAAAGTTTTACACTATCATCTTTAATATCTACAGGGAGAGGGGTAATTTTCAGATCCTTTTTTGAGGAGAGTTGTTGGAGATGGTAGGACTACAGTGGTTACATTGTCTTTGAGCAGGTTGGATCTGTGTAGAAGCAGCGTACCTCCTGGGTGGAAGACCAACAGTTCTTGGTCAGTTTGCTGTGTTTCTGCTCTACCAGAGGTCAAGCTCAGAAGCAGATCCAGAGCTGCACAGCATGTGGCAGACAAATGTGTTCAGATGGATGTTCACTGCCTGGTTCACTGATAGGACCTCCTTCATAGCATGACTCTCAGAGGTTTGGGTGCAGGGGAGAAAGAGAAGAGGGATGGAGTGGTGTGTGTGTGTGTGTGTGTGTGTGTGTGTAGAAGACAGGCTAGAGTTCTAGAAAAGGCTGCCCTTGGAGTTTCCAGATTCTGGTTTGAGGAACATGGAATGTACTCCTACCGTGTGCTCCTAGTACAGAGCACGGGGCACTGTGTGCTAGTAAAATGTTAAGACTCAGCCTCTAGGGCTTAGGGCAGTTTCTGGCTGTTTAGTTTTCCTATTGCTGCAGTAACAAATGACACAAAACTTGTGGGTTTAAAATACATTTACTATTTTACTGTTCTATAGGTCAGAAGCCCAAGTGAACTAAAACCAACATGTCAGCAGGGTCATGCACCTTTCTTGGTTTCTTTTCTGTGCTTGCTTCCAACTCCGAACATCTAGAATTCCTTGGTTTCTGGGCTCAAGCCAGGGACAGTACCTCTCTCTGAGTGCAACTCCATTTTTGACCATAGCCAAGAAAGGTTTCTCTACTTTTGAGGAATTTTGACTTTAGATTGGCCCTTTCACATAATCTAGGCCAATCTCAAAGCCTTTAGGATTATATCTGTAAGGCCCCTTTAGCCATTAAGGTGATATATTCTCATGGTCTGGGGTTAGGACATGGACATCTATGGGGGTTCAATACTGTGCCTACCCTGCTGGCAATACCTACCAAAATCTTAGCAATTCTCCAAGAATGAGCTGCTAGAAGGCCTGGTCTCACCGAGCAGGGGCTCTGGGCAGGCAACTGGTCAGGCCATCACATGTATGTAGAATGATAACACTGGGCTGGCAATTTTTATTTTTTCCCTTCAATTTGTGAATGATTCATTGATAGGAAATGGGTAGAGGAGTCTATCTTGAAAGAGTGATAATATGACATTTCACTATCTTCATAACTACAAGAAATACTATGTTGAATGTGAAAAACTTTCCAAAACTCTCTAACACCACCTGTTCAATTTGGCATTTGGTAGTCTATGAGACATCACCTCAAGGGTGAGAGGAAAGAAAGCAAATATTTTCTTTTTTAAAAAATTTATTGGTGCATTTTAATAGTGGAATTCATTGAGCACACATCATAATATGATCAATTTCTTTCTCCAATATTTTGCCTTTTATTCCCCCTTTCTTTCCCCTCAACTGGTCTCACTTCAATTTCCACGAGGTCCCTTTTTTTCCACTTATTTTTTGCTGTTGTTTACGCATATGAGAAAACATACTACCCTTGACTTTCTGAGTGACTTATTTCACTTATATGGTGTTCTCCAGTTCCCCACTTTCTTGCAAATGACTATGCCAAAACTCTTTCTCACTTTTGGTAGTATAGTGGAAGCTGGTTAGATGCTCATTAAATCCATTTCTTCTTCTTGGGGGCACAACTAATTTCATAAGCCATCTTTGTATAGTAGTCCTCTTGTCCATGGGAGATACATACTAAGTGCAATAATACTAAATCTCATGTATGCCATGTTTTTTTTCTATACATATACACCTATGGTAAAGGTTAATGTGAATTAAGAACAGCCAG
The DNA here is from genome assembly GCF_052094955.1 of Ictidomys tridecemlineatus. Taxonomy (NCBI): domain Eukaryota; kingdom Metazoa; phylum Chordata; class Mammalia; order Rodentia; family Sciuridae; genus Ictidomys; species Ictidomys tridecemlineatus. Next base: position 116,983,830 of record NC_135480.1, on the reverse strand, counting down.
AGTTTAACAATAATAACTAATAATAAAATAGAATAATTATAACACTATACCATTATAGAAATTGTGTGAATGTATTCTTTCAAAATATTTTATTGTACTGTACTTACTTTTCTTGCATTGATGTTAGATGGTACAATGACACTTTGATGAGATGAAATGAAGTGTATGATGTAGGCATTATAAGGTAGCATTAGGGTCCTCTAAAAGAGTTACTTGAATACAAGCTTTGGGATGAGCTACAGTCCATCTGATGCCTGAGACAGCTACTAACTAACTGATGGGTGACAGTATATATCGCATGGATATGTTGGTCAAAGGGCTGATTCACATCAGGGAAGAGCAAGACCATGCAAGATTTAAAATAGTGTATACCTTAAAATTTATGAATTGTTTATTTCTTAAATTCTCTATTTAATATTTTCAGACCACAATTTCTCAGGGGTTACAAATCACAGAAAAGGAAATCACAGGTAAGGGGACACTAACTGTAGCTATGAAGGGTCATGTGGCTGAGTTGTGGCCAATGGAATGTGGGTAAGATGACGGGGCTACTTCTAGGCCAGGTCTCCTGGGAATGCCAGGATCCCCTCCAATGGCAAATGCACAAGACCCAGGATGATTGCTGAGTGCTGGAGATGGAGAATCAACTGGACAGAAGGAGCAATGACCCTTCCACAGGCTCAGGCCAGGATGTGAATGATAAATAGGACTCTGTAAATGGTGGCCTGGCTACAGAAGTTAGTCTACCTTGAATAATATAGAAATTGATTTCAGAAATGAGTACTTTCCTAACAATAAAGTTTAAACATGGGATGCTTATTTTACAATCAGGCAGTGGATGGTGAAAAAAACCCAGGCCAGAGACTAAAAGGCTGGAGAATCCCATCTTGCATAGGCAAAGCAATTTGTAAAAGCTTACAAAATGGTATTTGGAAGGGAGATTTTAGCTCTAGGAGAAGTATTTGGAAAATAGAATATTAGCAGTGAGTATACATATAGGCATGGTGGGCTTTTATTGACTGCCTTTGCAAGATATTATAAGAAAAAAAGAATTAGGAAAGAACGAGATGATTTGCAAGAAAAATAAGGAAATAGAAAGGATACAGAAATGTGGAAGCATCGAATATATTCTTGCTATTATGGCTATAACAAATCACCCTGCAACTTGATACCATAAGCCATTTATTATACTCCTAGCTTCTGTGCATCAGAAATTCAAACAGGACATAGCAGGGACATCTCATTTCTACTCCCCCAGTGTTTAGGGCTTAGCAGGGAGAATGGTAGCTGGAGATTGGGAGTATTGAAGGCTCATTTACTGGTATATCTGTTGACAGGTTCTGCCTGTTCGCTGAGCCCTCAGTGCTTCTCTACATAGACTTCTTCATTTGCTCTCCACACAGGTTTGTTTGAAAGAGTCCAGTAGAGGACTCCAAAGTCCTACAATATGGGGGAGCCACAGATGGAAGAAACCAGTCTCTCAATGACCCCCTGACTTCCACCCCCACCATCCCCACTGGTCTAGAGTAGGCTGGTATGTGAGCAAAAAATAAGTCATTGGGGTTTTCGTAAATAGCAATTGTTTCCCCTGACTAATGCAGGCTGTTTTCCTGGCATATCCTTTGAAGAAACAGTAAATAACATTTGTAAGTAAGTCCATGTCTCTAATGGACTGGCACATCAGTCCTTGCCTCTTCCAGTTCCAACAGCTATGCTGATTACTTCAGGAGTGTGAAGATGATGTACATGGAGTTCAACAGAGATTACCTACTGTGGGCATCTGGAATTGGGAGTTTAGGAGGTTGCTGTTATGCCTTCAGGATGAGAGAGGTCCACTGGAGCTGGTGGGGCTGGTCTGCTGTTGCTTGCTACTTACTGTGCATAGAATCAGGGAATTGGGTCACAGAGAGCACCATGCACTGAGCAGAGAGAGTGGAGAGGACACTGTGTGCCTGGGACAGTAAGGAAGGGTCCTTAAATGTCATGTTCCTGCTGTCATTTCTTGCATTTTGTGAAAGATTCCTAATTCATGTCCTAAATTCCTATGGTTATTGAGTTTTATTCAGCTTCGTTTTTGCATAAACAATTATTGATTGAGACAGAAACAATGTAGAAGAGTTTTCATGCCATTTTGGGTGAAATATTATGCTACAAAATAGATTGTGCATTATGATCTTGAACTTGTGACACTATAATATAGATATATAAAGAATAAAGAATAAACATCAACATAAATAATGATTACTCATGGAGTGGGGGATGTATAGGTAATTTTTACACTTCCTTGTGCTTTCTGTATTTAATTTTTTTCTGCTGAGAATATATATTGCTTTGGTAATTAGAAAAAAATCAGGTTTTTAAATATATACTATACCTTAGAAGGAACTTGAGGAATACAAAAAATTTATAAATAGTTGAGGATACACATGGTGGATTTCTGGTTGGAGGGGCTTTCTCTTTGGCGTGTCTTGCCATCTCTGAAAAAGCTTTGATTATTTGGAAGATTCTTGCTCTTCCCATTGTGTACCAGCTGTGGGCTTCCTGTTGTGGTGCTCCATTCCTACATTCTGCTACAGTTCCATGGGGCTGCAGCCTCTGACTCTTTGGAAGATAGATGTGTGCTTCCTTAGGGCTGGACTTCAGTTAGACCATGTCCACAGTCTTAGCTACTCATTTTGATTATCAAAGATCATCTTGAAAAGCCCAGGCAATCCTCTTCTTTAATCTTCTTCCAACTGTTCTGCTACTATGCTCTATCCATTTCCCTTCTCTTTTATACCACCTGCTCCAGACTCTGGACATTCTCCTCTCTGGCCTATTCGCTTTACTGAGTACTACCTGGCCAGCTTTTAAGGCTGGCTTTTACCCTTAGGTGCCTTTTGAATTCTTAGCCTTTTTTTCAGCCTTGTCCTATCTAATCTGGTTGCATCTTCTTCCCCATTTGTTTGTATTTGTCAGGTTTCCCAAATCAGAGATGATTGGCTCAATGCCTTTGATGAATGTCTCTTCTCCTTCCCATTTGCCTCTTAGAGGCATGATATTTCAGAGCTCTTGCAATCACATTACAAGAGCAGTATAGCCCAAGCTCATAGCAAAGGGAAGACCAAGGCCATAATCAACATATGCTCTCCTGGCCAGTTCTCCAGAGGGCCCAGCCAGACCCCTCTCCTGAAAGGACACGGGTAGTCTCCCTGCTTCAAAGGATTTAGGATGTCTGCCAAAATGGAATTGTCCCAGCTCAGTATAAAATGCTGTTGGTTAAAAACTCATATTTTTAAAATGCTGATGAAAATTTCATTTTATTGTTTGTTTTAATTATCATTCTCTTATTGCCTTGTAGCAATGTTCTCTCCCCTCTGCAGGAATGTCAGCACAAACACAGCTGCATCCTTGACTTAGTGCAAGAGAAGGGACTCAGAAGGAATGAAACAGACTGCAGGCAGGAAATGAACTTGACCCCAGCAGTCTGCATGGACCCTGAGTCTGGGAAATAGCTCCACTGTTAGAATGCACTGCCAAAGGAGCAGGGTACATTAGGGACACGTAGGTGACCAGTGCTCTCAAGTCCATTCTCAGAGATGACTGTCCTCCAGGGGGAGGTAGCATATGCTTTCAGTCTCCTTTTTGGGAGACAGGATTTAATTATGAAATCAGAAGTTGCAGCTAAGTAAGAATCCATAGTTCATGGCCACTGAAGCAAAATTCAGAAGTGACTTTGTTGCTTTAAATGATATCTCTGTTTACACATGAGGCATTTTGTATAATTCATGAGGATTTGGTATCATTTACCAGCAGGGCTCAGCAAACAGGGCTTTCTCATTCGTGTAACTTTGTAGGTCCTGGTGTTGTACTGCCAGAGCAGGGCAGGCTTTGGAGATCTTTTTCACAGGGACTTTGTGATGAACTTAGCAGGTTTCACAAATCACAAATGTCATTGATAACAACACTTACTGGTCTCACAAAAATACAGAGTGTGTCATTCCTATCCCTACCCTCATTTGTACCCCACGGTATCAAGGTGCTAAGAAGTTGAGAGTTTAGTCTCAGGTCACAAAATCATGACCATTTGGCCTCAGTGTTTCTGTTTTATTTCTCTAAACACAGGTGCAATAGGGACAAAAAAACAGACCAGAACACAACAAAACAAAATATCTTGTTGCTTAACCATGACAGCTTTCTAAAGCTGAAGTGGGAGGGGTTTCCATCATTTAGATTTTCTAATTCCACTTTAGACTGTTAGACAGTGACCATGTTAGAAGAGAGACATCACTTAGGGGTTTTCAAATCCTCCAAATATTTTGATATAACAGGATTTGGTGGTGGCTTTGTTAGGAAAATCCTGGGTTTGTGTGTACCCGTGGCAGTCAGAGAGTTTGTAATGTGTGACAGGTGGAGAACATACTGTGTAACCATCAATATTGAGAAGGATTAGGGCAAACAGCTTGAATTAGGTCCTGGGTGGCTGCCCTATGAAATTTGTATCCAATATTCACCCTATATTCATTTGGCCGGTCTCTGGTCCTTAAGATCGTGCCCTTCTCATGAATCACCCAGTTTTTCTATTGATAGGAGAGACACAATTACACACATTCACTATTATATTTTCAGAGCACATAAAATGTGTGCTGAAGGCTTTCTTCAGCCTCTTTATGGATCCTTTGAAATTTCATTGTTTCATCAGAGGATCGAATCCAATGAATGCTTTACAATTAGGTTTCTATGGATAAGAGATGGGGAGAAGAGCCAGTATCACAGCATCCAGTTGCAAATACCATTTATTAACCTGAGAAGCCAGAAGGATTTAGGGCTTTCTGAGTCAAACACTGAGAAGCTGAACATTTTCAGTCTTTAAAAGCTCAGGAACTGGGCCCCACAGGCTAGCAGCATCACTTCCTTGCCGTATACATTTGTGTTTTTAGGCGAAGGTCCTTCTCAGTGTAGGCAGAGGCCTCTGTTAAAAGCGAGCGCAGGATGGCAGCTGTCCCAGGCCTGGCTCTGTTTCCTTTCCTCCCCCGTTCCTCCTTTCTCGCCGTGACTTTCTGCGGGGCAGGGGCCTCTTGGGACTCATCAGGTGCACCCCATTCACTGGGCTTCACTGTATGAGAAGGATCTCAGCTGGAGGCAGCAAATGTAGGGGGAAAAAAGGGCTGATTGAATTTGGTTTGGGACCAGCTCCAAGTCCTGCAAGGCTTGCAAATGTTTAGGGAGTGATTTCCATATCACTCTAAAGTTGCTTGTCTTTCTCCCAAAGGCAAAGGCTGCTGCCAAGAGTAGAGGACTTGGAGCTGGAGGCTGCCCTAAAGATGGGGAAATGAAGCAAATTCCATTTCTGGAGCTTTGTGTGCCTGTGTGTGCCTGTGTGTGTGTGCGCGCGCGCGCGCCCGCATGCATGCATGCATGCATACGCCCTGAATTTTGGCTCCTTGGTAATTCCTTATGATAGAGATTGCAGTGCTGCAGAGAATCCCAGGGCCTCACTAGGCATTTAGCCAGAATGGCAGAGGCACTGTGAAACTTGGCATGGGTGTGCTGGGAAGAAAATGGAAAGTCGTAAAGTGGGAATCTTGGGCACTATGGAATGGCTTATAGGGCAGGGTTGCCATGAGTTTAGAGTGACCTTCAGTGAAACTGCCAATGGAGAGATGAACCAGAAGGAGGCAGGGTTAATGCTTTTGCAGTTGGATCTGTTCGAATCTCTGGAGACAGGTCACTTGCTGATTCTATATCACATGCTTCTAAGTTTGGGTGGGGATAATAATTGTCTTGGAACTCTTTGGTTAGTGATTCTATAGGGTAAGGAGATACTAAGCTGGATAAGCCACTGTCTCTGCCCTTGAGGAACTCACTGATGATCCGGGGAGATAGGTGCAATGTTGGCAAAAGATGTACTGTGCATGAACTGTTGGAAAGAAAAACAGGTGACTTTGAGGATCTTTTAAGTTCTAAGGTTCTGAGTTTCTACAAAGACACTTCAGTGAGGGCATTTATTTTATTTCTTTGATTATTTAGCAGTTATATCTTAAGCCCCTTTAATAAGCCAGGCTCTGGGGACATATGCAAAACAAGACAGAAATTTTCCTGCCCACATGGAGCTTAGAGTTTGCAAGCATTTGAATGTGGCCCTCAAACTTAATTCCCAATGCAATGGTATTTGGCGATAGGGCCTAAATGAGAAGTGTTGAGGGCTCCACTCTCATGAATGGATTAGTGTTGATTATAAAGAGGACCTAGGTTGTGAGTTTGATCTCTCGGTTTCTCCCATTCTTTCTTCTGCCTTCTACCACGGGGATAATACAGTAGGGTCAGATGCTAACCCTCAACAGGGAATTCCTAGCCACCAGAAATGTAAGAAACAAATTCCTGTTCTTTCAAAATTTCCCAATCTCATGGGAAATACCAAATAGAAAAGATAAGGTTCTAAGTGATTTTGAAGAGATGATCACCAGAGCATTTGGTATTTGGAAGTAACAATATGTATGGTATTCAGACTCAAGAAGACCCCCTTTTCAAAAGGATGCTCATGTTTGGCTTCCTGGAAGAAGTGACATTTAATGGATACCTGATGAATGATTGGCTGAGAGAAATGGACAAGAAGGGCTTTCTTAATATTTGCAAGGATCAGATAGGTGTTTAGGGTGGCTGGAGAGAGGAATGCAGGGAAGAAATTGAAGATGAAGTCAGAGAAGAAGGGAAGTAAAAGCTGAATTATTTCTGGCTTTGCCATGTATTATCTTCATCCTTAAAAAGGGGAAGTAATGAAAGATTTTGAGAAGGAGACTGAAGCTCTGTCAGATGTCAGGGCAAATGTCCACTGCCCAGAGAAGTTTTTCCCAACTGCTGCAGTTTCCCTGGTTAAAAAATATCCAACTTACAATTCAACTTTCCACGTTTATTTGTTAATGGCCGTCTGTCCACCACTGAGAATGCCTGGATCCCTGTGACTTTTCTAACTAGGCTATTTCTAATGCTCATCACAGTGGCTGACATGTTGTGGAAATGTAATAAGTGATGGTGGAATGAATGCAAGAGATAGGGAATATGTCTTGTGGAAAACCAGGTGACAGATAAGAGCAAGTTGAAATGGTGGGAGAAGGCAGTGACCAATGGAAAGGGGAAGGAAGTTGCAGAATGTTGTGGTAGGTTAGGATTATGTGGGATACATGATTACCCTTAGGGTTTCTGGCTAAAAGAGGAACACTATTTATTGAGATAAGAGTTTCAGAAAAAAAGAGTTTTCCTGCATGAATTGGAGGTGGAGATAGTGAATTCAGTTTGGGCTCAGGCTACCGCAATAATCAGGTTTAGTGTCATGTTTGACTTCTTGCCTGTAAGGGCTCCCCAGAAGACCTCTAGCTTTCACTGCTCCCATTCTCTGTACAGAGCTACTCTTCCATTTGGCTCTCATACATGCATATATATGCACGGAGATTGTCATCCATGCCAATAATTCGATGTGAGCAATTATCTTTATTTACCCATGAGATGGCCACTCAAGAAGTAGTGTGGATTGACAGAAGCTTCTGCCTCAAGAACATTCTTTATTTCTGAGCAGGTTTCTGTTCTAATTCCATGTTCTTTCCTCCCTTTTAAAGTAAGCTGATGAACTGGGTGGGGGGAGTTTGAATATCTTACCTTTCTTGAAATTTTCATTCTGTCCACAAAACCCTTGAAGGGATCCTTATTGATTATATTACTCCCTTTATCTTAGCCAAAACTGATTGAATTAGAGGTATATATTTGACCCAAGGCCAGATAGATAATCTATGTGTTTAGCTGTGGTCAGTCAGGACTTTGGACTGAGATACATAGAGACACAGTTAGTGTAGGTGCTTCAACTGAAGTCATGGAAGTATAGATGACTCTTGGTGAAGAGTCAGAAAGAAGAAATAGATACATAAAAAGTAGAGACAAGAGACCAATCGGAGGGAGGGAAGAGACTGCTTTCTAAATTTTTATGAGGTCCAGCCACATGTCATTTTAATGGAGTTGGAGGGTTCTTATTTTATTTCCCCTTATGTGTTAATTACAGCACATAGAGAATGGGAATTTTTTCCTCTTCTCTATGTAGAAACAACAAAGAATGAAACATTCATGACTTATTTTAATCTATTCATGTATTTTTTTAATTCTGAAAGAATTATGAAATGCTTCAGATATACATGCAACCTAAGATGAAAACAGAGTGGATATTTGTGTTCTCACCAACTAGATTTACCAAGTCTTAACATTTTCCTTTTTTGCTCCATTTAGTTGAGGTACCCTATGCCCCTTCCCAGTACCATTCTCTTCTTTCTCTCCTTCAGAGATACCTAGTTCAAAATTTGTTGCTTATGAAAGATCTTACCCTGTTTAATGTGTCCATTGACATTACAAAGTGTTGTTTTGCTTGGTATTAAACTTTATATAATTGGTTTTATTCTGTGAAAAATTCTGTAATTTCTTTTCACTCGACATTATATATTTTAGACTTGTCCCTGTTATTCATTGGAGGCCTTTTGGTCTTTATGGCTATTGTCCACAATTTATCCATTCTTTTGCTGATGGTCTTTCAGATGTTTCCTCATACTTTTTTTTTCAATGACAAGAAGTGCTTTGGCAAGAATTCTGCATGCCTCTGATGCACACATATTTCCCTAGGGAATATGCTTGAGCCTGCAGTTGCCAGGTCTTAAGGCTCTGTATATCTTCAACATACTAGATGCAGCCAAATTGTTTTCCAAAGTGATTGTTCTACTTTTTGTCTTGCTGGGAGTTCCAATTGTTTCATCTTCTCAGCATGCAAGCATGCAAGCCTAAATGTTCGAGATTTGGTAAAAACCAAAATGAAATGAGTGACCAGTTTAGCATTCAATACTTGGGATGACAAGTCAAAGGTACAGCAGTTGATGTTGGAGAATCACTGGTAGTTTCCAGTGGATGATTGGTTCTAGACTTTGGAGATCACCTTGTAGCTAGCAGGTGTCCCATAAAGCTAAGTAGCTTGTGAAGTCCCATGTGGACTCTTCCTTTTTAATTTATTTTTAAAAATTTTTTAACACAGGGGAACTTGTCACAACGCTTAAAGATCACAAATCTTTCACCATCTGTCCTGGTATGCTGTTGTTCTTGAATTCCCTGTCTCTGTTAGTGGGTACCACTCTTCCCAGGTGACTGAAGCTAGAACAATTGGAGTTACCTATGTTTCTTCATTGGCCTCACATGCACTGCCTCATTTGGCCCACTATATTCATCCCCAGGCCTCTCTTCTTGCTGGCAGTATCAGCCCAGCCTCTCTGTCTCTTCTCCTGTCCTAATGGCAGGAGATTCCTCCTTGTTTCCTTCTGCCCTTCTCCCTCTGAATTTGATTTCCCCCTTCCTATTTCACTCTCACTTTCAATAAGACCTTTTAGCTCTCTTTAAATATATTCCCAAACCCACTGCCACCATAGCCATGCTCACAGCCATAGGGGACTTTGCCTTTCACTCTGACACAGTAATAGTCTCACTCTTGCTTCCTGAGGATTCTCCATCTCAGCTTGACCAGATAATTTCAGTTCTCCGCTGAATGCAGAAACTTCCAGGAACTTCTCATTGCATTTAGAATAAAATTCAAAGTACTTTCTATGACTTCAAAGTCCGTACCATCTAGCCTTCTTACCTTCCTGACATCATTTCCTCCATGGCCACTCACTCACAGCATGAGGGCACCTTGACCTCTTGTGTTAGCAGATCCAGTTCCACGCCAGGAGCTCTCCTGTTCCCTTGCCTGTCGACTCCCCTAGATCTCTGTAGGACCTGCTACCTTTTGGAATATAAAGTGTTTGCTCCACTATCATTTTCTCAGAGAGGCCTTTTCTGACCATCCAATTTAAAACAGTTCTTCCCTAATCTCTATTACTCTATCTTGCTGTATTTTTGTATTCCTAACACTTAGCACTATCTGATATTGTCTTGTTTATTTATTAATTTTCTTGTTTATTGTTGTCTCCTCCCCTAGAATGAAAATGTCATGAAGTCAGGGATTTTTAACTTGTATTCTGCAAACATTGCCTGGGTTTACATACTGGATTTTCAATAAATATTGAAGGAGTAAATGAATGGTGTTATTAAATTGACCTCCCCAGAGTGAAGCTTTGGGCAAGTCACATCCTAGTAAATGATTTTCATTGCCCTTCAAGATCCTTCAAAATCTGTCCCCATACTTTCTTTATATTCTCATCTTGCATAATGCCCCCTCTATTGCTTGTAATCTCCCAAAGTGGTCTTTATATTGTTGTCTAAATTCTCTGTGCTTTTTCTCATCTCTGGGATTCTGCTTACATCAGTTTCTCTAACTAGCAAGTCATTCTCCTCATATCTTCCATTCCTCAAATAAAATACAGGTTCACTGTCTCCTATTCTGCAAGGGTAATGCTTTATCATAATTCCCTGACTAGGGAAGCTGTCATTTTTCTCTGAATTTCCATGAGATTTTGTGTCTCCTTTATGTTCTTATAGGATTGCATCATTCATATATTATAGTCATTAAAAATATCCTTAGTATCTAGCACTTGTCAAATAGTAGGCACCCAATAAATATTTGTTAAATGGATGAATATTACAGTTTAGTTCTCTTTTTAAGCTATGAATGTCATAGAAGGGTCTGTGTTTTATTTATCTGTGTCACCTCCAGAGTATCTAATGTTTGTCAAATAAGTAAATGAAGGGAAGGCATTTTTCCAAATTTCAGGGTATAGTTTAACTCAAATAACCAATAAATATCCCTATTGCATGGAACATTCCATGACATTCCTTATCTCTTTGGGCACATTGCTTTGTTTGCATCCCTATGAACTCTGTTTTCAGAATAACAATACTAGCATTTGGTGTTTGGGATAGGCAGAATTCTAAGACATCTTTCAAGATTCCCAGGCTCTAGTATACACATGTTTTCCCAGTTAGTCAAAACATGAATCTAGATACTGCTGTGCAGAGGTTTTACAGATACATGTGAAGTACTTTATCAATTGACCTTAAGCTAGGGAGACTGTTCAGGTGGGCTGAACCTAATCACTTGAGCCCTATAAAGTGGAGTGTTTTCTTTGGTCACAAGAAAATAAAATTCAGTGATTTGCAGTATGAGGATATTAGATCCTAAGAATTCTCTGTTGCTGACTTTGAAGATGGAAGAAGACTATGTAGTAAAGAATGTGAGTATCTGCTAGGAACTAAGGACAACTCCTGCATGATAGCTAGCAAGGGAACCAGAACCTCTGTGTTACAAACTCTGAGGAACTAAATTCTGCCACAACCACGGGAGCTTAGAAACAGTTTCTATTTAGCTTCAGAGGAGAACCACAGCCCCAGTCAATACCTGGACTTCAACCTGGTCAGACTTTGAGCTGAGATTCCAATCATGCCATGCCCATACTTCTGATCTATGAAAATCTTGTGATAAAAACTGTTGCTGTTTAAAACCATTCAGTGTGGGAATTAGTTAAATAGCAGTAGGAAACTGATACAGTGATGCTAGTGAAGCAAGAGAGAAACAAACTTCCTGCAAGGATTGGAACAATAAGAGAGTCAGGGAAAAGCCTTAAGTTTTGTATCTCAATTATGACTCAGGCTTTCCCTGCTCCAAGTTTCAGAATAACTGACTACAGGTCTTCATTCTGCCCCAGCCCCTTCAGGCATCCTGTAGAAAGAGGATTTAGGCATGATTCCTGAATGAATGTCTTCTTCTTTTTTTTTTCCTTTTAAGCTTATAACAGAGGCACATGCTCTTTTTCCATGGATCCCTCCTCTAATAAGTGTACCGACCTGAAACAATTGACCTTAAAAAATAAAAATAAGTAACCAGCCCCCAGAGCCCTAGCAGGCAGTATTAGCATTCTCCAATCTCCCTTGGTTGTGTCCTGGGAGTCTCAGAGAAATGAATCTTATTATTAGTCTGCTGCCAGTGACTGCTCCTGACAGTTCCCTCCTCCCACTGCAGCTGCTGGGCAGGCACAGGTGTCAGGAAGCTGATGGTTCTGTACGTATGGAGGGGGAGGGGAAGACCCACTGAACCATCAGTCTCAGGCCCTGTGCAGGCTCCTGGGAAGCCTGACTTCCACTGGGGGTTCCTGCCCATCAGGGGAGCCCCAAATCTGTTCCCAGGACATTCTCAGGCAGATGACTCAGGTAAAGTGTAAGACTTGCCACTTGGAGTTCTTCTGTCTCCTTTTTATTGTGAGATCTTCCACAGGAGTGCATACAACATATGAGTACAATTTTTAAAATTACAAAGCACACACCTGTGTAAAAACGTAATTATAAGACAAACATTGCTAGCACCCAGAAGGTCCCTCATCACCCTTTCCAAAACATAATGCTTTTCTTTCCTCCATTAGGAGATCATTACTATTCTGAATGAAGTTCATAAAAATTATTTTCTTACCTCTAAAACAAAATTTCCTTAGTTTTAATACTTCTGAATGCCTCCTTAAATAAGAATAGTTTAGCCTTGTCTGTTTGTGAACCTAATGGAAATTGAAAGTGTGTATTGCATCTTGCTTCTTTACTCAATATTAGTTTTTTATTCATCCATATTGTAACTGTAGTTTATCTTTGTTACTAATTACTATTTTATGTTCTAAAATAACACAATTTATTTTTATCATGATGGATATTTAATTTAGGTTGTTTTTGGCATCTGACTATTGAAACCACATTGCTATGAACAATTTTGTACATATGCACCTATGCAGAAATTTACTGGGATATACACTGAAGCACACATTGAATGGACATAACATATGTACGACATAACATATGTGCATCTTCAAGCTTAGTATATAATGCCAAACTGATTTCCAGATCAAATCTAAGAGCATTCCTAAAATTGGAGAATAAAATTTCCTAATTCTTTGCATTTTTTTCCAGATTTTAATGTATTAGTTTTCTTTTGCTGCCTAACAAATTGCCACAAACTTGGTGGCTTAAAAGAATTTGAATTTATAATTTTGCTCTTTGCATGGGTGGTGTCTGGGTGCAGTTTAACAGGGTACTTTGCTTGTTATCACAAGGCTACATTCAGGAGGTTGGCCTGTGATGGGGTTCCATCTAAGACTTGGGGCTCTCTTTTAAGCTTACATGACTATTGATGAAATCTATTTCACTGTAGCCTCCGGAGTGAGGAAGGCCACAGCAAGGCTAAGGGGAGCTTACCTCTCAGGCACTTGATATATAATCTCAATGAACCTTTATTTATTTATATGTGGTGCTGAGAATTGAGCCCAGGGCCTCACACATGCTAGGCAAGCACTCTACTACTGAGCCACAACCCCAGCCCCACTTGACCTTCTTCTAAAGGTGACTTTGATTAACTCAGCCCCACCCTCAAGTATAAGCTTCCTTTTGATGAACTAAAAGTCAATGGATTAGTAATCTACTCATAGGACTGATGTTCTATTCACAGGTTCTGCCCACACTCAAGGGGAAGCATAATATAGTGTGTGCTAATACAGGGGTTGGGGAGTCTTAGAGATTGCCTTAGAATCCTGCCAATCACCCTTGGTATTGACAGATAGTTTGATTTTCAATAATTAGATTGTTTAATTTTTGAATGTCTGAAGGCAGGCAAGTTTTTCATATATTAATTCATTGATGACTCATACTTTCATATGCTCATTATTTGTAGAAATTTTTTCTAACCTGGTTGAGCAATATTTTTTAATAATGAAATATTATCACAGATAGCATTTATTGAGTACTTATTTTTTGCCAGCCATTTACATGGGTAACCTCTTTTAATATACTTGAAATACTTTGAGTAGGTACTATTGATTTCTCCAATTCACAGATGAGAAAATTGATGTTCATAGGAGTTATGCAACCTAAGAAGGTCACAGAGTATGAAGGTCACTAATTTGGTCTTTGAACTACCTCTGTTGGATTCAGAGCTCATGTACTTAAACACCAACAAAACTCAGCATACTGATTCAAGGTCAAGGAGATTTGTTTCTTGCCATAATAGACAAGCAAGTGGTTTCTTATTTCTTTTATAATGAATACATTGCTTAATGGATGAAAGAGTGACCTTTATGCCAAGTTAAACCTGATCTCTTCCTCCTAGCACTGTGGCCTAGCCAGCTGTTTTTCAGCTCTCCAATCTCCAGTATGCTGCTATTACCTAAGTCACATTCTATGTTTGAATTCATCCCATTAGATCCTGCCCAGTCCCATGGAATAAATTGGGCCTTTAGCATCTAAGTCCTTTCTCAGTTTGATCCTAAATGCCTACCCAGTCTCATCTCCCACACTCTTTCTTCTCTGGGTCTTGGATGTCAATAGAATAGATACAGCCTTGTGCTGGACTTAAACCTTTGTCCCTAACTATGAACTACTCCCCTGAGGTCTTCCCCTACCCCAAATTTTACTAATCTTTGAAGACCCATCTCAATTCATATTTTCTAAATCCATCACTCTTTATACCCTCTGTTCCATGAGATCTTTTCCTCCATTTTCTAAGTTCTTACTGAAAGTATCATTTTTATCATTTGAAACCTTGTTAGAGATCCCTCATTATAATGCTCCTTAATTTTATTCACATATCTTAATAAAATCACTTGCTCATTGCTAGTTGTTCCATCCCCTGATTTATTTTAATGTCTTATCTTATTTGTATTTTATAGTATTTTTGCCTTGTATGCAAGGAATAACCTTAGATTTTTTTTCTCTATCGTTTTCTAGGATATCTTAATCTCCTAGTTTTCTTTCTGTTTTTGGACCCTCCTCTTCATCTACTCCCTAAATTTCTCTCTTTTTTTTGATTCTTCCTTCAGCTCTCTATCCCCCTTAATGTCTATGTGTCAAAACTCTTACTTTGTTGCTACTTTATTGGATTTTCTCTTGCATTGGACTGTTATCTTCCAGAGGTCAAGCATAGTATCTTGTCTTCATGTTAACTCCAGGGTCTAACCCAGAGACTTGTGGAATGCATTCCTGGAGAATGGGTACCTTTCTTGTATGACTTGTGAATTACAATAGTTGCTCTGATACTTCAGTGTATGAGGAAGATGATCATGGGGAGAAGAATGATGCTCATGGCTAGCTTAGACAGGATTCATAATTACAGAGTGAGGGTGGAGGTATAGTGCTTTTTGAAGAAGATCCTCTTAGGAATTTATCTTTATTTTTTTTCTTGGAGTGTATCTATACAGGGACCTTATAAATAAATATTTAGAAAACCCTCATGCCTTTGGGCTAATATATGCTTTTTAGATTCCCTCATATTTATTTTGGTGCATTTCTTCTAAGATAACTAGAGTTGTATTACTAACTGGCTCCCAATACTAGCTATGGTAAGTTAAATCAGAAAACTCATATTTGAACACTAATATTTCTGTCTTCAGAATGTTTCTACACCTTTCATTTGGTCATCATTAGAAGACCACTGTATGAATTAATTTAACGATAGTAGTTCTTAGTCTAGAAATTGTCCATGGTACTGGAGGAGCCAAGAAAACTCCTGTATCACTAGCTTTAATGACATGGATATAGATTTTACTTCCACTGGAATATAGGGAAATAGAGGCCCTGGAAAATTATAATGTTTTTCATGTTTACTTTGTGAGTGAATGAATTCAATTCAGACCCTCTTAACCCAAGCCTACGTGCCATCTTGCCTGGCTCAAGAATGTGTTGAGCCCTGAAACTTAGTGGAATTTTGTTTTCTTGCCATGTGTTGTCTGTAAGTTTTGTCGTTTTATGAAAGAAAAATATAGAGAAGCACCAAAAATAATGTTTGAAGCAACACATAGTTTTTTTTTTCTTTCAAGTCCTTTCACATTGAATGGTCCAGGTTTCAGGAAGAATATTTTCAATAATGAATGATTTCAGAACTCATCCAGGCCTGGGGTCCCCGAGTAACCTGACTAGTTCTACAGATCCAAGGGTCTCTGACGGATGATATATTTTCTGTGGACTAGAGAGTGGGAAGGCATAAGAAGTGTATCTTTCTGTACCCAGCCCAAGCACTTGCTTTTTCTGAGTGCTGGGGCCTCAGCTGCTTGGGTCTCCATCCCCATCCCTGTTAACTTTCCTCAGAGCAAAGCAAAGGTTAACTGAGATCACACAGCCAGGTGGATGCCTGGATTCGCTTTCCCTGGGGCTAATTATGGAACTACATTAGATAAAAGTCAACATATGTTGTAAAAGGCACTGTGTATCATTGCTTGACAGTTTCTAACAATGTGCTCATGTAACAGCTGTCAAAGGCAGTGCTAGAAAATGAGTAATATGTTGATTTATGTATATCAGATCTGTCCTCGCGCTCCATGGTGGAGCAGACCAGGCAAGCTCAGCTCTGTGGGTGGAGACTCAGGGAGGGGCAGCCAAGGAAGGAAGGAAATTCCCTCATCTTCAGAAGCGTCTGGAAGGGGTATCTGAAGCCTGTAGCAGATGCTACTTTCTAAAGTCCTTTGGAGAAAAATTGCCTGGAGGACATCTGTTCTTTTGCTACAACAGAGGGAAGAGTCCATAGCAGAGTAAAATCCACATCTCCTGAGGCGAATGGGGACTGCTAAAGTACTTTCCCTCTCTGTCTGTTTCTTGGTTTCTGGAAAGGGCTGAAGGTCACACCAAGGAGCAGCAGCTCAGTTTTACAGGGACTAGGGAAAGGGTTTCCTCTGGAAATATATAGTTTGAATTTTCTTCAAAGTGAGGGCATTTAAAAATTAGTCAATTACAAACTTTTAAGTGATGATGTTGTATATATTCAATTTTTACAGAAGCATACACTATGAAAGGATTACCACAATCATCCTTTACCACTCATGTTGTACCTTAAAGCCTCAGAACTTGTTCTTATTACTGTGAATTTGTATTTGTGACTGATACCTTCTTATTTTTTTTGCCATACTTCAGCCACTGGCTTTCACCATCTTATTTTGAGCTTCTATGACTTCAACATTTTTAGATTTCACCTTTAAGTAAGATCATACAGTATTTGTCCTTCTGTGCCTGGGTTAGTTCGATTAGCACAATATCCTTCAGATTCCACCATGTTGCTGCAAGCAGGATTTCTTTATTTATAAAGGCTGTGTTGTGTGAGTACACACACACACACACACACATGCACACACATTTATCTATTCATCCTTTGGTGGGACCCAGGTTGATTCCATATTTTGGCCATTATGCAGTGAATGTGAGAATACAGATATCTCTTGAATACTGATTTCATTTACCTTGTATAGACAGAGAAGTGGGATTTTTTTTTAGATTATGTGGCAGTTTTATTTTTAATTTCTGGAGAACCTTCATACTGTTTTCCATTAAAACCGCGTCAATCTACATTCCCACCAACCATGTGCAAGGATTCTCTTTCTGAACATCCTCTCCAATACTAGTTATCTTTTGGTCATTTTGTTAATAGTCATTCTAACATGGTATCGCATTGTGAATTTTTAATGACCAATTTCAACTTTTTTATTTGTTTTGTAACTATTATTCTATTTCTAAAGCACATTAAAAAATAAAAATCAAATACAATTTCTCTTGCATTTAAAAATTTCTCTCCCTTTTCTGTGTTGTTTTTATTTGCGCCTATACAAAGGACCCACTGGACTCCTAGAGGATCTGATCATCTCATAAAGAGGTCACTTTGGTGCTATTTTGGAACTTGCAGTGGGCTCCAGGTTCATCACCAGGTCCTCCTTCTTTGTCCTTATTCTCTGTGCCTTTCCCACACTGCTTATTCAATTTATGTTTTTTTTTTTTCCTTTAAAAGGTCAAAAGTGACCTAGTAAGAGCATACGGTCCAAAGTACAAAGCCAGTCCCTGAATAATAATAATGGCAATTCCAAACTTGAAATAATTACCACTAAACTTGTAGTTTGGAGAATAAATAAATACTCTCACATACTTATCGATACTTTCTTGAACACACACAAAAATTCCCCATTTGCTTTTATAGTTTTCAGGACAGCATCCCCACAGTGAGATGGGAGATTGATTGCAAGACACACTTACCTTTGGTTTAAGGTGGGACCAGGATTGAGGAAGCAGCCTGGGGGTTGGGGGTGGTACTTGGAGGGAAGGAGCAGAGACAGCATCCTTTCTAATCTTAAAGGTGTTTACTTTCTTCCAGGTGTGCACTGATTGTGTTGAGGAAGGTGTGCACTTATTCCTCTGCTTCTGAATTTTGCAGCCACTGTGCTGGCTGGCATGCATTGTGGTGTTGTCAGTTATCTCCAATGCCATCCTTCCCTTACTCAGGCCCAGGAGACTGCCAACAGGGGACATATCTCTATTAGATAAATGTACTGCCAACTCTATCTTTTCCTGGAGGACAGCATTCCTGTGGGATAAACTGCTCCCAATGAGTAGAGAACTTGATTTCTAGGTTTTCTATGAAGAACATCTTAGTTAGACATGAAAGAATTTCAAGAAAAGTTGGAAAGATTCGACTCTACTAGTTTTTAAAAACATGTGTCTTTCTTTGCTAGTGTTCAGCAAAACGTTACCGATAAAAAAGGTTCTACTATTTGAGGACAGAAAGATAGTATGAAATGGTGGAAAGAAATTAAGTCTAGAAGCAAAAAGCTAAGAGTACTTGATTATTAGCTGTGTGATTCTGAGAAACTTACTAAACATCTTAGAGACTTGACTCTTTTTCATCTATATCATAGGAATAATAACCAAAGCAACCTTATGAAGTTGGTAAAAATTAGATAATGGACATAAAATACTCTTTGAATCCATTCCATTTATGGATTCTTGGTTTTAATTCTTGTCTTATAGGAGTCTTATTAAGAAAGTTGAGGCCTAATCCAACATGATAGGGATTTAGGGCTTTTTCTTCCATTAGGCACAAGGTCTCTGGTTTAATTCCTAGGTCCTTGATCCACTTTGAGTTGAGTTTTATGCATGGTGAGAGATAAAGGTTTAATTTCATTTTGTTACATGTGGATTTCCAGTTTTCCCATCAGCATTTGTTGAAGAGGCTATCTTTTCTCCAATGTACGTTTTTGGCACCTTAGTCTAATATAAGATAACTGTAGTTATGTGGTGAATAGAGAGCCTACAGAATGGGAGCAAATCTTTACCTCAAGCACATCAGATAGAGCACTAATCTCTAGAACATATAAAGAACTCAAAAAACTTAACACCAAAAATACCCGAATAACCCACCAATAAATGGGCTAAGGAACTGAACAGACACTTCTCAGAAGAGGATATAAAATCAAACCAACAAACATGAAAAAGTTTCAATATCTCTAGCAATTAGAGAAATGCAAATCAAAACTACTCTGTAAAGATTTCATCTCACTCCAGTTAGAATGGCAGCTATCAAGAATACAAACAACAATAAGTTTTGGTGAGGATGTGGGGAAAAAGGCACACTCACACATTGCTGGTGGGACTGCAAACTGGTGCAACCAATCTGGAAAACAGTATGGAGATTTCTTAGAAAACTTGGAATGGAACCACCCTTGACCCAGCTATCCTGCTCCTTGGTTTACACCCAAAGGACTTAAATACAGCATACTACAGGGACACAGCCATATCAATGTTTATAGCAGCACAATTCACAATAGCTAAATTGTGGAACCAACCAGATGCCCTTCAGTAGATGGGATTACTAGATTAGTAGATTACTCAGCATTAAAAGAGAATAAAATCATGGTATTTGCAGGTAAATGGATGGAGTTGGGTAATATAATGCTTAAGTGAAGTAAGCCAATCTCCAAAGAACAAAAGCCAAATGTTTACTTTGATATGAAGATACTGACTCATAAAGTTGATGCAGGGTGGAGAATGGGAGGAATAAAGGAACTTTAGATAGGGCAAAGGGGAAGGAGGGGAAGGGAAGAGGGAAGGGGGTAGGAATTATGGTGGAATGTGTTACATATCATTACCCTAAGTACATGTATAAAGACATGAATGGTGTGAAAATACTTTGTGTACAATCAGTGACTTGAAAAATTGTGCTCTATATGTGTAATATGAAATGAATTGCGTTTTGCTATCGTGTATAACAAATTAGAATAAATAATAAAAATATTCTTTGAACTAAGTATAATTTTATTTCATCATTTGCAAGGCACATTTCCCCATGTTTTAACATTTCTAAAATCAATGAAAAAAATATTTTTTCAAGGTAGTCATGTTTTCCTCTTTCCCTAGAAATGTTATTAAATAGATGACATATCTTACAATCAGTGGGCTTCTTAGAGATATGAAAATATGTATTTCAATAAAAATAAAATAGTTTATTGGGCTCTGGAGGTCAGATTTATTATTTTTCACTTGAGTATGCAGAATCTTCTATTTACATGTCATAGCTACCATTTATTAAGTTCATCCATTATTTGCAAAAAAAAAAAATAGTGACTCGTACAAGTATTTTTCTACAGAATTCCTATTTCCTCCTAATTGTACTTATTTTTGTAGTTGGAATAAGACTTGCCTGTCAACGTTCCTGGTTGATGAGTTGAGCCATGGCAATATTGGGGAGTCTGTTGTGTAAGATGTGCCCCAGAGATGAGCTCTCCCCATTCTTAGTGATGGAGACCAGGAAAAGGATTTTGAATGCATCTGTAGATTCTGAGTGCTCTGTATGTCCTATCACAGCACTTGGATGACAAAGTCTTAGAGACTTAGAAAGTTTTATTGTTATTAAAAGATAGTATTACTTAGATACCAAAATATAGTCTGATTTCTTCTAGATTGATTTTTATTAACTTGAATGCAGACTCTTTTTTTATACCTGATTGTGCCATTTTATTTTCAAATACACACACTGTATTGACAATCTTATTCCCTCATTGAATTTTCCGCAGGTTTTTGTTGTCTTTTATGAGCCTATTCCAGTGAGGGAAAAAAGTTAAATGGAATTTATGGCCATGTATTTACCTGGCTAGGTTGTAACTATTTCTAAAATAAATAAAACTTTTAAGACAACAAAACTGAAGAAGTATAGATATCCATTAAAGGCTTCTCACCTCCCCTTGGGAAGGATAAAAATGCATCTCACTTATAGCATGCCTTTTTCTAAGGCCCCTTCTGGTTTTTCCAAAAAACCATTGTCTAAATAGAGTAGCTTGTGTGAGATTGTACACTCTGTGGGTGGTCCTATAAATATTCATTAGTAAAATGTACATAAAGCACTGATCCATGGGTTTTCTTATTCAAAGATATGGTTACAGCAATAAAAAGTTCAATTTTGATCTACTGGGTAGAGTCAATGCGGACTTGAAATCATTATCCTAAATTCTACCTCCTCCCATCCTTTTGGAACTTCAAAAAAATATTAACAACTTTGGCCCAGAACGAAGCCAGGAAGACATGAAAATGAAGCAATAAATGTTGTTAGACGCCAAGTTCAGAATTCATCTGCTCCCGTTGAAGGCCTCATGGTGTTTGCAATGCAAATCTCAGAGTCATGCCTTAATCATTACCGCAGGGAGACAATTAGGCTTAAAATATAGATTTCTAGATAACGAGAGCAAATAATAAAGAAATAAATACACAAAACAAAGAGAGCTAATGTGACTCATTTACAGTAATGCTTTTTTCAAGGAGGCTGGAAGGGTTTTCTGCCCAGAGGATGGGTTTCCTGGATGCAAAAGAAACTCCAGGTTTTGGGAAGGAGAGTTGGGGATGAATTTTCATGAACTTGGGTTCAGTTGAGGGCCCCTAAAATCAAGGCAAGTTTCATATTTTGTTTTATACTCTGGTGGTTAAAAATGCAGGCACTCAAATTGATGGGCCCATATTTAACTCTCGGTTCAGATAATTAAATTTCTACCACTTGAACAAATAACTAGACCTCTTTAAGAACTAGGGCTTTAGGTTTCCTCATCCACATGGTTATCAATTTCAGTGGTTTGTTTACAGATTAAATGAGACTATATTATAAAATACTTAATGAAACAGTCTTAGTTTTTATTAACATTACTATCATGCTAATCATATGGCTTCTCTTTTATTATATATAATAAATACATATATATATACACACACATAAGATCTTTTTTTATATAAATAAGGACCTGATGTTAATAAAATAACAAAGATCTTTTATGGGTATCTGTGTGTATGCATTGCAAATAATACAACATATGTGTACATACGTATGTATACATATATGTGAGTATACATATATGTGTATATATATTTATATTTCTTTTCCGCTTAATACTTTGTGAAAAGAAAGAGTTCTGCTGCTATAAACCAAACCAATTTTTTGAAAAAAATTGATTGGACTCAATTGTCTCTTATGCTGTTTGACATTATTCTCATAATCTAGAGCCTGATTTATTCTGGGAGTCATTATTTCTTTACATTTGACATCTTGGAGTCAAGCAAATTTCCTTTATATTTTAGCATCCATCTTGAAAATTCCCATTTAAGAATATAATGAAGTTTAATTTTAATCATTATTAAAATCATCAATGTAATATACTAACATTTAAAAAAGTAAAAGTCACATCCTGCTATATTGCATATATCAGTTATTTACATAGAATGATTGAATAAAAAATTGAAATTTATAACAGATGTCTTGTTATTATCAGATGCCAGCTGGAAATAAGGTTGTATTTACATATAAGCTACATATTCATATATCTAAATGTGCAAATAAAAGTTATTTATCTTATAGTTTTATCTTCCATGTATCAATTCTCATGTCTCTTCACTCATTACTTCCTATTGGTTATCTGCTTTGCACAAGACTTTGTGCTATGGGAGATATTTGTATGTGTTTGTGTATATGAGAAATATGAATATATATAGTACATATGTATATACTTAGAGATATGTGTATATATATGTATATGCTTACAGATAAATATAGAAAAGTATGCATACTTATATCAAACATGTGTCTATAATTGTCAAAAATGCCAATTTATTTTTAGATGCTGTAGATTCAATTTTCTTTCTACTAGATAAAAATAGTTTTTCAAGACTATTTTGTAAAAACATTAAAAAAAACCCTTTAGCTTTGTTCACATGCTTAGTTTAGGATACCAGACATATATTTTGTTAAGAAAGAATAAAATTAGATGAAAATATAGATTTATTTGGAACATATCTGAAAGAGTTAATGCTTGGACTGGGAGTGTGGTTCAGTGATAGAACACGTGCTTAGCATGCATGAGGATGTGGGTTTCATTTCTAGCCATCTAACCCTCAAAAAAAGAAAATATAAGGAATCTCCATACTGCTTTCCAGATTGACTGCACCAATTTGCAGTCCCACCAGCAGTGTATGAGTATACCTTTTCCCCCACATCCTCGTCAACACTTATTGTTGTTTGTCTTCATAATAGCTGCCATTCTGACTAGAATGAGATGAAATCTTAGAGTGGTTTTGATTTGCATTTTTCTAATTGTTAGTGATGATGAACTTTTTTTTATATATTTGGTGATTGATTGTATATAATTTTCTGAGAAGGGTCTGTTCAAGTCTTTGGCCCATTTATTGATTGGGTTATTTGTTTTTTTGGTGTTTAGCTTTTTGAGATCTTTATATACCTTAGAGATTAGTGCTCTATCTGATGTGTGAGGGGTAAAAATTTGCCCCCAGGATGTAGGCTGTCAATTCACCTCACAGACTGTTTTTTTTTTGTTTGTTTGTTTTTTTTTGCTGAGAAGAAACTTTTTAGTTTGAGTCCACCTCATTTATTGATTCTTGATTTTAATTCTTGAGCCAAAGGAATCTTATTAAGGAAGTTTCGGTCTAATCCCACATGATGGAGATTTGGGCTACTTTTTCTTCTATTAGACGAAGGGTCTCCGGTTGTATTCCTAAGTCCTTGGTCCACTTTGAGTTGTGTGCATGGTTAGAGATAGGGGTTTAATTTCATTTTGTTGCATATGCTTTTCCAGTTTCCCAGCACCATTTGTTGAAGAGGCTATCTTTTCTCCAATGCATGTTTTTGGCACCTTTGTCTAATACCTTATCTTATCTCATATTAATTATCTTATAATTGTAATCTTGTGGGTTAGTCTCTGTGTTCTATATTCTGTACCGTTTGTCTACCAGTCTGTTTTGGTGCCAATACCATGCTGTTTTTGTTACTATTGCTTTGTAGTATATTTAAGGGTCTGGTATAGTTATACTATCTGCTTTACTCTTCTTACTAAGGATTGCTGTATCTGTTCTGAGTCTTGTGATGAATTTCACAACTGCCCTTTCTATTTCTATGAGGAATGTCATTGGGATTTTGATCTAAATTGCATTAAATCTGTACAGTGCTTTTGGTAGTATGGTCATTTGATAATACAAATTCTGCCTATCCAAGATCAAGGCAGATATTTCCATCATCTAAGGTCTTCTTTGACCTCTTTCTTTAGGGTTTTGCAATTTTCATTTTACAGATCTTTTACTTCTTTCATTAAGTTGATTCCCAAGCATTTTATTTTATTTTTTGAGGCTATTGTAAATGGAGTAGTTTTTCTCATTTCTCTTTCTGAGGATTTGTCATTGATATACAAAAATGCCTTTATTGGTGGTGTTGGAGATTTCTTGGAAAATTGGGAATGGAACCACCATTCGATCCAGCTATTCCTCTCTTTGGACTATACCCAAAGGACTTAAAAACAGCATACTACAGGGACATAGCCACATCAATGTTTATAGCAGCACAATTCACAATAGCTAAACTGTGGAACCAACCTAGATGTCCTTTAATAGAAGAATGGTTAAAAAAAATGTGTCACAATGGAATATTACTCAGCAATAAAAGAGAATAAAATCATGGCATTTGCAGGTAAATGAATGGAGTTAGAAAAGATAATGCTAAGTGAAGTTAGCCAATCCCAAAAAACCAAATGCCAAATATTTTCTCTGATATAAGGAGGCTGATTCATAGTGGGGTAGGGAGAGGGAGCATAGGAGGAATAGATGAACTCTAGCTAGGGCAGAAGGGTGCAAAGAAAGGGAGGGGTGTGGGGTTAGAAATGATGGTGGACTGTAATGGACATTATTATCCAAAGTACATGTATGAAGACACGAATTGGTGTGATTATACTTTGTATATAACCAGAGATATAAAATTTCTGTTCTATATGTGTAATAAGATTTGTAATGCATTCGGCTGACATATATAAATAAAAAATTAATTAAAAAAGAAAATAAAATATAAGGACCTGATGTTAATAAGTTAGTTGACAGGTGCAAACTAATCCAGAATAATGTATTCATAACAGGGGAGGAGAAGCAGAAGTTAGATTTCAGAGCAGCCCAGCTATATCTTTGGGTATTTTCATACCTGAGGATATTTTTAAGAATTCTGATGCCTGGACCCACAACTCAGACCATTTAAATTAGATAGTCTGGGCATGGATACTAGGTGTCACAATTAAAAATCTGCAGAAGTGATTGCAGTATGCAGCCGTGGTGGAAAATACTGAGTAACCAGTGATCCTGTGGTTGGGGCACA
Organism: Ictidomys tridecemlineatus; assembly: GCF_052094955.1. NCBI lineage: Eukaryota > Metazoa > Chordata > Mammalia > Rodentia > Sciuridae > Ictidomys > Ictidomys tridecemlineatus. The sequence continues at coordinate 116,958,434 of NC_135480.1, read as the reverse complement.
TTCCATGCTGGAGTTAGGCCCACATGCACACTATTTTTGCAAGGAGTTGGCAAGTTCTACAAGGAATTTTGGTGTCATGGGAGGTTAGTTGGGTTATAATTGGCTCTAATTGGCTCTCCCAGTTGCTGAAACATCCTCTGCCTACAGCCAAGTGACACTCCAAAAGGGGAGCAATGTGCTTCGACCTTTGAAAACATCAAAGAAGTCACTTCCAACATGGCTCTTACAGCCCAGTGCCCTGCAGCTCAGCAGGGCTGGGGCCAAGCCCAGTACAGCTGATGGAAAACAGATTTTTTTTTTTTTTTAAATCTTTCTCCCTGGATCAGTGTTACTAACAGACTTAGAGAAAAAGAATTGAAGTGGAGAAGGAGGCAGAGCCCTGTCTTCTAAGTCAGCATCTACTAGTTGACTCTTCGAACTCCCTGCTAGGATCTCCAGGGTTGGTCATTCTCCTCCTGATAGAGAAGAGGAAATTTACACATATGTATTTTAGTGTGAATGAGTAATACTTCATACATGAAGATAATGAGTTTTTAGCAATTAATATGGCTTACAAGGCATGGTTTTTACCCACGTGTCCAATTTCATCTTTTATAATTTTAGGTACAAATACACGAAATGTGTTGTCTTTCCTTGAATAATGCTGATGTTGATTCCTCTCTCTTCTCTTCTAGACAGTTAGCTCAGCTCAATGTGAACAGGGTTTCTTATAATCCCATCTAACACAGTACATCCTACATAGTAGGTTTTCAAATATTTGGTAAATCGGTGGAAAAAATATATCACGGCAAAGTAATGAGTTATTGCCTTTATATTCAAAATCAAATCAGAATTAAAAGACAGCTTTTGAGATTATAATTGTGAATTGGTTACATGAGTTACCCTTGGTCTATTGTCAAGCTGTGTTCTAAATTTTTAGTCTGAATGTGAAGTGCCCATAAAGCTTTTAATCATTGGGTCTGTAGTCAGATGTTGTCCCTGCAACATCTTAGCAATCAGAATGAGGATTTGCAAGTGACTTTCTCCACCAACTAGATTGTTAGAAATTGAGTCTGTTGTGGACTGTGCCTGGGTATAATTTGCAAGCCTCCTTGGGAGCTCAACAAATCCAGTCAGAATCCAGTCAGAGGGGAGGACAGGGCTTGCCCAGATGTACTGGTGATCCTGAGCAGCCAAAAGTGAGAGGTACCCCAGGTCAGTGGTATATGCCTGAGGCAAAGTGCCAAAGATTAAAGAGGAAAGCATGCTGTGTTAGAATCAAGATTATGAGAACAAGCTAAAGATGGACTAAAATAGGAAGAGATTCAGGTGAAGAGGTAAACAAATGGAGGAGCTAGAAGATTGCTACTGCCAGAAGCAGCCTAGGATACATTAAGTGGAACTCAATATTGTATAGTAGGCTGAATTTGGGGTTTGATGGACTTCTTCAAATTCCACTTCTGCCAAATATTAATTATAGGTTCTTGGGCGGAGTTTTACCTCCTGAAGCTGTCAGAAAATTTGAGGATATTTTGCTTGATGCTGCAACTGCAATTCAAACTGAACAGCAAGGACCTATAGCATCAGAGGTCAGGAAGCCCCCAGCTTGGACGCACTCAGGTGCAGGGAGTTAGGACCCCTGAGACTTGCAAGGCCATCTTTTGGATCTGCCTCATTTATCCCAACTCACGTTTGTAAGATGGTTACCAGCATTGACTGGAGATAATGTGCTCATTTTCTCACAACTGGTGAGAGAAGGGGAATGGCTTCTCAGATTTCTTGAGCAGCTCTTCTCTTATTTGTTGTCATTTCAAGGTGGCTGAAATCAGTCATACTAGTTTCGTATTGCTGCTGTAACAAACTACAGCAAACTGTGTGGCTTAGAACAAGAGAAATCTATTGTCTCACAGTCTGGAGACTGGAATGCTGGAATACAGTTGTTGACAGGACCACAATCCCTCTAAAAGCTCTGGGGAAGAATGTTACAGGCCTCTCTTCTAGCTTCCGTAATACCTTAGCATGTGAGGCAAAACTTCCCATCATCACTCGATGTTTTTCTTGTGTAGCACTGTATCTAAATTTTCCCTTTTTACAGAGTAGTCATATTGGATTAGGGATGGGATTGTATCATAATTACCAAATTTTAACATGATTATCTCTGAAAAGACCATATCTCAAGTAAGGCCACATTATGGATTACTGGGAGTTAGGACTACATAACTTTTTTTTGAGGGTGACTATTCAACTGATAGCTATAGCCTGTCCCTGGGTCACATAGGGCAGAAGGAGAGATGTGATTGATTTAAGTGCCCTGGGATTAGATGGATGACAGGGAGCTTTCCGCTTTACTCCAGTATACTGGGAGAGGAATGGAATAACTCAGCACCTAGCAGAAATAAGGTTTCCAGATCCTGGACAGAGTCTATGTGGGCTGTATTACTTGGACCAATGTACTTATCTTCTTTAAGTTTTTGCTTGAGCAGCTATAAAATGGAGATGAGGCTTCTTTCTGGAAAGAGTGACCGAAATCAGCTAGATAATATGATGAATGTAAGAATTTCATCATAGTGGCTGGCTCCCTGTAAATGTCTGATAAGTCACAAGTTGTTGTTCTTGCTATTACTATCATAATATCCTGCTTCTGGCCATAGTTGAAGAGGCTAAGTTGAAATGAGAGTGTTGTAAGAGGACTAGGGGAAGTGAAAGAATTTGGCCTTAGAGTCTTTGCAATTAAGGCCTTTGGAATAGGCACTGGAGAGTCTCTGGAAGTCAGCAAAGATATAGACCTGAAGTTTTGGTGAATGCCAGGAGAATGAAGACTTTGACACAGTAGCTGTAAAAACCATGAATATGAACCAGTGAGCTCGCAATAGGCTGAAAGCAAGGAGAGAGGGAGGTGATAGACAAATCTCTGAAGCACATATGTACTTAGGCAGGGAATGGCTGGACAGAAAATGGTGATCCAGAAGTCTTGATAGTAATGTCTCATTGAGAGTACAGAACGTGAAAAAATGCTACAATTTGTGTTAGCTCCAAAGGAGGGGGTTCTTTTGACACTGTCAGCTTACATGACCCTCATGGGGAGCTGGCTCAACTGTAACTCTGCTTAATGGCATGCAATGAGTAAAGGAGATGGTGCCTAGGAAGAAGGGAACCAAGAGGTAGAGCTGTAGGAGAATAAGGGATGGAGGAGTCAAGTCCAAAGCCAAACACTAGAATGTTGGGTTCTGGGGCAACTCAAAGGGCAGAGGTAGAAACACAGGACATGCCTTTTGGACTATGATGAAATGACTGTAAGTTACAGCCCAGTGTGGAACTCAGTCAGACCATTGTTCAGAAAGGGTTGCCAGGGTGGGAATTTTTCTTTGGGCACCAAAACCCTGGAAGGTGAAGGAAGTTCCTGTAGCTTTCAGAGGATATTAGGGCAACATGTTAAAGTTCTTCCCAGTAGACATGATTCAGCTGGATTATAACCTAGGAATCAGATATCCAGGGAAATCTGCTGTAATTCTGGAACACAAAGATGGACTAATAGAGAGGCTCAAAAAACTTAATCTATAGATACGCATTTGAAGCTGGGGATGGAGATGATGACTTCTTAGAAGAAACATGCTCTATAAAGTCAAGGCTTTTTTTCTATATTCTGGACCAAGTTCAAGGCTCTGCAAATGTTATAGACAAAAAGGAAAAATACCCAACCTTTCATAATATTTCAAATAAATAAAATAAACCCATCCTGCAATTATTGAGTAGTTTACTCTTAATTTATGGGTTTAAGCATCATGCTTTTTTGATGCATTCTGTGTTTATGATTGGTTTATACTTCCATTGTCTGTTATACCATATTATCCCCTGAGAAAACAGACATCAGGTCTATATCAGTATACTTTGTATTGTCTAACAAAGCTATGACTAAAGATAATTCAGTATTTTCTTCTGAATAGTCAGAGCTATTTTAAAACATTTTAACTAATGGAAACCCTTTCTAGTGTGGGAAGCAGTGATCAGGTATTAATATAGTCGTGGAAAATAATTGTGATAAAATCCTGGCTTCTGTTCCCCTGGTCCGGGGAAGATGTCTTCTACTAAACTTTGTTGTACTTTACAGTCCCTTGAACATCAAAAAATTTGGGGCCTGGGATATAGCTCAGTTGGTAGAGTGCCTGCCTCATATGCATAAGGCCCTGGGGTTCAATCCCCAGCACCACCAAAAATAAATAAATAAATTACATACATACATACATACATACATACATAGAATGGATGCCTGGCCTCCATCCCCAGACATTCTGATTTAATTTGTATGCAGCCTCAGCATCATTATTTTCAAAAACTCTTCGGATGATTCTAATGTGCAGCAAAGTTTGGGAATCACTGTCCTCAGGGTTTCTCTCTGGCAATTCAAATAAATATCACAATAACTGCATCTTTTGAAACATAAATAATGAAATATATTATAAATTCATATGATACTGACTTTTGAAACAGTATCATAAATAGGGTATCATCAATATAATTATACCTTATAGTATCTATGGTATTGTATGACATTGAAAAACCAGTACTCTAAATATTATACAGAAAAGACCAAATAGTCTAAAGTATAACATAATATTCGGTGAAGGGCTGGGGCTGTAGCTCAGTAGTAGAGTGCTTGCCTCTCATGCATGAGGCATTGGGTTCAATCCTCAGCACCACATAAAAAAGTAATAAAAATAATTGTTACTTAAAAATAATATCCAGTGAAGAAAATCTCATGGATTGGTGAAGAGGGGAGCTATTATTTAGAAATATAGCCTTGCTACTTTTTTTAGAGAGAGAGAATTTTTAAAATATTTTTTATTTTTCGGTGGACACAACATCTTTATTTTACTTGTATGTGGTGCTGAGGATCGAACCCAGTGCCCCGTGCATGCCAGGGGAGTGCAACACCGCTTGAGCCACATTCCCAGCCCTGCCTTGCTATTTTTAAAAATCAACTTAAATTGTTGGGGTTTTAGGGGGCTTGATAAAACCCTCCTTTATGCTGTTCATGTTCAAAATGAGTTGAGAGATGGACAGAGTCATAAAGATGCAGATTAATACAGTTTTTCCTTGGTATCCATGAGGGATTTGCTCCAGGACCCCTGTGGATGCTCCCTTATACAAAATGATGTAACATTTGCAAAAAACTTGTGCACATCCTCCTGTGTACTTTAAGTCATCTCTAGATTACTAATAATGACACAATACAAGGTAAATTCTATGCAAATAGTTGTAATATTGTATCGTTTATGGAATAATGACAAGAGGAAAGTCTATGTTGTTTTTGAACTGGAGGATGTGCAATTGTGTATATGGAGGGCTGACTATATATTGATTACACTGATCACTGATAAAGATTGAGCAGAGAATGTGGGTCTAGATCTGTTAAGAAAGCAGGATTGCTAATATTTTGCACCTGAATAAAGCAGACTTACTGAGATTTAGCCCCTGGCAGCACTAAACACTTTCATTCTTCCCATGGGGTCATATCCTCTGAAGCTGCAGGGCAGAGTGGACAGAGAGCTCCTGCAGGGAGGGCAGGCCCAAAGAAGATGGAAGATCTTCCCACCTCCCACACATATCCATCAGGTAACTTATCCGCCCCAGTTAAGAAAATCAAATAGAAACAAATCAAAAAAACAAATGTGAGGAAGACATCTCTCCAATATGGAAGTTTGTAAGAATGAGGAAATAAAGTACCCTCCCCCTAAAAGATTCTTTTTTTTTTTTTTTTTACACATCCATTAATTTCACATAGAGTTAAATGTAAGAATAAATACTTGCAAAAAAATAGAAGACTATTCTGATGATTAGTTTTCTGCCTTTAGAATGAGAGTGGCCTTTTTTTTTTTTTTAGCAGTCAGATGGTGGAAATAATCACAAAGGAACAGATCAATAAGTTTGACTACATACAATTTTTGGGCCATCATATTACTAAAGATTTTTTTTAAATGAAGATAATATATGTTGGTAGGAGAGCAAATTGAAACAACCTCTCTGGATATAAACTTGGGAATTTATTTTAAGACTTTAACATGTTCATATCTTTTGACTCAGTAATTCCACTCTTAGAAACCTGTGAATGTAATCAATGATAGGGTCAGAGATTTAAGCCCAAAGATGTTCATTCTAGGCTATTCATCATAATGAAAGAAATGGAATCACCTAACTGCCTAACAATAGGCAAATGATTAAATAAATGAGGGTGCCTTTGCCCTATAGGAAGGTTTATTTCAATTTAAAAATGGAACTTTTAAACACTTTTCAATGGGAAATGCTTTCAAAAATTAAGAAATCCAGAGTCTGAAAATAAATAATTGTATCATCATAACTGTGCAAAAAATAAATTTTATTTTTGAAAAACATTAGAAGGAAATACATCAAAAGGATAATATTTGTTGGGATTATGGGTATTTGTTTACTTTTTAAAACTAAAAATCCTGGTTTTTACATCATTTTTTGATAAATGTATATTAAGTTATTGTTTTAAAAGTACATATTCTTTGTTGGGACCTGCAGATCATGGAAGCTCTGAGTGTGCCAGTTTGGTAGAATTGGGGTCAATAAGGAAAATGCCCTGAAACAAGGTGTAAATAGAAAGGGGAAGGCAGAGCTTCCCCTCTCAAAGCGAAAAGATCTAAGGGTGAAACAACAGGCATCTGGAAATGGAGTGGGGTTCATGCCTTCACTCCCGAATGAGCAAACATGGTATAGTAAAAAAAAAAAAAAAAAAAAAAAAACCACACACACACACACACACACACACACAAAAAAAAAAAAAAAAAAACTTTTGAAAGGAAGAACTATGCTTGCTTTTGTTAATTTCATTTCTTTCTTTCTTTCTTTCTTTTTGTGTATGCTGAAAATTGAACCCAGGGCCTTGTGCATGCAAGGCAAACACTCTACCAGCTGAGTCATATACCCAGCTGCTTTTGTTAATTTCATAAGAGGCAATCATTCAGCACTCTTAAGACTGAAAGGGAAATTGTGTTCATGGATGTTTCTGGAAGAAGAACACTTTGGAAAGAGGTGTGTGAGGAAAATCAGGGCAGGGAACAGCATGGCCAGATATGCAGGCACAGAACTGCTGGAGGCAAGCCAGGTACCTAATCCACCCCAACTTGTGCTGCATGGTGAGCATCTGCTCTCTATGGTTCTGCCCAGGCGCGCTGACAGCTGCACTGTGAACCCTAAGCCCAGATTGCACATCACTATCTGAGCAGGGCAATGCTGGCTTTAAATGGGACATCGAAAATAGCACTGTTTTTTCTCTCTCTCCATTTCAAGCCAGGTGGATTTGTATGCAAATCTAGTTTGTAAAATTCCTAGCTATGATATTTCATTTAGGCTTGAAGAGTTTGGCCTTATACAGATTCAGATATGACTGCAACAGATCTCACTGTTTCCTAATGCAGAAAAGGAGGGCAGATGTTGAAATAATGTTGAAAAGGAGGGCAGTGAGTGCTGAGGCCAGGACAACATGAGTTTCAATATTTTAAAATGAAGTAATTCTAATATCTATCCCTCTTTTTTTTTAATATGTTCTCCTCGATTGGGCTTAAATGTTTGGTGTTTTTAAAAAGGAGCCAGAAAACAAAAACATATTTACTTAGATTAGTGCTTGACCATAATCAATCACTAGTTGAAATTTAGGAACATTTGGGAAATTTTTTTCTTTCTTTTTGAAAACTTGCCCTATTTAGAATTTTGGTAAATTTTATTTTAAAAATCCTTTCCCCCAAAACCAAATGCTAGGACAAATGTGCTTTTCTCTTTGCATTAAGATCTCCATATTTTCAATATAGCACTGAGCAAATTTTGATGATCAACAACCTTGAAAGATTAGAGAGAAGAATAACTAATCTGTTACTATGTTTTCCATATTTTCTTAGAACTGCATGCCCTCTTTTCTGTGTTTTATGCAGCTGAGCCCAATCCACTTTTAAATGTCTAAATTATTAAACAGTACATGATGTAATTGATGCATGATTAGGAAGTCAGAACAATGAACGTTCAGTGACATGAGACATGGGCAGCAAGGGTGAGCTGCAGATTTTTACAAAGTGCAGTGACGTTTCAGAAATATGTAATTAAATAATCAGCAGTAGTCTGATGTCCCACCGACTATGCCTCTAAATGAAGATTCTTCCTTTGTACCCAGAAACAATGTAGTTCTCTTTGCTGTGGGGTTCTGACATGGGGGCAAGTCTGTCTCTAGGATGTGTTTTGTTTTTTGTTTTTTTTTTCCTGTAGAATTGGGACTTGAATGGATTTGGAAGGGGAAATGTTTCATATCTCAATGTCTCATTTGCTTTTCCCCAACAGGCACAAGGACCAAAATCAACTAGAGAACAGTCAGGAGGAGTGGGGAGAGGGAGCCAATCTGCTCTGGTGTCTGTCTCCCTGATCCTTGGAACAAGAGTCGGCGCCACCTCTGAGCCCAAGTGTTCTTGTATGGGGAAAGCGTCCTTTTAAAGAATTAGTCTTCAGCATTCTGTCAATTATGGCCTCCAAATCTGGCTGAGTAATTAAATGCCAGCTGACAGTAAATATCAAACTGCTTGGGAGCTGTAGTGAGATATAGACAAGTGGATTCTGTGTGATTGCTTTGGTAATTTGCTTTTTAATCTTTAATACCAATTAAATGCAGGGGAGCTGAAGCTGTGTATTGCCCAGATGAGACAGCCATCAGCTGATACTTTGAGCTGTCCAGCATGGATTTCTTGGCTCTAGTGACTGCACCAGGCCTTGGGAGACAGGGAACTCTGTGGACCAGTGGACCCTATAGTATTAGCAGGCAGAGAAGCCCCTCACCCTCAATCAAGGTCCTCTCTGGGTCACATATCCTCAAAGGCAGATGGCTAATGACCTCCCTTATAATTTCTCCACTTGGTTGTTCCCAGCACCATTGTGGGTCTAGTTTGAGCCCTGATATTTTCTACCAAGACACCAAATGGGTAAAGATCAATTCCAGAACAAGTTAAAAGCAGAGGCTCTTACCCTTGGAAGATCCCCAAAAAGACATCTAGCAGTACATGGGGGCTTTTTTTTATTGTCCCAGCTGGGGTGGGAATGCTGCTTGCATTTAGTGGGTAGAAGCCAGGGAAGCTGCAGGGATCCTACAATGCTCAGGACAGCTGCCACCACAAACTACTATCTGGTCTCAAACGTCAGTGGTGTTGAGTGTGAGATGTTTAGTTCTAGAGTGAAAACAGGCACTTGAATGAGAAAATTCTTGGGACTGAACAGAATTTTTGAACTCGAGATTGAAGAAAATTATAGTGTTATCTTGAGGCAACAGTTGAGAATAGCAACAGGAAGATGAGAACCAATGGAGTCTGTTTTGCTTTCCCTTCATCATTTCTTTAGGAAGACCAGAGCCTCTTTTTGTACCAATGACAACTCAAGCTCTAGTTCAGGTGTTCTCAAGGAAAAATTAGTGCATAAAAGCCCTGTGCTTGTTAAGAACTAGCAAAAATAGGTGGGAACTTATATACTTTGGTCTGTTGTTCCTACCTCTTCCCATCTAACCATCTTCCCTCCCTCCCCTCCCTACCCATGATGAATTATTTTTTTTAAGGATTGTCTTGCTTTACTGTTGTTCTTCTGGGTGGACAAATAGTAACATCTTAAACTAAGTAGTTGCTTTGTGGAGCAGAGGTTGATTGTATGTAGTTTTCTGGCACGCAAATTTTTCTAATCTAGGGTCATTCATCTGAGCTAACTTGACTAATGTCTCTAAGTGGGGTTCTGGCTTCCCCACACTAATGTCACACAGAGTAGTTGATGCCACTAGGGATAAGGAACTTAGATGCTGAAGCAATGAGACATGAGAGAAGGAAGCCTCGCTGTTTCATAAGGAAGGTAGAATCAGAAGCATTTAGATCAAGATTTTAAAATGAGCCTAATAAACAATCTAAAAGAGAAAAACAAATCAAGAACAAGGAAACATAAAACAGTGAAAATTTAGATACGAATATCAACATTATTTACCTCTGGTTGAATGCAATTAGAAGAGCACATCACTTCTGTGATATTATTTCCCAAATTCTGTAACCTCGATCTACACATTGGGAAACATCAGGCAAGCCCAACTGGGGGTGGGTGGGCTTTGACCAAATATCTGACTAGTATTCTTTAAAAATGTCAAGGTCATGAAAAACAATGGAAAACTGACTAACTATCACAGATTGGAGGAAACTATGGGGCATAACATCTAAATGTAAGATCCTGAACAAAAAATGAGCATTAGTGAAAACATTGACAATATATGAATAATGTCTGTAGTTTGGTTCATGGTATTGTATCATCATTAATTTATTAGCTGTGTTAATTTTGCTATATTTAGGTAAGATGCTAAGATTAAGGAAAACTGGGTGGAGGGAGCAGTGAAATTTCTTTACTGTCTTCGTAACGCTTCTATGAGGCTACAGTTCTTTAAAAATAAAAAGATTAAAATTTAAAAATGCCTATCAAATTATATTCAGTGATGAAAATGTGATGACAGAACTATTGACTGTATGTCTCAATGGCTCCACCTCCTCACGAACACATGTTATGGAAAATCTTTATCAATTTGGACATTCTAACAGATATATAGTGGTACTACATTGTGGCTTTGATTTGTATTTCTCTAAAGACTTACTAACTTGGAGAACTTTGTCATTGCTTATTTGCCATTTACATGAGGAAGTATCTGTTTAGAACTTTAGCTTACTTTTTTAACTTAAATTTTTTTCTTGTGCTTTGAGAGTTCTTCATATTTTCTGGAAACAAACCAAATATATGACTTACAAATATTTTCTTGCACATTTTTGTGGAAATTTATAAACTTCCAAAGAAAAAGATAAAATAATATATGTGTGACCTTGGGTTAGACAAAAATATTTTAGCTACAACATCAAAAGTAAAATAAATAAGAAAAAAATAATTTGGATTCTATGGAAATCACACATATATAAATCCTTGGTCTTAGTATTAGGGTAATGACAGCTTCAAAGGAATTTGGAAGTGTATATTCCTGTTTTCTGGTGGAGGGTGAGAAAAAGTTGGTATACTTTCTTCCTTAAATATTTGATACAATTTTCTGGTAAACTATATGAAACCGGAGTTTTCATATTTAGAGGATTTCAACAACAAATTTAATTTCCTTAGCAGGTATATGACTATCCAGGTTATGTATGTTTTTTTTTCATTTTTAAAAATTATAGTTTGTTATATATGACAGCAGAATGAATTATGATTCATTTTATACATATAGAACATATTTTTTTTCATATTTCTGGTTGTACACAAAGTAGAGTCACACCATTCATGTCTTTATATAGTACTTATGGTAATGATGTCCATCTCATTTCACCATCTTTCCTGTCCCCATTTCCCCTCCCTTCCCCTCCCTACCTGTTTACCCTTTGACCTATCTAGAGTTCATCTAATCCTCCCATGCCCATCCCCCAACACATTTTGATCAGCATCCTTAAATCAGAGAAAACATTTGGCATTTTTTTTTCCAGATTGGATAACTTCACTTAGCATAATATTCTCCAACTCCATCCATTTATCTGAAAATGCCATGATTTTATTCTCTTTTAATGTTGAATAATAGTCCATTGTGTACATATACCACTTTTTCTTTATCTACTGAAGGGCATCTAGGTGGTTCCACAGATTACCTATTGTGAACTATGCTGTAATGAACATTGATGTGTCTGTGTCCCTGTAGTATGCTGTTTTTAAGTTCTTTGGTTGTAGACCGAGGAGTGGGATATCTGGGTGAAAGGGTGGTTCCATTCCCAGTTTTCCAAGGGTTCTCCATACTGCTTTTCATATTGGCGGCACAAATTTGCAGTCCCACCAGCAATTTATGTGTGCCTTTTATCTCCACATCCTCACAAACACTTATTATTGTTTGTATTCTTAATAGCTGCCATTCTAACTGGAGTTAGATGAAATCTTAGAGTAGTTTTGATTTGCATTTCTCTAATTGCTAGAGTTGTTGAACATTTTGTCATATATTTGTTGATTGATTTTTATATTTTTCTTCTGAGAAGTCTATGTTGAGTTCACTTGATAGTATGGTCATTTTGACAAAATTAATTCTGCCTATCCAAGAGCAAGGTACATCTTTCCGTCTTCTAAGGTATTTAATTTCTTTCTTTAGCATTCTGTAGTTTTCATTGTAGAGGTCTTTCACCTCTTTTGTTAAGTTGATTCCCAAGCATTTTATTTATTTTTTTTTTTGAGGCTATTGTAAATGTGGTAGTTTTCCTTATTTCCCTTTTTGAGGATTTGTCACTGATATATAGAAATGCCTTTGATTTATGGGTGTTGATTTTGAATCCTGCTACTTTGCTGAATTTATTTACAAGGTCTAGAAGTTTTCTGGGTGGAATTTTTTTGAGTCCTCTAGGTATAAAATCATATTGTCTGCAAATAGTGATAATTTGAGTTATTCTTTTTCTATCTGTATCCCTTCAATTTCTTTTGTTTGTCTAATTGCTCTGGCCAGTGTTTCAAAAACTATGTTAAGTAGAAGTTGTGAAAGAGAACATCCTGTCTTGTTCCAGATTTTAGAGGGAATGCTTTCAATTTTTCTCCATTTAGAATGATGTTGGCCTGGGGCTTAGCATAGTTACCTTTTACAATGTTGAGATATGTTTCTTTTATCCCTAGTTTTTCTAGTATTTTGAACATGAAGTGTTTCTGCATGGAGTTCATTCCTTAAAAGAATAAAAAGTCAACAAATAAATGACTTAAGATTATATCTCAAAGTCCTAGAAAAAGAAGAACAAATCAACATCAAAAGTACTAGTAGATAGAAATAATTAAAATCAGAGCTGAAATCAATGAAATTGAAACAAAAGAAACAATTGAAAAAATTGATACAACAAAAGTTGGTTCTTTGAAAAAATAAATTAAATTGACAAACCCTTAGCCATGCTAATGAAGAGAAGGAGAGAGAAAGCTCAAATTACTAACATATGTCATGAAAAAGGAAATATCACAACAGACACTACAGAAATACAGAAAAAAATTATAAATTATTTTGAAAACATGTACTCCAAAAAATAGATTTTCTTTCTTTCTTTCTTTCTTTCTTTCTTTCTTTCTTTCTTTCTTTCTTTCTTTTCTTTTCTTTTTTTTTTTTTGAGAATTGAATCCTTCATTATTATGTCATGGCCTTATTTAATCCTGATAATACTCTTTATTTGCAAGTCTGCTTTGTCTGATTAAAGCAGCTCTTTTAGCTCTCTTTTGGCTGGTGTATGCATGGTGTGTGGTGCAAAGTTAACAGTGGACCTGAAGCTGCTCTTCTTATAGAGGCCTGTAGCAAGCCTGGTTCTTTGCTCACATCTGGGAATTGGGATTGAAAGGGTATTCCTATTATTCCCTTGCAAATAAAGATGACTCCAAAAGCCTTGACTATACAAGTAATGTGGTTTATGCTGGACACCTGACTACTTTCCGGGAGACTGAGATTTTGGTATGAACTAGGCAGAGGGTGCTGACAGATCCAGCCCCCGGTTAAGACCTTTCTAGAGAGCTTCCTCAGACAAAAATATCACATATGTGATTTGCATTTTCGTTGCTGGGAGAAATTTGTGCCATATGACTCCTCCTGGAAGGGAGAGAGTTGAAGGAAGCCTAAATATGGATTCCTTTACACTGGCCTCTGCCTTTTCCTTTTGTGGTCTGTCTGTTCTTATTACCTGTTGTAATAAGTCTTGGCTGTGAATACAATTACATGCTGAGATCTTCAGACATGGTGGAAATATGGGGACTTCCAGTGCACTTGGGATATAAATTTCATTCTATGTTGTTGCTTGCATAGTGTTTTCTTTTAATATACTTTTTTATTTTGAGATAATTTACATGCAGTTGTACGAAATAACAGAGTAGTTCCATGTACCCTTTTCTATATTTCCCTGAATGGTAGCATCTTGTAAAACTATAATCCAATATCACAGTCAGGATACTAACATTGATAGAGTAAAGATACAGAACAGTTCCATCAGCACAAAAATCCCACAGAGCACCCTGTTGTAGCTACATTTACTTCCCTCCTGTACCTAAACCCTTTTAACCCTTGACAACCATTAACCTGCTATCCATTGCTATAATTTTTGCCATTTCAAAACTGTTATATAAATGGGAACTACACAGTATCTGGCCTTTTGAGATTGACTTTTTTTCACCCGGTACATTGCCCTTTAAGTCCAAATAAATTGTGTGCATTAATGGATTTTTTTCATTACTGAATATAGGTATACCACAATTTGTTTATTCACACACTGAAGAGTGTCTTGGTTGCTTCCAGTTTGGAACTATTATTTAAAATAGTAATGCACAGATGTTTGTATGAAGGTATGTTTATTTCTCTGGGATAAAGGCCCAGGAGAGAAAAGATTGAGTTATATGAGAGTTGCATATTTAGTTTTTCAAGAAACTGCCCAACTTTTCCAGAGTGGTTGTAATATTTTGCAATACCATCAGCAGTGACTATATGAGTGATCCAGTTTCTCTGCATTCTCACTAAGATTTGGTATTGCCCCTATTTTTCATTTTAGATTCTCTGATAAATGCTGTTTTTTATTTGAATTTCCTTGATGATTAATTTTGCTGAACATCTCTTTAGTGAAATATCTCTTTACTTTCTCTGTGACCATTTCCTAAGATTATTAGATTGTTTTTTATCATTGTTGAGTTTTGAAAGTTCTTTGTATATTAGTCTTTTCTCAACTATGTGGTTTGCAGATATTTTCTTCCAATCTGTCATTTGTCTTTTATTCAATTAACATGATCTTTTGCAAAGCAATTTTAAAATTCTGATTAGATTCATTTTAGTAATTCTTCCTTTTATGGACTGTGTTTTGGTGTCAAGTCTAGGAACTCTGCCTAGTCCTAGATACCTCAAACATTCTCCTACTTTCTTTCTAATTTTTATAGTTTTCACTTTAAAATGTCCATGATCATTGTGTTAATATCTATAGAAATGTGAAACTTAGACTGAGATTCATTTTCTTTTTGCTTGTGCATGTTGTTGAAAAGGCTGATTTTTCTGCCACTGTGTGGAACAATTTGCGGGTTCTCAGTTCTGTTTCACTGATCTGTGTGTTTCTTAGCACCAATATCCCAGAGTAAAAGATGGACATTATTATCCAAAGTACATGTATGAAGACACAAATTTGTATGAATATACTTTGTATACAACCAGAGATATGAAAAATTGTGCTCTATATATGTAATAAGAATTGTAATGCATTCCACTGTCACATTAAAAAGATTATTGTAGCTTTTTAATAATTCTTGAAACCAAGTAGAATGACCACTTTCTTCTTTTTTTTAATTTTTAGTAACTCTAGTTCGTTTGCCTTCCCATCTAAATTTCAGAAAGAGTCTGTCTATGGTACAAAATATGTTGATGGAATTTTGATAGACATTGCATTAAATCTGTATGTCATTTTGGAAAGAATTGACATCACCGCATATGTTAATACTTTCAAGTTTTTCAATCAATGAAAATGTATGTCTTTTCATTTTTAAAAGATATTTTAAAAAAATTTATTTTCATTGGAATTGTGTAATTTCTAGCATATAAGATTGTATATATATTTTGAGATTTACATTTAAATCAGTTTCAGCATACAAGACTATGTATTTTCTTAGATTTATACCTAGGTCTTTCTCTGTATTAGATATTGTAGTGGTATTGCATTTTAATTTCAGCGTCCCTGGGTTCATTGATAGCATATAGAAATAAAGTCAATTTCTGCATATTATCTTATATCCTGAGACCTTGATGAACTAGACGTAAAATATAGGGAGTTTTAAAAAATATTTCTTGGGGTTTTCTACATAGACTATCATATCATCTGCATGTAGGGAAGAGTATATTTTTTCTTTCTGATCTTTCAGTCTTTTATTTCCTACCTCCAGAACTATGGTGAATAAAAGTGGTGAAAGCAGACATTATTCCTTGTTTCTGATCTTAGAGACAAAATAATCTTTTATCATTATATATAATGAAATCTGTAGGTATTTTGTAGATATTCTTTATAAAGTGAAGAAAGTGTTCTTTTCTTACTATTCTGAAAATTTTTATCATGAATGGGTATTGAATTTTTAAAAAATATATTCATCTTATTTTTGGAGACTATCTCCCACCAGACTGGAACATTTGTTACAATTGATGAACCTTCACTGACACATCATTACTACCCAAAGTCTACATTAGGGTTCACTCTTGGTGTTAATATTCTGTGGGTCTGGACAAATGTAAAATGGCATGTACCCACCATCACCTTATCAGGCAGAGTAATTTCATTGCCTTAAAATCCTCTGTGTTTCACTCATTCACTGTTCCCCTACCCTCAATAACCCTGGGAAACTCGTGATATTTTCACTGTTTCCATATTGTTTTCTTTTCTAGAATGTTATGTACAATATCCAGCCTTTTCAGATTGACTTTTCACATGCATTTAAGTTCCCTCAATGTCATTTCATAGCTCAATAATTCATTTCTTTTTACAGTTCAATAATATTTTATTGTCTAGATGTACATGGTTCATTCATTCATTCACTTACTAATTCATATCTGTTCACATTTTGGTTGTTTCAATGTTTCAAATTTTTGCAAAACCATTTTCTACATCCTTGAAAAAATTATGTGATTTTTTCTTCTTTAGACTGTCGATATGGTGGTTTACATTTATTCATTTTGAAATATTGGACAAAATATTGATTTTGAAAATTTGAATATGGCATCTCTGGAATAAACCCCATTTGGACACAGTATATAGTTCTTTTTATATAGTGCTAAATCCTATTTGCTAATATTTTGTTAAGAATTTGTTTTGAATCCATATTCATGAATAATATCAGTCTGGAGTTTTATTTTTCATAACATCTTTGATTTTGGTATCAGGATAATATCAGCTTTATAAAATGAATTGAGATATTTTCCTCCCTCTTCTATTTTCTGGAAGAAATAGTGCAGAATTGGTGTTAATTCTTGTTTAAGTGTTTGGTAGAATGCCAAAACCATCTGGTCCTGGAGATCTTTTTTGGGGGAAGTTTTAAAATTATGAGTTCAATTTCCTTAATACTTATAAGGATATTCAAATTATCTATGTCATATTAGGTGAATTGTGCTAGTTTGCAATTTTGGAGGATTTGGTTCATTTTATCTAAGTTTTCAAATGTATATGCATAAAGTTTTTAGTAAGATTTTCAGGTTATCCTTTTGATGACTGCAAGGTCTGTGATGACATAACATTTTTATTCTTGATATTATAATTTGTGTCTTGTCTTTAATTTTTATTGATCTTTTCTCTTTGTTTCATTGAATTTCTCTATTGCTTTTGTCTCAATTTTATTGATTCCTGCTCCTATCTTTACTATTTCTGTCTTTCTACTGGCTTTGTGTTTAGTTTGTTCTTGCTTGCTTTTCATGCTTGGTAATTTAGATTATTGATTTGAGTCTTCCCCCCTTTCTGATTCATGCATTTAGTACTGTAAATTTCACATTAAGCTCTGCTTTAGCACATTTTTTATTGTATTTTCATTTTCACTTGTTAAACATATTTTATTAAAAATTTTTCTTGAATTTTCCTCTTTGGACCATGGGTTATTTAGAAATGTTATTTGTAGTTTTAAAATACTTGAATATATAATTATCTTTCTATTTTCTATTTCTAGATTTATTCCATTGTAATTAGAGACCATAGTGTATGATGATGTCTTTTAGATTTGTTGAGATTTATTTATGGCCCAGGATATGGTCTGCCTTCATGAATATTTTTTGGCCTCTTGAAAAAAAATATTCATTCTATTGGTGTTGTGTGGAGTATTCTATTATGTCCTATGGATTGACAGTGTTTCTCGATGCTTGCTGATTTTCTGTTCTCTTATTTAATCAACTGTGTTGAAATCTCCAACTATAATTCTGAGATTGTTTAATTCTCCTTTCAGTTCTATAAATTTTGTTTCACATATTTTGCGGCTCTGTTGCTTGGTACATACAGATGTAGGATTGCTGTATTTTCTTAGTGAATTCATTTTTAAACCATTATGTAAAGTCCCTCTTTATGTCCAGTAATTTTCTTTGCTCTGATGTCATTTTATCTGATATTAACACAGCTCTTCCTCTGATTAAGGTCAGCATGATATGCCTTTCTCTACCTTTCTATTCTCGCCTTGCCTCTATTGCCATAGTTGAAGTGATTTTCCTGTAAACTGAAAATGGCTAGATCATTTTAAAACATTCACTCTGTCAATATCCTTTAAATTGATCTATTTGGATTATTTAGATTTAATGTAATTTCCAGCACATTAAATTTTAAATCTGTTATTTTGTTGTGTTTGCTTTCCCATTTCTATCTGTGTTTTCTTTTTTTCTTTTGCAACACTTTTCAGAATTTCATTTTGACTTATCCACAATGTTTTTGAGTGTCTCTTTGTTTACCTTTTTAAGTGGCATCTCTAAACACACATAATTTGCCACAATGTACTGATGTTGCCATTTTTTTTCATTCAAGTGTAGAAACTCCCTTATGTTTTTTTATTTTTCTGCATTTATAATGCAATTGTCCTAATATTTCCTCTGTGTATAGTTTAGAACCACATGAGGCAGTGTTATTATTTTTGTTTCAGCTATTAAACACAAATAAGATATCTCAACTGGAGAGGGGAAAAACTTATCTTATTTAACTATATATTTGCTTACCATGTTCTTTCTTCCTTCCTGATGTTCCAAGTTTCCTTCTTTTAAATTTTCTTTCTGTTTAGACAAGTAACTCGTTCGTTTAGATTATGGCTGTTGATAACAATTTTTCTAACGTTTTCTTCATCTGAGAATATTTTGATTTTTCTCTTCATTCCTGAAGGATGTTTTTACTGGATATAGAATTCTGGGGTGACAACCTTTTTAATTCCATACTTAAAAAATACTGTGCACTTCCTTTTGTCTTTCATTGTTTCTGATAATAAATCTAATATCATTTTAATTGTTTTCTTCCATGTACTTATGGTGACAATTTTCTCTGTTGACTACAATATTTTTTCCCTTTGTCTTCAGTTTTCTCAATTAGATTATGTTGTGTTTTGGTTTGGATCACATTAAATTAATAAGTTTTTAGATTTTTTTCAGTTCTTGAATGTTTATGTTTTTGGCCAATTTGGGGAAGTTTATAGTCATAATTTCTTTGAGTACTTTTTCAGCTCTGCCTTCTTTTTTTCTCTCTTTGGACTCCAGTAAACATAAATATTAGATTTGTTTTTGTTTTTGTTATAGTCCCACAGATTACTGATTATCTTCTCTTTTCTTCCAGTCTCTTTTATTTTTGTTATTCACATTGAGTAACTTTTATTGCTTTATCGTTTAATTCATGTATTCTTTCCTTTGTCTTTTGCATTCTTGCTATTAACTCTGACTTCTGATTTTTTCTTTCCTGGTTATTCTCTCTCTCTCTCTCTCTCTCTCTCTCTCTCTCTCTCTCTCTCCTCTCTCTCTTTCTCATTCTAAATTTTCCATGGGATTCTTTTTCATTTTTTCCATTCCTTTGCTAAGGCTTTCTATTTCTATGGTGAAACTCCATTTTCATTTGTTTCAAATGTGTTTATAAACACTTGTTAAAACATTTTTTTATCATGTCTACTTTAAAATCTTTGTTAAGTCATTCCAACATCTCTGGTATTTTAGTATTGGCATCTAGAGAGTACCTTTTTTAAAAAGGTACTTTATTTTTAAAACTCAGTTGAGATTTCTCTGATTCTGTGTATACACAGAAACATTTTCAAAAAATGTCATGAGACTCTGGTTATTATTTACATTTATTTGAACTGGCTTTGGCTGACATTGCTCTCCAAAGGAAAGGGGGAATTGCTGCCTAATATGTGCAACATTGCTACCATTTTTGCTTTATAGACTATCAGTTATTTTTTAAAAAAATATTTATTTTTTAGGTGTAGATGGACACAACACAATACCTTTATTTTTATATTGTGCTGAGGCTGGAACCTGGGCCCTGCCCATGCTAGGTGAACACTCTGCCGCTGAGCCACAATCCCAGCCCATCAGTTATTTTTTATAATAACACAAACAAAGAAAAATGATTATTTTAAGTTTTACTTTCATGTTTTCCATTTCTGGTGATATTCCATTTCTTTGTCAAGATCCAAGTTTCTGACTTGCATTATATTCTTTTTGAAGGAAAAATTTTATTTAATATGTCCTGTACTGTAGATCTATTGGTAGTCAACTTTCTGTTTTGCTGTATCTGAAAAGGTCTCATTTATTTGTCAACAATACTTTTGCTTAGAGTAGAATTCTGATTGACAATGCTTCTCTCTTTCAGCATTTTGAATGTTTTACATCCATTGTTTTCTAATTTTCAAAGTATAAAAGTGATCTACTTTATGCTTTGAAGATAGTCCTTGCTGTTCTGCTTTTTCAACTTTAAAAAAAATCTGTTTTATTTGTTTTAATCAGTTATAAATGACAGCTGAATGCTCTTTGACTCACTGTACACAAATCAAGCACAGTTTTTCACTTCTCTGGTTGTATACGAAGTAGGGTCACACTATTCGTGCAATCATACATGTACCTGGGGTAATGATGTCTGTCTCATTTCACCATCTTTCCTATCCTTATTCCCCCTTCTCTCCCCACCATGCTCAATACAAAGTTTCTCCACTCATCCCATACACCCCACCCCCCATTATGTATTAGTGCTCACTTATCAGAGAAAACATTTGGCCTTTAGTTTTTGGGATTGGCTTACTTCTCTTAGCATGATATTTTTCAACTCTATCCACTTACCTGCACATAATTTTATTCTCTTTCAATGCTGAGTAATATTCCCTTGTGTATATATACCACAGTTTATTTATACATTCATCTATAGAAGGGTATATAAGTTGGTCCCACAGTTTGGCAATTGTGAATTATGCTGCTACAGACATTGATGTGGCTGCATCACTGTAGTATGCTATTTTTATGTCGTTTGGGTATAGACCAAGGAGTGGGATAGCTGGATTAAATGGTGGTTTTATTTCAAGTTTTTTAAAGGAATCTCCATACTATTTTTCAGATTGGTTGCACCAATTTGCAGTGCCACCAGCAATGTATGAGTGTGCCTTTCCCCCCACATTCTTGCCAACACTTATTGTTGCTTGTATTCTTGATAACTGCTATTCTGACTAGAGTGAGATTTGCATTTCTCTAATTACTAGAGATGTTGAACATTTTTTAAATATATTTGTTTATTGATTGTATATCTTCTGAGAAGTGTCTGTTCAGTTCTTTAGTCCATTCATTGATTGCATTGTTTGTTTTTTGGTGTTTTTGAACACTAAAGAAAGAAATTGAAGAAGAACTTAGAAGATAAAAAGATCTTCCAGGCTCTTGAACAGGCAGAATTAATATTGTCAAAATGGCCATACTACCAAAAGTGCTATACAGATTAAATGTGATAATTATTAAAGTCTCAACATCATTCTTCCTAGAAATAGAAAAAGCACAATTTTTCATATCTCCGGTTGTATATGAAGAATACTCACACCAGTTCACACCAGCATTTCTAAGTCCATGCCCCCTCCCTTACCCTCCCACCCCTCTGCCTTATCTAGAGTTTGTCTATTCCTCCTGTTGGGAGTCACCCCAGCTCCAAAGACTAACTTCTCCATCCCCTGAGAAGAGCCGTCCAATGGTGAGCCCTGCTGGCTCACATGATCCTTGCCCACCAATCAGACTAGCCATGCTGACTCACATGATCCTTGCCCACCAATCAGACCAGCCCTGCTGGCTCACATGATCCTTACCCACCAATCAGACTAGCCATGCTGACTCACATGATCCTTACCCACCAATCAGAAAGCACCCCATGCCAACTGTCAAACCGTTCAACCATTAAACTGTCATAACTGTCAAACCACCACCCGCTCTACAAATATGCAGAACTGTTCCTCAATAAATGGGCATTTTCTCCAAGGAAGAGCCTTGTTTGTTCTTTCATTGGTGCCAAAACCCAGGAGGGGGAATGCCTCGCTGCTTGAGGGCTCCCTCTCTTAAGGCTTGCCATCTTTGTCCACTCTTTTAAGTGCTGCTACTACTCACACAACACTGGCTCTTCAGTAGGTGAGTTCCCCTATCGGGTATCCAACTATATGCAGGGGCTATACACAGGGGCTTTGACCATGATCATCTGGCAACCTCTGATGCCCAATCTGGAGGAGAGAACACACCCCACCACGACCTTCACAGTCATGGTGGACTCTCTGGAACCCGGTTCATGAGCAGGAGGTACTGAGGTGTGGAAGAACAGTCACTTCCCTCTCTCTCTCTCTCTCTCTCTCAACCACCCTTGTCCTCCTGACCTATGGGGGCCTCTTATTCCCTCCCTGCAGACTCCCCCTTATTAAATACTGCACACAAGATTGGCCTTACTATCAACTAGACAATCAAAGTCAATGGCCCCCAGGAGGATCCCTAGATCCTGCAATTCTCAAAGATCTGTTTAACTTCTGCGAGTGCTTGAAAAAATGGAAGGAGATCCCCTATGTTGAGCTTTTTCTCTTCTTTGTTTTCACCCCGACCTATCTGGCAGATGAACCCCTCCCTACCGACCTCCCTCGTCGGCTCCGTCCAGCCCCTCAGGTTCTCCCCCTGACTCAGCCAGCACCTTTAGCCCCCCCCCAAACTAGGTCCCACTCCCTAGTCCCACAAACCATGGCCCCCTTAAGAGAGGTTGCTGGACCTGAGGGCATTATCCGGGTACATTCCCTTTCTTTATGAATGACCTCACGCAACTTGAGTGAAGGTTGTGCTCATTCACCACAGAAGAGAGTTTCAATGGGTACTCCAGGCTTATAGTCTCATTCACCATGAGATATATATATATATATGTTATTGCCTAATACTCTCCTTCTTGAGGAACGTACCAGAGTCTGGGAACTTGCCAGGGCCGATGTGAATGAAACTCACTGAGTTAATCCCAATCACTCTCTGGGGCCACTTGCTGTCCCAGAAACTCCTGACTGGGATTATACACAAGCTGGCATACAGAGACCAATTCTCCACATGTATTATTGCTGGGCTCAAAAAAGCGGCACGTAAGGCCATCAATTTCCAAAAATTACTAGAGACCCCTTCGGAATTTCTGGGTCAGCTTATGAAAGCCCTTCCGCAGTAACCTAGATCCTGAAACCCGAGATGGCCGTCATGTCCTTATGACATATTTCCTTTTGCAGAGCTACCCCTACATCTGGGCCAAACTAAAAAAGCTCAAACAAGGCCCTGCCACCCCCCAGATTGAGAAATTTCAGATGCTCGCCCAGGCCCTGCAGGGTGCTTCCTTGGGTTGCTTCCCATCACCGAATCCACCCCCCCCCCCGCCCTGGCGCCTGCTTCAAGTGTGGCAAGGAGGGACATTGGGACAGGGCATGCCCTGCACCATACACTCCACATACCCCATGCCCTAAGTGTCAACAACAAGGTCATTGGGGCTCTGACTATCCTAGATCCTGTAGGAGGCCTATGGCCAGGGAACCCTCCGACCTTCTGGGCATGGCAATCAATTGATGGTGACTTGGGTCCTTGTCCCCAGCCATAACAATCAATAGACAGGGACCCAGGGTGCAGATTCAGGTGGATAGGTGCAAGGTTGACTTTCTCCTTGACACCGGGGCTACCTTCTCAGTCCTGACAGAATTCTGAGGGCAAACAGTGCCATCCACCTCTCCTATTGTCAGGGTAGGAGGAAAGACCATCTATCCAAAAAAGACTCCCCTATTACCCAGTTCCAC
Source organism: Ictidomys tridecemlineatus (assembly GCF_052094955.1). Classification (NCBI taxonomy): domain Eukaryota; kingdom Metazoa; phylum Chordata; class Mammalia; order Rodentia; family Sciuridae; genus Ictidomys; species Ictidomys tridecemlineatus. The sequence continues at coordinate 116,934,629 of NC_135480.1, read as the reverse complement.
AGACAACTTCCCATTTTTTCAGACGTTCCTAGTTATGCCCCAATATCCAGTTCCTTTGCTCAGCCGAGATATTCTCTCTAAATTCAATACAACAATCAACATCCAGGCTCCTGGCATCACTCAGGCCCCCAAATCGGCCTGTTCATCTTTTCTGGCCCTTTTGGCAGAAAACTGGCCATTCTGCTCCACTTGTGAGGCTGACATGAAACACTATACTAAAAAGGATCCCTTACCTATGAACCTGGTTGACCTGATTGTATGGGATACCCACATCCCCTCCACCGTTTCCTGCCAATCAGTTAACATTCATCTCAAAGATCCTAACACTTTCCCCAGTCAGGCTCAATACTCCCTGTCCAAAAAAGCTCTTCTGGGCCTATAACCTATTATTCAGGACCTTCTTAGCAAGGGATACCTCTGTCCTGCTCATTCCCTTTACCTCCCTTAGGCCTATACATCCTTTGGTTCCCAACCCATACACCCTGCTGTCTCAGATCCCCCACACTGCCACCCACTTCTTGGTCATAGATTTAAAAGATGCTTTCTTCTCCATTCCCCTTGCCCCTGAATCACAAGATCATTTGCCTTTACCTGGAGAGATCCTACCACCAGACATTCTCGACAACTAACCTGGACTGTCCTTCCTCAGGGATTTCAAGATAGTTCACACCTCTTTGGACAAACCTTGGCCTCCAATCTCCAATCTTTTCACCCCCAGTGCCCCAAATCCACCCTCTTGCAATATGTTGATTATCATCCAGTAAACATCTTTGCCCACCTGCGGGGAGGAAAGCACCCACCACAGCCTTTAAGGCTACGGTGGCCCTCAGGGACTCCTTCCTTGGGCAGATTCGAAAGTCCTAGTCCTCTCACCTTTAAGACTTGGACGCTGGAGAGATGCTTACCCTTACTCTCTCTTGCCCTGCCTCTCCCCTCTTTCCGGCCCTGGGAGTATCTGGCCTCTCCAGAAGGGGTCCCGAAAAGCCTTGGCCAAGGTTCCCTTGGCTCTGGCTCCATCCAGGACGAGAGCTTCGACTGTCAGGATTTGGTGACGACCAATCTCTGCAGCTTGAACCTGCCACTTAGGCACTTCTGATTTTTTGGCTCTAGTGGGGATGCCCCTTTTGCTAATAAATCAGTTTCCTCCTTCTCTGCATCCTCTTCCCTCCTCCTTACATGGATAATGTGTCTTCTCTGCCAGTCGACTCTCCCCTACAATGTCTCTTGGATCAAATATAGCACCCAGGACTGGCCCACTTATCCCTTAGACAACCAAAGTACATGGCCCCCTTTTGAGTCCCTGGATCCCTCCACTCTAAGGGATCTCTACAATAACTGTAAGCATTCAAGAAAAATGGGTAGAGATCACTTATGTCCAGGCTTTCTTTTTGCTCCGATTCAATCCTGCTCTCTGCACCTCTTGCAAACCTCTACGAATTCTTCTAGCCCATCCAAAGGTCACTCAACAGATGACACAGTTCTCCTACTTAATTTCTTGGCCTTAAAGGGATATCAGACCTCTCCACAAAAGGCCCAAATAGCATGTAAACTATATAGCATAACTCTCAAGGGAAAAGGCCATTACAGTAGACATAAAACAGCTTATTGTGACTATACCTACACCAAAGATATAATCTGGCCAAGGGCCCCCAAGATGAACCCCTACCCTCAGCGACAGGGAGGCCCTTTACAATCCTTAAAAATTAGGCCCTCCTCCAGGCACCCACCCTACATCTCCCTGAACTCTCCTGACCCTTCACTCTCTATTTACATGAGAAACAGGGACAAAGTCTGGGCGTTCTGGGTCAGGAATATGGCCCCACATTTACACCAGTGGCCTACCTATCCAACCCCACCGTCAGGGGCTGATCCCCAGGCTTCAGAGCCCTAGCAGTGACCCATGACCTCCAGAAAGAAGCACACAAGCTTACCTTTGGCTCTGTGCTAACAATCTCATCTCCTCACTATCTAAAGGATTTCCTCACTTACAAGGGGCTACAGTTACTTCCCCCTTATCTCATTCCTTGAAAATCCCTCCATCTCTTTTCAGCCCATACTCTCTAATAAACCCTGCCTCCCTCCTCTCATCTTCTTCCTCACAAGATCCCGTCCACAAATGCCTGGAGGTACGATTTTACCCTGCCCTACCACCATTTCTGAGGGATCCCTGCCCTCTTCGGACCTTGTCTGGTTCTCAGATGGTAGCTCCTTTATACACAAAGAGGTTAAAGTGGTGGGTATGCTGTTGTTTCCCTCTCATCCATCATACAGGCAAAACCTTTCCCACCCAATACCACCAACCAACAAGCTGAACTCATAGCTGCCACAAGGGCATGCAGGCTAGCGGAGGGAAGAACCCTCTCCCTGTATAATACGTCTTCCATATCCTGATCTCCCACGCAGTCATTTAGAAAGAAAGGGGGCTATTGACCACCAGAGGGATGGCAGTCATTAATTCCATACTTATTTCTGGCCTACTACAAGCCTCCAGGCTGCCTTCCCAACTGGGAATCCATTACAAGGCCCATCAAACTGACTCCTCCCTTACTACTATGGGGAATTCCAAGGCTGATCAAGCGGCTCAATCAGCCACCCTACAGAGCTTGACCTCCTCTCCGCTACTCTTTGTTACCGCCGGGGATCGTCCCAAAGGCCCCCCAAAACTCTTCCAGTTTCTTCACTCTATTCCATTCTAGTCCACAGAGTCTCACTACTTTTCTTCACTCCTTTTCACCCTTTCCCCATGCAATAAGATCCTCCTACAACAGATCACTTCTGCTTGTCAGATCTGCCAGAGAACCAATACCAATACTCCATTAAAACCTAAACCTTTCCCTTCTCATCAGGCCCGCGGTCATACCCTGGCTGCAGACTGGCAGGTTGATTTCACCAACATGTCCCGAGTAAAAAACATAAAATATCTTCTTGTATTGGTAGATACTTTTTTGGGATGGGTTGAAGCCTTTCCCACTTCTAACAAGCGGGCCTCTATGGTAGTTGATCTGTTGCTTACTCACATAATCCCCTGTTTTGGGATGCCAATCAGACAATGGCCCAGAATTCACCTTGCAGATAACTCAGGGACTGGCTCACACGCTATCACTCCCTTGGCATTTCCATTGCCCTTACCGCTGCCAGGCTTCTGGAAAGGTTGAAAGGACAATCGGTCCCTTAAAGAGACCCTCACCAAGCTCACCATGGAATTAAGCCTGGACTGGGTAAAGGTGCTCCCCTTGGCTTTATTGCATATTAGGGCCTTGCTAAAGAAGCCTTCTAATTTCTCACCTTTCGAAGTCATGTATAGTTCCCTCGTTCCTCCTGGATTGCCTATAGAATGCCTACCCATCTCCGAAACCTATGCCTTGCCCCTCCTCTTCCATCTATGCTCTGAACACTGGCACTATCAAGACTGGCTCCTTCCTGATCCCAGTCTCTTTCAAAACCCTACCTCCTTAACACCTGGTCAACTTGTTTACTATTGCTCACTGGGGGAAAAACACCCTCTAAAACCAAAATGGGAGGGTCCTGCTCAGGGGATTATGTGCACTCCCTTGGTGGCCAATTTACCCTGTGGGTTCACATTTCCAGGCTTAAGCCCTGTGCTTCTACACCTTTATCGGAAAAGCCAACAATCTTCACCTGTCATTAAGTACTCTTTCATCCCTCCCCACAAGATCCCCTCAATCTCCGACGATCCCCTCAAGCTCCGCCTCTCCCGTGTCTCTGTTCTTAGCCCAATACCTGAGGCTCCCCCTCATTTCTGGCCGCTCTTGGGTCCTCTCTTTGCCCTATGTCTGGAGATTCAAAGCAAATGACCCTAAGGGCTCCCTCCAGCCAGACCCCCTTCTCCTCCTTACAGACCCCCTAATTTGCTTGGATCTGGCTGGTAGTGGGACCCTTATGTGTTGTCCTTCTAACAAACCACTTAGGTGTCCGGAGCATGGTGACCCCTGGATAAGTGTGAACTATCTTTATTATAAGAGAGCACTTTATCAGTTGCCTTCTGGGCCTAAGGAGGAACATGTGTGTTTTATTTGCCCTCCCAGTTTTGTAAGAATTTCAAGTATCAGTATTTAAGGTTGAGGTGTTTCACATAAAACCTGGAGAGATCTGACTGCTTTCAAAGAGAAATCTGGTAACAATGGGCCACTGTCCTCCCTTGGCCGCCTTTGTTCAGAGCGTGGGAGAAGTTGCCTTCTTTATTACAAAGCCCATGCTTTCTTATTGTGAAGAGAGACAAGACTAGGGAAAGCTGGGATCAGATATTTTGGGATCCAAGGGCCAGAGATAGGTAAAGAGAGAAGCAAGCTGGTTTGGAAAGCTGGGATATTTTGAGAAAGGTAAAGAGAGAAGCAGGCTTGTTTCAGAGACACCCAGGTAGGAGAGAGTTTGATTGAATTAGAAATGAAGAGTGGAATTGAGGGTGTTAGGTGCAGGACAGGCTGGTCTGCAGGGCATGCCAAACAAAGTTAGCTGCAGGATGACCTGGGTTCTCAAACCCTCTGTCTGGTTCTTTATCACCTGTTTGCTTCAAGCCCAAATGCCCAAGCCTCTGCTCAAGGCTGAACACTTAACCCCCCTTGTGCCAACAAGGCAGCTTGCAGACCCAGAGACCCCATTAAATTTGGGCTATAAAAACTCCCTGTGCCTGTTCCTTCCCTTTATCATAAAGTTCATTCAGACTGAAGTGGGTAAAAAATTTCTAATCAAGCTTTTAACCAGCTTCTTCTCAGGAATTACCAACTCCTGGCTACTGATGATACCTCCAGTGGAGATCTATGCCAAATGGACTGACATCATCATGGATCTGTGGTGGCAAGAAATCTTCATTTATCTGGTTCCTGAAGTTATACCAGTCCTCTCTGCCCTCCTGTGGGGGCTCCCTACTTCTCTCCTATTCTCCCATGCCGCCCCATCTCAGCAGGAAACAGCCAGAATGAGTCAACACCCACTCTCATTTAATAATAAAGAGGGGGGAATGTTGGGAGTCGCTCCAGCTCCAAAGACTAACTTCCCCATCCCCCGATAAGAGCCATCCAATGGTGAGTCCTGCTGGCTCACATGATCCTTACCCACCAATTAGATTAGCCCTGTTGGCTCACATGATCTTTACCCACCAATCAGACTAGTCCTGCTGACTCACATGATCCTTACTCACCAATCAGACTAGCCCTGCTGACTCACATGATCTTTACCCACCAGTCAGAAAACACCCTATGCCAACTGTCAAACCATTCAACCATTAAACTGTCATAACTGTCAAACCACCCCCAGCTCTATAGATATTCAGAGCTGTTCCTCAATAAAAGGGCATTTTCTCCGACGATGAGCCTTGTTTGTTCTTTCACCTCCCATGCTCCCTCTCCCCACCTCACTATGAATCAGCATCCTTATATTAGAGAAAACATTTGGCATTTTTTTTGGGGGGGGGTTGGCTAACTTCACTTAGCATTATCTTCTCCAACTCCATCCATGTACCTGCAAATGCCATGATTTTATTCTCTTTTATTTATTTATTTATTTTTGGTGAGTAATATTCTATCGTGTATATATGCCACACTTTAAAAAAAATTTTTCTTTATTTTATTTTTTTAAATTTATATATGACAGTGGAATGCATTACAATTCTTATTACACATATAGAGCACCATTTTTCATAACTCTGGTTGTATACAAAGTATATTCATACCAATACGTGTCTTCATACATGTACTTTGGATAATACTGATCATCATGTTCCACCATCATTTCTAACCCCATGCCCCCTCCATTACCCTCCAACCCTTCTGCCCTATCTAGAGTTCATCTATTCATCCCATGCTCCCTCTCCCTATCCCGTTATGAGTCAGCCTCCTTATATCAAAGAAAACATTTGGCATTGGGTTATTTGGGATTGGCTAACTACACTTGGTATTATCTTCTCCAACTCCATTCATTTACCTGCAAATGCCATGATTTTATTCTCTTTTATTGCTGAATAATATCCTATTGTGTAATATGCCGCATTTTTTTTATCCATTCATCCACTGAAGGACATCTGGATTGGTTCCACAGTTTAGCTATCGTGAATTGTGTCGCTATAAACACTGATGTGGCTGTGTCCCTGTAGTATGCTGTTTGTAAGTACTTTGGGTATAGATTGGGGAAAGAGATAGCTGGGTCAAGTAGTGGTTCCATTCCCAGTTTTCCAGGGATCTTCATACTTATTTCCATATTGGCTGCACCAATTTGCAGTTCCACCAGCAATGTATGAGTGTACCTTTTCTCCATATCCTTGACAACACTTATTGTTTTTGTATTCATAATAGCTGCCATTCTGACATTGTGCTCTATATGTGTAATATGAATTGTAATGCATTCCACTGACACATATAAAAAATATTCAAACAACAATAACAACAAAAAGAAATAGAAAAAGCATCATGAAATTCATTTGGATAAAAAGGAAACCCAGAATAGCCAAAGCAATCCTTAGCAAGAAGAGTGAAGCAGGAGGCATTACAATACCAGACCTTAATCTATACTACAGAGAAATAGTAACGAAAATGCCATGATATTGATGCCAAAACAGACAAGTAGATCAATGGTACAGAATAGAAGACACAGAGACATCCCACATAAATATAGTTATCTCATATTAGACAAAGGTGCCAAAAACATACACTGGAGAAAAGATAGCCTCTTCAACAAATGATGTTGGGAAAACTGGAAATTCATATATAACAAAATGAAATTAAATCCCTATCTCTCACCATGCACAAAACCCAAGTTGTGGATTAAGTGGATTAAGTTGGATAAAGGACCTGGAATTAGGCCAGAGGCCCTAATGGAAGAAAAAGTAGGCCCAAATCTTCATCATGTTGGATTAGGCCCTGACTTCCTTAACAAGATTCCTAAAGTGCAAGAAATAAAATCAAGAATCAATAAATGGGATGGATTAAAACTAAAAGGCTTCTTCTTAGCAAAAGAAATAATCAATAAGGTGAAGAGAGAACCTACAGAATGGGAGCAAATTTTTACCACACTCTCATCAGATAGAGCACTAATCTCCAACTTATTTTTAAAATGGACACATTTTTTTCTTTTCCTCTCCCTGCTCCTCCTTTATTTATCCCCCTCCCTAATCTCAGGGAATACAGGATTACCTTTTATACACACACACACACACACACACACACACACTTTAGAATTCAGTCCCATAAACACTCTTTTTAAAAAATATGTTTATTTACTATAATTTGTTATACATGATAGCAGAATGCATTTTAATTCATAGTACACATATAAGTGAAACAGCCACATCAATGTTTATAGCAGCACAATTCACAATAGCTAAATTGTAGAACCAACTTAGATTCCCTTTAATAGATGAATGTATAAAGAATCTGTGGCATATATACACAATGGAATATTACTCAGCAATAAAACAGAATAAAATCATTGCATTTGCAGGTAAATGGATGGAGTTGTCGAATATTATGTTAATAAGTAAGCCAATCCCCCAAAACCAAAGGCCAAATGTTTTGTCTGGTATGTGGATGCTGATCCATAATGGGGATGGGAGGAGGGAGCATGGAAAGAATGAAGGAACTTTTCATAAGGCAAAGGGGAGGGAAGGGGAAGGAATGGGGAAGCAAGTAGGAAAGATGATGGAATGAGATGAACATTATTACCCTAAGTACATGTATGAAGACACGAATTATTCGACTCTACTTTCTTTCCCATTTTAGGCAGATCTGTGCTTGAGTTCACATCCACTTTAGGAATAAAGTAATCCAGACTTTGGGGATGGTACCAGAGGATCTCAGAAATGACTATCTCCCAAATTAACAAGTGAATGACAACTCCAATAGAGAAATGTAGAATGTAGCTTTTGAATCACCTCTCCAAAAGCCCCCTGTTCCTGCTGAGGGGCAGAGTTACAGCCTCTGGGACTGGAGTCTCCTTTTCTCCTTTGCTAACAAAGCAATAAATTTTCTTTTTCCTTTTTCTCAAAACCATATCCTTGTTATTGGATTGGCATGGGGATAAGGACTGAGCTTTTGGCAACAAATGCATCTTAAAGAAAGTGGGAGATAAGTGATAAAATTCTTTTTTTCCCCAATATGCAATCCCTCCCATTCTAGTTGCCTTCAAGGTTTTCTTTTTGTTTTTTATTTTCATCCATTTGAATGCTATGAATAGGTGTGTTTTTAGTCACTAGTTTGTTTTTGTATTTATCCTGCATTGTGTTTTCTGAGTTTCTTACATCTGTAGTTTGGCATCTATCATTCATATTTGGAAATTTATGATTACTTCTGCCTCATTGCCTTCTCTCTTCTTCTGGTTTTTTAGACCATACGATTAATTCCATGACTCTTGGATTCTCTGTTCAGTTTTTCTTTTTCTTTTTGTATATGTACTTCAGTTTCAATAATTTCTTGAGCTTCTCAAGTTCCTTGGTTCTTTCTTTGGGTCGTGGATTCTACTAATAAGCCAATTGAGGACATTTTTCATGTCTCTTACTGCAGTTTTCATTTCCAGCATTTTTTATTTTATTCTTTCTAATAGTTGCATTTATCTGCTGATATTATCCATTAAGTCTTACATCTGGTTTACCTTTTCCAGTAGAGCCCTTAACAAAGTAATTATACTTACTTAAAATTCACTGTCATATAATTCCAACATACATGTCACATCTGAATCTGTTCTGATAATTACTTTTTCTCTTGGGAGTGTGCCCCTTTTTCTTGCCTCTGTATGCATTATGATTTTTTGTTGAAAGGCAGACATTTTGTGAAGGACATTAGGGACTGAGGTAAATATTTTTCATGTCTAAAAAAAAGATATTTATTTTCTTCTGCTAAGACTTTAAAACAGCAGTTTGTGTTAATCTCACTAGAAATTGGGCTGAATTTGAGGTTCTTTGTTGCTATGGTTATGCTTTTAGTGAATTGCAGACTTCACATTTCTCTAGCAATAGTTTGTGTTCAGGATGGGATGGTTTGCCCAAGGGTATTTTTCAACGTGTGTTCCATTTTCCAGCTTGAGGTCTTCACTGTGTCCTGCACCTGGCATAAGGTGTCTTTGTTACTCCATGCTTGCTGGTCTCACCACAGGGGTGAAGGACATTCTTTTTGCTACGATTGAGCTTACATCTTTGGCAGACATATGTCCCTAGGTCTCAGGGTTAAGGGCTTTTCTATGCTGGCTCTCCTCCCCATTGTGGTTCCCCTCACATGAGGTAGAGAGGGATTTTATTTCCTGTCACATTTCTCAAACTGCAGTGAGTCTTCACCAGGGTCCCAAAGGTGACAGTATTTCTTTCCCATCAATGAAAGCTTTTGTTCTAGAAATGGGAGGAACAGTAAGGGACTGACTGATGCTTTATTGTTCCTCCTGCTGTGCTTCCTCTTTCCCTCCTTAGGTCTAGACCACAGGGGACTTTGGAGCACCTCCCAATCCTTTTTGTGTGCATTCAGTAGAGTTTATAAAGAAAGACACTGCGAGACAGTGTGGACACCCTAATTCTTGAGACCCCTGAATGTTAATCACCCATCACCAATGTCCTTATTCTCCAGTTTGCTGGTTCTCCTGGCTGAATTCTCCTTCCTAGTGACTGAATGCCTCTCATCAAGGTAAACCTGTTTCTGTCTCTCACCTTTCCAGTGGGCACATAGCTCTCCATAGACTTTGGACCTGTTGGCATCCCTTGAGCTCAGCACTCCAGATGTTCCTAGAAAAATCATAAGCTTGTTGATTGTTCCTCCTCTTTTTTATTTTTTTGATTGTCCTTATGGGATGGAGTAGTCTTCTGTCTCGATCTCTGCCTCATTGAGAGGAAAGCAGAAGTCTGAAATAGTGTTTTTTTTTTTAATATTGAAGAGTATTTTATTCTAGAACTGATCTAGCCAAATTTAAAGATAAAGACATAATAGAAATATTTTCAGACCATTGAGCTTTGTCACATGGATATTCTCATTGAAAACAGTTGGGATGAGATATTTAAATACTAACAGAATAATTCAGAATATTTTACCAATGTAGCAGAAGTAAAGAAAATACAACACCTAAGTGTGTGGTCTTTTTTTATTTTTAAGTTTTAAATTTGTTCTAATTAGTTATACATGACAACTGAATACATTTTGACACATTTACACAAATTGAGCACAACTTTTCCTTCCTCTGGCTCAACATGGTACAGCGTCACACCAATAGTGTAATCATACATGTATATAGGGTAAGTTGTCTTTTTTAAAGGGTAATTTGTTCATGGTAACTCACAATTAAACATCTAGAGTACGATACATGATAGACATTGGGAAGGATGTCAAAGGATATATAAGCAAACTAAAAGTTCTATTTCATTAGGGTAAACAATTTTTTTGAAAAGGTAAATATAAGTTAAAATATTCAATGTGGAGCACACCAAAAAAGCAAATTATATGGCAGGAACAGGTTTAAAAATATCAATATTACAATAAATATAAATAGGCCAAACTCACCATATACAAGACAAATATAAATTGAAATTGGAAATATTCAAGCATAATTATGGATTTTTTTTTCTAGTTTAAATCTTCCTGGTAGAAACTTCTTTTACTAGCCAAACCTTATGGAATATACAAACCTCTTAGTACAACATTTTTCATCCAATGTTATATGGGGAAATTTTATATTTATACCCATCAAACTCAACTCAATTTTTAGCAGAATGATTTCAGGAAAAAATAAGTTATTTTCTAAATACAATTGGTGAAATCATGTGTAGAGACTTCGAAAATCTTGACAAGTGTTAGCAGGGAGAATGTTCACTTTAGATGTTGCTGAAAGGCAACTCAAGAGTTAGCTGAGCAATTCTCTGCACTGTACACTTGTACAGAACATGTTTCTACAGTGCCTTTCATATTTAGCTCATGTTAGAAGACCTGTCCCCAAGAAAATTGAGAAAATGTTGAAAGAAATTGTGGGAAAGAGATCAAATGAATATGAAAAACGACCAAATGGAGGAGATATTACTGCAAATGAGGAAACTTTTCATTAATAACCATGTTGATTTTTTGATGATTGACAATGGATATTTTAAATATTTTGCAACCTAATGAGTTTGTGACTGATAAACAGGTATTTCCTGTGTATATTTATTTTAGGAACTAGATTGGGGTTTTTGATTGAAGTATAGTAGATTATTAGAAAAATTAAATAATGCAGATTAGGCTTCTGATTGTTGTTTTACATAGCATGTCTGATTGTCAGGAACAAATTGTTGATCCAAGTGCAAGTTGCCTGTGTATATAGTAACATACAAAGATTGAAAGTGAGAGGACTGTTAGACCTTTCTAGGGTTGAAGAGGATCACTATTTTGTAAACTGTTTGATTCACCGAGAGGACACATGTGTATACATCTAACAGAAATCATTCAAAATCTATGAAGCAAAAATTGATAGAGCCACAGGAAGTAATTGAAAAATTCACTTTCATTGTGGGAGATTTCCACCATTTGTTGGTAACTGATAAGTTGAATGGACCAAAAAGTAGCAATATAAGAGATTCCAGCAGTATAATTAAAGAGTTCTGACATTAATACCTTATCATCTTCTGTTAGTCATTGTCAAATGGTTATTCTACCTGTTCTTGAATTTTCTTAAGTATGGAGCTTTTGATATCTCCTCTTTATTTGATTAGAAAGTTCTTCCTTGTGTGTCTCAATCTTTCCTCCTATAGTTTCGAACCATTATTTTAAATTCTGCTTCATTGCATTATATAAAAAAAGATGATTTCCATGCATGTGATATGGAGTGATTTGTTTTGAGTTGTTTCTTTGTGTGTATGATAGGAGGTGAGGACCTAAATTCACTTTTTTTTTTTTTCCCCATAGCCAGTTGTCCCATCATCATTTGTTGAGCATAGTACCCTCTGTCCAATGAATTGCCTTGGCACTTTTGGCAAAATCAATTGACTACAAACATAAGGATTTATTTTTGGATTCTCAACTCTGTTCCATTGAATTATATTTTTATCTCCATGCTGTCTCGATAACTGTAGCATTACAGTAAATTTTGAAATCCGGAAATGTGAGTACTCCAAAATCGTCATTTAAAAAAAAATACTGTTTTGGATTTTTCACTTCCATGTAAATTTTACAATATGGTTATCAATTCCTGAAAAAACACCGTGTTGGGAATGGGGTGGTCTGTTCCTTAGCCATAGATAGCTTGATCAATACCATTTCCTCACAGTCACTTTACCATGGACTAGCACCTGAATCCATGAGCTACTTCAAAACCACACCTCGTACAATTCCTTTTGTACTTTGCTTTTTGACCCATGAGCAGTTTTTTTTATATGATTAAATTTGGCTGAAGATTTCATTCAGTTACCAGTTTTAAGGTCCAGTGTTTCTCTGGAGTCACTTAGTGTAGGTCACTTGCAAATTCAGTAACCCTACTTTTGTGAACTTTTGATTCACAAGTGCTTGACTCCTTAAAAACAATACAGTGGAAATTGATTGTAGAAAACTACTGATAAACATTAGGGAGAGTGAAATTTCATTCTTGGGGACAAAACTGAGGTTGTCTAAGGAAGGTTTATGTCCTTGCAGTGCAGGAAATAAATATTCTTTTTGCTGAGGAAAAAAATTCAGGGATCAGATCCCTTCAGACCTGCCTCATAAAAGATGATTTGAAATCAGATCTGCAGGTAAAGAACATGTCCTTCTTGAACATGTGCAGGACAGCAGAGACACGGAATGTGCTTCCTCTGAGAAAGCCGGGAGGGAGAGATCAAGATCACAATAGAAGAAAGTCCTCACTCTACAGTGCTAGAAAAACCGCCTGAGGAGACTTAGGCAGTCTTTTTGTAGTTGAAATTATATTATGGGAAAAAGATTCAGAGAGAAAAATTGACCTACTAACAAAGGAGAGGATAAAATTAATGCTGACTCTCTACTACCTGGGATTCTGAGTGCACTTGGCTAATCAGTTCCCAGCAAGAGAAAGAAAGCAATGGGAACAATTAGGAAATGATGAAGACCCTGCAGAACTAGCAACTGACAAGGAGGAGGAGATGTTTGGGAAAATGAGACATGGGAAATCTTAATGTATGAAAAGCTTGTTTATTTCCCTTCTCTATGCTTCCTTTTCATTGAAACTTGTCAATTTTGATTCAAAAGACTGTTGTCAGTAGACATGGGGAAAGGCCAGTATCTGATGGGGAGTACTGTGATGGGGCAGGAGAGAGGGGCCTGCGCCAGTGGAGTCGTGTTAGGGCTAGAGATGTGGGTATGCTTCTCTGTGAGAAGAGAGGTCCACTGTCCATCTGAGCACTCTCCTTTCTCCCCTTCCAGGTGGTAACAACACTGGTCAGCCCCTCCTTCAGGGAGCTTACTGTTCTTCATTCTGTATGTATTTTGGCAGGGCTGCTGATCAGAGAACTCAGACTTGCTGAGAATACCCAAGTCAGGCCAGCCTAGGACAGATCATCTCCCAGACTGACAGGATGAGGAGGAGAGAAAGATGGCCAGAACAGAACCATCAAGAGGCCACATCAGAGAAATCTGTGATTCATTCTGGTGTTGCTTCCCGGCCTTCCCAAGTTTGAATGTTGAGGGATTTCATTAGATTGGTGAGATTTGCCAGGATTCTTCCTGTGAATACTTTTCCCCCCTTACTAACCATAAGTAAGTCAATCTCCTTTGGTTATTTTTGACAAAGAAGGCTATCTGATATTAGGGGAGAGGACATCACAGGATGAAAAGAGAAAGTTGAAGGAAGAAATACAGAACCACTTAATTTTTTTTTTTTAATCAAAGCTGGGGCAGAACTTTCCACTAAGGTACCAGGTGCATGCCAAGTTCTCTAAGTCCCTGAGACCTAGAGCCAAGTTTCTGTACTGTTCTGACCCTTTTTTTTCCTCATTTATAGTGCCAGTTTTTTGTCTGTCTTCCAGGGATATTTCTAGAGTATATAACGTTACGAAGTTCATTGATGATTCTGGAAAAAAAGCAAAAAATTAATCTAAGATGGTATGAAAATCCTGGCTGGCCTTGTCTTCTTAGCCAGTCTTAAATATCTGATTGGGATTCCTATGAGAAAAATGTTTCCTTACATTTCTTATTCTACCACACTCTTTCCTATTGATTTGCCAATTTGGTATAGAAAAGAAAACACACAAAGACAAAAACCCTCTGCAACCGATTAATTATTTTGTCTGTTTGAGGGGAAAGCGAGGGGGTGACTCTTCAAAACCAAATAACAATAATTTTTAAAGGAACCCAAACAGCATACTTCCATACAGCAAGTATGTTGGGATTGGAAAGAGGCAGCAGGCTCAAGAAAATGCTGAAAACTCTTCAGATTTGCATACATAGTTTTAATAGGGGCTGTTGAAAACAAATACTTCAATGCAAATAATTAGAATATTTTAATTACATTTCTTCAGGGCTTTAATTTTTAAAAATAAACACATAGAAGACAAAGTCAGTGTAGTAAGTGGCAAAGATTCTGGTACAACCAGCTGTTTATCTTAAACTACACGAGGAAAGAAGGTGCTGATGTGGCTTGCTTATCTCTCTTTGCGTGACAAGAATGCTAGGGATACATGTCTGGGGCATGGAAACTTGTTTAGAGAAGGCAGTCACAGTTGTTTGGTTCTGTAGTATTTTGCCATTCACCCACTTGCCTACTTGCTCACTAGCACAGCACATGCCACATAGTAGGGAGTTTAATAAATGCTTTGGAATTGAACTCACTCAACCAACATATGAGCTGTAACATCATATACATGCCATGGATCTTAGAATACCAGGGATGTAAGGGGCCTGGAGGATTCGGGCTATAAAACACCAACACTCTCTCTGGGCTCCAACCTCATCTGTGTTATTACAGAGTGGCCAGGAGCCACGGGAATGGGAAGATCACCCCCCCAGATCATTCTGCTGTGGATATATGTTCAGTTTCCCTCAAGGCATCATTCTGAGAAGAAGCTCCTTCACTCTTCAGAGTCAGCTAAGCCACCATCAGATTCTAAAGCATCTTAGCTAATCATCATCAGATCATCATTGCTTTCAAATTTCCTTATTTCATTGGAGGCTCAAATAAACTTACAAATTGCCTGAGATGATCAATCCTTTTGGGTCACAATTTTTTCCTTTTGGAAAATCATAGGCAAATAGAGTCAAACCCAGCTGGGTTCTTAGCCACTGGATTCCTTCCTTCATTCCCAGTCAGGTCAGTATGGGTACCGTGTGCAGGAATTCCAGTCCAATTCTCACGTAGGCAGGAGAGTTGCTTAGGGTTCACTAATCAGGTATTGATGTGGGGTCACTCTCTGGATTTTGTGTGTTCCCCCCTTTTCTAGGAGCAAGGAATTCCTCTAGCTCTTGTAGTTTCTCTCCTGACTTTCTCTAAAACTCCTCCTTTTTGGGTAATCAGGACTGGGATTGAAGTTTTAGCTTTGCTCCTTGCTATGAATGATTTAGACAAAAAAAAAAAAAGTCTCTCAAATCAGTTTCCTGCTTTGAAGAGTGAGGATAATGATCCTATTTCAGAGGATGTTAGTATTGTTATTTAAGGTCTGTTGATATAGTAAAGGGTCTGGGTATTATTTATTATTTTCTAGGCCTCCTTTCTCCCCTACCCCCAGATTAAACCCAGGGGTTCTCTACCACTGAACTATGTCCGCAACCTTTTTTATTTTGAGACGGGTCTCTCTAAATTGCCCAGACTGTCCTTGAACTTGTGATTCTCCTGCCCCAGCACGTTTAGCTGCTGGGATTACAGATGTGTTACACCACATTGCACCTCTCTTGACCCTCCTTAGGAATGCAACCCTGCCTCTTCCTGCCAGCCCTTTCCCTGGAGGGAATGCTATTCTGTTCCCCAGTCTGGCTGAGGGGACTTTTTTTTTTGCTAGACAATGCCTGGTGCTATTGTCTCTCTGGGGTCCCCAGTATGGCCAGCTCTGAGTTCTATACCACTGGCTTTATTCAGCTTCCAAACCTCCCTGTTCTTTTTTCTGGGTCATTCCCTGTGACTGCTTGCTCTAACTTGGCCTAATGGTGACTTTCTTGGGCATGTCTTTAGGTGCTGGCTCTTTCCCAAGGGCCAGTCCCCTCATCAGGGGCAGATTGGAGCCTCCCACACCCAGCTTGTTCTGTGCTGCTTTCACCCACCAGGGCTCCTGAGGGAAGATATCACAAAAGCTCTCAAATCCAAATTCACTTAATGATATTCACAATTATGTATGTCATCCCTTTTCCCTGTCCAACACGCCTCTCTTCAATCCTCCCAATGCTTAAAAAGGAGAAACATTGGCCTGAAATCCTCAGAACTGTCACACGATGAAATTACAAAAGAAAAAAAAAAGCGGCCATGATACTTGGGTGTGGTAGGAACAGAAAGATGTAGAGCCCATCAGAGGTTATGGAGGCCTTCCGTCTGATTTCCCGGTAGTGTGAGCATGAAAATTCATGAGGCAAAGACAGAGAGAAGGGAAGAAACAGAGGTGAGGTTGGGTGGGGGGTGGTATACAGGAGAGGGAGGAAAAGAGAAAAGAGAGGGAGGGAGGGATTAAGGGAACAAATGAGAGAAGAATAGAACAGTGCTCAAAATTGTTTCAATTTATTCTTTTATTCTTAAATGCAGGATAAGTTGCTGAGCCTCACTTCCCACCCTTTAGAATGCAATTTTGGTATTTATGTATAGAGTTTACACTACAGCATTTTCCATTTGTTCATCTCGTCCATATGTAGCTTGCGTTCTGGTTGTTTTCATATGTATATATTTTGTCTTCCAAACTGGATGCCGAGTATAGTCTTTTGTGTGGAATGAAGTAACTGTGTAAATTCATAGCTCTCCCCCAGACCCTAGCTTTGTTCTCTTTGACCCTCAGCCCCATTAGCAGCTCCTTTTGTTTACACACTGTCCAAAATCGTATTGTCCCCAACTTAATCCTCCAGTTCCTTCTTTTCCTTGAGTCCTCAAGTCCTATTGTTTCATGGATTGCATTCTCCATTGTTTCTGCTTCTACCATTTCAATTCTGACTTTCATCACTTAGTACCTGGGTTATTGCAATTGTGTCTTTGGAGTTTTCTTTTCTGCTATTCTTTTTACCTGCTACTTGTTTCATCTCCCTGAAAGGAAGTGTAATATCATAGGGCATATTCCTCTGTTCAGTAAACAGGTGAATTCACTCTCCCTCACTGCTCTAGCATTCCAGGACTGGATTTTCCATGTTTCCCAATGTATGACCCTCTTCTCTAGTTGAGTAGGGCTCACTTTGCCCAAAGTACATAGTGCTGTACCCAGTCAGCCTCAGTTTAGGCCTCCCCTGACAGGTTTCCTGCTGTCCATCCATCTATCCACATTCAGGGTCCAGTTAACAGTCTTCTCTCAATAGAAGCCTAGTGCTGGGGCTGTGCATGTAGCTCAGTGATAGAGCTGCTGCCTAGCATGCATGAGGCTCTGGGTTCCATCCCTAATCCTGGGGAACAAACAAACAAACAAAGCCCAGTGCTGTGATCTAATAAATGTGTTACTCCAACATTCAAATGTTGAAATTTAATAACCAATGTGGACGTGGGACACTTGGAAGATAACTAGGCTATAAGGGTAAATTTCTCAGGAGTGAAATTAATGCTTTTCTAATAAAGCTCCAGAAAGCTGCCTTGCCACTTTCACCATGTTAGGATGCAGCCAAAGTCACCCTCTATGAACCACAAACTGAACCGTTATCAGATACTGATTTTGCTGAGGTTTTGTTCTTGAACCTCCAGAACTGGGAGTTATAAATGCCCATTGTTTATGAACAGCCTAGTTTATGGTATTTTGTTACAGCAGCCTGAATGAACTAAGTTACCCAGTCAGTTATTCCAGGCTGCAGAATCTTCTGGAGTTCATGGCATGTAATATTTACTTTGGGACTTAATTACATATTGTCACATATGAGTATTCCATTATGTCACATGTAGCCTAATACAACCGTACAGCTCTTGTGAGCAAAGACAAAGCCATGCCCTACATACAGTAACTGCTCAATACCATCAGTACGTTCATATTTGGATTTGTAATTCCATGGCTCTTTATACCTATGGCTAAGCAATATGGCTGGGCAGTAATTAGATGCTATGTATAGAAACAAATGAACACAGAGCTACAGATATCATTCATCCAGTGTCTAGATTTTGGCCTCACCAAGTCCAGAGGTTAAGTTCTGCCCAATCAAGGCATGTAGCACCTTTCGGACTTAGTTTCTGTATTACTATCGTGGGGGTATTTACATAATGGGATTCTTAAAGATTACATAGCTCATATGTATTATGTTGCTAGGATGGTGCTAGCAGGTTTATCAAAGATATTGGTTCCTTTCTTTTCTGATGACAATAGTTATTTTTATAGGTGGCTTCCACTATCAATTATTCCCTATACTATCTGCATAGTATCATCTGATAAAAGAGAAACACAGAGAATCATAGATTTATCTTCTAGTTAGAACCAGTGGCACAGGCCTGCATGTGTTTTAGTCCCTGGTTACAGGGCATGGACATGGGCTCTGCCAGGAAACCATCTGGGTCATTGCAAAATTCCCACTTAGGTTGTAAATTAATCACTTGGATGAGCTTCTGGCATTCTCAGCACTTTACTTACCTGTTTGCTCAACTTGCTAAGTTGAGTAGATAGAGTTTTGCTGTTGCAAAAGATGGAAGCCATGGAGGATGCGGGGAGAAGAGTGTAAAGAGTTGTTAAGAAATCACAGGGTGAATAGGGGTGCTACCTCTGCTTCTGTGAAGACAGAGCTGCCTTGACATCTTCATCTACCTTTTCCTGCTGCTTCTTCCTTGTCTTTGCCAATCTCCTGCCA
The DNA here is from genome assembly GCF_052094955.1 of Ictidomys tridecemlineatus. NCBI lineage: Eukaryota > Metazoa > Chordata > Mammalia > Rodentia > Sciuridae > Ictidomys > Ictidomys tridecemlineatus. The sequence goes on along the minus strand of NC_135480.1, from coordinate 116,915,790 downwards.
CTCTGCTCCTGCTACATCCCTTGCTAGCAGAGGACCAGTCTCCCTGTATGACCCTGGTAGAGCGGGAAGGGGCTAGGTTAGGTGTGTGTGTGTGCTTTTGTGTAGAAGTGGGGAAGGGAGTGAGTAGGAGCCAGAGAAAATGAGAGTAAGTGAGAAAAACTGGGCAGGAGAAATGAAATGAGGAGGAGGGTGAGAAAATGGGAATGTGAAAGAGAAATGGAGGAAGGGGGCTGGGTGAGAAGGATGGAGGAGGAGAAAATCTCTGGGTGAGAGAGAAAACTTTAATTGTACAAGCAAGAATCTGCATCCAGGAACTGGAGTTACAGGGCTGAAGGATGAGATATGGATATCAGGGCATGGAAGGAGGAAAGGACAGACTGAAGACACATCTGAAATTTCCCAGAGCAGTGGAAGAAGCATCTGAGACGCAGTTACCTCCTGCATCAGCAATGCTGTCCTGCCCTGTCTGGGAGCACAGAGCTTCTTATCATAAGAATCCATATTAGGCATTTTATTCTGTCCTCTGGGACAAGATGCAGAGAGAGATTGTCTGCCGGCTGTACTTTGTCATTTTGGAATGGGGATGCAGGCATTTGCCAATGGAGTCTCCTTAGAAGGGCATCACCTTCATCACACAGGGCCCAGACTCTTAATATTTATCATCCCCATTTTCTTTTCCAGAGCATGGTCATATGGCATCTTTCTATGCAAATCTGGTTCTTGGAGGGCTCCTAAGAAATCAAACCTTTGTCAGAGGTCTTTCTTCCTCATTTTCCAGGCTGAAGACTTCTTCCCCGCTAATTCTGGGGAGTTGGTTAGACATTGAGGAGTGCTTTACCCACCTCATCATGACACTCCTCAGGAACCAGGAAATATCTCGTGTCAGTTTCCAAAGCTGGTCTGGAACCTGGGGCCAGGTGTCACCTTCTTTTCTCTCAAAGCTCTGATGTTGCCATCTTTCAACGAGCTCTGCCCCCAGGAACCTCACTATTAACCTAAAACGTGTCATGATACAGATGGGAACTGAAGATACATCTAACATGGTCTTCTACATTTAGATCTGGGAGATGTGTCAGGTCACACTTGGTGTCCCTGGGAAAGGCTGAGGCACAGAAACTGAAGAGTTAACAGGAAGAAAATACAGCCCCAGGGTAGGATGATGGAATAAGTGCCTGGGACTCAGGTTTCCAGATCTGGGACTAAAAGCTACACATGGTCACCAGGGTGTGTCGCATAACGTGGCTGTGGCCACGGCTGTTTCTCTTCTCCTGAACTTTCTGCAGTTTTTTGGGCTCACTAGGAGGCTTGCCCCATACCCTTTACTGTCAGTTCTGGAGACATTTGAATAATGAATTCTGTTTAAGACTGAAAACCTCGAAGTTCCATCTGTAACAAGACTCGAAATAATTACAGCTGATGATTGCCTGGTACACTCAGCCAGAAAAAACAGAACAGCTTTTGGCCGCCAGCAATTACAAGCAGCACCGGCTTCAGCACAGACAGAACTTTTAAATGAATACATGAATACATTGCTGAAGATCAGAAGGCAAGAGAGAATGTTAGAGTGGGGGTGGGGGTGGGGGAAATGAGTTGGCAAAAACTGAGTGACTTCACTCACTGAAGGGGGTGGGTGAGAGAGAATGCTACAGAGAGAAAGAGACAGAATGCTAACTCTTCCCCAATGCTCTGCCCATCCTAATTTACAAGTAGAAGATGGCAGAAAGAGTTGAAGTGGAGTGGCATCCTAGGGATACCATATTTTAGGACTTTCTCCAATTTGAATTTTTCTCATGAGAGACTGAGACGAAGAAACCTATTTGCTGTAGATGCGGTTTGGAGTTTCAGAACATGGTGCTTCTCTTCTTGTGTGGTGTGGGGGAAATAGCATAATCTTCAGAATCAAACAGTTTTGGACTCAACTGCAATTTGCTATATTTGTTTTCTTCTTAGCCATTTAACTACTCTGAACCTTAATTTCCTCATCTGTGAATACCTTTTTTTTTAGTTCTCATGGGATTAAATAGGGAGACCTCCATAAAAGTTCTCACACTGCTATTTGGAATAGAGGAAGTTTTAGCAAGCAGGGATCTCCTCCTATCGTGGAAGGGCCTTCCACTACTTTCCTATTGAATTTATGTCATATCTTCAATCCTTTTTCACATTGGCTGGCCCTATCTGATTATACCCATTGATTTAGAAGACCTATGGTTTTCAAGATTCTGCAAAGAAACCACTAGGATGTGTTTAGAGATAGGCACATAAGAATGGATTTATTAGAGGAATTGGCTCACATGATTTTGGCTGCTGAGTTCTGTGATAGACTGTCTGCAAGTTGGAGAGCCTTTGGTGTCAGTAGCATGGCTCGGGCCAAGTTCAGAGGCCTTAGAACAAGGGCAGGCTGAGAATGAAAGACTGAGAATTTGATGGACCACTGGTCTAGGTCCTGAAGTCCAAAGACTGATGAGTTTGGTCTTCTGATGTCCAAAGCAGCAGAAAAAACAAACAAACAAACAAACAAAAAGAAACCCCAAAATGCCTGTCCCAACTTTCAGAGAACAGAGTCCACCTCCTGCATCGTTCTCTCCAGGGCTGGGCTGATTGGGTGGTGCATACCCACAATGAGGGCAAATCTTCTCTACCTAGTTCACTAAAATTCACATGCTCATCTTCACTGGAAACACTCTCACAGACACAACCCAACTGATAATACTTTATCAGTTTTCCTTATGTTCTTAATCTAGTTGAGTTGGTGCCTAAAATTTACCATCGTAGTTAGATATTTGGTTAGGGACTATAAAAATGAACCAAAGCAGAAAGCCTCAGGCAATTTCATTCTTACTGGATTCTACCTTAGACTCCTCACTTTGTGTAAATTTATTGTGATTTTCTGCCTGATTCACACATCTGCTTCTGATGGTTAATTCTAACCAGGATCAGGAACAGAAGCCTGAAACTCTTGGGACTACAAAAACTAGTAGATGAGCCATCAAAATCCTAGCAATCAGACTACTGGAGTGGAGATTTTCAACCTGATTTGAAAACTCCATCATATCAGTGCATACCAGCTCCTTGACTGTTTCTGACTCAATCCTCCTACTCCAATCTGTGAGTTCAGGCAGGTTTGAAAGGCTGTTTCCTGTCCTCAGACACTGGAGCCATCTGGGTGGGAGTTCACAGACCGGCCTCTGTGTAAACCCTCTGATGCATTCTGGGAAATAATCTCAGTCAATACAGCCAGTGGTTTCTCCTCTGCAAAGCAGGGAATCTAGTGCCTCCCTCTTCCTGTCCATCACCTCTCTCTGGTCTCTTACTCTCTTATCTGTAAGTATCTGCATGCTCTCTGCTGTGGCCCCTAAATTCTTCCCTTTGATCTTAAACAAGAGACATTGTTAAGAAGCTCTGTGTTATAGATCTTCCCTAAGTCACCTGAGTGGTCAGGGCTGGGTACGGAGCATCTGTCAGAGCTCCTTTGTTATTTTGACTTCTCAGAGAGCCCCTCTGGGCTTAAGTTTCAGCATGTCTTGGTGATTCAGGAATTCCATTGCTGCTGGCCCTTCCTCTGCTTGCTTTTGGGCTCTCCCATTGTTCATAGGTGCTTGATCTAATAAGGCAAGTATAGGGGACATGGAAGAGAAGATGGAAACTAGAGAAATAGTGGGATTTAAAATAAAGTGCATGGAGGAAGCATACCTAGTGAGAGAAGTCAGGGGTGAGGACCAGATCTCCGGCTACAGTATGGGATGCTTGACTTTGAGGACGTCTTGGGTTCTTTTTTTTTTGCTGGAAAGGGTTGTCATTAGGGTTGATTGGATTTTATGAATTAAATTGTGTGGAGATGATGGCTAGGAGAGGATGCTCAATAAATGGCACACATGCCCTAGATTTAATCATCCAGATTTGTTGTCCCCTCTGAAGATATGGAGACTTCAGTTTGTGTTTTGGGGAATTTAAAAGAAAGAACTAGACGGGTGTTTACATCCATTTTGTGTTGATGTAACAGAATACTAGAGACTGGGTATTTTATAATGAATAGAAATTTATTTGGCTCATAATTCTGGAGGTTGGGAAGTCTAAGGTGGAGGGACCATATCTGGTGAGGGCCTTCTTGCTGTATCATTACATGGCAGAAGGCATCTCAAAAAGAAAGAAGGGGCCAAACCCATCCTTTTATTAGGCACCCTCTTTATTAAGAGATGGCTTTAATTCATTATTGAGGGCAGAGTCCTCATTGCCTAATCTTAAAGGCCTCCCCTTTTAACACAGTTGCCTTGGGGATTAAGTATCCAGCACATGAATTTTGGGGGTCAGAGGTAGAGTGCTAGGTGTGAGCATGCCTCTTAAAGTTCATGTACTGGACACTTACTCTCTAATGCAATCGTGTTGAGAGGTGGAACTTTTAAGAAGAGATTAGCCCTCATAAAGTGATTAATGCCTTTAAGGTAAGAGTGAGTGGATTTATTATTCCCTGAATAAATGAGATCAACCTCCCACCCCAAATGATACCTTCCACCATGTTATGATATAGCAAGAAGATGATGGCACCTTGAATTTGGATTTCCCAGTCTCCAAAACTGTGAGAAAATGAATTTCTGTTCATTATAAATTAACCAGTCTACGGTATTCTTTTTATAGTAGCACACACAGACAAGGGGATTGGTGGGAAGAATGACTTCCATGGTTTAGGAGAGCTCCTACACTTTTCAGAATGACTTCATATTGAGAGCTTTCCCTCAGAGTTGCCTTGGGGGTACGATGCATCCTCTTGATCTCTCAGCTCCCTGTTGAAATTGAAACTTCTTCCTGAAGCTTTCATGGAACAAGGTCAAGGTCAATCTTGAGCTCTGTGAGATGCTGGGTTAAGAGTCCAGTTATTTGCCTGAGTGCCAAATGCCCTGTCTATGCCATTAGCTAACTGGTAGCTAGTTGACAAAAACCAAGTATGGTTTAAATATGTAAGTAGATAGTAATCATAATACTTTATGTTTATATAAATAGATACTTTATATTTACACTATGTTAGAATGCTTAACAATTGGCCTAAATCCTCTGAACCTCTGATTTTTGTGTTGAAAAATTTTAACTGTTGAAAAATAATCAGCTTGACTTCACTGGTATTTGTCCCCTTAGCATCTATTGACCTACAACATATCCATTCTTTACATGAAGTTTTTTGAGGGCTGGAATTGTGCTATAGATATTATAAACATTCATTGATTATTTAATAATCATTATTAAGCTTGTTTGGGGGTCACAGGGATGAATGATGCATGATTATAATTCCTTAAACTATAGGAAGTGGGGGTGGGGAAGGAGGAAGAGAGAAAGAGAGAAGGAGGGTGGAGAAGGAGAGAGAGAGAGAAGAAAAGGGAAAAAAAGAGAGAGAGAGAGGAAGAGAGAGAATTAAGAAATTGGCTTCCACTTTATCTTGTTCCTATGACAGGGTCTTCCATATGGTATGTGAAATTCTCAGTAAATACTTATAAATTGACTGATAAATAAGCCTAATTCCCTATGGCAGCTAATGATATGAATTTTAAGTAGAATTAGTAACTGGTAGAGGATCTTTGGTTAAACTTGAGGCTATGGATGTGTGGTTTTATCTTGGTTCCTTCCCTATAGCCCACTAAAATGATAATAAAGGATTTAAAAAGTAAGAAATATCAATAATATACAAAGAGATTAAGAAAAAAGACACTTATATAATGAGAAAAGACCATAAATATTAGGAACTGGAAAGACTGTTAACTGAAAAGTCTCAGCCTTGGATTTGAATGCACTAGTACCCTTGTGGCTGAAAAGAGAAGGTTTTATTGCTAAAAAGCGCTAGAACCCAGATTGCCTAACACCCCACTCCCCCCCTCCCCGCCCCGCCTGTGTAGCTGTGTGACTGCTCCACTCCTACCCAGCAGAAACTGGGAAGTTTTCACAGAGGAGGAGAGGTGAGAAATTGTTCTGAAAATAAAGCAGGACCAAATGAAAGTTTGTATACTAAACAGTGAGATTTCCAGACTCCTTCTCTTATCCTGCTCCCCAAATTAGGCAACCAATCCTCCTACACAGGACATTGGATGGTTCTTCTCTAGGAAAACTTACTGGCATTTAATAAAAGATTTTTCAGATATTGAGTATAAAACAATCAATTTTTTGTCAATCTGCAGTGAAGCCCATAATTGATAAGCTTAGCAGGCCGCACAGGCTATGCTATGCTATTGTATCAGACAAGCCATTAATCTTTCTGATCTACACCAATAAACATTTGTTTCTCACTTGAACTACATGCCATCATTGGTTGACTGGGGTTCTACTCTAAGTTGTCCTTACCCAAGGGCTCAATTTAATGGAGCAGCTATTATCAGGCATGATGGCCATCATGAAGAAAATAATGTGTGTTGGATTCTGCATATTTCAAGTGCTTTTGTAAATTTTTAATGTAATTAATTAAATTACTTTAAACAGTAACAAATAAAAGATGTATATGTTTATAATGTGCAACATGATGTTTTGATACATGTTTAGATTATGGAATGGCTAAATGAAGTTAATTAACATCTATATTTCCTCAGTTTCTTTGTGGTGAAAACAATTAAAATAAACTCTTCTAGCAGTTTTCAAGTATACATTATTATTCACTATTATTATGATGCTGTACAATAGATCTCTTGAACTTATTCCTCTTGTTTAAATGAAATTTTATGTCCTTGACAAGGTCTTTCGAATCCTTCACCTCCCCTCCCCTATCACTCTACTATTTTTTTCATTTTTCATTTTAATTTGTTATATATGACAGCAGAATGCATTACAGTTCATATTACACATATAGAGCACAATTTTTCATATCTCTGATTGTATACAAAGTAAAGTCACACCATTTGTGTCTTTATACATGTCTTTATACATTAGTAGGGTAGTGACTTTTTTACTTCTATGAATTCAACTTTTAAAATTCTACATATAAATGAGATTATGCAGTATTTGTCTTACTATTCCTTGCTTATTTCACGGAACATAATGCTTTCCAAGTTCACTTATCTTGTCACAAATGACAGGACCTTCTTCTGTATGAAGACTGACTAGTACTCTATTTTATGTTTGTGTACATGCAATTTCTTTATCTACTTATCTATTGAAAGAACACTGAGGTTGATTACACGTCCTAGATACTGTGAATAGTGCTGCAGTGAACATGGGTGTGCAGATATCTTTCCAACATATTGATTCCATTTCCTTGGATATATACCCAGAAGTGGGATTGCTGGATCATATGGCGGTTCTATTTTCAGCTTTTTAGGAACTTCCATACTGTTTTCCATAATGGCTGTACTAATTTACATTCCTACCAGCAGTGTATACAGTGATTCTTGAATTTCCCTATGGAAATGACACACATTCTCATATACTTTTTATTGGTCAGGGAAAGTCATATGCATAACTTTAGAAGTGGTAAGGGAGTGAAATTTTGCCAGTGCCTGAAATGAAGAGAACTAAGATATTTATGAACAACTTGCAGAACAGTTTTCCCATCTCATCATCAAATAGTCTATATCCTTTCTTTTCTATATGCAAAACATACTTGTTTCCCTGAAGTAGATCACTTTACTCTCATCTAGTGATGACATTGTACACGACCTCTAGTATATGATACTAACTCTTCCTCAAAGGATAAAACTCTGGACTCTGTTTCAGTTTCATACATGGCTTCTAGCAATCTGGTGACCCTAGAATTAAACACACAGATACATACATAGTCATGAATAAGGACAGAACAACTTTAATACACAGAAAGGACAGTCCTGCAGCAGGTTGAGGTAATCTCATAGGGCATCCATGTTCAGGGTTCCCTGGTCCAAGAGAAGGGAATGTCCCTTGATTATGCTTTGATTCCTTGTCCTGGACTTGTTTCCTTATCCATTGGTTTCTGCAGTCATTTGCTCTCCCCTTTTCAATGTTCTTCCATTCCACTAATTTTCCTCACCTGAGGTGAACTTTGGGGAACACACTTGGTTTATTTTTTTGGAATGGATCAGGCCTCTGAACCTGTTTTTTTATACCTAGGTGATGAGAGCTCATGGATAATTTTAAGTATTGAAGAGTCACAGTCCAGACTTATAGTTCTTTTAACCATAGAAACCTCTTAAAATAGCTTATTTTCTATGATTGTAGTCAGTTCTGATTACTAAGAGCCACACCCAGTTCTTTTGCAGAAAATTTTCTTAATTTTTCTATGTAAGCCTCTCTGTATATTTGCTTCTTGGCTTGCATGCCTCCTTTTAATTTAATTACAAGGGCCATAGAAAGACCTAATCAGGTCTTTCTGATGATTGGGAAAAACCATCCCTTTAACCTCTTCTCTGAGCATTTGTTTTAATTTGAAAGGATTTTCTGGATGCCATGTAGTCTCCTCCTCCACCCCCTCCTCCTCCCCCTTCTTGTCCTCTTCCTTTTTTTTATATGGAAACCATTGTCCATTCAGGAATTCCAGTTTGGGGTATGGTGGAAATGCTGTTGTGAGCCTTACTTAAAGATTAATATATAATCATCCTTTAATTTTTTTTATCAGCCTTTTAATTTTTTCTATTATTATTTGAATGAGAACCAGCTCTCTCTTTCGATCATGAAATACTCAAATTATCGATCCTCAGTTTCTTTGATTTCCTGCTTGAAAACTCAAAAATCCTTTTCTAAACTCATCATTATCTTTCATATTTGGCTTTATGCATGATGCAAGTAACAGCAATGAAAACACAGAAGAGTCAAAGTTGTCTGAAAACCTGAGGAGCAAGAAAGCAGGTGATATAAGTTAGAGTTCAAATCTGAGCCTGAAGACAGAAGACTGATGTCCCAGCTAAAATATAATAAGGCAGAGAAAAATAATTCTTTGTTATAAGTGCATTATTCTATTCCAGATTGGATGAGATACACCCACACTGGGGAAGGCAATTTGCTTTACTCATTCTACGGGTTCTAATGTTAATGTCATCCAGAAACACCTTCACAGACACACCCAGAATAATGTTTAATAAAAATTCTGGGCACTCCATGTCTAGCCAAGTTACACGAAATTAACTGTCACAGTTATTATCTGTTTCCCAAGTTATATCCTGTGAAAGTTTTACCAAATGTTTACCCATTACCTAATATAGATCACCATTTCTCTAAGTCCTGACAAGTTATTGTCCACTGCCAGACCATTAAGATAATGTCACATATTTGTTTGATGTTGCAGCCCCCCCCCACATCTGTGTGTCACTGTCTACATCCTTCAGGTTGATATATGTTGTGTTATAGCACAAACAAATCTAAATCTCAATTACTTTTTTTCCTCATTCACATTAACTATTCCTGGTGGATCATTTAAGTTAATTAATTCATTAATTCTTCTCTGAAATATTCTTGCTGATGTAGCTACCATCTGGAGATCTGCTACTGCCCTGGCATAGGGGAAGAGGACTCACACCTGTTCTCACTCCCCTGGTCAAAACAAATCATGTGGCCACAACTACCTTTGGTGGTTGAGATTCGTACATGTGCCTGAAAAGAGCATAAGCAAAATATGTGGGCATATGCCACAGTAATTACCACACAAAGCTTCCAGTTAGCTTTTTAAAAATTAATTTATTTTTAAAATGATTTTTATTTGTTCTCTTTGGTTATACATGATAGTAGAATGTATTTTGACATATTATACATATATGGAGTATAACTTCTCATTCTTCTGGTTGTACATAGTGTAGAATTATGTACATATTTTTATGTAATCATATGTGTGCATAGGATAGTAATATCTGATTCATTCTACTATTTTTTCTATTCTCATTTCCCATCCTCTCCCTTCATTCCCCCTTTGTCTAATCCAAAGCACTTCTTTTTTTCCTATGCCCCACCCATCTATTGTGAAATAGCACCCACATATCAGAGAAAACATTTGGCCTTTGTTTTTTGGGGACTGGCTTATTGCACATGATATTCTCCATTTCCATCCATTTACCAGCAAATGCCATATCTTTATTTTTCTTTATAGCTGAGTAATATTCCATTGTGTATATATATCACATTTTCTTCATTCATCTGTTGAAAGGCATCTTGGTTGGTTCCATGGTTTAGCTATTATGAATTGAGCTGATATAAACATTGATGTGGCTGCGTCACTGTAGTATGCTGATTTTAAGCTCTTTGGGTATAAACCGAAGTCTGATAACTGGGTCAAATGACAGTTCCATTCCAAGTTTTCAGAGGAATCTCCATACTGCTTTCCATAGTGGTTGTACCAATTTGCAGTCCCACCAGCAATGTATGAGTGAATCTTTTTCCCCCATATCCTTTCAAACATTTATTGTTGCTTGTATTCTTTTTTTTAAAAAAATTATTTATTTATTCTAACTAGGTATAGATGACAGCAGTGTTTCTTGTATTCTTGATAATTGCCATTCTGAGTGGAGTGAGATGGAATATCAATGTGGTTTTGATTTGCATTTCTCTAATTGCTAAAGATGTGGAACACTTTTTCATGTATTTGTTGACAGATTGTTTTTCTTCTGTGAAGTGTCTATTCAGTTCCTTAGCCCATTTATTGATTGGGTTATTTGTTCTTTTGGTGTTAATTACCTTTTTTAGTGGCTTTCTCCTAAATTGAACAGAGCACCAAGAATCCTAAGAGCTATGGTTTAAATGTGCCCTCTGAAAAGCATTGTGTTGGAAACTTTCCCCAATGCAACAGTGGGAGGTGGAGCCTAATGTGACATTATTAGGCCATTAACACATTAGGGAGGTGGAGTCTAATGTGACATTATTAGGCCATGGAGGATCTGTCCTCATGAATGGATTAATGCTGTTATTGTGGGAGTGAATTCCTTCCAAAATGAGTTTGTGCTTTTTATATTTCCCTGCTGTGCTTTCCTATCATTGGATGATGCAGTAAGAATGCCCTTACCACATGCAGCCACTCCCTTGGTCTTTGATTTTCTAGCCTCTGGAACCATATGCCTATAACTTTCTCTTCATTATGAATTCCCCAGCCTGTGGTACTTTGTTATAACAGCAGAAAAAGGACTAGGACAGCCAGACACTTGAGGAAAACACTAATATAAGAGACGAACATAAACAAAGGTTTAAAAAATAGAAAAGAAACAATGTAGGAAACAGAAATAACTTAAAAAATGATCCTCTAATTGATATTGGAATAAAAATGTTGTTTCCCTGAAAAAAGAACAGGTTGCCATGAAAAGGAACAATCAAACGACAAGGAACAGGCCTTAACTGTTGAATTCATGATAAAAGAAATATTAAAATTCAATGGAGAAGTTTGAAAGAAAAAGGTTGATAAAGCAGAACAGAACATCCAGTAGGTGACACACAGAGGAGAAAAAACGTGAATCCATCAGGAAATTCCATCCTTCAGTTAATAGGGGTTACACAGAGAGAAGATACGTAAAAGAGAAAGAAGATATTTTTCAAAGAAATATTTTAAAAAATATCACAGTGCTGAAGGCATTTTTTTTCTCTATATTGGAAAGACTAAACAGTGCCCAAAATAATGAAGGCAAAAAGATCTACCCAAGGCCCATCTCTGCCAATGTTCAGGATACTAGTAATAAGGAGATGCTTCTAGAAGCTTCCTGTGGAGAAGGGCAGTTGTGGCATCAGAGATGAAAAACTGTGGAGGATCAGAATTATATTAATCTTGTAAACAGCAACTCAGAAGCTAGAATAAAATCTGAAGCTGAAGACCTGGGGTCCAGTGAACTATAAAACAGAGTCAAAGGGAACTCCCAGTAGGAAAATGGAGGATTACAATTGCATAGCAGACCCTCTTGGATCAGGGAAATGGAGTCCTGGAGGGCAGGGCTGAGGGTAAGAATAAGTCATGAGGAGCAATGGGCCAGAGAGTTGCGTGTATCATAAGCCTTGTTGTTTCTCCTCCTTCTTTATTTTTTTAATGATGCTGTTCTAGGGTTCAAACTGAGACCCTGAACATGCTAAGCAAGTGCTCTAACTTCAATTACAGCCTTTGAGTTTTTCTAAATGATATGTATATATTATTTTGTGAGAATACCCCCCACCCCCCAATTTAAAAGCATCTCTGTGTAGCAGTGAATTATAAATTGAGAAAAAAGAAAAGCAAACACGCACGAGATTGGTATCTGATTCTGACCATTAATTTAGAGTGTGCCCTTGATCAATCATTCAACCTCTTCTGTAAGTAATTTCTTGTTTCTTCATTTACAAAATAGGGCAGTCTATGCCTAGAGGCCTTTTAAGGTTCTTTCTGGCCCTCCTAGTCTAGAGTTCTAAAGGCTACAAGTACATGACCATATTAAACAGAATGGCCTTGAATCCCAGGATCGCCTGAAGTTGACTTTACCTCTGAGGCTCATGTGCTCTTGTGTATATCCAATTCCTTCTTCTTTCAAAGAAAAGGCCAGGCCTAAGGGCCAAGTGTCAATGTGGGTTGCATGGAAGGTGGCTGGTGCATATGGTTTATCTGGATGCTCTCAGGTCTGTATCACAGGGACCCCTCTGAGACTCCCTGCTGTGTAATGGGGCTGGCTAGAAGCTGATCTGGCAGCTCGTTAACACTCAATTAAAGCTCTTCTCTACAGTATGGCATTAACTTTTTAAAAATTTATACATGCAATTGAAGGAATTAAAGTGCAACTGTGGTTTTCAAAGCGGCTCATGTGAGGGAGGCTGTGAAATTGTTCTCATCTGCCCAGTATTCAGTTTTCAAATTTATATGTGCAATTGAGTTGGAAATTAAAGTGCGGTTTTAAGGTGGGTGGGGGTGTCTTACATGGTACAACATTAACCATTTTATATTTATAAATGTAATTAAAATGGGATTACTTTGGAATTAAAGAACATAGGAAGGAAAAGATACATGCTCTTGCTTAGGGATATTCTGCTTCTCCCTGCTTCTTATAATCTAAATTCTTGATGAGTATGTTGTTACCCAGGTCTTAACTCCTATAGAACAGTGAGCTAGGATTTTCTATGCCAAAATGCCACACAGATCCTCATCAGGTGTGATATCACCTTTCTTTGCCTTCCTTACCTGTGCTGAGTCCAGGGAGCCTACTTCCCAAAGGATTTGGGAGGGTGCACACATTGTACACTTGGAATTTTTAGATTTTTTAAGTGCTGAGAATGTTAATGTACCTTAATGGTGTTATGCTGGAGACTCAGAGGTTACATTTCTCAATCCCTGGATTTATGCATGAACTGGTTTTCTGGAATTAAAAGAACATATACTCGTGGAGCACCTCTCATCCTAGATGAGTGTGTTGCTCTCTCAGGTCTGGGCATTTCAAACACATAAAGGGCACCTCTGGCTAATCAGGGACATGCAAAGACCGGTGTGGGCACTTGTGAGGAACATAGGTTCCTTATTTTTCTGTGGTCCCAACAGTATATCCTAGAAAATTATAGAATTACCCTGCAGGTTGTCTTTCCTGACTCCTCTGACATTGTCAGAAAATCTCTAAATAGTTTCCCCTTCTAGTTTAGAGTGGATATTTGAAAATCACTTGGTTTTCTAATTGTAGGGCCAGGACATATCTGAACCATCAGAGGAGAAGCCTGTGGCTCTGAAAAATTCTACAGTGGAGGTGCGGCCTACTTGCTCTTTGTGTTGAGGAGAACTGAAGGATGCACACTGTTAGATGAGCTCCAAATGTCTGTCCTGCCTGCCTGCTATGTCTCTTTCAAGGCAGGGGATTTGTCTGCACCCTCTTTTATCCTTGGTGTCATCACGCTGTCCTGCAGTCCCAGAACAGTGCTTAGGACAGTAGGAGAGGAATCAGTGGCATATACTTCTGAGATCTGCTTCTCCAGGCATTCTGAGTTTATTCAGGCCAGGCACAAGCTACGTACCTTGGAGGGTCTATCTTTTTTCATTGAGTGGGAGAGAGGTGGGGGATGGAACCACTTTCCTGTGTCTATGATCTAAAAACCCCTTTATCATTCATCCTTGCCATTTCAGAAGTCTTTGAATCAAGACCCTTTTCTCCTTTTTCTCCCCCTAATACATTTGCATGTTCATTGAGGCGAGAAATTACATGATTTTAAGATTGCACGGAGTCCTGTTTCAGACCTTGGGCCTACTTAGCGGGGCCATCACTTTGCAATTAAGCTGGGACTCACCGTCCTTACTAAACACCCATGCTGCTCCAGAGTGAGGGTTTTTTGAGTTGATGGGCTTTGCAGCTATGCTGCTCCTGGGGTGCTTTTTTGTCCTATCCAGCATTGTTAACTACACAGCTTAGCTGCCCCTTGGAGGCTGAGTCCAAGGAAGACCACCATGTAACTGTACATGAATCATGGTAAATGAGTAAATGGAAGACTGAGTGAATCAATTCATTGAAAAGAATTCTGTTTAAAAAGTTCAGAAGAAAGCCTGGAGTGGTGGCACCTGACTGTAATCCCAGCAGCTCAGGAGGCTGAGGCAGGAGGATCATGAGTACAAAGCCAGCTTCAGCAAAAGCGAGGTGCTAAGCAACTCATAGAGACGTTGTCAAACAAATAAGATATCACTGGCTGCTTTGCCCTGGTGCCTCAAGGCAGTAAAGATGTACAGAAACTTCCAAAATACATAAAAGACAATAGGCTTAAAATTGAGAAATTCAGAGTGAAGAGAAAAGATAAATGAGAAAACGTAAAACTTTTTTTTTTTTAAATGTTGTAATTGATAGTTAAGAGAAATACAAATAGGGGCTGGGGTTGTGGCTCAGCGGTAGAGTGCTCGCCTTGCACATGCAAGGACCTGGGTTCGATCCTCAGCACCACATAAAAACAAACAAATAAATAAAATAAAGGTATTGTGTCCAACTACTACTAAAAAATAAATATTAAAAAAAGATAAATACAAGTAGATTATGCCTACTAACACATATGAATAGAGCCACAAGGGTGGCTGTACTGTGTCTTCTTCAGGATCCCTGGGAACAATGGACAGGATTGTATTTCTTGAGTACCTAATGTTTTCTTTAATTACTAGGAAATATGGAGCCCAGTTTGCAGCTGACCTTTAGCAATTAGGTGGGTCTACTTTATATGCATTTCTATGAACACATCATCACTGGGCTTTATTATTTTCACATCTATCTTTTTACCTCTAGTTCCTAGATTATTTAAAAGTTCCTGCAAATTTTTGGTGACTTGAGACACAGAGTAAATCAGTCAATGAGTTAGAAATTATTATGGAATTTACTCAGAGGATGCGAGAAACCACTTATTGTTAATCTTCCTAAATTAACATAGCTGAAGAGAAATTGTCAGATTTTGTGGACATCACTTGTGAATATCTCTACACATTTTTGGTTCATGCAGTGAGAACTGACTGCATACCTACTTAGTGCATGACCTTGGGGTTCTTTCTCTTTGGGACTTCACCAAAGAGAAAAATGCACTTTCCAGATGAAAGGCAGATGAAGATACAGACATTGCCTAGAAACATTTGGGCACTGAACTTCTTCGTCCCAGTGGATATGTGGTCCCACCAAAAATGAACCAGGTCTTAAGGATCAGGAGAAATTGATTTTTTAAATAGTTCCTTGAATTGCAATGAGTTGTTTGTGCAAATACAGAGTGGTGAAAGAAGTTCTGCATATGAGAATTCAGGAAGCATTGAGCTTCTCAGCACTGGCTGTGACTACCTTTGGCCCACACCACTGCATGCTGCTGGTTTGCGTCTGGGTTCATCTCTGGGTGGCCATTTATCTTCTGCTTTAATTCAACCTCACTGTACTATGTGGGTGTGTCCTTTCCTGCCAATCCATGGCCACTAGAAATACTTTACATGGAAGCAGACAAAAGCTATACAAAAAAGTAAAATAATTAAGGAAATGAGGTGTGACAGAAGGTGACAGGATGGTCAGAGAGATATTCATGGATAACAATGTCCTTGACAGAAGAAACATCCAGGGCCCTGAGATATGAACCACCCTGAAGTGCTTAAGGGCCAGAGAGGGTTAGAACCAGGTGAACATGGAAAAGCAAGGTTGCTGATGAACTTGGAGAGGTTTTCTGGGTTCAAATCATGAAGAGCCTTGGAGGTCATGGTAAGGAGTTATTCCAAGTGCAATGGGAAGCCATGTGGCTGGGGGTTTACTCAGGAGAATGATATGATCTGAAATGTATCAGGATGTTCTGTGACTCCTTTATTGAGAATAAATTAGAGAAGGAGGAGTCATGGAGGTAAGAGTAGAAGTGGAGAGAAGAGTTTAAGGCTTTTCTAGAGCACAGGGAAGAGATGATGGTGGTGTGATGGTGTTAACTCCTTACCAGCTGGATTGAGACACTTCTTGATGCTCACCTATACTGGTCACACTCATTGATTCTGTACATCTTATTTGTTGTGGAATCCCTAGAGTCTATGTTGTCCACTTTAACAGGTAGTCTACTGGATTTCCATTCTGTAATTTTTTCCTTGAACCAGATCATCTTAATCAGATTGTGTGTTCAAGGTAAATTACTATGCCCATAGCTGTGTATGCCTGATTAAGTTATAGACCCAGGAAAAAGATGCTAGTGTAGGAATAAGTGTGTGTGTGTGTATACATGTCAGCCCTATCTCAAATTGACTTCTAAAGCACTCAATTTGTGTATTCCTGCAAACAAAAGATGAAGCACTGATAATCAGCAAAGTGGAAGCAAACAGATACTCTAGGCAAGTATTTTTTTATTGGACCTCAATTTCTATATCTGTAAAATGTTCACATTAGATCAAAATTGTTCCTTTCAACTTGTATGTGAACAAAATCTCTGCTTTCATATGTGTTCACAAAGTTTGTAAGTATCTAACAAACTTTGATCAAATCCCTCTTGGCCTATAGAATTGGGACATTAATAATCATGCACACTGTGGTCTGAATGTTTGTGTCCCCTGTAAAATATGTATGTTGAAAATGAATCCCCAATGATATGGTATTAGAAAATGAGGCCTTCTAAAGGTGATTAAATCATGAGGGTAGAGGCATCATGAATAGGATGAAAGAGGTCTGAGCGACACTCCTGTCTCTTCTATCATGTAGGAACACAGCAAGAAAGAGTCATCCAAGAACAAGAAAGTGGGTCCTAACCAGACATTGAATCAGAAAATGCCTTGATGTTGGTCTTGCCAGCCTCTAGAACTAAGAGAAACCTCTGTTTTTTATAAGCCATCCAATTCAGAGTATCTGTTATAGCAGCCCATATGAAACAAGATAATGCAGGTGCCCACTACTAAATATCTAAATCAGGCAGGTTTTTCCATGTTAATACAAATTGTATCACTATCTTATTTATACTGTATATTTGAATGGCATAGTTATCTCCCTCATTTCTTTCCATGTCAAAATAAAGGTATGCTTCAACTGAATAATGAATAATGGCAGGAAATAACTGACCACCAGGAAGACACTAAATCTCTGATGAGATGGGGAACCCAAAATGGTGACAGATTCATTGTCTTGTCCCTTCCAGGATGAAGCAACTTGAGGGCAGTGTCCTTATTTCTCTATCTGGTCGCATGTCTAGCTTACCTATAGGCACTTAACACCTATTCATCCTTATCATTGAGACTGACAAATAATGGAATCCCTCCTGCCATCCAACATGTGGAAAGGTAATTGCTGCTTGGGCTGGTATCAATTCAAACCATACCACGGGGCTGCTGAGACAAGAACTTCGCCTTATCTTGAAGCCTTACAGCTACTGGGAGCTGCAGGGCAATGTAATTTGCTGGTGCTTTTTAAGTCAGCAGCAGTTTTTTTCCCTGGCAAACACATCAAGCCCTTAATGGGGTTTTTGAAAGTAAATCTCCCTTTTGAAGTGAGAAGGAAAGGAAATAAACAGTTATTATTCCGATTCTGTCCTTTACCTTTTAATTTTGGGGAGGGGGGAGCTGTGTGCAATAGGGGTGGGCAGAATGATTCCTCAAAGCAAATAAGAGTCCTGTTGGAGAATCAGCCTCCTGCAGACATTGGTCTTCCTGGGAGCTGGGTGGATAAAATATTAAGTACCAGGATCGCAGCAATGTGGTTGCCGCAGACATAATCAGATGAGTAGTTAAAGGTCTGGCATTCTTTAGGGAAACAAATGATTGATCAACCCTGCAAAAATAAATAACCTGGCTCTTTAGATCTATGTAGCAACTTTAAATATTTAATACAGCGTATGTGTGTGAAGGATTTGTCCTCACCCAGCTCCTCGTCGCCTGTGATTTTTGGATGAATTTATCAAACGTACCTTTTTAGGGACTTCTGATCCAGGCCATAGATACAGGAAGCACCATTTAAAAATTCAAGTTCCATTCTCTTCTTGGCACATCGGAGGACATGATAGCATGTAGCCAGAGAAGAGACTGTGTTTTTTGGGAGGACAGTGCTGGGGTGGAGGCCATCTGGGCCATTGGCATACGTCACAGGTGTTGGTCACAGTGTGCATCTGAAGCTGGGAAGCAGTGTGTTGAATATAGAACATGATACGGATTAGGAAAGTTACTGGTTCCGTGCTGAAGTCTTTTTGTGGCTGTGAAGTTTTTACCCTGGAGAGACTGCAGAGCAGCCATTGATATACAGATTTTGAGGTCTGTGTCCTGCCACAAGGGAGAGGGTGGCCCAAATAGAAGATGCTACTCAACTTTAAACTTTTTGCCTCTGAGGACAAGCACTTGGCTCTGTGCTCAGGGAGTGCTACAGCTGGGTGATGTAGGTGGCCAGATCTACCTAGCTCTTAGTTGTTGTAGGAAGTTAGAGAAGAGAACAAAGGCAGGAGATGTATTGAAGAAGCACCCCTATAGCTGCCATTGTTATACACCTCCTTCTAGCCTCTTGATGGCTCTGGGTAAGTCACAAGTGTCACATGATGACAAAAGAAGGTCAGGCACATGTGCTTTTGGGGTAATTTCAAGGATTCCAGTCTTCTTTGGAGGCGGTGCTGAGATTGATGGAATGTTGCTCATAGAGATTTCCAGGAAGGTGTTTTGTTTGGATTCATTGAGGGGTCAAGGTGCAAAAATCATGGAAACTTTTTATGTCCGACTGTCTAAGTCTTATAGACAATGGTGCTCAATAACAAATTATTTCAGGTATCAAAGTCAATGCATATTTACTAAGTGCTTATTATATATCAGGCCTTCCGCTGAGGGCATGGGTATAAAGCAGAAAAGATGTGTCCTTTGCTTCCTAAAGCAGTCAGTCTCTACCAAAACTTGGGCTTCATCAATAGAATGATACCCATAAATCTTATTGGATAGTTTACATAAGTACATTCTTTGGAAAACAGAAAAGACTAGAACTTTGTTCAGGGAGAAATCTCTGTGGTTACCCCTAGAACTTCAGATAAGTGGGAAAAAATGTGTAAAGACAAAATTATTAAGAATTTAAAGATCATCAATTAAACTGATGGACTATCGGAAACAGGGTTTGGTGGTAGAGTTCAGATTATTGCTTTCGTACGTGTATGTTTTCAACCAGGATCAGCAAGTCCAAACCAGCTTGTGCTAAAGACAGCAGATGGAGAGGTGGATCCTTCTTCTTGGGTCTTGCTCAAACCCCGGAAATGCAACAGATGGCACCTAACAGTCAAATGAGGCTAAGTTAGGGCACACAATAGGCCTACCCCACTCTTCTGTGGGCCCATTGTTTCCTGGAGAAATGTGGCATGGAAGTCATGTATTGGGGATATGTGGCTTTCTGTGGGTGATGCTCACACTGAATATGAGAGAGAATGGATTGAGGGTCACAAAGATAGGGGAGGCTGTGGAAAGGCTCTGATGGCTGTCTTTCCTGGAGTGACAGCTGGCAGGCAGCTGTAGAGATATTGTGTGTGTGTTAACTGCCACAGTGACTGGGTGTTTATTGAATTGCTGTGGATTTTCTAAAAGCAAAGCAAGCATACTAAATTGCTGCAAATTACCAAGGGCTTTCCTAATGTTTGATAAAAATACTGTGAACATTTAAGGACACAGGCTCTGCAAACGGTTCTGAATGTGGTTACAGGGAAACTCTTGATTGAGAACAAATACACTAGCTCTTCAACACAAATAAATGGAGTTAGAAGGACTGGGATCACACCAGAAGCTGGACATTACAAATGTAATTGGCATCCCTTTGTTTTTTTAGTGTATGCTTACAATTGTTTCAAGTGTGAGTCTCTGAACTCTGCCCACCTTCCTATACATAGATGATTATTTTAGTTCACTGCCTTATGAGATGTAGTGCACCTCAAACTGGTTGTGGTGGCATATCTTCAAGAGATAAAGACAAGGGGAGGAGGAGGAGCTAATTTTTAACCATCTTCCCTAATGATCTCCAGACTTTCTTTATTTTCCATGTCCTGATCATTCTTCTGTTGTTGAGTAATACGAGTATGTTGAAGAAGGGCAGGAGTAGGGGTCAATAATAGAACACATTTCCCATTTGGTAGTTAAATTCCTTCACAAACCACACCTGCTTTCTCCAAGTTCAACATAACTCCTTTCACAGTAGTTTTGTAGTCTTGCCCATTTTGCCTCCTGACTTGGTCATATGCTTTGGAAAGAAATAAACCATAAGGAAAATAATACCACTGGATTTAGAGGCTTTTTGCATCTAGCCTTGTACTGAGAAGTTGTGAAGAGTTGGGACTCTGAATCAAATTACACCCCAGTTTAAAAATCAAAGGAGTAACTGTTTAGGGGCCAAATACACTTTGGGTTAAATCAGTTCAAAGCATCAGAAAAATCGTTAGAAATATTTGAAGAGCACAGCAGGTGGCTCAGTTTGCATTTCTTAACCTGTGTCATTTGATGTTTTGCTCCAACAGGGAAACATGAGGAATTTCACTGCCTTCTAGCAGTTAAAGTGCATCAGGAATTCTACATTAGAGTTGGTGGTTTGCAACAAAATTTCAAGAAATAGATGCTCTGTGTCCTGTCTAAAAATTTTTGGGATTAACACTATTACCTGTAAGTCTCAGTTTGGGATGTATTTGGTCATGATAGTATCTCATTGCAAACCAAGAACACTAATATAATTCCCTAAAGTGTAAGAGTGTGCTTTCATGGAATGCTTTGGCATGGGAGACATAGGTATTGAAGTTCCAACATAGTCAATGAATTACGAAAGTGGGCCCAGTAATTTTGGGTTGAAATAGATCCTTACATGCCTCCTGAACCAAGATACTGAAAGTGCAAGAATCGATAGAGAATATACATGGGCTAAAAGGGGAAGGATGAAGGGACAAAAGGACAGTAGGCAATTTCAAAGAAGGAGGAGACCAGAGCTCCTGCCACGTCTTACCTAGTCACCGAATGCCAGCCCAGCCAGGATTGGATAGGCATTAGAGATGAGACAAATAGGAGATGACAATAAGCAACAGGATAGGAGCAGCAGATGTTTTCCCTCAAGAACAATTATCGAACAGTAATCACAAGCAGAGACAGACTCCTGTTATAAGCAGATGGACTTTATTAGCAGCTTTATAAATCGGTGCTCCAAGACCCATCTGATGATCTTTGGCTCTTTAATCAAAATCTATCCTCTCCCAATGGAACAAAGTCCTGATCAACTCTCCTGGATGAGCATATTCGAAGAGAAGCTCTCATGAAGCATGGCTTCTCTGGGTCAAGGGGGGCCTCTGAGGATGAGACTTAACTTCCCTAGGATGTGATCCCATTCAAGGAGTAGAAATCTATATTGCTGAATGTATATGTTTTCAAAGTAGTTTACAGATTCAAATGCTCATATATGAGCCCATCTTTCAGGGCTTCACTTTCCTCAGCTATAAAGATAGAGAATTGGGCTTTTTGACCTCTTAGATTTCTTCCACCTCCTAAATTAGCATTTTTGATCCCTCATATTACATATGAAGTCCTTTGTGGAAAAAGCCATGGTAAGACAACTGTAAACTCTTCCATGTACATAATTCAAAAATATGGGTGCCTGTGGAAAAACCCATCCATCCATTCACCCATTAATCCAATCATCTATCTATCCATCCAAACATACTTCCTTCCTTCCTTCCTTCCAGTCATTCATTAGTCCATCCATCACATCCCATCCACCCATCCATCCATCCATTCATTCAATCATCCATATATTCATTGATTCATTGATACTTTGAATGATTCATTCCTTGGCTTATTATTGAACACTTCTGATATGCTTAAACTCAAGATATTATAAGCTCTGTCAACACTGTATCTATCTCTAGCATTTGGCAAATTGTAAATGGTTCAATATTTGCCAAACGAATGAATGAAAGGTAGCTATACCACCTGTTTCCTAAGAACAACAAAGTGGGGAGTGGTTCTGCTTCATTCTAGTCCATTTCCCAATTTCTTGGCAGTTGTACATATTTCAGCGCTAAATAAATATTTGTTAAAGGAAGGGAGGAATCTGTGCAGCTGCAGTTGTTTGTGTTTATATGTTTTAGCCATATGCTTGTGTATCATCTCCTTAGGCAGTGTGGTATAGTGGGGAGGGCATGATGAGTCTGGAGTCAGAGGGCCTGGATTCTCACACATGCTGTTTCTAACAAGCTGTGTACCTTGGATTAATCATATAGCCTTCTGGGTCTCTCTTTTCTTGTCTGCAAAGGTAGATATCTTCTTTGTCCCTTGCAGTTTTGAGGTGAATAAGTAGAACATGGGGATTACAGGTGAAGGGATGTAGAATGGCCTTAGTGAGTGATAGCTGTTATCATTCTAAAGGCAGGGGCTTGCCTTCTCCATCAAAGTTGCATATGCCTTGAATTTTCAATAAGCGCATTTGAAGTAAAATAATAAGATAATTGGGAGGTGTTTACTTATCAAACACTTTCATAGAAATGACTATCTGCCAAGTGCTGTTATACAATGCTTTAAAACAATTTTAACAATAGTTGTAACTAATTTACTTCATGAATTAAATTAACTTAAACCACATAACAATCAAATGAGGTAGACACCAGCAGTAGCCTCACTTCTTATAGCAGAAAATGGACTCAAAAGAGTGAAATCATCTCCCTGTGGTCAACCAGCTAAGCAAGAATCAGAGCCAGCTAAAGTTTCTGATCTCAACCACCTTCCTATGCTATGGTACAATTGTCAACCAAGTTATGTTCTATGATGGCTAAAACAGAATATAAACTGTGGTTCCTGCTACAAGGTTCTCACAGTATAATTGGGCACATGAAATATTTAGCAAAAGAAAGAGTGGGCAATAAAGCCACAATGTGAGGTATAGATCATTGGAGAACAGGAAAGCATATAATAGGTACCTTAGTTTTATATAACATTTTATGCCTTTCTGAGTGTTTTGACATCCATCATCTTATTTGCTGCCCATAATAGCTATCAGTATTTATTGAGGACTTACTATGTGCCAGGCAATGGGCTAAGTGCTTTGCTTATATTATCTCAATCAAGATTCCTGAAAAGTGTATTATATGGGCATCATTTTAGTTTTAGTGTCAAAAATTCAATTCAAGTCATTCATGTAAACAGAAAGTGAAGGAGTTAGGATTGGCTTCAAAACACAGCTGGTCTCAGAGACTCTCACAATGCCACAGGGACTCCATCTTTCTCCTTTTCTTTTTCTTTCCCTGTCTCCCTCCCAAACTTGGCTCTGCTTTCCTCTGTGCTGGTTTCAGCCTGGAAAATTCTTTCCTTAGAGTCAGTGGCCCCAAGGCCGCCCCAAGCTAACCTCATCCTTCTTGCAACATGAACAGCATTTCCAAAAACTGTCCTGGAATTAAGTTCCATGCTGATTGCAGGGGACAGAGGGATGGAATATATGGATTGGAAGGATCTGGGGCACAGGACAGCCCCTTAAAAATTTGGTTCATGAGGCCCAAAGGAAGAAAGATGTTTCCAGGAAAAAGAAGATACTTCTGGGCAGACACAAAAGGAACAAACTATGCAGTAGTTAAATAACCATTTTATGGATGAGGAAACTGGCTCAGAGAGGTTGAGGGCTTGGTTAGGGCCACAGATCTCAAAGTCAGCAAAACAGGGTTTTGCATCAGTGTGTTGAGCTTTTCTCATCTGTGTTTCAGATGGGAAAAGTGAGGCACAGGCTGGCTAATTGTTTTACTTGACGTGTCTGGGTAGAAGGAGACATCGCTGGATTCAGGGCAATACTTTCCTCAGAGTGGCAGATGAAGAAGATTTCCTGAAATGAAAGTCTCCAGTCTCCCAAGAATACCAAAATGGGTGAAAAAAAAATCTGGATGATTATGTTTTGCATCCTGTACCAAAACATGCAACTTGGGCTTTGGACTACAGTTTCTAGTTTTCTAAAAGAGATACACTTTTGAATTCGAAATAAATTATAAAGAGACACGAATAGTTCCTGCTGTTAGGTGACTTCTTCTTCTTCTTCTTCTTCTTCTTCTTCTTCTTCTTCTTCTTCTTCTTCTTCTTCTTCTTCTTCTTCTTCTTCCTCCTCCTCCTCCTCCTCCTCCTCCTCCTCCTCCTCCTCCTCCTCCTCCTCCTCCTCCTCCTCCTTCTTCTTTTTTTTGAACATGATTCTGGTAGTGGTTCCAGGCCCAGAAGAATTTGGACTTAGAAGTGGCAAACTTGTTGGTGATGGGCCACCACTGACTCCATGACACACCGTGGGTTGGAGTGCCATGTGGGGCTTCACACAGCTTTTCTTTTGCATTTGTCCCTTGGGAAATTTTTAACCTGATTAGGCACTAATTTTCAAGGACAATGTCAATGAGAAATTCGCATGCAATCTTGTGTTGGGGGGTGGGGGAAAAGCATGTTGGAGTCAAAGTATGTGAGATCTAAATATCTGCCCCATCATTATTAGCCAGGTGGTTTTAGGTATCTTATTTGACCTCTCTTAGTTATTTCCTGTCTGCAAAATAGGAATCATAGGTAAGAAACATGTCCTTAGATTGAGGCCAGGGCACAGTTATGGGAAATCCCCTTTACTGAAGACAGATTGAAAAGCTCAGGAGGAGAGCGAACAGTCCAGCAGTTTTAATGGGTGGATCTGACAGAACTGCTGCTCCGGGCAGGTTTCCTTAGTGGGCCTTCCTGCCCAAGTGTGCTTGTCACTGTGTCTGGTAGTGTCTCTAGCATGTGCTAGGCGGGCACTCTTCTCTCCCTTCCCATGTCTACACTGACAGCGTGTCCTCCCTGCCCCACACCTTCAGCTCCATGCTCAGCACCTGAGGTCAGAAGGCACAGATTTGCCTTTTGGTCATTCCTGCCTCTCACCCCTCATCCCCCACCTCATTGCTTTTTGTCCTAAGACCTGAATTCTAACCCTGGGGGACAGGAAGGGAAACCACTTGAAATGTGATTAACTTGGGTTCAAATTCCTGTGCCTCAGCTGTGTGCTCAAATCCTTTACACAACCAAAGCCTCAGTGTCTGAGAAATTCTTATAAAGAGTAAATTCAATAACATTTGCAAGTCTTTTGCTTATTTTGCTATATGGCTCTGAGTCTGATAATGCAAGTCTCTAGGACTTGGGACCTCCATTTATCCTTACTCTGGCAGTCCCAGAATGCAGTCTCTTGTGCCTCCCTGAGAGCCCCATGGGCTACGTCAAAGGGCTGAGTCCAGATTGATCCCAGCTCTCCAGGGGCCCCCTGCCCAACATCACTTCTCAGTGGCAACTGTTCATCATCTCCTTCCTTCTAAGTTGACAGTCCTGGCTTATCCTCTCTAGTAAGAGACTCCTGAATGCCAAAATCTACTTGCTGTTGCTATAACTGAAAACCACAGACTGGGTAAATTATAAGAAATAAAGGTTCACTATAATTAATATAAGAGTAGAATTCACTGTGATACATTGTATAATTATAGTGCATTAATGAAAATTTATTTGTTAATAAATAGAAGGAAGACCAGAAGAGTAGAGGAAAGAGAACAGGGGGATGGAGGAGAGGAGGGAAATGGGGAGAGGAGGGAAACTGGGGAATGAATTGGACAAAAGTGTGTTTGTGCAGGTATGAATATGCCATAATGAACCCCGTTATTATAAAAACATAGAAAAGGAATAAAGATTTATTCTTTATTCTGAAGATTGGAGGGTCAAGATCAGGTGGACATATCTCATGAGGTCCTTTTTGCTGGTGCAGACTCTCTACAGAGTTCCAAGGTGACACAGGGCATCACATATGAGATGGATGTCCTAGCTCAGGTCTCCTTTTATTCTTAGAATGCCACAATCCCATTGAATTAGTGCCACACCTTTATGGCTTAATATTTAATTTTAATTACCTTCCCAAAGTCCTGCTTCCCAGCACCATAATTGGATTAAGTTTCTACCCTTTTAATATATAACAATGGTGATTAAATTTCCATGTGAGTTTTGGTTTGGGCATTTAAACAATAGCACCGACTGCAAGAAAGAGAGAGAAGGTTCTATACTCATCAAACTCTCCCTCCAGCTTCTGCCCATGAACATAGTATAAGGCATCATCCATGAACCAGGAAAAGGCCCCTCATCAGACACTCAATCTGCCAGTACTTTGAATGTGGTCTTCCCAGGTTCCAGAACTGTGAGATGTTAATTTCTGTTGTTTGTAAATCATCCAGACTATTATACTTTGTTATAACAGCCTGAATGGATGAAGACCAGGGTGTAGGACCCAGGCTGGCCATAAAAGCTAAGTAGCTTATGGAATTTCAAGAGCAAACACCTTCTCCCCTATCCCCTCCCTTCACCCTCTGGCACCACCCTAGTTCATCTTCTGTTCAGCTTCCTTACAGGTCCAACTTGGTCCTGACACTCCCACTGTATTCCTACCCTTTACTCCCCATTTAACTGGTTAACTCTTAGGCCCCTTTTCAGCTTAGGTGTTGCTTCTGTCAGATGCCTTTTCTGACCAGTACCCCTGTAACCTCTCACCCTAAAAATTCAATTGGCATTTTCCCCATGTGTTCCCATAGATTAGCTAGTGTGTCGCTACATACATGACTAACTTTTTGCAAGGACAGGGACTAATCCGTCTTGCTCACCATGGTGTCTCTGACATGTAGACAATGCCTGGTGCATAGAAAATAATCCACATACATATGCTCAATGAGTGAATGAATGAATGAGATCATTCATTAGCAGTAATAGTCAATAGCAGTAAAAGTTGGGCAAGCTTGACTTTACTTTTCCAACAAGTTATAGCCTTGGGGCAGACCACCTTATAGAGAGGGGAAGTCTCTTACATTGGAGGAATTCCATAAGCAGTTTGGATGATCATTTAATCTAATAGGTTGTGGGAGATTTGAGTTGATCAGGGAAATGGACCTGATGGCCTCTGACACCCCGTTCAGCTCAAAGCTTCTGTGATTTGATGACTCCAAGAGCAGTTTCTTGCCCTTTGTCTGGGCCATTTCTTATGCCAGCAGAAACCCTGCAGTGGCCCAGGTGTGACCCGGATGCTGACGCAGTGTTCTTCAATCTCGCAGGTGCTGCTCTTTATAGAATTTAATCTAGTAATGCAATGCTCATGTGGCCTTTTCATTAATCACCCCTTTCTCTGTGGATGCCTGGAAAGGGAGGCTGGGGGAGTAGTAGTGAAGAGGGAAGGGAGAGTCTTATGTCTTAGCATGTTAGGAGCTAGAAGCTGGTAAGAGCTGAGAGGAACAGGACAAGGAGAGGTGGGAGGCTGAAGTGGCAGAGAACAGAATCATGGGTTTATGATGGGTTGGAGTAAGATTTCTGAGTTTCTCTTTTTGTAGAAAGCTGTGCCAGTTGAAAGTCTAGGATTCCAACTATTTCATACACCTTCTTACCTGCTGTTCCCCAAAGCAACAAAATTCACTCAACTACCTTCATTGGACTAGGGCTCTGTAGCCAGAAAGTTGAAAATACTTTTGCATCTAAATGTTAGTCTCTTAATTTCCTTGATGTAAATGTGGAAGCTATCAGAGTATCCCTTTTACAGGAAGAGAAACTGAGGTGCCCACAGACTTATCCAGTAAAGGGGTCCGTTCTGATAAGTTCTTGGGACACTGCTATGATTTGGATGTGTGTCTCCTGAAAGTCCATGTGCTTAAGTCTTGATCCCCAGAGTGGCCCAATTTGGAGCTCTTGAGACATTTAAAAAGGCTATTGGGGTGTGCCCTCCAAAGGGACTGTAAGACCCCCATCTCTTCTATTCTCTCTGCTTTCTGGCTCATGATGTGAGTGGTTTGCTCTGACATGCTCTCCTGGCCATGACATGCCACTGTCAATAGATGCCCAAAGTGGTGGGGCTGCCTGATTTTGGACTTGAACCTCTATTACTGGGAGCTAAATTTACCTCTTAACTTTATAAATACTTTACTCATTTTGCTTCATAAGACATTGTCAGCCATTTCTTCATATTGATGCAAAGCTAATAGAGTTATCTGGATCTATAGTGAAAAGGCAAAGAGAAATTTAAGAATCTCTGTTGAGGTTGGGGGTAGGGTGGGAGATGAGCAGCAGCATAAGGGACTGAAGACATGGCAAAGGGTCTTAGAGTCTCATCATTCCTTTTGATTTACTGCCAGGTGTCCAGAGCCCATTTGGTTTTGTTTTTCAGGAGTATTTTTACTTTGGTTTTCTTCTGGAATGTTACTTGCTGTTCCTCTATGAGTAAAGGCTCACAGGGGCTATTCTGTCTGTAACCCTTTTATGCTAAAAACCATAGTGCATTCAGTGAGCTATTTCCACCCCCTTTTCACTCACTCTCAGAACTTTTTCCCCCTTCATGCAATGCATGCAAAGGCCCTTTCATCTGGGGAGCTGCCCCCACCCGATGCAGCTCTCCCCCACCCCCACTATTCTCCCTCTGGTCTTAGTTCTTTTTTTCCTCCTCCCTTTGGACAACAAAAATTGAGAAATGTAGTGAAAGATAGAAATGTTCACAGACACAAGCTCATGAAAAGGAGCACATGGAATGTAACAAATTAAATGCCACCCAGCAAGGGTAGGGGGCCTGATTGCTGAGCAGGGAGGGGTGAATGAAATGCAGATCAAACAAAGCAAAGCGGGAGAGTGCGGGAGAGTGCGCTTGGCAGCAAGGTTTCTGGGAATAGAGGCATAGCACGCTGGTGACATAATTGTGCCCTCCTGATGGATCCTCTGCTTTATCCCAGTTCTCTGTGCCAAGTCGGCCATCCTCCGTTAGCCGCTGCAGTATATTATCTTCTGATGGGAGCTCTCACTCTCCAGGGAGGAGGAAGAGAGGACCTGATTAATTAAGGGAGATCTCTTTCAGACAGACAGCTGGCTGGAGGGGAGGGCAGAGCTATTTAGGGATGAAGACGTCTAGTGTCCACAGGGCTGGCACTGCCTCTTGCTCCGCTCCTCCCACCATCCATCCCCTACCTGTGGGCCCCACCTCCTGGTGCCTGGATGATGGCAAGTTTGTGCACTCTTGTGCAGCCTCTTTTTCCCAGTCCCAGGGAGAAAACATCTCCCTTTCTGTCCTTCTCCCTGGGGTCATTTCAAAGGCCTGAAAATGAAACCTTCTGAAGGAAGGTTTGTGCTTTTTCTGTTGGAAAATAGGTGTGGTGATTGAGGCAATAGTTGGATTAAGTGGGCAAAGGGTGGAATCATTCCAGTTTCAGGGATGTTGATATAGACTAAACATTTCCTATAAGCCGTCAAGAGTGTGAGAAGGAAGAGATGGGGGGTGGGCTAGGAGAGACAGCATGGTCCCTCTCATTCAGTGGCCCTCTTTCCTCTCTGACCTCAACAGGCACAGAGACACCATCAGCTCTTTAGCCCCTTCCCTTCTTTTCTTAATAGTTTTGCCTCTGGACAGACTGGGCACTTCAGGGTTTTCCCCTTTTTGGGACAAATGCATCATCTGGGGTGCTTAGCAGGGGGCTCCCCACATTGCTTAGCTCATTAAAAGAAAGCCTTGCCTTCGAGTGGCACAGGTAATGAAGCATCACGGGGTGCCTGCCAGCTCTAATAAGATGGAATGAACTGAGAGGGAGAATTAACCTGGTAGGATTAGTTCACTCTGCAGCAAGATGCTTGGAATCGCTTCTTATACCCGTGCCGGGAATCTTAAACACACTCCTTTCTCAAGAGGGGCATGGCTGGGGGAGAGGGTACTGAGTTGAGCTAGGAGAGATGAGCAAAGCTGTAGAGCAGAGTCTGTGGCTGAAGGGCTGCAGTCCAGCTCTCTGCTGGAGTGGTCAGCTTTCTTCCCAAGCCATGCCTCAGAATGCTGGGCTGAATCATAACCCTCCTGGACCCACAGCTTCCCTTTATTGTTCAATCTACCCTAACCTTATGGTTCATGCTGTGCCAGGATTGATGGTGAAGGGAGGTAGTGGTAGGGTGGGAGAGAGGGCAACTAATGCTCTTAAGGCCATGGCTGCACTTGTTGATTCAAGGGTGGCTTGAGTCTGGAACATACACCTCAGTTTGAAAATGCAGACATTTGGCTTGCCAATTCTAATTCAAGTGTCACCTTCATCACAAGAGGAGTTGGAAAGAATAGAAAGAACACAGAGCTACAATTAAGGGCATCATCATTCAAAATTGCAGTTTTGTGAGTACTTCATGCCAGGTACTGTGCTAGATTTTTCAGTAAAGACATGAATCAGACATGCCCACTCCCTCAGAGCAGGATCACATCAAGCAATGCAACTACTTGCAGTACTAGTCATGTGCCCAAAGACATCCATGATCTGCTTGGCTAAGGAAAGGGCTCAAGGAGGTCTCTGAAGCAGAAACAGGTTTCTTACCTTCTTTATGCAGCACAGGCCTCTCTACCAAAACTGGTCAGAGGGTCATAGGATACAAGAATGGGAGGGATCTTTGAGAAATTTCCAAATTTCGCAGTTTTTCCAAGTCCTTGTTAAATAAAACATAGATGACAAGGACTGCACCTGAGATGGTCCAAGTGAAGAGTCCCAGAAAGATGAGGGACTCTATTTAGACAAATATTTCAGGTGATTCTGGCAATACACTAAATCTGAAAGAGACCCCTTCCTCCCTTCATAGAGAAGGCAATTTGGACTGAACAATGGAGGGGTGTACTGGCTGGTTCAAAACAAGTGGCTGGTGAGTGGTAGCACTGGGATCTGAGTTCAGAATTGCTGATGGGAATTCAATACCCTCTCCTTCAATGTTATTTAGCAGAAGATACATTAAGTAAGCTTGGACCCCACACCACACTAGAGTCTACATTAGGGCAAAGTCTTTTGTGGGACTCAAGATGCACATTCAAAAAGTTGGGATGTTTGGCAAATTTCCATTACTCCCTGATTGCTATCTCTATCCTCTGTTAACCCCACCTGCTCCAGACTGCAGTTTGCTTCATTCCTGGAAGGTCGCGTTTTCCTACTTGGAGGCTAACGAAATGCCAGATGAACTCGTGAGTTTCTCATACGCTAAATACAGATGGCGGTATTTATGAGGGAACAAAGCCTTGCCACAGAAAGTTGCCAAAGACTCTTTTCCAGAGACAGTGCTGTAAGACATTCATGGAGCAGGGAAAGTGTAACTTTGGGGCATCATAGCTTTCCTGAAAGAGCACCAGATGCCTTTTCAATCTTGGGGTTGTGCCCTTTATAAAATCTTTTTCTTGTCAAGTAAGGAGCTAATCTTGCTTTGTTAACATGTAGCCTTGGCTTACCAGCCATCTTGTATTCAATGTGAGAAAAGAAATGTGTTTCCACAAAGCAGGCATCAGTTACATCCAAACTGAGAAGCCTTCGCTGGTTTTCTAAGGCAAGCATTTCCAAATCTCAGTTTGGTTTTCAAACCTTGGACTGGCTGGTCCCATCCCACCCACTGTCCTCACATCTTTTGGGGTGTGTGTGCAGTAGTACCAGAATCCTATATGCAAATCCCCCTACATGATTATAGAGGGACTTCATCTTCTGATCCCCACATAGGCTGTGTGAGCCCAGTAGGGAGGTATTGAAGGTAATATTTTTATTTGAAAGTTGAAGAAAAGGGTTCAGAAAGGTTAAGCAATTTTGTGTAAGTGGTAAATTTGAGATTCACCCCAGGTATTAATTCTGTGTGTTCCCCTCTCACCACTCCTAGGCTCAAATCAGGCCCTGCTTCATTCCTGCCTCTGGAGCTTTTGAATGCTTTCTCCTCTAGATACCTCCCTTTTCTTCAACTTTTCAGACACTTCAAACATAGATTGAAATTCCTCCAAGAGGCCTTTCTCAATTACTCTAGCCCTCAATCCTCTCTGAACCCTAATGACACTACTTAGTGCTTAATTATGCTCCATCATATTGTTTGCTAATTGTCTAATGTGTGCCATTTTTTTTCTTAGCACAGCTAGTTTATAAATTTCATAAGGGTGGTCACTTCATTATTCTTGGATGGTACCCAACCTGATGCTAAGCACAGAGTCTAAAACTTTTTGTTGAAAATCTGCATGGAAAATGTTGATGGCATTTATCATCCTAAGGGAATTAGCAACAATGACCTTGTTTAGCATATCTCAATGATTTTGGTTTCTCCCCATGTTATTAGTATAAAGACAGAAGTATCTGGCTAGAAGGAAGCATCCAGCTGTTCAGAGCAGCTGGAAGCCAAGGAGGGGTTATTTTAGGATGAGTTATTTCTTGCATCTTAAGCCCTTTTAAAAGAATATTGTCTAGGATGGTGCTGTTTGATGGAGAAGGCTCTTCTCACTTCCATAAAACTGAAGGAAAACAAATACTATAGCAAAAGTCCAAGGCTGGGTTAAGAGTGGGAAGCAAGATCACTCAGTCTTGAGGCCAGATGTTTTAGAAATTGCTTCATCCTTATCACCACTTCTGTATAACAGCTGCTCCTGGGACAGATGGGGACCAATGATGGCTCTGAGATTTCTGTGGTTTGAAACTAGCTTTCACCCAACCCTCTGTATATTTGGAGACCTACTGTTTATTGATTCTGTGCTGTCTCTACCTTTGATGTCACAATTTCAATAGGTACATAGAAAAGAAACACACAAATAAATGAGGTAATTGCAGTATGATAATTGCCTAGAGGGAAATAAACTGATCATGGGAGTAGTGGAGGGAAGTTGTAGGTGGGTGTGACCTGCTTAGAGATTCACTGAGACCCAAAGGAAGAAGAGCCAGTCAGGTAGAGAGTCAGAGAAGGCACATGGGGGAAGGACATCTGGCCTGTGAGGCAGATGCTTTAGAGACATGCCTGAGGTTGGGCAGAGATCAAAATCATGAGAACCAAGTGAATGTGGAAGGGTGCAGTCCAAGGAGAGGCATCTAGGAGCTACTTCAACAGTTTGGAGAGAGCTTTGCTTTGGAAGGGTGGTGGCAGGGAGTGAAGAGGATGGAGGATAGATTCAGGAGCTGGAGGTGCACCCTGTTTGAAGGCAGAGTAGCCAGGCTTATGATGGATTGAGCCAGGATACCAGGGAAAGGGGAATCAAGGATGAGCCCCAGGTTTCTAGTTTTGACTGAGGAATCTGAACAATAAAGTGTGTGGGTGAGTATTTAGGTGGTGGAAAAAAAAAAAACTATAGTCTGGATGTATTGCTGTCAAACATAATAATGGCTATCAAATTATTTGTTCAGCCACAATATATTGTGCCCCTATTATGTGTCAGCATTGATCTGGGCACCAGGGATATAGCAGGTACCAAAGCAGATAAAACTTGGCTCACTCATGGAGCATGCATTTTAGAAGAGACGGGAAACAAACATCCAAGATAAATAATAAAATATATAGAATGACTAAAGGGGGAACAGTGCCTTGGAGAAAAATAGAGGAGGGAAAAATAGAGCTAAAGTTTTAGATGGGATGTCTAGAGGGTTCTTTTTTGATGGTAAAATTTCAGCAGTTTAAGCAGTGAGTGGAGTATGGAGGAATATCTTCTAGGCAGGAGAGATGTAAGGGTTCTGTGTTTGGGAATGAGGTCTCTGATAGCTTTATGACTGTGGCATGCTTGGTGTCTAGGATGCTTCTGTGCAAAGACACAGAATGCCTGGCTGCTGGGAAAAGTTCTGTGCAAAGACACAGGATGCCAGGCTGCTGTAGCAATGCCCTGTATGAGGAGGCTGTGTGCTAGAGTCTTGTCAGCCTCGACCTTGATCTCAGGCACACAGCTCCCAGATATAAATAAACTCTCTTGTTAGACCACCACAATGTTTCATCAAGATCTGCTGTGCCTGAACCTGTCCACATAACAGAAACTTTAAACAATGAACTTTCTTGAGAGCTACACAAATCTCCTTACATTGCACATAGCAATTATAGTATATAACTGAGGAGTAAGCTGCATAATGTTGCTAACTCTGTAACCTGCCTAATGACATAATGAACAATAATGTACTACTGATGCCAATGACCTAATGTAACCTATTGATATAAATAAATCTGGAAGCTTGAACATTCTGCCATTTTTTCCTGCCTCTGCCTCTTGCTCTGTGTCTCTTTTTTATTTTCCTTACAGAGAGACAGCAAGAGCATGAGTTTGAAGACCACAGCATGCCTATGGTGGTCCTTCAACAGAGAGGAAGCCAGTGTGGCTAGAGCAGAATGAATGAGGCTGAGCATGGATGCATCACAGTGGGAGGGCAGAGTGCATGGGTCTGGGAGGTTAGAACAAGGCCTTGTGATATTCTTGGACAGAATTGGGACTTAGTGGAGGTTTTCAACCAGAGAACTGAAAGGATGTGGTATATTGAATACTTCTCTGATAACTTAAGCTGAGAATAGGTGGTAGAGGTGAGGGCAGGGCAGAAGGTAGAACCAGTGGGTTTCAGAATAATCCCAGGGTGATTGGATCATAGGGACTTGGAGCTGTGGGGGTGGGTTGGGGATAAGGAGTATGATTCTGTGTATATGTGTTAAAGGGATGATGACTGCATTTGCCAATGGATTGGATACAGGGATGAAGAAATGAGAAATGCCAAAGGCCATTCTAGTGTTTTTAGCCCTACAACTGAAAGGATGAAGTTGAGTTAACTGATATTTGGAAGAAAATGGGAAGCACAAGGTTATAGTATGGCAAGAGCATAGTTTAAAGATGTTAGGGTTCAGATGTCCACCAGTCACCCTATTTGGAATGTTTCACTGTCAGTGTGGTGTCTGAATTGAGTCTATAGCAAAGGCATGGGCTAGAAATATAAAATCTTTCAGTCATTAGCACAAAGATGATATTGAAATCAGACACAGGATAAATGAACCCAGAATGTGAGTCCTAGTTATTCCAGTACTTAGGAGTGAGGTGAGAGAACCACAAGAGGAAACTAAGAAGGGATAGGCAAAAAAATGTTTTTGGAACCCGGGAGGGTGTGTGATTCATGGATCCACGTCAGGGAAGTTATTTAAGCAGGAAAAATGTGATTATTAAGAAAATGAGGATGGAAAATTGACATTGATTTTGGAAACATGGATGACAATTGTGGCATTCATAAGAGCAGTGTTGATGGAGGGTGGGAATGGAAACCATAGGAGAGGATTTCAAGAGAGAATGTGAGGAGACACATTGGAAAGACAAGATTTCAGGGAAACAGAGAAATGGGGGGGGGGGCTAGCTGGAGGAGAAAGCAAGAGTGAGAGGGCTTCCTAATAGAAAAACACAGTGTATTTGTATGTTAATGGAAAAGGTCTACTAGAGTGAGAAAAATTGATGCTGCAAGAGAAAGGAGGGAATTGCTAGAGCATTGTCCTTGAATAGATGAGAAGGAATGCATCTAATAGCCAAGTAGAAAGGCCAGCTGTAGGTAGGAGCAGAATCAGTCAGTGTAACAGAAGAGAGGGAAGCCTTATGTGTGCAAATACTGGAAGGCAGATAGATGTGGTGGTGAGAGTGCGTGGATATTCTTTTCATGTTGTTCACTTTTCTCAATCAAATACAAACAAGGTCATCAGCTGAGAGTGAGGATTTGTGAGCAGACATTCCACATCAAGAATGAGAATGCATGACATAGCCATCTAGCGGAGCAGCAGAGTGAGCATGCAAGTGTACTTAGTTATGAATGCCAGACAGCATCACGGGCCTCCTCGAGTGGATTGATCATGAATTAAAATAAGCTAGCAGGGCTGTGGGCTTTTCTTAAACATGTTCAGTTGTATGAGTGCAATCTGGTTGGACAAAACTAGATTGTGACTGAACTGAGTGCAAGAAAGTACATGGTAGTAGAGAGAACGAGGGCCAGAATGCTGAGGGTGAGGATGGGGGTATGATGTAATGATTGACATGGAGTTTAAGTTGCAGGGTGGGGAAATGAGAGACAGGGAGCTTGTTGTGTTGTTCATGTACCTGAAAGCTCAAGGTGCAGGGAGAGTAATGCTGGAAAGGGACTGCTTGATAGAGAGGAGATGAAGTACAGGATGTCATAGTCACGATTATAGATGTTTGAGATTGTGCTTAGGGATGGTCAGCAGTTGTCAATAATGGCAAGATCAACGGTATAACCATAAGAGTGATTGGATAAGTTAGGAAACAGGAAAGCTCCATGGAGAAGAAGAGGACAGGATATTTGAAGCATGGTTATTTGTATATGCAGACATTCAAATAGGAAGAGAATAATGTCAGAGAAAGGAAGAATGAAGGGCGAAGTTCTTCAAGGTAAAAGTGGTACCAGATAACTGTGACAAGAATAAGAGTGAGTTAGGTGGTTTTGTCAGATGAATTGAGATTCTAAACAAGGTACTTTTATGGGGGAGGATATAGAAAAGGAAAAGGCAGCCCTGAGGGTCAGGAAAGCATGTACCAGGAGTCCTCAAAGGACAAAGGAGTCCTTTGCAAGAAAACTGCCAAGGAAGCCAGTCTCCAGGGTAAAGCCAGGTTTTAAGTAGTACTAGGTAGAAGGTTATTTAAGTAGTACTAGGTAGAAGGATATTTATAGATGAAGGCTAAGGTTTCAGCATCTTATAGGTAGAAGGTGATACTTTGGAGGTCTTGCAAGAATGTAGTTCCTACTAATAATTTCCTTGAGTCCTAGAGGTCAGTGGTGTTAGTAGAAGGGGACAGAGGATGACAAGGTAAGAACTTACCGGTGTCAGAGTCAGAGTCTGGGTATAAGGGCTGCTTGTGATGACTGGAATTAAGAAGGGAAAAGATTGATCTAAGCGGCTAAAATTCTGGGATTGTATTCTATGTGCCAGACATTTAAAGAATCATTTAACATGAATTAACTCATTGAATTTTCACAACTTTTTTTTTTTTTTTTACAATAGGCACTGTTATTAGTTTCATGTAATGGCTAAGACAAGGAAGTATAAACAGGTTGAAAAATCACCCCTGGCCATACATCTTGTTGAATTCAGAGGCAGAATTTGAACCTGGGGGCAGAATTTCCAGAATCCATGCTGCCCACCACTATTTCACTCTGCTTTCATGCTTGCTAGTCCCTTATTAGTTGAGTGACCCTTAGGAAAATTGGTTAAACTTTCACTTTCAAATTGTACAAAGTAGGAATGATGATATGAGAATGAATGATGCTACACCTAGTATGTGTTGTGGGTGACACAGAAAATTAGCAGGGAAGGTGAAACAGGCACATGCCTGTAAGAGGACGGATAAGAAATACTATTTTAATAGAGGCACCACATGGTAGGGAAGCAAAGAAAGAGAAATAGGAATTCCTGGTGAGTCAAGCAGGAAAGGTCTTTTCATTCATGAGAAGTCTGATTGGAATTTAGGGGGCGGGAGGAGAGCAAAGTCGCTAATGCAAGACATCACCAAAGAGCTCAGACTTTGTTTTCTGCTTAAAGGGAGCCACTCAAGGATTAAACCTGCTGAGAACTCCAATCTCTCAGGATCCAGGCCTGCTTCTTTCTTTTTTCTTTCTTTTCTTGTTCTATTATTTTTTTTTGGCAGTTTTCTGAAGAGCAGATATGGGGAGAGCAGAAGGTAGAGGAATAGAGAGAAAAATGTCTTCCCAGTAATGCTATGCCCTGGAGATGGAGATAACAGAAATGAAGGTGCTTGGCAAACTGTAACTGGAGGTGTTCTCATTATAAAAATACAGTGTGGAAAAGAGACATTGGCATTGGAATAAATGAGGTTTCAGTTATGGATCAGAGATCTTTAGGAGAGTCAGTTAATCCTAGAGATTTTTAATTGTGGGAATATGTTAGTTCCTTTTACAGACAGGGAGAAAGAAAGACAGACCTTTACAAGGCGCTTATCTAGATCTGAGTACCAAGTCTGTGGTGGACTCCACGTATCACATTACATATTAGTAGCAGCCAGGGAGTGAGGCTCAATGTTGCATGCCTTATAGAGCAGTGACTTTATGTGGCAACATTGCCATTTGTTCAGATGGACTTTGCTCCAAAATGGTAGAGTCAGAGACCCTACTTGCACTAAGATCCCTTGGTGCTCTAACTTGGTGCTCTATCCCTTGGTGCTCCCAAGATTCCCTTTCTAACTCAGAGTTAAATTGGGCCTCATGACAGCAAACTGTTCTTTGAGAGATGGTCTCTGAACATTGAGTTGTTGGCATGGTTGTTGGGGCTGGGAAAGCAACTAGATCCTGGAGCAAGAGTGTTGATGATATGAAGTGCTGGGATTATGGTCTGCACATGATCACTCTTCCACCCTCCATTCCAAGAAAGTTCCTGAGCAAGGAAATGTCACTAACTCCGTGGAGAGAGAAGATAGTGATATTTTCATATTCAGTGCTCATCTAACATCATAAAGAAGACAGTGTTTGTAGCAGGAGGGATCTGAGAAAGACCCATTCCATCTGTTTCTCCCTAGGGCTTCTAAGGGTAGCTCTGAGAAATCCGAGCTCAGCAGGTTAAGTGGTTCCCCACCCACCTTAAGAGGTGGCTGCCGGGGCATCAGACAGATGGGAGGAGAGGAGGCAGGGATGAGAGGGTTCAGACAGAGTTTCTCTTGATATAATACTCCCCTAGAGCTGAGAGATGGGGGATTTTGTGAAGGTTCTGGTTTCCCATTGGACCAAAAGGCCCATTTGCTGAGCTTGAAGCATTTAAAGCTCCTGTCTCTTTGCTCCTCCTCAGAGCTCCAGCAGGTTTTCTCTTCCTCTGAATACAACATGCATACTAATTGGGATCTCTCCCAGAGAAGAAGCCTCTTCCTGACAGATTCTTTAAGAATAGATGTAGGTTTTGAAAAACCCAAGATGGCATTGCCTGTAATTATAAAGTAATTGGTGTAATTGAGAGCTCAGGGTCTCATGCAAATCATCCTCCTGTTTTTAACTTTACATCAAGGCTATTTTTATTTTTAAATGCAAAAAAAAAATATCATGTGCATTTGGGTAGAGTATTTGTGCATTTCTGTCTGGGCCCCTAAGAATGCAGGATACTGGAGTAGCTGGGGTGGATTGAAGATCAAATAATTTCTGGTCCTTGTGTGTTGTGAAGAAAGTCCCCAGACTTCTCTTGGCCTTGATTTTTTTTTCTTCTAAGGACAGGGAGAATGAGAGTAATCTCAGATTGTTGTAATAATTGAATAATGTAGATGCATGAATACTTTAAACTATAAATGGCTATCACAGATATTGGGGTGTCCCTCTTGTTCCCTCTTTAGTAGTTGGAATGTGATGCTATGGGAAGGGTAGAGCTCTGAAGTGAAAGGTGGAAATATATTTTAAAAAATCTTGAACTTTGAAAACTGGATACTGATCTTTGTTCTTCTGTGTATGGGAAGAGCAGGTGGGGGAGGTGGTTGAATGATAGAATCAATGGGAGAGCGGTCTGAAAAGTGTCAAGTTGCTGAACTACTTGTTTAGCTACTGACCCAACCAGTTTTGATATGTTCTCTTCACCAAGATCCTTCTGTGAATTGTTCTGGTAGCTGCTATGATTTCACTTGGTATAGGTAAGTCTGAAATCTTCCATGAGTCTGCCCATAACCCTGATGAGGAGTAAGAGGAATTTCCTGTGGCTGCTGTAAAAAGTAACCAAGAACTCGATAGCTTAAAACAAGAAAAATTTATTCGCTCACAGTTCTGGAATTTCAAAATGCTTCAGGGTCATGCACTCTCTGGTGACTTCAGGGTAACATTTGTTCCTTGTCTCTTCCAGCTTCCTTGCCACATCATTCCAGTCTCTGCCTCTGTCTTCACATGGCCTTCACATGTGTATCTGTCTCTGTGTATTTCTTATGAGGATATCTATAATGGTGTTTAGGACTCACCCCATATAATCTGGGGTGTTTTTCTAATGTTAAGAGCCTTAATTCAATTACATCTGCAAAAGACCCTTTTCCCTATAACATCACATTTGCAAGTTCCAGGGACTAGGATTTGATATATTTGGGGGATAATTATTCAGCTGACTATGGAAGTATAGGCTCCTGGGAGCCAGACTCCCACTTTGTTATTCTACCCCCATAATCTTTTAACTGAGGGATCTTGCTTTCTTTTATTTGCAAAAAGGAATAACTAAATAATGTCAACTTTGTAAGTTAGTTGTGAGGGTTAAATAATTTAATATGCAAAAATATTTAATATGCATAAAGTACTGAAGAAAGCACTTGGCTCATAGTTAGCCCTCTCCAAATGGTCACCATTTATTATGTCTAGCTTTCCTTTAACCTGGTTATGGATTTGTCATTATAGTTTCTATAATTTGATTATATTTCACCTGCACAAACTTTTTGGGTAAACTACTTTTTATTTTGAAATGATTTTTTCATGCTTAAAGAGGTATCACTGGAAAGATATCCCTTGTTCATGGATGAAAAGACTTAATGCTATGGAGATGACAATACCAACCAAAGAACTGCAGATTAAATTCAATCCCTGTCAACATCACAATGGTGTTTTCTTTCAGAAATAGAAAAATCTATCTTAAAATTTATATGAAATACTAATCCAAAATAGCCAAAAATGTAGAAAAGAATATAGTTGGAGGATTCACATTTCCTGATTCTAAAACTTACTATTGTTTATATACTTTGTATGGCCTCTGCATAAAGACAGAAATAGATACACAATGGAATAGAATAGAGAGCCCCCAAATGAGTCCTCACATATATGGTCAAACAATATTTTTAAGAGGGTGTCAAGACCACTAAATAAGAAAAGTACAGTGTTTTCAACAAATTGTGATAGAAAAACTGTTTAAGCACATGTAAAACAACAAAACTGCACTCTCACTTTATACCTTTTACAAAAGCTGACTAAAAATGAATTATAGATCTAACTTATAAGACATGAAACAATAAAACTGCTAGAAGAAAACAGGGGGAAAGCTTCATGACATTGAATTCTGCAGTTATCTTGGATGTAATACCGAAAACATTGGCAACAAAAGGAAAATTGATAAATTAGACTTCATCAAAAGACATTATTAAGAAAGTGGAAAGGCAACTCACAGAATAGGACAAAATATTTGCTGGTCACATCTGATAATGTCTTACTGCTGGAAATTATGAAGAATTCCTATAAGTCAAAAATGAAAAAAAATTAAGAATGAGCAAAGGACTTGAATAGACATTGATCCAAAGAAGATACACATGTGGCCAATAAGCACATGAAAAGATGCTCAATATCACTCGTCATTGGGAAAATGCAATTTAAAATCAAAATGAGGTAACACTTCACACCCATTAGAATGACTACTATTAAAGACAACAATAAATTCAATAAAAGAAAAACAACTAAAAAGACAAAAAGTTGTCCACGTTGGTCAGAAATTAGAATCCTTGTATATTGCTTGTGGGAATGTGCAATGGTACAACCCCTGTGGAAAACAGTATGGTAGTTCTTCAAACAAATTAAATATAGAATGTGAAATTACTGTTTAATGGGTACAGAGTTTCAGTTTGGAATGATGACAAATACAGTGATGGTGGCTGCAGAGCAATGTGGATGTACTTAATGCCACTAAATTATACACCTAAAAATGGTTAAAGTGGTTAGTTACATGCTGTCTTTTTCACTTCCATAGAAAAAAAAATAGCACTTAGTTTTCCCTGTGGACCTATGAGATTCCAGATCACTGAACGGGACCCGAGGACATATCACAGCACAACATGTCACAGACCAGGTGGAACTCTACATCCCAGGTGAGGAAATGACATCTTGCAAAGTCTTGGTTGGAAAGAGTCTAGGACCTAGCTGTGTATTTTTTACCTTCAACTCTAATTTATTTTTGTTAAAGTTTATGTAATCCTTTTTAAAATTAATTAATTAAATTGACAAGTAATAATTTATGGGGTCAAGAGAAGATTGTAGGGTCTGATGACAATGTTCCTGATTTACAAGAGAGAACAAAGATGAGGGGGTAAGTAATACGTACTTATGATGGGGAAACACTGCAAATCTAAGGGCTTTGGACCTGGGTCTGTGCTTTACCATCTTGAGCACTGACAAAATAATCAAGATGTAATTCGTACGTCTTTTATATGTGGTGGGAGTGATACTAGGAAGATAAATTCCTTTAAGGAGCTTACAGGCTTGTCAAGAAGATGAGGCATAAATATCTAAATAAAGGAAAAAAATGACTAGTTCAAGATAATAATAACTGAGCTATCATAAGCAGTTTATGACTAACTGTCAAAGCAATTGAAGAGACACTATTGCTCAAGGAGTTTCATAATGGGTGTGATCACTGGAGGCTGGTGGCAGGTAGGAGACCAAGGTTCCCTGAAGTGTTTGAGAGCCCAAGACCTGGGTTCTTACGCAAGTGTTACCAATTGTTGCTAACTCAGCTTCTGTATTAGTCATCTTTCCATTTCTGTAACAAGACTTGAGATAGCCAACATATAAAAGGTAATTCTTGTTCACAATTTTGGAAGTTATAGTCCATGACCAATTGGCCCCCTTGCTTTAGGTGTGTGGCAGCACAGTGTATCATAGCAGAAATGTGTGGTAAAGGAAACTTTATTTCAGACTAGTAATTGGAAAGAAGAGAGGAAGAGACTAGAATCCCACAATCCCCTTCAAGGGCAGACCCCAATGACTTAACTTCCTCCCACTAGGCCCCACCCCTTAAGGATTCCTCCACTCCAAATAGAACCACAGGCTAAGAACCAAACACATGAGGCTTTGGGGAGATATTAGATCCAAACTATAGCAATCTATAGTAGGCCTCTATTTTCTTACCTGTAAAATGGAATAATGTTATTTTTTCCCACATGGATTGTTGTGAGAATGAGGTGAAAAGTAAAGGGTACTGAACATTTAGTACAATACACAGCCACTGTCAGGGTAGAGGAGGAGGCCTTGGGTTGTTTGTTAAGGAGAAATGAAGGGAATTCCAGCAAGATGCAGAAGTGGGTAGATGGCTGGTAGTTTGGGAACAGAAATGATGAGCCTTACTGGAGTAAAAGACTTCTTTATCTGACAATATGCATTCCTGTAGAAAGGTTAAACTTCTGACATGCCAGTGGCAGGACTAAAGAAGAAAGATGAGCCTGGCAACTGAAGACTGGTTCTGAAGTGGGAGGGTCCCAGGGTTTTGAACCTACATGCTTATTGCCTTTTCCATACCTTGCTGCCCTTTGACCAATATTCTTCGATTATAATCTTAAACATTTAGTCTTGATGCCACTGTACTGCCTGGTTGTAAGGATCAATGCTCCCCTTGTGCATGCACTACATCATTCTTGCAAAGCACTTTTCAATCATTATTTTGTTCATCAGAAATTTAATAAGAAGTGGGAAAGATAATTTCTGCCTCATAGAACAAGATGGGACTGTTTGCAGGGTATTTATGACCTTCCAGAGGTGCAGTACATGCAATAATGTTACCTTGCAATAATGAACTTTACATATTCAATAGATATCAGAGGTTACCCTATGGGGAAATGGGAAATGAGAAATGACAAAACTTAATTTTAAAGAGGTAAAATGAACTAATATTATCCCATATGCCTTGTAGAGTGACTTTTTCGTATGTTTCCCTGAAATTGCGAATGTTCTATGCTATGATTATCCAAAATTATTTCCTTTTTCTAATTTAGTTCTACTTAGGTAATTAATTAATCTGTATAGTAAATGTCATTGATGAATCATAATCTTATTTCAGTTTTCTCAATGAAAACAGATTTGCTTGCTCAGTAAGACCAGGAATTTGATTACCATTTTTTAGAAATCTTCACCTCACAATCTCTTTGAAGACACAGTTGTATGATAGTACGATTTTGGTCTGAGAAAGGAGGGGTCAAAGGACTTTCCTCACCTCCAGGCTTGGTTCAGATATAGATGACTGAGAGTGCAGTTCTCCTATAGGAAGTATAGCTAAGACAGAGAGAAACCGAGTCCTGGAGATGAACTACAAAGGCTTGCATTGAAGCCCACTTATTCAAAACCAGTAATATACTATGAATTTTCTGTGAACCAATAAATTCCATTATTGCCTAAACCTGCTTGAATGGGATTAAAGTTTTTTTCTTCTTCTCTTTCCTTTTTGTTAACTATGTAATAAGAA
Source organism: Ictidomys tridecemlineatus (assembly GCF_052094955.1). Classification (NCBI taxonomy): domain Eukaryota; kingdom Metazoa; phylum Chordata; class Mammalia; order Rodentia; family Sciuridae; genus Ictidomys; species Ictidomys tridecemlineatus. The sequence goes on along the minus strand of NC_135480.1, from coordinate 116,871,572 downwards.
GAACTTTTTAAAATGGATACAGGTGATACAATATGGTGTGATGTTAGTATTAAGACTAAAACCCCTGTATTCAGAAGTAGCTAATGACCTTGGGCAAAGTTCTTATCCTACCTAAATGGGCATTTCCTTTTCTAAAATATAGGTGATAATAGTATCTATCTTGCAATTACTGTGGAACTTAATTGAATATAAGGGAAGCACACATAGTAACTGCTATTTAAGTTGATGCTTTTGCTATTTTTTTATTTGTAAAATTATATTTCTGAAACTAGACTGTATTATATTAAGTGACTCAACTCAGACACACAGAAATTCAGAGTTAGGGTTGACTTATATCCTTGTGGGACAGCTGTTGGCAGTTATTCACCTTTCCCGGAAGGTGTTTTGTAACCCTACTATGCCCCAAGCATTCTGCTAGATGCTAGAATGTGAGCAAAGATTGCAAATTCTGTGAAAACAAGGGCCTATATTTGAATACTTTTATTTTCTCCCAGTTTCATTACAGGGTTCTTTGCCCAGTGGGTGATTAATCAGTGGTGTTGACGAACCTTCCCCAACACTACTCAGCCCCCCATGGAGGGAAGGCATTTTCTGAAGAGGGTATATTTGGGGAATCAGTGATCCACTTAGCTGGAAACCCCACTCCCAGGGTCAGAGCTCTCTTCCTGGGTCTCATGGCACCTCGGCCCTGCAGGCGGCAGAGCCAGCAGGCTGAGACTGGGAACTGCCCTTCTCCTTGGCTTCCCCAGGCATCTGCTTCAGCAACTTGCTCTTAGGCTCATGATAAATTCATTACCAGAAAATGAAGCTGGAGTTTCCTAGTGACATAAAATATTGATGAGAGAAATAAGGACTAAGATGAATTATCAAATGCTACTTGCAGACCTGCTGCAGTCTGGGCTGCCTGATCTGCACCCATTTGTTCTCTCTCCAGTTTTGATTTGTTCAGATGGGGTTTTGTCCTCTTAATAGGAAGCATGTTGGAACACTAGTGAACTGCTCTAGCTCCAGTGTCACACCAGAGTAGGAAAAATAGACATGTCTCCTGGTTACTGTCAAAACTATGAAACCCAATCCTGCCACTTAACAACCTTCTGGCAGGTTCTTGGCACCCTCAGGATAGCGTGCAAAAACACATCGCTCCCCTGCTCAGAAGCTGCTAATGGCTTCCAATTGCTGTAGACTAAAATATAAGCTCCTTAGGATGCCATTCAAGGCCCTCTGTGATCCTGTTCTAGCCTGCCTTTTTAGTCAAATGCTCCTCTATGTTACCTAGGAACCCTACACTTGAGTACATCCAGATTTTCCAAAAACAGCATTCCATCTAAGCTGCTGTGCTAAATTTCTTGACTTGAAATGTCCTTCTCCACCTTTTTCAGTGATTGAAATCTTACCACTCCTTCAAGGGCTAGCTCAAATGTCACTTCGTTCACGAAGTCTTTGATGTTCACCCACTCCAAATTAATTCATACAAAGATCAAGCAAAAGAAATATGCCTTGTGCTGGTAAGGCCATGGAGGAATGGATCCTCTCTCCATTACTGGTGATCGTGGCAACTATATCTATTTACTGAGGGAGTTTAGGCATAGTTTTCAACATCCTCAAATAGGTTCATAAATTTTCAGTCAGCAATTCTGCATCTGAAAATCTATTCGAAGGAAATAATTAGAAAGGTGGAAACATTAATCTGAGGGTATGGCTATTCATCATAGTATTCTTTAAAATAGTGAAAAATGGGAAGAAATCTAAAAACACCCAAATAGGGAATTTGTTAAAGAAATTGTGATTTATCTGTGTGATAGAATGACATACATGCCCAGAAGTAGTTGGTGATTTAGAAGAATGTTCATTATGTTTTTATAAGTGAAAGAAATAGTATATAAAACTGGGTGAGGTATGAGGAGAGATGGGGGAGGGAGAGAAAGCTGAATCTAGAGAAAGCTTAGGAAAAATTTGTAGCAAACTGTTGGTACCATTTTTCTCTTACAAACCATTCAACAGTTTCCTCTAGATGCCTGCCAACTGCTTCTTGTGTTCTTCATTTAAAACTAATGCTTTAAATTTTTCAAAGTAAAGTTTTTAGTTTGCAATATTTATAGATTTACATGAAGCTGTAGGAAATAATTTAGTGATCCCATGTAACCCTGAAGGTACTCCATCCAAACCGAAAATTAGCATTGAAATGATCCAATGATCATCAGATTTTCTGGTTTTACTTGTACATGTTTGTATTTTTGATCATTCCATGCAATTTTAACTCATGCGATTTTATGTGTCTATATCATAACAAAGATACAGAGTAATTCCAGCTCTAAATAAACAAACAGAAGAAAACCAATCTTTACTGTCAGGGTAAAAGAATATTTTCAAAAATAATGCCACATATGCTTTAGCTCTGTAATCCACTCCTAGGCCTCTACTCTCCAATTGAACTCACTCACTTGCCCTACCCACTCTTTCTGCTAGGGATCTACAATTTTCTCTTTTATCAGGGTGGTGGCTCTCTTCCTAAACAGGTTTATGCTTTTCACCTGTGGCATATGATCTCACTAAAGGTACAACCAACACCAACTTCTATAGTTATTTTTGCATGTGACTAACAGTATGAGATCATCTTTGCTGTTTTTAATGCCTGTCAGGTGAGGAATGGTTGTAAGCAGGGATTTCAATCATCTTTTCTGACACATATGTATCCAAGATACTCTGGAGGCAGGTGGGGTGTAGCTGGAGAAAGTGGCTCACTGGGGGCATGGCTATGGGGTATATATTTTGCTTTCTGATCATCATGTGAGCCACATTCCTCTGCCACACTCTTCTGCTATGACTTTCGGCCTCACCTCAAGCCCCAAGGACTTTAGTCGGCTGTCCATGGATTAAGACCTCTGAAAACATAAGCCCTCAAATAAAATTTTTCTTTGGGTCCTTTAGTCACAGCAGCTAAATATCTTACTAAAAGAATTTATTAAAAAGAATTTTTCACTCACAAAATCATGGAGGCCACAAAGTCCTCAGTTCTGGAGTCTCCCTGGTGCAATGCTAGGCTGAGGCTGGCAGGATCGAAATTCAAGAAGAGCTGAGATTTGAGTTTGAGTTTCAAGGCAGGAAAAGAAAAATGTCCCGACTCAAGCAGGTAGGTAGGAGGAATCCCCTAGTAAGAAGCCTTTTTACACTCTACTTGGGCCTTCAGCATGCTGGATTAGGCACACCCAAACCAGGAGGGGCACTGTGCTTGACTCAGTCCACAGATTTAAACATTAATCTCATTTAGAGACAAGCTCACACACCCTTCCAGAATAAAGTTTGACCAAATATTAGGCACTCCACGGCTCTGTCTATATTTGAAATTAACCATTACAGAGGCATCGAGGACAGTCATTAGAGGGGCTCTAGTGGCCCTGGGTCATATGTTTACCAGTATCATCCTTTTCTCCCCATTGTTCCCCACTTTCTGGTATATCCAGAATCCTGGGCAAGAACTTTTAAAAGTGAGGAATCACAGGATGTTAGAGGCTTGAAAACAAAGAAACAGGGTCCACAGATTCTGAGGAACTTATTCAAGGCTACGTGCTTCCTAAGCAGTAGAGGCATGACTAGACCCAGGAACCTGTGCTAGTCAGCTTTTTAACATGATAACAAAATAGCTCAGCTAATTAACTAATGAAGAGAAAAGAGTTTATCTTGGCTCACAGTTTTGGAGGTTCCCATTCAAGCTCAGGTGGTTCCTGTCCAAGAAACCTATCCAAGATTGGGCCTCTGCTGTGTGTGCAGGATGGCCAGAGTGGAGAGTGCATGGTGGTTAATTCCTCAACTAATGGTCAGGAAAACATTTCCTAATGGAGGAAAAGAAGGAGCCGGGTTCACACATTCCACTTTAAGGGTACACGCCTCGTGACCAAATGACCTCCCAATAGGCCCTACCTCCTAAAGGTTCTGCTACTTCCCAATAGTGCCACTCTGGGAACCAAGCCTTAATACATGGAACTTTGGGGGACATTTTACATCCAAACTATGGCAGGTCTGGACACTTGCCCTGATGTTTATTCTAGAGGAGGATAGGAGAGTATAAAAACTCTAATCCTCAGTAGCCTTGGAAGGGAGTGTACTTCGTTGCATCCCCTTTAACTCATGCCCCTGTGCTCTCTCCATCCTTGACTGCAGACAGTTTGTGTTCACTGATGATTTCCTGGCTCTATCAATACTCACTGACACTTTGACACATCTCTCCCTACACGTGCAGCTCTGGTGTAGTGTCAAGTTGTGTGGAACAAAATTAATTAGCTAATGTCTCTGAAAGCTTTCTGAAAATGAGAAGCAGGAGCCTTACACCCAGGCAGGGAATGTTACTTCCTGTTCTTATGGGACTCGAGGTCTGTGGAGCTGCTGGCTTCTGGGAAAGGATAAGGACAGAGGGCCTCTTCTGACAAGTCCCAGGAGGAAGGACTTGAAACCCTGAGAGCCTTTTTTTGAGTTTTGTGGTTTAGTCTATTCTAGCTATTGCTGCTGGGGATTCTTCTTGCTCCTTTCATTCTCAGCACATGCTTTCCTTCTGAGATCTGAGTCTATGATTTCAATGTCCAGTAATTTTGAGGGTCCATCCCTTATTGATACTCCTTGTTATGTTCTTATATCTAAGGGGACAGAATGGAGTAAGAACTGAGAAGACCAAAGTTGAGGTCAGGAGCACAACTAAGTGCCCTTAAAATCAACCTATACTAAAAAATCTGGATAACTAGAGGTTGAGGTATTTTGAGGTATCTAATAACTTGGGGAACAAGCATGGATAGCTGGAGATGATGGGGACTGGGGCTTGTTCAGTTTTCTCTACTGTGGTCACTATTGAACTCTTCATAGATGTTTTATCTAGCATTTCTGCAGGTATTTGTTTTACCCTACTGTTATGGTTTGGATGTGAGGTATCTCCCAAATGTTCATGTGTCAGCCAATGCAAAAAAGTTCAGAGTAGAAATGATTGGATTATGAGAGCCTTAACCCAATAAGTGAGTTAATCCCCTAGTGGGATTAACTGGGTGGTAACTGAAGGCAGGTAGGGTGTGGCCAAAGAAGATGTGTCACTGGGGATATGCCTTTGGTATATATTTTGTATCTGACAAGTAGAGTCTCTCTCTCTGCTGTCTGACCATCATGTGAGCCACTTCCCTCTGCCATATTCTTCTGCTATGATGTTCTGCCTCACCTAGAGCCAGGAAAAATGGAGCCAGCTGACTATGGACTGAGACCTCTGAAACTATGAGCCCCCAAATAAATCTTTCCTTTTCTAAAATTGTTCTAGTCAGGTCTTTTAGTCATAGCAGTGAAAAATCTGCCTAAAACAACTACAGTATTCCATAAAAGGCATGTGTCCTTCCCCTCAGGGCTCCACCTCCCTTTAATTATTTCAATTAGAAGCTAACACCTGCCACAGGTAAAGAGCCCAGGCCTACTGGGGCAGCAGAGAGCCCTTCACAGGTTCGCCCATGTGCCTGTTTGCATGCTTAACTGTTCCAGATGGGAGGAGAGGTCCTGGGGGTCACCTGATTGGTATATAGAAAAGGAAGGATAGAGTAGACTAAAGATTTTGGGAGCTTTGCAGCAGGAAAAACTGGGATTAAGCCCTAATGCCAGCATTTCCTAGCAGAAGGCCCATTGGGAGACCTGGAACACTCAGTCAATGCATTACCAGTAGTGGTAGAAAGACTCTTAGGACTCCCCGCAAGGCCAGAAGGCAACAGCAATTAGTTGCCATTCGTTACTGATCATTCCAGGAAAGAGAGCAGCTGAGACAGGGAGAGGGTCCAGGGGGAGAATCAGGTGCTTAGGTCTAACTGCCAGGTGTTTTAGCCACATGTCTCCTCTATGCTCCCAGTGAGTAGTCTAGTGAGCCCAAGGATGTGGTCCTCTTTCCAGCTCTCCTAGAGATCAAGGGCTATCACTCAGAAAAGGCAGCCCCCTCTCCGCCCCACATTGAAGGCAGGGCTGAAAGTGAGCTTCCTATGGGATGGCTTCGGTGGCTCAGCTCCTGGTTCCTGCCTTTGGTGCTGACAGCTGGAGTCTTTAGAACCAGGGAGGCAAATCCCATTTTGAGTTACCCAAAGAATCTTTGCAGGGTTGGAACTAGAGAATCTGATTTAAAAATCTCTCAATGCTGCCTTTAAAAGACCACAACTACTTTCAAAGGAGGGCAGTTCTATTTGAAAGATGGATTTGAACCACAGTCTTTAAAGACCCAGGAGAACAGATTAGACAGTCAAAAATAGACAGCTTTACCAGCCTGTCGCTGCCCAGGATGTTCAACAAAAATGCTCTCAAGTTTCCCCAGAAAACTGGAGGCTCTTCATCTGTTCCTGGGCCATTAGCTCTGTCCTTCATTTCCTTTGTCCCTCGTGACTGAACCCCCTCTCCTCCTCTCTCCCTGTTGGTTTTAGACCTGAACAAAGCTCATTTGACTCATAGCCTCAGAGAAAATGTCTCATGAACTCTCCACCTAACTTAAAACCTTCCTTTAAGACCCACCTTTTAAAGGATATACCACTTCCCAATACCACCATCCTCAGGACCACGTCTGCAACACATGGACCTTGGGAGACACTTAAACTATATCCAAACCATAGAACTCTCCCTTACTTGCACACTGTTCAGTTGGAGCACTGATCCTCAAACTCAGTGGTCAAGTGTTGTATCCACTTTCTTAGCAGTTAGTAGCCATGGATGAGCAAACATTTTCCATACAGGACCAGAGGGTGAATATTTTAGGCTATGCAGAGTTAATTGCAAGAGCCTGTGTAGCCACTCAATTTTGCCTTTGCTGTGAGAGAACAACACTGGACAATGCACAAAATAGTGGAGAAGGGGGGATTTGATCTTTGTGGGCTAAGACTATAGTTTATCCTAAGTAATAGAGAGGATGTGAGCTTGGGATGTAGGGATTACATCCTGAATTACATCCCCCTCTTGTTTCTCGTATGCTCCTGGGCTGTAAAATTTTCTTCTGCAGAAGGGGATACTATGATACATTTTGAGGCATGGGTTGGATTTATTAAGATAGTGTATGTGAAAGATTTATCCAGTGTCTGCCATATAATTATTTCTCAATAAATGTAGTTTTTTTCCCCTTCCTACCCAAGGATAGTCCTGAAGGAAGCAATCACTGGTTGTAGAACCCCTGGGCAAGAATAATGATCGCTAGCACTTGGCAAGCTATGATGCAAAGAGCATTCACAGAAATGTTAGATTTGGGTTTCATAAAAATATCCTGAAGTACACCTGCCAAATCATAAGTCTGCTGTTATTTTACAGACGAGAGATCAGAGACGTAGAGATGGTAAGAGATCTTTCCAAGTCTACCCCACTAGGCTTTTATCCCTGAAGACAACATATCTCATGATCTCCTCTGAAGTTTGCCTCTTCCTCTGAGACCATGTGCATGTCTCTTTTGCTCTCTGTGTCTCACTTTTTCTTATGTAAAATGAGGATAATAAACCCATGCCTTCCTGAGGCAAGAATGACAATGATATAACATTAGTAAATGTATTGTTGATAAACTTCTGACAAGGCTGAATTACTTCCCTTTATGGAATTCACTGCTTTCTAAGAGAAGTCACCACTGTTATCCCTCTGAAAATTTGGGCCAGCTATGTTCATCCCAAGCCCCACTCTGAGTCTCTGCTGGCCCAAGGCCTGCTCCTGACCCTTAAAATAAAGCAACAAAGGATACAGGTGGTAGTGACAGAGTGAACGAGAGTGAGCACTGTACTTTGTAAGAGCCTGGAGAGCAGACATGAGCCTGTGCTTACCCCAAGAGGACGATCACCCGGCAGACACCCAGCCAGTGTGATGTAACATACAGAGTGGTCACTGTGTGACATAACATGAAGCATTCTGCCTACAGGAAATCTGGGTCCAGCTTGGCCACGCTGTGATGCTTGTTCTTCAGGGACTACTCTTTCCCAGAGCCAGCTTCTGACCTGCATGTGCCTTTGTTGTTGTTGAGGACATGGCAATAGAAGAGCAGCATAAGTTGTTGGAAGTTGGCCCAAATCTTTTCCTAGTAGGCCAGGGGAGGAAAAACAGTTTAATTTGCAAAATTGTTGGATTTGTAACTTTCCAGCAGCACAGTTTCTCCCTGCCATTTGTTGTCCATCCCTTGCAGAGCTGGTTTCTGGGCTCCATGTCACTGCCTATAGTGAGTTATTTTAGGCAATTCTTGGAAACCTTTTTGTTTCCACAAATTCAGAGCAGGAATGGTGATTGTCAGGGAGGTTTTAAAAATTTATATATGAATGAATTAAAAAATATTTCATAAACTCTAGGATGTAGGTCAAAAGTAAGTGGTTGTTATTATAGTCTTTTACACCCATATCAGTTCCCATATATTTAAAATAACACCTCAGAGAAAAGCTGCTCCCCTCAGAGAGGTGTGGCCTTTAAGTGTGATGTGTGATAGATAGCACCAGTTCTTCCCATGAGTGTGCCTACCTTGGGTTTTCCATTTTTAAAATTGCTGTTGCTATTCACATTTTTTCCCTTTTTGGAACACTCTGTCTAGTTTTCATCAGCCCTAAGCGCTGGGAGCTACTACAATTCCCAGCATGCTCATGGAAAATTGGTCAGACAACAGTAGTTTTCTTTGATGCAGCCAGAAGGTCACTGCTGGCTACAAAGTGTAAAGTGTGTGTGTAGTTAGCACAGTTTTATTGAGTTATGATTCATATAGCATAACATTATCTCCTTTAAAGTGTACAATTCAGTTGCTGTTAGTGTATTCATAACATATCATATAATCATCGCCACTATCCAATTCCAGAATATTTCATTGCTCCTAAGAAACTCCCTACCCATTAACAGTCATACTCTGTTTTCCTTCTCTCACCTCTGGAAACCACTAATCTACTTCCTGTCTTTACAAGAGTTGCTTCTACTGGACATTTCATGTGTAGGGAGACATGCAACAGATAGCTTTTGTGAGTGGTTTCTTTCATTTAGTGAAATGTGTTCAAAGTTATTCTAGGCTGTAGCAAGGATTAGTTCTTCACTTCTTTTTGTGACCAGATAGTATCCACTGTATGCATATGCCAAATTTGGTTCACCCATTAAGCTGTTGATGGACATTTGGTCTGTTTCCATAATTTGCTATTATTAATAATGCTGCTGTGAATATTTTGTGCAGACTTTTGTGTGGACATGTCTTTAATTCTCTGGGGTATATACCTAGAGGAAATATTTCTGTGTCACATAGTAACCCTATATCCTTTAAAGACCCTATCTGTTAAATTTTTATTTATTTATTGGTGCATACTAATTATACAAAATAATTTTATTGCGGCATATTCACACATGCACATGACATTTGATCATATCACTCACAAGTATCTCCCCTTGTCCTCTCTGTCCTCTCCTTCTCCCTCCCCCTTATCCCCTTTCTCTATTCTAGTGATCTTCCTTCTATTTTCATGAGACCCTTTTTGTTTAATTAAATCTTTTTCCCCTAATATGAGAGAAAACATATGACACTGGTTTTATGAGTCTTGCTTATTTCATTTAACATTATGTTCTCCATTTTCCTGAAAATGCCATAATTTCATTCTTTTTTTGTGGCTGAGTAAAACTCCATTATAAATATATACCATATTTTCTTTATCTATTATTAATTTGTTGATGGGTACCTGGTCTGGCACTATAAATTGACTATTGTGAATTGCGCTGCTAAAAATGTTAATGTTTCTGTATGACTATAGAAGATTTTAATTTTATGCTGTCCTATTTATTTATTCTTCGTATTATTTCCTGAACTATAGGAATCCTTTTGAAGAAGTCACTGTTAGGTCTTTACATTGGAGTGCTTCCCCAGTGCTTTCTTCTATCAGTTGCAGATTTTCGGTATTATTTCTACCTAGGTCTTCGATCCATTTTAGTTGACTTTTGTGCAGGGTGAGAGAGAAATCTGATTTCGATCTTATACATATGAATATCCACTTTCCCTAGCACCATTTGCTAAAGAAGCTTGTCTTTCCCCAATGTATTCTTTCAGCACCTTTGTCAAGAATTAGATGACTATAGCTAGAGGGTTTCTCTGTGTCTTCTATTCTGTTATGTTGGTCTTTGTGTCTATTCCTTACATCAGTATTGTACTGTTTGTATCGCTATGGCTCTGCAGTATAACTTGAAGTTGGGTATTGTGATGCCTCCAATTTTGGTCTTTTTGTTCAGCATTGCTTTAACTATTCTCAGTCTTTTGTTCTTCTATATGAATTTTAGAATTTATTTTTCTAGTTATGAGAAGAATATTATTGCTATTTTGATGGAAGTTGAATTGAATTTGCAGATTTCTTTTGGGTATTTGATAACCCCATCTGTTTGAATAACTGCCAAATTATTTCTTAAAGTGCTTACCCTCTTGTACATTATCCTTAGCAGCATATGAAGTTTCTACAACCTCACCAACATTTATTATTTTTTTCATTTCAGCCATCTTAATGGGTATAAAGTTTTCATTTGGATTTTCCTAATGATTAATGATAGTAAGCACATTTTAATATACTTTATATATATATGGAAATGTATTTAAATGAATCACCATTTTAAAAATCTGTTTGATTTTTGGGGGGGTATAAGGGATTGAACTCAGGGGGTACTCAACCACTGAGCCTTATTTTGTATTTTATTTAGAGACAGGTCTCACTGAGTTGTTTAGCATCTCACTTTGCTGAGGCTGGCTTTGAATTCATGATCCTCCTGCCTTCATGATCCTTCAGCCTCCCAAGCATCAGGGATTACAGGCAAGCACAATCGTGCTGGCTGTGTTGACTTCTTATTGTTAAGATGTAATAGTTCTTTACACATTCTTTATATAAGACTTTTATCCAATATATGATTTACAAATATCTTACACTTTGTGAATTTTCTTTCTCTGTTTTTATTATTGAATTAAATTATTCATAATAGTCTAGCTTATTGTGATATATTTGTATGTGCACACAAAATAATTTGCTCCAATTTATTTTCCAGTATTTCCATATCTTTTCCCTCCTTTCTCTCCCTGTTTCCCTTCCTCTACTCTTCTGATTTTCCTTCTATTTATTCATGTGTATATATGCACGTATAATATATATATATATATAATTTTAATTGGTGCATTATAATTTTAGTCAAAAATTGGATTCATAGTAATAAATTCATACATGCATATAGCATAACTTGGTCAATTTTATTTCTCAGTTCTTCTTCTTTCCATCTTCCTCTGTCCCCTATGGTCCACTAATTCTATTCTACTGATTTATCTTCTATTTTTGTAAGATGCCCATTTTTTACTCCGTTTTTCTTCTCTAACTTCTACATATAAGGCATATGAGAGAAAACATTTGAACTTTGGCTTTCTGAATCTGGCTTATTTCACTTACTTAGCATGATATTATCTTAGCTTTCTTGATGGGATCATTTGAAGCTCACAAATATCTAACTTTTATTAAGTCTATTTTTTTTCATTGCTCATGTTTGTGTGTGTGTGTGTGTGTGTGTGTGTGTGTGTGTGCGCACGCGCGTGCGATTTCTAAGAAACCATTATCTAATCCAAGATCATGTTTTATTCAAAGAGTTTTATATTTTAGTTCTTATTAGGTTTTTAATACACTTTAACCTCCTATATTTTGCATATGGTATGAGGTAGGGATCCAATTTCTTCCCTTTGCATAGGGTATTCCATTCTCCCAGCACCATTTGATAAAAAGAATATTCTTTGCCCAGTGAGTTGTCTTGATATCCTTATAAAATGAGTTGACTATAAATATTTAGGTTTATTTTTAGACTCTCAACTCTATTCCATTGGTCTATATATCTAATCTAATGCCAGTACCATACTACCTTCATCACTATAGCTTTCTGGTAAATTTTGAAAACAAGAAGTACAAATTCTCTAACTTTGCCTTTTTTTTCTTTTTTCCCAGAATTGAACTATTTGAATCCCTTACATTTCTGTATCAGTTTTGATAAACTTACCAATTTCTTCAAAATGTACTGCTGAGATTTTGATTAGGCTTGCATTGAATCTATAAATCAACATTAGAGGGTACTACCAGTTATTAATATTATTTTTCTGCCAATAAACATGGTAAGTGTTCCTATTCACTTAGATTTGCTTTCAGAAATAGTTTATAGTTTTTAAATGTATAAATGTTACATGTATTGTATCAGCTTTAAGTATTTTATTCTTGTTGATGTTTTTGTGAAATAATTTCTTAATTTCACTTTCGGCTTTTCATTGTTAGTAAATAGAAATACAACTCTTCTGTATATTGATGTTATATTCTGCAACTTAGTCAAACTTTTTGTCGTTTTGTTGTTGAATCCTTCTGGATGGAATTTCCAGTGCCATTTTGAAAAGAAGTAGAGCGATAGGACATCTTGTCTTATAGCTGATCTTAAGGGAAAAACAGTCAGTCTTCTGTCAGTTAAGTGTAATGTTAAGAGTGGATTTTTCATAATAACCTTATCAGATTTAAGAAGTTTTCCTCTACCCTTAATAGTATGTATTTTTGTCATTAACCAAGTTGGTGAGTTTTGCTAATGCTTTGTCTATGGATTTTGCCCTGGATTCTATTACTATACTATATGATATAGACTTTTATAAATTAAATCAGGAATTCTTGGAATAAATTTCACTTGTTAATGGTGTACAGTTTTTTCTCTTTGTTCTAATTAGCTATATATTACTAAATTTAGTTTGATAGCATTTTGATGACATTCAAGGATTTTCTTATCTCCCTAGGGTATATTGGCATGTAGTTTTGTTTTTTCAGATGGGTGTTTGTCTAGTTCTTGATATGAGGGTAGTAGATCCTTACAAAGTGAGTTGGAAAGTGTGTCCTCCTCTTCTATTATTTGGAAGAGTTTATGGAGGATTGATGTTAATTCTGATTTGAATATTTGGTACAATTGACAAGTGAAGCTTTTACTTTTGAGAAGCTTTTTGATTGCTAATTTAATCTTTTTACCTATTGTAGGTCTATTCAGATTTTCTATTTCTTTTTATATCAGACTGGTGGTTTGTGTATTTCTAGGAATTTGTCTACTTCATACAGAATATCTAATTTGTTGACATGTATTATTTATCAATACTCCATATTTCTGTAAGGTTGACAGTGATGTTCTTTCTTTCATTTATAATTTTACTAATTTGAGTATTTCTTTTTTTCTTGGTGAGTTTCACTAAAATTTGTTAATTTTGTTAAGCTGTTTGAATAATTAGCATTTGTACTAATTTTCTCTATTGTTTCTCCATTCTTCATTTCATATATTCCCACTTTAATATTAAAATTTTTTTTCACTTATTTCTTAGAGGTTCATTTATTTCTTTTTTTTTCCTGGTTTCTGTTCTTCCCATTTTTCCCCCAGGGAAAAGAACACACAAAAAATTATTATGTGCTTAAGGCATGGGAGTAGTATTAGTCTCTAGCTTCTTAAGGTGAGATATTTTATTGCTGGTTTGAGATCTGTCTTATTTTTAAAAATAGGCATTTAAGGTATAACTTTCCCTGTTAAGCATTGCTTACACCACATTCCATAAGCTTTGATATATCTATCTTCCTCTTTGTTCATTCCAAAGTAATTCTTAATTTGTGATTTCTTCTTTGGATCATTTGGTTAATTTAAGATATGTTAATTTCAATATTTTTGTGAATTTCTCAAATTTGTTTGTTAAATTGATTTCTGATTTCATTCTATTGTGTAGGAAACACAATTTTCATGACTTCAATCACTTAAATTTATTGAGGCTTAGTTCATGGTCTAATACATAGAGTGTACTGGATAATGTTACTTATATATTCTGTTGTTGTTAGATGGACTATTCTACAGATAATTGTTTCCTAGTTGGTTTATAGTGGTGCTCAAGGCTTTTGCCTTCTAATTGTTCTTTTGCCTAGTTTTCTGTACATAATTTAAAATGGGTTATTCAAGACCCTGACTTTTACTGTTGAATCATTGGTTTCTCCCTTCAATTATGTCAATTTTTTCTTCAGGCAGCTTGGGGCTTAGTTGTTAGGTGAACCATCATATTGTATTATGTATCACTTTAAGGCATCCCTTCATGGGCCTGTAAATCACACTTGACTCTTTAACCTGCTTTCTCCAGATTTAGTAAAATCAGGGTGTATCTGAGTACCTGCCTTAATCTTTATTATTTATACGTTCTAGCACTTGCTTATAATTGTTTCAGTCTTTATATTGAGTGGAATTTCTAACATTTGGATAAATAGTAATAGAATTTTAGGAATGGAAAAGAAATTTGAATATTATTTAGTCCATTGTTCTCTTTTATTCCAATGAAAGAAGTGGGGCTCCCAGAATTGAAGAGATCTATCCCAGGTCACACAGCAATGGTAGGAACTGGACTGGAACTTAAGTTATTTTGATTTTGTTCATATTATTTTTACTGAACAACCTAGGTCTGTATATTAACTGTATTTGCCAGAGGTTTCTTTGTGCATGTCTATAGGCTTGTTCTGGCCGGAGAGGCATCTGGGAATGTTGTCTAAAAATGTATATGATGGTTTACATGCAAAGGACTTAAAATAAGCATACTATAGTGACACTGCCACATCAATATTTATAGCAACTCAATTCTCAGTAGCCAAACTATGGAACCAAACTAGATGCCCTTCAACAGATGAATGGATAAAGAAAATGTGGTATATAAACACAATGGAATATCACTCAGCCTTAAAGAATGAAATTATGGCCATAATTTAACAATTAGGTCCATAAATGGATGAAGCTGGACAATATCACGCTGAGCAAAATAAGTCAATCCCTAAAAAAAAAGACCAAATGTTTTCTTTGATATGAGGATGCTAATTAACAATAAGGGGGATGGGTAGGGGATAGTAGAGATACTTTGGATTAGGCAGAGGGGAGGGAAGAGAAGGGAGGAGGAATTGGGGAATGAGGAAGGATAGTAGAATGGAGCAGACATTATTACCCTTTGTGCATATATGACTATACAACTGGTGTAATTCCATATCATGTACAACCTGAAGAATGAGACTTTATACTCCATTTATGTATGATATGTCAAAATGCATTCTACTATCATTTATAACTAATCAGAACAAGTAAAGAAAATTTAAAAAACATATATGTTGGAAATAAATATGCTTACTCTAATCTGAACACTGTATGATATATACAGGTATTGAAACATCACGTGGTACCTCATAAATATGTGCAATGTTAATGTGTCAAATAAAAAATAAAAACAAATATACTAAGGAAAAAATAAACTTAAAATGTCTATGCATATGTGTTTGCATATGTGTTATATTCTGTTTCTCTCTCAGGGATTCTCATTTAGTGTGTCTGGGATGGGACCATAAATCTGTGTTTTCAGAAGTTTTTCTCAGGGATGCTGATGCACAGCTAGGTTCGGGCAAACTGGCTACAGTCATAGTTTCATAGCCTTTCTCTGAGTCCTGAGATTCATGATGTACACATTCTTGATCAAATTTCTCTTAGAAATCTAGCTCTTCTTTATAATCTCTTTTCAGTTTTTTCATTGAAAGTTTTATTTATACCTAATTATCAAATTTCCCTGTATTCCTTTTTCCCCCTCTCTCATGCACTGAGTGGAAACAATGAAGGTAGTATTTTCCAGTCCATCTAAGATAGAAGCCAGGGAAGGGGATTGACTGGTCATAGTGGGAATTGGAACAGACAGAATTCTAATTATCCTCAGTGTCTTGTTTGTATTACATTTCCTTTACAATTCCTAAAGATCAGGGTTTTCAAACTTCAGATCTGCAGATACCTAGAAAGCTAAAGGGGCCATCGGGGTGTTTATGAAGTTCCTAAAATATTAGTATAAAATTTTGTGTGCAAGTATTTGTCTTATCTTATGGCACAGCCTCATGGATTTCATCAGATCCTCAGAAGTCCCAGGGCCCTCTTGCTAGAGCTGGATATTTGCCACAGGATCATTTCAGGTGCCACATTATCCCTGCAAAGCATACGGAAGTGCCTTGGGTTTAGTTGTCAGTACTGTGATGAGACTCTCCCTTGGTGTGGATAATTGAGGAAGATCAGGAACAAAACTGACAACCAGTTGTACTCTCCCTTGGCAGATAATTTCTTCCCTTGTTAAAAGAGACACACAATAGGTGAGTTGAATATGATAGGGTGAGAACAAAACATGAACATTGGGGAGCATTTATAAATTATAAATAGTCATTAAAGTCTTTGGCATCTTAAACATGAACAGCAAATGTGAATGGCAAATTTTTATGCCAAGTTAATTTAACCCCCAAAGTAAGGTACTGATCCAGAAAGAAGACCTGAGGCAGATCAGCACACATTTTCTATAAAGAAACAGGCATAAATATGTTAGACTTTGTAGGTCAGACAGTGTCACTGCTGTTCGATTTCACTGTTGTCACACCAAAGCAGCCATAGACAGTAAGTAAATGGATTGATATGGCTGTGGTCCAGTAAAATTTTGTTTCTGGACACTAAAATTTGATTTTTATGTACTTTTCTAATGCCACAAAATGTTTTTCTTTTGATTTTTTTCTGTCATTTATGAATGCAGAATCTATATTTAGCCTATGATCCATTCAGAAACAGACTGCAAGCTTTGTAGTTGACTGACCATTGAAGGAAGGTAATGTAGAAGTTTTGACTTTTAGCATCCATGTTGAATGAGCATCACTGTTGTTTTCTACTTTGCCCTTGGCTAAAACTTCAGAGGTAAATTAGGCAGCAATTGTAATAATTGAGGTTTGATGTCAAAAGGTCCTTAAACATTGATTAAATCTTGTTTTATATTGTATCTTACCTAATGATGCTCAGCCATTAGCTTACAATAATTATCTCACTAATATGATTTAAATCATCTTAAGATTTATTTTCTCATAAAATTAAAACATGAAAATATTGTTTAAAAATCGAAGGAAAAGTAAATGTCTTCCTTGACTAACTTCTCAAGTGAACTATTGTTATTCATCAAAGGAAACTTTGCTTTTTGAGTTTGATGTAGATTTTTTTCTAAAACTTTTCTGTATTAAAAATAATTTATTTAAAAATAAATTTTATTGTGCATATTTAGAGTCTGGAACATTACATTATGGGTTACATATAAATATTAAAAAGGTTACTAGTGTGAAGCAAATGAACATATCCATTATCTTACACAGTTACTCATCTTTCTTTTTCTTTTTCTTTTTTGCTTTTGCTGTAACAGCAGCTAAAATCTACTCATGTAGCACGAAGTACAAATGCAGTAGAATTTTATTGCCTATAGTCCTCATGTTGTAGTAGACTTGTTTATCCTGCATCCTATGTATTTATGTAAAACTGTTGTGTTTTGTGGGAGTTTTTTTGAATTGTTTGCTAAGTCATGTGATAAATCATGTTGTAAAGATTTTATACTTGCTTTTTATTACTTTACAATAAATATGTCATAGTTATAATTACACATCAGTGCATGCAAAATACCTGTTTTGTTTTAGGTCATACAAAATAGTTCATAGTTTGTATATGATAGCTTGCTTGTTTTTTCCTTCTTGATAACCATTTCAGTTGTTTATAATTTTTCCCTTTTACAACCAAGGCTGTAGTGGATATTAACCAACATATATGGAATGTTGCAGTAGAGGATTATGCACATGTTAAATTTGAATAGATATTATCTAACTGATTTTCAGAAAAATTAACAGCTTACATTTTGACCAACAATGTATGAAAATACCTATTGCCTGATACCTTTGTATCTTCTTTTTTTTTGCCAAATGACCACAAAATGGCATCTCAATTTAATCTGCATCATTTCCAGATAATGTTGATTAGATTTTCATATCTCCTATTCTGCACATTTTCTATTCTAAGGATTTATTCTTCTTTTCTATTAGGGTAGTTGTCTTTTGCTTATTCCTACTGTTGGTGCTTCAGTATAGATATTAATCCCTTATTCATTACATGTGTTGCAAGATATTTTATATGTTGCAATATTTTCTCACTACTACCCTAAACCATTGCAGCTAATTTGTTAATATTGTCTTTTGTTGCACAGTTTTTCTTTTTTCTTTCTGATACACACACATACACACACACACACACACACACACACACACATACACACAGACGGACCCTAACTTAATCACTGCTCACTTCTGATTTCTTGACCTTCTAATGGGGTGAGAGCATTTTGCCTTCAGTAGAAACTGTTCTTGGAATTTAGAACTTTGGTCATTTCCCATATTAACAATATGCAAGAAGACACACTGTCTTGTGATGCTGGGCAGTGATAGCAATCCACATCTCTCAGTCATCTAACTAACTCATCAGAGGGCTAACAACTGGGACTCTGTAGTGCGCTGTGTTGCAGAACTAAGATGTTCAGTAGATTGATGTATTCAGTGTATGTTGTATGTAAAATGTTATCAACTAATGTTGAGTTTATTGGGATATAACCCCATCATAAATCAAGAGCATCTTATTCTTTATCTTTCCTCTTTGGCCTTTTCTTTTGGTAACCAGTGTAAGAGGCCAGACCTTTGACCACATAAAACTTAGGATATTTGATCAATGAAGGAAACTATAGACAACTTTAACAGATGGGTGACAGATTGATAGAAGATATTTGCAAAATAAAAGACAAATTGACAAGAGATTAATGTATAATATGCACAAGAAATTCTTACAAGTCAATCAGAAAAATATTGGGAAGCTTAATAGAAAAATGAGCAAAGAATATGAATGGAAATTCACAGAAGCGGGGGGGGGACCTAAATAGTTAGCAATCTGATTAAAGAGACATTCAATCTTACTAGTGTGTAATTAGAGAAATAAAAATGAAACAATGAGCTACAAAGTTATACCTATTAGATTAGTAAAAATTTGAAGTTCACATAACACTAAATATTCTCAGAGATGTAAGTAAATGGAAAAAGTCATGCATTGCCATTGGTCTAAACCTTGCTGTGGCCATTCTGGTACTTGTGTAGGACTTGGTGGCCTTACTCATTGGTGTGCAGCCTAGAGAAGCTCATGCATATGTCAATAAAAGTACATGCTCTAGAACACTCATCACAGCCTTCTTTGTGGTAGCACAGTTTGGGGCAACCTAAATGTTCATCTCTAGAAGAATGGACAAGCTAACTGTGATGAATAGTAAAGCACTAACAACAGAATTGACAATAGAATGTAAAAACAAAACAAGATCTATGGGTCAGTATCATTTGTGTACATTTATACCACTAATAATAAAAAGTAATGTAAATTCATTAGAGTGGGTGCTTGTCCAGAACAGAGGAGCTGCAGTGGTAAGCAAGAATGAAGGGGTGGGGGGACAATAAGAAGAAATCTTGCACAGACCATGATAACAGTCCATCAGCGAGGCAATTTGATTAATTTAACTCCCTGCATCTGGTTCCAAAGGGGGAAGTGTCTTTCTTAATCCACAATTGCAGACATATTATCTTATAATCACTTTTAACATTCATGTGATTTATTTTTTAGACGGCTTTTTAAAATCTTTTGGAATTTGTTTTTCTGTATGTTTCCAATTAGAGATGGAACTTAAATCCCCTCTCCTTGATTGTTAATTGTTTTAGCACTTCTACAGAATCCATGCCTTTCTCATTAACTTGAAATATAACCTTTATCATCTGCTACCACATGAATGTATATTCCATTCATTTATTTGAATAGTTTTATGGCATTTTCATGCTATTTTAATTACTATAGCTTTATAAAATGTTTGTGTGTCCCATCAGGCAAATCTGCACTTATTATTCTTCCTTTCCAATATTTTATCAGCTATTTTAATGCTTTTTTATCTTCCAGATTAATTTATAAACAGCTTATGGATTTCATTAAAACTTGTATAGGGATGTTTGAGGTGGTTGAATTTATTAAGTTTGTAGATTCATGTAGGGAGAATAGTTATGATAATGAGTCTTCCCATCCAGAAAACATTGCCTGCATCTCCATTTATCCATGTTTTTGCTTTCTTCAGTAAATCTATATAATTTGGTTCATGTAGTCTGGGAAAATTTCATTTTAGGTGTATTTGTAAATATTTCATGGAATTTTTGCTATTGTTAGGACTGTTTCTTTTACAAGTTTTTAATTTGATATTGTTGGATATTCAGATGATTTTGATATTGATCTGATTTCAGGTTATCTTCTCAAAATGTCCATTAATTTTAATTGCTTTAAAATTTTTCTTTTTCAGACTGAGCATTGAATTCAGTGTCTCACACATGATAGATAGGCAATTCCTCTATCACTGAGCTATAACCCTAGTCCTCTTTTGGATTTTTTTTTTTTTGGTAGACAGTCATACACTTAACTAATAATGACAATTTTGCTTCTCTCCAATATTTTAATTTTTTTGTTATTGCAAAATGTAGGAATCTCATTATAATAATAAGTCTTCAGATGTATCACCATTTAGTATTTAATTGGCTTTCATTTTCTGATAAATGTTTCCTACCAAGTTTTAAAGGTAAAACATTTTCCTAATATTTCTACTTTTATAATATTTTTTAAAGTGAAGAATGAATATCAAATTTTATCCCTTTTTTCTGCATTTTATTATCAGTGATGGTGATCACATGAGTTTTCTCTTTTACTTGGCTTAATTTTCTCAAAAGCTCAGGGAAGTAGGTATCAAGGTACTCATTTGTCAGAGAAAGGAACTAAACAGCTCAGAAGTTAAGAAAGTTATTCAAGGTTGAACAAGTAGTATGGAGCAATGTGCAATTGAAACCTGGATTTCTGAGAGCTGGTGTTTTGTTTGTAATGCTATGGTAACCATAGCTCACTGTGGTTTCTGAAACAAAGATGAGGATTAGAAATGTTCTAAAGTGCTATATTGTTGATTCCACTTCTGAAGATGTATCCTAGGAAAACAAGGTGTGTTCAGAATTTTTAAACAATGATGTTTATCACATCCCAAAGTACGAATAATGAAAAAATGGGAAAGGTAGATAAAAGGCTAGGTGTCACCCATGACACAGTCATTCAATGCAATATCATGTTCTTATTTTTCTGAAAACTATTAGTGACAAGAGAAATGCTCATGATAGCATAATGTGCGAATAAAAGCAGTAAGTATATTATATTCTTGAAAAGTCTCCAGAAGGAATACTTTTAAGATGCATGAAAGGAAAAAGTATATCAGAGTACCAATAATGGGAAAGCTCTTCTGTGGAAGGATTTTGGAAACAAGCCAATCTTACTTGCTCAGGCCTCTCAAGAGGGGCATTTGCTCAGATCTGTAGCTCGTCAAGGTTATTTGTGGGCTGCGGCACCTTCCCTTCCTGCCACGCAGGTCTTGGCATATTCTGTGCCCACGTCTGGTCAGTGCTTGTGTAGTGTTGGTAAAAAGTCTGCATCTTCAATCTCCTCCAGAGTTCCCTGCCAACTCCCCTTGCCCTCCCAGCAGCCGGCAGCTGTCACTACCGGCTCTGTCTCAAGAGCCCGCCACCCTTCATTTTAATGACCCTCTAGACAAGGCAAATGAGGCAGCTCTGCGGGTCTCTCCTCTTCACCTGGAAATGAATTAGTGGTCCATTAGCTTAATGAGGAGCTCTTCCCACCTCCTCCAACGAGGAGCTGTGATTTCAGGAAAATGGAGATGTTTTGGACCCTGCTTATAACTAAGGCCAATCAGAAATGGTGGCCTCAGGTTCTCTCAGCCCACCTTCTTTCTGTGTGTTGCCTGTCACTGCTTTATTACTTCCTCTTTTCAAATAACTTGTCATTTGATCTGAATTTAAACAGTTCTGGCTTGCCTGGGGAAAGAGAACAGGTGGAGGGTGGTAAAAGTGGCAAATGGTTCTCAGAGCTGACATGACAGCCAGAAAGAAATTCCCTTTCCAGTGTGTCTCTTGTTCTTGTCTCTTTCTTTCCAAGGCACGGATCAACTCCAACAAACAAGACCTGAGTATGAAATCTCTCCCAGGCCCTTTCAGAGTCCTTCAGTGTAGCAATGATACATTCTTATTATGTTCCAGTAGCTTTGCTAGGTACTTCTCAAGAATTTTGGCATGTGATCTATACAGTAATTAAATTGTTAGACACAATTACTATCCACATTTTAGAGATACAAAAACATATTTTTTAGAGAATGAAAAACTTGGCCATGATTTCATGTCTAGCATGCAACTGAGCCTGATAATAAGAGAGTCAACATTTGCTGATTGCACACTTTCTATCTGCTCAGCATTTATCCTTACAACAACTCTATGAAATAGGTATTATTATCACCATGTTTGAACTGAGGAAACTGGGGCTCAGGTGTTAAACAACATGACCAAGGCTGCTTAGGAAGTGATAAAAGTGAAGTTTGCTCCCAAATAGATTTGATTTCAGAAACTTTAATCTTTATTCTCAATTTCACCAATTGTGCATTTACAGATGATTACTTAGAAGGTACTGTGTTGGGTTCTTAGAATCCCAGGTGGACATGCCATAAAAGAATACATTATCTAAGGAGAGGAAAACACTAAATAAATAATTCCAGTATAGAGAACAACCACAAAAGGTAGGCCATGAAATCATGAAGAATACACAGGGGAGAAGATATTTGGTTTAAATGTTAAAGGTGTATTGGAATGAGTTGAGAACATATTTGTGGTTGATAAGGTGTGGGATGGTGAGGCTCTGTGGGCAGAGGGGTGGCATAGGCAACAAGCTAGTGAGGTCAAGTGGATAGCGCCAGGATATATGAGGTGGGCGGGAAAGGCTTGAGGTTCAGTTTGACTGACAGTGGTGGGGATATTTTTTGGGTTAAGTTGATTAGTCAGGCAACATTGTGATCACAGAAAACATGATATGCCATGAGACAGAGTTTTGAATTTAGATTGGATACAGCCAGTCATCAGATTTTCAAGTCTGGAGAGTGCTATGACCAGAATGGTGGGAATAGAGACTTAAATATTAGTTATCAGCCTTCTTTAACTATCTGAACTAAGGAAGACAAATACTGAAAGAGCTTTGTGCTGGTTTCAGTTTTCCCCTTTCTGTGTTTAGCTCAGGAGGCTGAGGATGTCATATAGATAAGGGTGATGTGAGGATAATCCTTTTCAGTTCTCGTAGCCAGGACTGATGGATGCTCTTCTAGGGTTGCTTGCTCTTCTAGACCTGTGGCTTGGGAGTTGATGGAGACACAAAGCTGAATTAGTCCCCTGTAGGTCTTTATTTATCACCAAAGTTTAAATTTGCAATTTCATGAGCTTGGTTAAAATGAGTTTAATTTATGAAATTCATGAGCTGGTAGAAGAGACACGGAAATCCCTACAGATCAGTGCACACTGCAGCTCGCTGCCACCAGCATCAGAAGCACAGCTGCTTTGAGCTCTCCTTGCTACTGTTCTGAAGTTCCTGCTTGGAGACTAATTTCTCCTGGGACAGATCTGGAATTGGGAGCTTCAAAGCAACAAAATGTTCCATTCCAGATTCCTTAATTGTTCTGGGAAAGGGATTCCTGGGAATGGTTAAGCAATGAAAGGGACAAACTGTGGTGGAGATATTGGGGTGAGTTGGGGGTTGCATCAAAGAAGCAATTTGCCTTCAGTGGATTTGAAATACTTATCTGGAAGAATGCTTTCAGATGAGTACTTTGTGATTGCTTCTGTTGGGGTTAAAAAAAGGTTTAAAACATGTGAAGTTGTTTCTTATAAAAAGATTTTGATACTAGCCATGTCTCTAGAAAGTTAGGGGACCCTAAGAAAATAACTTGTATGACTCAGAGCCATTTGTTGGTCTGCTACATAAGAATGGTAGACTAGATGATCCCATCATCCAGAGATGAACTATGTAAGAAATGAGAATGGGATGATGGGCACTTCTGGCAAATGAATGCATCCCTTAGTCTTGGACCTGGAAGTGAGAGTAGATGACTTGGCTATTGGTGGAAGAAATGCAATTTTAGATTAGACTTTTATTTCTGATAAGTCACTATGCATGGAACAAAATTTGGAACAAAATTTTAAAAGGACTAAAGGATATATAGAGTGCAAAGGAAACCTCTATCCTTCCCTTGTTTACAGCATCCTGCACCTCTCTTTGGAAGATTGTCCATGCTTTTACTATGAGAGTTTTTGTGTACATGAAACTTTTAAACATAACACAAGATACTCTTTGCATTATTTCTAACCTTGATTTTTAGTAGTGCCATTTTGAAATATCATCCACCACAGAACCAGTTCTTTAATTCAGTTTGTTTTCAGACTATTTGCAAAGTTCCCTTGTGCCTCAGAATACTTATGAGCTCTGAGCTTGAAATGACATTAGCAAATTCTGACCCTTAAACTTCAGTTTTACTGGACTAAGTGTTTCCTCTTCAGCAACCAAAATTGATTGTTTGATTTTATAGCTGAGATTTTTTTTTTACTTGTCAATGACCTAAGGAAGACCACAAAGAAGAAATCAGGACTAGGTGGACTATGTGGATAGTTACTAATTAATTTGACAAGCAAATAGTTCAGGGTGGGAGAGAGAAAAGAATATGATCCAGGAAGTATTGAATCAAGCAGGAGAATCACATGACAAGACCAATTTTTGAATATCATGGGATTTGAAAGAAATGATTGTTTATTAACTTCATTCCTTATATTGGGGTAGAGTAACTGCAAAATTCGCAGGCAATTGTTCTGTTTCCAGATTGTCTCCTCCAGCTTGAGAATCACAAATCCCTGGGAATGAACAGCTTGATAGAGCAATGACTGCCAGTTTTTAATCCTAGAGCTCCTGTGGGGTTTGCTATGGGAATAAGAAGGCCAATTTAGCCTCATCCATATGTGCCATGCACTCAGGAATAATGTATTTTGACATGTATATTTCCTCTAGGATCTCTTTTCTCAGCAAAGCACCCCAATTTTAGAGAAGTAATTATAAGGATTACATAGGCTATAGAATATTAATTAATATTCCTTGTAAGTGGAAATATTACTTCTTCTGCTATTTCTCGCTATGTAGCTATGTAGCTGACATATTTTTAAAATTCAATAGTTGCTTCCTATGTGTAGTGAATACATTTTTTCTCCCCACTCTGATAACTCTGTTTCCTAAGATAGGATGACCTACCAAATTTGTATGTAAGCTTTTGGGTTTTCACATATCATTTTCTCACAAGTCAAGTTGCAAATTCCCGTTTATTTCATAGGTGTTTGCAATTGCTAATATTAATTCTCATTCTTAGCTCCCTGGGCAGCCAGCCACATCTGTTCAGGATCTCCATAGGAATTGGCCTACCATATACTGGCAAGAATAGCAGATACATGGGAAGTGTGGCTGCTCCTTATTTTCTCCAAGGATCTTAGGAAGCTACATGGCTAAACATATAATATGAAAGGTCTTTACAAGTCATTGAATCATTTTTCCAGATTAGATTTCCAAATGTCAGAAGAAACAGCAGCTCATTAAAACTGCAGCTGTAAAATCCACCAACACCACATGTAGAAAAGTGATTACAGAGCAAGCTTGATTAATTAGGTGTGAAAATTTAGGACCAGCGTGGTAATAAATGATGGAACTCACCCAGCAGCCTGCTTCCCTTCCACCGTGTTTCGCTGAATGGCCAATTTTCCACTTGTCTGTTGTGTGCATTTCAGAGCTGGTAAAGTTTACATCTAAATCATGGAGCCAACAGAAGACCATGCATGCGCTGCAGACAGAGCTCTGACTTTGGCTTTGTTATCTTTGTGGCCTTTGATACATTAATAAATCATCTTGAGTCTCATTTACTCTATTTATAGAAGGATTTCAGTTCCTACCTATACACCTTGCTTTTGAATAAAAGTAATTTTATTTAAAAATGAACAAAATAAACTTCACATAATCCTGTATGTGGCTTTGAGATCTTTTGGTATAAAGGATCTTATGATATGGAAATATGGTGTTCATTACCCGACAGAGTTAGACATCTGATGTTCTAGTTTAATACGCAAATCTTTTGGTTGGAGGAAAATATAATTGAAAAATGTGCCTATCCTAGAGCTTGGGACACAGAATGTATAATATAACTTTTATGACTCACTCTTTTCTGAATGGAGAGAGAAGATGATCAGTTCCAAATGATTACAATAGAAAATGACACAATTGTCAGAGTAGAGGTACCATGAGGAGCATTACAAAAATCCTTCTTTGATGATTCAGAAGATAACAATGTTCCATTCTTAAGTGTCATGAATATTAATCAATAGGTGATTAATTGTCCATCTCTCCCAAGCCTGAAACTGTCAGTGACTTCCAACTGATCACAAAATAAAGCCCAAATTTCATAGCCTGCTTATTTGAGGGCATCCATTTTCTGGTTCCAGTAGTATTTCCTTTGTATCTTTGTGCATATGAACTAGTCAGATTACAGAATTCCCTACTTCTAAACTTTTGTCACTCACTAGACTATATGTGGAGCATTAACTATATCCCAGGCATTGTGCTAGATCCTAATTTCCAATAGCTCTTTGTCTAGTAAGGACAGACATATAAACAGACAGGTGAGGTGGTGTAATTAATAAAATGATAAATATTCTCCTCTATTATCCAGCATCAGAACTTCATGACTCCTTCAACTCCAAGGTCTTTGACCTTCACTTCACTTTGACCCCAACCTTAGTCCTCTGTTTTCTTTAAACAATTTCCAAAATCTTCCTTTAGGCATGACATCTTCGGACTAGAGTTTCTCTTTTCTGTGACCTTCTTAAGAACTATTTCTTAAAATATCAATGGATCTCTGGATAATACTCTAAACTTTGTGTTATTTCACCAAATTAATCTTAGATCAATCCTCTGGTTTATTTATCCTCTGTGTAGAGCTGAAGACATCTAGCCACATAAATAACACATAATAATCATGTTCTTTGAATTAATTTGGGGGCATTAGTGATAACCAAAAGTTTCTTATATGTTCCTTATTAGCTACCTTTTGGCTATTTCAAAACTTCCTTACTATAATGGCTAGATCATAAAAGACCTTATATTTTATTTTAAGGAGCCTGAATCTTATTCCCATGAAATACATTTCTGGCAAATATCTTTGTGTGTGTGTGTGTGTGTGTGTGTGTGTGTGTGTGTGTGTGTGTGTGTGTGGAGAGAGAGAGAGAGAGAGAGAGAGAGAGAGAGAGAGAGAGAGAGAGAGAGAGAGAGAGAAGGCAGAAAGTTGGAAACAGAATCAGAGAGATGATTGGACCTTCAAGTTTCTTTCTCAACTAGGTTCTTTCCAGAAACTATTTATAGTGAGTTTTAGAGGACAAGATTAGATTGGTGAGGCTATTAAAATAGTCTTGGTAAGGCTGATAAGGTACCAAGGCAGGGTTTTGATAGAAAGACAGATTTAAGAAGTATGTAGTGAGTGAAGTTAGCCAACTCTGAGGCAAAAAAATATAAGAGGGGCTGACTTCCTGGGAAAAAAAGAAATCTAATGATTTTAGTTTTCAACATGATTTTAGTTTTAGTTGCCTGTGGGATATTGAAGTGGAACTCTGATATATGAATCTGAAGTTGGCGATAAGGCCAAGGCTGGAAATATAGATTTAGGAGTCATTGGCATATAGTTGGTAATTAAAATCATGAGAATGACTGTGGTTACCCAGGGAGCATGTGGAGTGAGAAAAACTGTGGGTGGAGGACAGAACCCTGTGAAATGGCAGCCTTTGCAGAGCAGATGGGAGAAGATGAGCCCACGATGGGGCCAGAGAAGGAACTATCCAAGGTACAAGGAGAGCCAGAGAACGTGGTGTCATGGAAGCCTCAAAAAGGAAGGAGTGATTAATTATATCACAAGTAGCAAAGAAATCTGATAAGATTAGGGTTTTAAAATGCCCATTACATTTGACATTTAAGTTTTCCTAAGTGACATTTTCTGGGAATATATTCAATTGAAGGTGGGAGCAGAAGCCAGATTATTAAGGAGTAGGGAGGGGAAGAAGAGGATTCAGTGAGTACAGATTCTGTGAAGAGGATGAGAAGGGGAGAATGTAGACCAGAAAGACTACTACCTAGATGGTTACTAGGTAGACCAGATGGTGATGGTATGGCTGATGCTTTTGATGGAAGGTCCTTCCTCTAAAAATGCTCCACAAAATTAACCATAGATCTAGGAATTATTAAATCAATAATTCTTCCATGAACTCTCTGAAGAACTTCCATGTGGAGGTATTATCTCCCATTTCTGAACTCCCACAATATACAATCTATGGGCCTTTATATGATGCTCATTTCTATTTTTATTTAAATCCCATATATTAGTTATTTATATAATAATTCCTTTGTCAGAGCATAAGTATCTCAGATATACACATCATATTTGTTCAATACTCATGTTCTATATTTTGTATGCCTACATTTTAGAATGTTAAGTATGTAACAGAATGACATAGGGCTCACAAACACAATAATTATTGGAGAAATACAGAAATATGAACATCAATCACAACAATGTAGAAATATTTTGGAACTTGGGTTAACATTGAGTTTTATTAGTAGAATCAATTTACAAAAGTTGACCTGTGGGTAATATTTTTGTCCTAATTACTGGCATAGTTCTTTGGATTGGGCTTCTGCCATACAGGATCCTTGGAAAAGCTGAAACTGACTTTCTCAAAAGATGTACATTCCTACCACCCTGTGATAAGGACATTTTAAATTCTTGGGAAGAAAAGTCAACAGTAAGCGCTCAATTTTTGTTTTTTTCTCATTTTTGATGATAACAAATAATACCTCAGATAAAATTACTCTTGTAGAGTTGGCTCAAGATAGCCTGTTGAAGGGTGTGGTGGGGGAATTAGAATAGGAAACACAGTGGAATGAATTGGACATAACTTTCCTATGAAATGTCATATATGGGGGCTGGAGATGTGGCTCAAGTGGTAGCGCGCTCGCCTGGCATGTGCGGGGTGCTGGGTTCGATCCTCAGCACCACATAAAATAAAATAAAGATGTTGTGTCCACCGAAAACTAATAAATATTAAAAAATTCTTTCTCTCTCTCTCTCTCTCTTTAAAAAAAAGAAATGTCATATATGAATACATGATCAGTGAAATTCCACATCATGTTCAACCACAAGAATTTGATCCTAATTAGAATAAGTAATACTCCCTGTATGTATAATATGTCAAAATACTCTCTAATTCCATGTATATATATAGGAAGAACAAATAAAATTTAAAAAGAGAGCCTGTTGTAGGAATTAAAACACACTTTTCTCTTTTTGTCTCATTTTAAAGGGTCACAATTGTCAAGTTGCAGTTGTTGTAATATTTAATTTATATAAAGAATTGTATATCTTTGGATATTCTTGTAGGATTGTTTCAGAAATCAAGGAAGATACTTACCCCCTACTGAAGTAATGGTTGGGAGAGAATGTTGGCAGTAGGATTATCAATTTCTATGTCTTCCCAGAAATCCTAGCACTAAGATAACAATTGTTTTCTTTAAAGAGAGAATTTAAGGGAGTGCTGGGCACTTAAGAATTTAAACACATTTATTTCCTTCTCAAAGGCAGGTTCACACTGTGCCTCTTTTCACCTAGAGCAGGGAGAGATGACTTTGGTCAACTTTCCAGGTAGGCAGAGGGAGATTTCTTGGACACAGATGCCTGCCTGAAGATTCTTTATTGACAATTATCCACTTGGACTCTAACCTAGCAATGTGGCAAAGTCCCTCACCTGTAAGTATCTCCAAGTGAAAGATTAAAATAGAAGTGGGATTGCCTTCCTGGACCTGCAAGTCTCAGAAGGACCTCTTGCTTGGGTGAGTGTACACGGTTCTTAATACTTCTTGAATGGGGGAGCCTGCATTTTCATTTTGGACTTGAATCTGTAAAACATGAAGCCCATCCTAAATATCAGTATTGGTCCATGCTTAAAATATATTCTGAGTTTCATTTGTTTCCATGACTAGAAGACTTTTTTTTGGTCTTGTTGCAGGTTAAACCTCTTGTCTCCAGGGACAGTGAGAGAGAGAGAGAGATGGCTACATGCTCACTTGTTATCACTCTGGAGACGACTCAGCATTCACAAGCCAGCAGAATCATCTTCATATATGATAAAGTGAACATTTTATGTGCCTAATGAGACCACTGGCATGTATATTTCAATTAATTGGGGGAAAAAAGCATGGAATGTGCTGGCATGAATGGATAGCAACGGAGTGCTCATTTAAAAGGTCAAGAGTATTTGGTCCCTCCACTTGGTATGCCTGTCCCATTGCTCCAGCTCTGTGTGCCTTCATCAGATACTTATTTCCAAGTCCTGTGTAATACACCCTGAGTTTTATGGCACTAGTAGCATGTGCATTTATTTAGGTTAATGTGTCTTTTATTAAGTTTTCTTTTCAAAGAGGTTTTATGCAGAGCAACAGAGAATGAAGCTTCTGTTGGAATGCCATTGGGGGACATGAAGAAAAGCATTTGCTGGATAAAAGACACTTTAAGATTGTGAATTCAAACCAGTGAACCAGAGCCTGCCTGGGGAGTGATTTTCTTAAAACAGTTGTGACAAAATCTCATACTGATGCAAAGAAGATGTTGGGAAGCCCATAGCTATCCTTCATTTTAGATGATGGCCAAACACTGCAAATATTTGTGGGGAAGTTACAAGCTGCCAATAGTGACGTGAAACTTACGGTGGAAACATATTCCAGGATAGACAAGAATGGCAGAGAGCACTTCTTGATTAAGTTAATATGTATTGATAGTTCTCCTGTTGTTTTGACTTCCTAGGCTGTTTAAATTCAGACTTGTCACAACAAAATACAAAAGAGGCTGCTGTGACATTGATTTTTATTTTTTTTAAGCCCTGCTTCTGAAGGATAGTGCAGTTTTTGTTTTGTGTATCCGTGTGTATTTGTACTCCAGGGTTGACAGTCAAGAAGGCAGAAACGTTAAAATTGTGGTACAAATAATCATGTTAAAATGTTGAGCATAAATTATCAAGGGAAATACATTTTGATTGTAAGCATGAATCAATTTTATGTGTCACACAATTGCCACCATTCAAGTTTGCTGAGGTGACTTATTTCTGGCAATTGTGAGCACAATGATAGCTTGAAAATAGAAACTCTGGTGTCTAAGGACTCCATAAAAACCTGGACTCATTGATTCATGGGATGAAAACCACCAGTGAGGAGGGGTTTGGGTGTGTGAAGAAACGCCTATTTCACACTCTTTAACCTGAGACAAGCCTGCTTTAACTCAGTCCCTATTCCGTCAGCAAGGCTTTCGCCACGCGGATTTAGCCTCTTCCTTTAGTGCCTCTAAAAACTGCACCTCCAATTCAGAATCAAATTTAGCTGCAAACTTCCAGCCTATTCTTGCACCATTAAATATGCCTCATCATACTTTTAAAAGACTTGTTTGGTTTTAGCAGAGAGACAATACGCTGTTATCTAGCCATCTCTCTATTATCTACACAAAAAGAACCAATAATTTCTACAACCAGAATATCTATAAACCAGAACGTTAGGCTCAGCGTTTTATTCTTGATGTTTTTGAAGTGGAGGGTAAGGGAATTTTCAATACTCAAAATAAAAGTGTTTCTCTTAGGAAGCCCTCGGCAGTGGAGCTAGCAAGTGGCTTTTCTTCCTCAGATTGTAAACCTTGCTCAGTCCTTTTCTCTGTGGATGGACTGGGTTGTTTCAGATGGAAAGCAGCAGGCTGCAAAAACCGCTTTCCCTTCCCTTTTCCTCTTTTTCTGGAACATTCTTGAAACAAGGCATATACTTAGCTGTTTTCGTTTGGAGGGTCTGTCAGTGAGCGCAAAGAAAAGTGGAGAACAAGAGCATGAATATGAAGGAATACCTTACCCTCATCCTGCCTATGACAAAAAGGACTTGAGAGCCATACCATCTAATGAAGGTGATGAGAAAAGCTGACCACTGGTTGTTATCAGAAGTGCTGGAACTTTCCCTCTGAGAGTGGCTCTGGGTCCTGAGACACAGAGTACGCAGCATGGGACTGAGTGCTCCAGGGTTGGACTACTGTGGTCAGAGTCCTGACTTTGTTTTTTCTCAGCTGTCTTCCCTTAGGCAAAGTAGTTAACCGCTTCCTACCTCTGTTTTTTCATCTGTGAAATAGGAGAACAACACTTCTCAACCCAAAGATCTGCCAGATGAAATGACATAATATGTTTGAAATGGTTAGAAGAAGACATAGCACTCTGACAAAATAGTCTGAGTTGTAGCTCTTTTTAATGAATTTATGCACAACAAGTAATACAGCAAGTATCCCTCATACAGGAATTTGGGAAATAGCTATAACTATAGTTCATATTTTATCCCTTTGTTTGGAAAGTCCTAGTACTTCTTCCTTGAGTGGTTTTTAAAAAATACTTTTATTTTTTAGTTGTAGTTGGACACATTACCTTTATTTCACTTATTTATTTTTACGTGGTGCTGAGGATCGAACCCAGGGTCGTACAGGTGTGAGGTGAGTGCTCCACAGCTGAGCCACAACCCTCGCCCGCTGCTAGAGTATTTTTTAATTGCCTTTTTTCCTGCTTTCTGCAGAGTTAGGGAGGTATTTTGGTCGAATATCTGGAAATTTTGCAGGAATCTCCAAAATGAATGAGAATATAGTGATGTTCAAAAGGAGAAGGAACCATGTGATGATCTGGAAAATACCCAGTATTATACATTTAAACTGACTCCAAATTTGTCAGAATTAAAGCAGATATTTTTAAATGCTTTTTTTTTTTAAAAAAATGCAAATAAGAAAACAAAGGTCAAATGATTGGAAAATATGAAATTCTCACTTGTGAATATTATGATCATGTGTAAAGAAAAGCCAAAAATGTTAACTTATTATAATTAAAGAAGAGGCCTGTAAAGTTGTCAGATACAATATTCACTTGAAAAGATCAAATGCATTTTTGTATGCTAACAGTAACCAACTGGAATATTTTAAAAATTCAAGATGCCACCTATAACAAAAACAAAACATGTGATACTTAGTAAAGAATATACCAGATATTTATAAAAATAATGAATGTAAAAATCTATTAGGGATATATAGGAATAATCCAAATATGTGTTGAGTCTTTTCATATTCTGAATAATTTATTATAATAAAGATATCAATATTCCCAAATTTAATACACATCTAGTCAAAGTATCAGACAAATTTTTGAAGAGCACAGTAAATTTATTACAAAATTATATGAAAGGAGAAATGTCTGTTGTATAGCTAAATTGACTTTATAAAAGAAGAGCATCACTCTCCTTTATTAAGATGTACCATATAGTCATAGTAATTAAAACATGCAGTCTCTAATGTAAGAACAGATAAATAGACAAAAGGAATAAAACAGAATCTCCAGAGATAGGATGTATTAAATACATTTTATAGGTGATACTAAAAAGCAATTAGGGAGAAACTATCTCTTTAACAGATGCAATTTGAAAAACTGGTGTGCGACATGGAAAAAGATGAAATTGGATCCTTTGGTGAAACCTATACAAAGGTGGACTCCAGATTATTTATGGACCTAAATTTGGAAGATAAACTTTTAAGTTAATAGAAAGTAATACTAGGGAAATTTTTGTGACTCAAGTCTAGAGAAGACTTTATAAAACCTCCCAAAGTACAAAAAGTACATAAAGGAAAATTTGATTACAGTAAGATCAAGCTATCTGTTCAACAAAGGGTATCATGAATAAAATTGACAGAAACAGATTGAGAGTTGAAATAGATGATGATAAACTGAAAAGAGATTAATACTTAAACATCCTTGCAGTTCAGCAAGAGAAAAAAAAAGACATGAACTCCAATAGAAAAGTGGAATATAAGTAGAAAATTTGCAAAGAACTGACTGAAAGTAAAGTAATTTAAAACCCCCTCGACAAGGATCAGGAAGCTGAGTAATACCACAATAGAGGAATGAAAGCCAAGAATCCTCATGGTGGAAGTATAGGCAGAAGTCTCCATTTTGAGGAGTAGCCTGACAAAATTTATTTAAATTAAATGTACACAGACCCTAATGTCAATTCCCTTCTGTGTACGTATCTCCCCCAAATTTCCCAGACCAATACAGATATATGGATATGAATAGTCATCACAACCTTGTTGCTGACAGTGGAGTGATGGAGGCAACCTGAATGTCTGTCAATAGAGGAATGGATAAATAAAGCATGACAGAATCACACTGTGAGTTACAATGACACGTTTAGAAGCAACAGAATAGACAGATCTCCTCAGCTCAGCATGGCTAGACATTGAAAGGATAATGTTCAAGGTAGAAAGAAACTGAGAGAGGCCTATTGTACAATACAATATGGGTAAAGAAAAATACATGTAAACAAATCAAATGGTATGTTTCACAAGAACATATATAAATAAAAACATGTGTGTTACACATCTGCATCTATGTATGTGTCTATATTCATATCTACATCATGTAATTATCTCATCTATCACTTTCTTGAGGATGTTAAATGGTCACCTTCAAATAGCAGTGAAGAATGGCACAAAAATGGAAAAGTGAATAAATCAATGGTGTACTGTGACCATAAGGAGTATGATAAATGCAATTCTCTGCACCTGAGGTCAACATTCGTGTATATGTGAACACATAGATACCTAAATGTAAAGCACTGGGGAGAGATCAAAAGAGTTTAGGAACCAACCTCCCCCACATCCCCATCAAACTCTCAATTAGCACCACCCAGCAGGACTACCTTATACAACTGGAAAGTGACTGAGCCTCATGACTGTGTCTGCATACTTCCACAAGCAGAGATTCTGATTTTGCCTGTACTGAGGTTAATGTAACTTTGTTTTTGGCATATAGCCACTTTTCCACAAGTGGGATATCAAGACATTCCTCTCCACCAGGGCAATTTGGGAATTTCATTTAGCTTCATTATGATAAAACTTCACCCAACCTGAGTGCATGATAAGCAACTCCTATTGCATTTTCTAAATTCATATATCTAAGAAAAAGGCAAGTTCTTCTCCAAATTTATGCAAATGCTAAAATTCTAAGATGAAAAAAATAGTGGAAAAACAGCTCACAAGTCTCAGATGCTAAATAACAACAGCAAGGATTCAAAAACTGTTTCCAGAATTTCAGAAAATCTTTAACTTCATCAAGGGATTAAATCAATTTGCAGGTGTTATTGACAGCTATTTAAGCTGGAGGATGGAACATCTTGATTGGGAATAGAAAATTAAAAGAGGCAACCAATTAACCCTTTATGTATGTATCATTTAATTTATTTTCATAGACATTTTAGGTTTTTGCTTTTCTTTCTAGAAACATAATTATTAGAGGGTTTTGTTTTTTTGAATTAAATTCTATCTATTAAAAGCCCTAACTTGGGCTGGGAATATGGCTCAGTGATACAGCGCTTGTCTGGCATTTATTAATTTAAAAATTTAAAAGTTCTAAATTTACAAAAAAGGGAAGATAAAAACATAAGTAGAATAAATCATTCTTCTTTATGAGCAGAAATATTCTGTGTACATCCAGAAATGCCATGTATTTATTGCACCTTCTATATGCCTAGTGCTAATTATTATTAAATAATTATTTATGTGCATGGAAATAAAAGGTTAATTGAGCTCCAAAGGTTAATGGACTTCCATATTAGCAGATTTTTTTTCTCAAAAGCATTTCCTGTGAATGTAATTTGTATTCATTATTTTTATAGTGTTCATTTATTCATTCATTTTCACATCCTTTCTTTCCCTCATTACTATTGGGTTCCTATTGCATGCCAGGCACTGTTCGGCATTGGTGTCACCCTCAGTAGCCTGCTTACTTATGCTAGCGTCCTGATGCCAGAAGAATCTATAGGAAAGAGGATGAACAGGCAGACCTGGCTGGAAGGGAACTTTGAAAGGGTTGTTTGGTCTCCTCCTCCAACTTCATTTGTGATATTTCCTACTTTCCTTTGAAGAGTCTTTAAGGATGTCCTTTTCCCCACTTCTTCTATCTCTGTCCTCTGTTCTTGTCTCTATATTTAACAATGTAGATGCTGGCATATTTCCTACTCTTTGGGAGAAAATTTAGTTCCTATCATTATTCTTCAGCATCCAAACAAAGAAAGTGAACATCAATATTTACTTTTACCAAGCGCTGTTCTAAGAATTTTCCACGCACTTAGTCAGCTAGGCCTTTCCACCACCCTCTGAGGAGGTGGAAAAACACCCAGCTCATATCCCTGAGATGCTAAACAACAGCAAGCCAAAACTGTTTCCAGATTTTCAGAAAATCTTTAAGTTCATCAAGGGGATAAATAAATTTGCAAGTGTTATTGACAAATATTATCATAGTGATTATTAATCCCATTTTGCAGAAAAGAAAGTGGAAGCACAGAGAGTTTAATGGGAGAGCTAAAACCTGCACAGCTAGCAAGTAAAGGAGACATTAATTCCATCCAGGGACATGGTTAAGTGCACAGACAGAGCTTTTCTAGATAAATTTCCACTTCTCAAGTCTGGAGGTCAGAGGGCGCTGCTCAGTGGGGATCCACTGTTTCAACACATGAATGAGCCAGAATGATGTTCTGAAGTCAGTTGTCCTATGATTTGGTAGGAAAGGGAGAGCACTGGGAAGGGAAGAGTGGTAAGGCTGGAATGGGGAATGAACAGACCTACGTAGTGATGAAGGTGCTAAGAAAGGAGTGGCGGTAGCTGTTAGGAAAAGGCTCCTGGGGAAATGTTAGTGCTGATCTGAATAATTTAGCTAATAAGTGAGTGGCAGAGAAAGCTGCCCTAGTAGAGAAGTCCTTGCCTTTTTATTTTCATTTGTCTGTTTTAATGGAAAACCGTCACTATCCAGTTTCCCCTCTTACCCCAGTGAAGGGGATTTCATGGAGGGCAAGCTTAATCTTCTCAAGATTAGTTGATTCTGACATAACCTCTAAAAAATACCTAGCAGAATTGGCCATACCTTATTTTATTGAGAGAGAGTAGTAGCTTAGAGTTCTTTTTAATTTTCTTTTTTCCTTTCTTTTTAAGCAAAAAAAGGTTTCTTATATGTAGAATAGCTCTCATAAACTAACATTTTGATGAAATTAGAGGCATACATATTAATGCCACTTGTTTTTCTAAATTTCCCAGAGAATGGTTTTGAAGTACAATGTTGTAGGTTCTGTCAAACTCATATGTCAGAGAAGAGTTGTTTAAGAGCTGAATTTATTATCTGAATAGCCCCTTACTCCCCGATCCCCACCCGCATGTGCCCTGTAGTGTTGCTTAGAGTCTGCTAAGCCATGGATGGTGCCACTCTGTCAGGAATCCTGCCTGTGCCTTTGGCTCGTGATTGCTGATTGAAGTGTGTGGCATATGTCCCCTATATATAGAAATGCACATATCTATACATGGCTATGTAGCTACAGATAGGCACACTGACACCCCCACACATGAATCTGTGCAAATTTTTTTCTGACTCTTTCCTTCAACCCAATGATTTCCTAACGATCTGTTACCCATCTAAGACAGATTGCTTTTCATGGTTCAGCGGTCCCAGCACAGACATTCATTTTAATCAATAGAGCAGTCAAAAGAAAGAATAGATTTACTTGTTTTCTCTTTTTTTACATTTAATTGGAAATTTTCAAGTGATTACCAACTCGTGTAGATCTTGAAGTTTAGGAAACACTTAGTAGGTAGAATGAAGTCAGGTCAAAATCATCCACAAGCAGGATTTGGGTCTGCAGAGAGCTGGATTGGGTGGAGTGATGCAAGTGTTCTGCAAAATTACCCAGTTGCCCTCTTCCCTCTCTCTCACCCTCGTCACCAAGTGCACCAAAAACTCCCAACACTCAGGCATGTGTCTGGGATCCATCACTCTAGTTACAACAGCTTAGCTCATGCCTGGGCTCATTGATCCATCATCCTGTCTCATCTGGGTTCTTAACTTCACTCCTGCCTCCAACTGATCTTTGAATTTACTTTTTAAAGAAAAATCTGTTAATGCTACTTCCTTACTCAAAAAGCCATATCAAACTCTTCCTTTCTATGTGGCTTTGAGCTTGGCATCGAGACTCTGGGGTTCAGTGTTCTTCTCTGTAAAACAGGAATAAGAAGTTCAGATGCTCTGAAAAAGCAGGCAGAAGTCTCACCTTTTATGGAATCAACTAGTCTCTGAACATTCTATGTTTTTCACATAACCTTGTCTCTATGCAGACATGTACCTTTCCTCCAAGATCCAGGTCGAGGTCTCCTCTGCCATGAAACCATTGCTCTGGAGAATTTAACATCTCCAGTTCCAGGTTCTTCTTGCGTGTTTGTTGGCCATCACTTAATGACAACATTTATAACTGGTAGCACCCAGGCGGTAAGCTCCAAGATGGCAGGGGTATGCCTCCTTTCCCCACAAAACCTAGCACAGTGCCTAGCACAGAAGTGAGCCAATGGAGCAAATGAGACACACAGCATACGGTCTGAAGAGTCTGATTCATATAGCAGCATCCGGAAGCTGGTCTTCATGCCAAAGTTTGACTCTGCTAGGAAACTTAGAGGAATGATTTCTGTTCAAAGTACTACATTGGTTAATGTTAGGTTGGCATCCAAAGCTTTCCTAAATCCTTGTAGGCAAGTTATTAAGAGAGAAAATTATTTTGGGGGCCAGTCTTAAAGGGTTTTGAAACACTTCAGAATTTCCTTTGATGCATTTAAAATGTGTAGATCATTTCATTCCACATTATTTTCTCATACAGCCTATCTTGTATTTTTCCTAATAGGACTCTAATTTTATGGGATGCCTATTACCACTGTCCTTTCACAGTGGGAGACACTGAGGCCTTAGGTCAGTGGCTTCTCAACCATGTTTGCAAGATGTATCACTAGGGAGAGCCTTAAAAATCTCCAGCTACCAGACCAATTATATTAAAATGCAGTGGGTGGGCCCATGATCAATTTTTTTTTTTCTCAAAGCTTCTCCCATGAGACTCCAATTTACAGCCAGGTTGAGAACAGCCCTAGAGAATTTAGATTCATATTTAGAGTGACTGCTAGCAGTGGAATCAGGACTAGAACCTGGCTTGTGCTGGGGTTGTCTGGAGGAATGTGCTCATTATTAAATTCCATCTCAGAGTGTTCCTGCCTCCACTGGTGAAGCTGGGACAAACCTTCTGTCTCTTCTTCCCCACCTATAAACTAGTGACACTAACAATTCTTTTCTTATAAAGCTTCAGCATGAATCCAGTGACTTAAGACTTTAAAGGTGAGGACAAAAAACTGACTAGGTCAGCTTCTTGCAGAAAATTTGGTATGAGGCTGAGGCTGAAAAGCATTAAGGTTGAAGTTTATGGATGCAGCATTCCCCTCCAAGGCAGTGTCACTGGAGGAGTTTCCTAGAGAGGGGCACCTTGATTCAGGACAACTGGGGTCTTTGGAGTAAATGATGAGAAAGATGTCAACTAGTGCCAGAGACACACAGATATACTTAGGAAAGCAGATACACATTTAAGGGAGGATGCAAGTGATCCTGAGAGTGAGATTTGGGGTAATGCAAGAAATATATATTCAAGGGAGAATGTGGGGCATCTCCAGAGGGAGCAACAGCCACCTTCAGTATGGGATGTTAATATTTATAGAGGGACAGTTGCTAGGGACTGGACTAGAGGTAGAGCCAGGACGGAGTTACACAATTGAATGCCAGTTTTCCCTGCAGTTGAGTATTGCCCTCATGTTACTTTTTGCAGGCAAAGACATGGGTCAAGATCATGGCAAAGGGCTGGGACTAAGGACATGGTCTGGGTTGCTCACAAATGATTATTTTTCATTTCAAAGGTTCATGGGCATTTCCTACATTCCATTGTTCTATGGTGTTTTTCTTTTGAGACTCAGTCTTTCTTTTTCTGTTCCCCCAAATTTCTATCTCAGCAGTATCTGGGAGTGTAATTTTCAACCCCAAGTATTGGGAGCTACCCTCTAAATCTCACCTCGGGCAGGGCATCTTCTTGGTGTGTAGTTTCAGCCAGTTTTCTGTCTCAATGAATATGGTAATTTGCCTGCCCCCTGAAAAGAGACCAAATGCAAACTGAGTATTTTGCAGGCAAAATCATACTCAAAGTGTCTCAGGTTATCAGAGTAAGTGGTAGTTGTCTGATTATAAAGTGGAAAGATATTATTCAGACATGGATGTATCTGTAATCAGCAATGATGAAAAAGGAGGTGAACAGGAAGTGAATGGTAATTAAAGG
Source organism: Ictidomys tridecemlineatus (assembly GCF_052094955.1). Taxonomy (NCBI): domain Eukaryota; kingdom Metazoa; phylum Chordata; class Mammalia; order Rodentia; family Sciuridae; genus Ictidomys; species Ictidomys tridecemlineatus. The sequence goes on along the minus strand of NC_135480.1, from coordinate 116,831,435 downwards.
GGATCTAGGGGACTTTTTTGTGCTTGGATTTAGGGAGTCTCTTTTAAACCTAGAGAGTGACTTATTGCCTGAAATTTTCAGGGTTCCATTAGCATTCCTATTCTCATATAAGCACCCCTGGGTTCAATTCCCAGTACCCCCAAAAAAAGATGGAAGTGAGGGTACAAGAACTCTATTTTTTAAAGGATTCAACCAGCAACATTATCAAAATAACCTAGTATGTTTGATTTCTGGTTAAGAAAAATACCCAACAAAAATCTGGTCTCACCAGGGTAGTTGTGGAGGAGAATTAAGGCTGAAGTCTGCTCACTTTTGCTCACTTCAGGAGAGTTACTCTGAGATGTCAGAGACCTTAAGAAATTTGAGATGAACTATACTTCTAAGGGAAAGAAGACAGCAGTTTCATGTGGTGTGGGACCACTGAAGCAGGCACTTGATTGTATTTCTCATCTTACTCTGGACTGATGTGTAAGGTCATATTATTTTTAGGTTTTTTTTTTTTTTGTACTGGGAATTGAACCCAGGGGTGCTTAACCACTTAGCTGCATTTCCAGATCTTTTCATTTTCTCTTTTGAGACATGGTCTCACTAAGTTGCTTAGGGCCTTGCTAAATTGCTGAGGCTGACCTCAAACTTGTGATCCTGCTGCCTCACCTCCTGAGTTGCTAGGATTACAAGCCTGCACCACAATGCCCAGTTTATTTTTAGTCATATTTAGTTCTTTGTTACTGAACATAGGCTGAGAATCAGGGAAGCAAATGTCATCTGACTCTTTTGAACTCTGATACTTGAAAATTAACACATAAATATGTTCCATAGCTTATTAAAGAACTCAGCTTTCGTACCCTGGAGTCTCCACAAAACAAACATTTGAGATAGGACTTTGAGAGAACAGGGCTGCAACCTAAGCAATTGACATTCACTGTCACAGGAAGCCACCTGAAACATTTAAGGGACTTCTAGATTGTCGCGACCCCCCTTGCCCGCAAGGAAGACGCGACTCAGGAATCTTCTTTCAGCAGTTTATTCAGGCCCTTGATATTCTTCTAATAATTCTTCTACTACTACTTCTACTACACTTCGGATGCCCCTCCCAGCCTTAATAAAGCACCGCGAACCCCAATGCAAAGCTGCCACGTGTACCCTTCTCACAGGGTGCTAGAAAATGACACGCCAACTTTCTCTGATAAGGAGCTGGGAACACGCCAACTCTCTTTGATATGGAGTTGTCCTTCACAGACCACAACGGAGCCAGCGCCATCATGTAATGGCGACCACAGTCCGCAGGAACGGCTCACCACACTAGATAACTTGCTTTTGTGGTGGCATGTAACCTGACTGAGTGAACTGAGAATCTGTAAAGGCCCTCTCTGGTTATGATCACTTCTTTTTTACCAGAAGCAAAGTAGAGACAACTTAGATTCATATGCAAATTGCAAGAAATGTTCCACCTGTCCCTGTGGTTTCCCTTGACTTAGAAAATCATTCATAGCCCTGCTGCTAACTTGGGGAGGGGGGATATCCAGGAGCACCCCCACCCCTGCTTTAAATGGATGTTTAATAAGCTTAGAAATGGCATTGCCTTCAAGAAAGCCAACATTGGAGAATTACAGCCTGTTTCCTTAGACGAATATGAAACTTTAAAATAGTCCAAGAAGACCCCTGCAATCCCTGCTAAATGAGATTTGATTTCTCTTTAAGCTGTTTTTAATAGCTGGAATTATAGAACATTGCTGTTTACCAGCTAATAGGTTTGTGAGCAGGCAGCTTGCTTTGTGCTCACGGTGATCCCATTTACACCTGTATTCACCAAAAAACCCTTGAGTTCACGGGTCTCTTAACGAATTGATGCTGAGCTTATTGCTCAGTGAAGTTGCCTTGTCTTCTGCTTCTCTTTCCCTCTTCCTACTTCCCTATCATGTCTGTCCCTGTCACTGTATCTTTCCCTTATTTCTCAATATGATTATTTTGGAGGGGAGGGGTAATGCAGTTTTACCCAAATTCTGCCTGTAGTTTGTTGTGTTTTGGAACCAGGCAAGAGGAGTAATAAAATAGCCCTAGACTATTTGACTGTGATAATTAATTAAGAGAAATGTTGGCCCCAGGCAGGCTAAGCTTGGATCGCCTCCAGGAGCCCAGGTCTTCCTTTGTATATTTGTAATGTCACTCAGATCACATACCCATGCCTGTGAGGGAGAGGCAGCGATCTGGGAGGTTTGGATACAACAGAAAGTGGCAATCTGCTCTTTAAACCTGTGGCTCACATCCTAAAATATGAATGACAATTAGCCACCGCTATGGTTTGCATATGTGTATTCCAAAGGCCTATGTGTGAAAGGTGTGGTCCCCAGCCTTGTGGTATATCAAGAGGTGGAAACTTCAAGAAGTAGAGCCTATTGGTAGGTCTAAGAGTTACTCAACAGCAAGGCCTTAAAGGGGATATTGGGATCCCAGCCTCTTCTTCTTTTTATTTTATTTTTTTGCTTCTGGATGACATAAGGTGAGTAGCCTTGCTCCACCACATACTCCCTGCTAGCATGTGCTGTCTCACCATAGGTGCAAAATCAACAGAGCCTCTTGATCTTGGACTGAAATCTCTAAAGCTCTGAGCCCAAATGAACCTTTATTCTATAAACTCATTTACTCAACTGTTTTTCATAGTAACAGAAAGCTAACTTAACACAGTTGCCATGATTCACATTAATAATAATTATTAGTATTGATATTATTAGTATTAATTTGTATTAATATTCATTTTAATAATGATTATTTTCTTTCCTCCTGACAGAGATGGTTAAATGGTTGATCAGAATTTGAACCCAGAACACTTTAGCTCCAAATGAGATACATGTAAGTCTGTTGAGAGCAGATGCTGGCATGTCACTGACTGGGTGCCAGGCAGTCTTCTGAGCATTTGACTTGTACCAACTCTTTCAATCTTTACAACATTTCCTATTTTCCAGTGAAAAAACACAGGCATGAGAGTTTATTTACTATGCCCAAGTCACACAGCCCAGTCAGGAAGGGAAATGCTGGGCTATGAACCCAGACACTCTGCTCTCAGTCTGTACACTTCAATGACTATGTCTTATTGCCTCCCTATTTCTTAAGCTCTGGAGAGAGACTCTGCTACCAGTTGAATCCACTTAACATACATTAAGCACCTACAGAATTCCAGTTCTCACCAAACTCATTTCTGGGTAGGAAACACCTAGAAATTCCATGTCATGGCCACTTTGGGCTTAGGTGGGTAGTTGGTAAGAGAGTGCTAAAGGACAGCTTACACTCTTTTCCCAAACATCCTTATAATTTGATTTTGAAATTCCTCTTAGAATATAGAATCCACAAGTAAGTGGAGAGTGGCTAAGTGGGGAAGAGCCCTGGATATCAGAAAGTGTATCCACCCATCCATTCACCCATCCATCCATTCACCCATCCATCCACCCATCCATCTATTCACCCATGCATCCACCCATCCATCCCTCCAAAAACCAAAAGTACAGACTCTGCTGTACCTGTGTTAGGGGTGCCATGGTAGAGGTAGATATTGTAAAAACACCTTGAGATCAGCAGAATAAGTGGTTTTCCTAGAAGGAGAGAGGGATTAGAAAAGCCTCACACAGAAGGCTGTGTATTCTGTCATTTTCTAGAAGAGAGAGATACCAATAGAGGTACATGAATACTTGGAAATTCTCTGGAACCACCTTGATGACCTGAAACAGTGGTTCTTCTTCTCTTTTTCTTCAGCTTGTACAGACTTCATTTATCACATCCCATCTATCAAGTCAGTCTCATCTCTCCCTTTACTCACTTTGTCAATTTTCATTCCTCATTCACAGTGTGTTGTAAGAATGTGAGAAATAACAGACACCACAAATAGTGTGAAACCATGTTAATAAATCATTTTAAAGTATTAAAATTGATATGGGTTTTTCTGCAATATTTTATCATTTATAATTTATTAATCATGATATTTGTCACCTGGTTAAGCAAGAACAACTGATATTCCATTGGGGGATCTGATTTCTCAATGCTCTTAGCAAACATGAATGGAATTGACAGTTTTTTTCTTTACAGAGTGGAAGGATGCTGGTCTGAAGGTCAGTGGGCAGGTTGACCTTGGGATTTCTTAGTTTGTTTATAGATTACAAGACATTCAAAAGCACTCTTCATACCTAAGATAGGCAGAGGCATGGAAAGTGGCATATATTTTCCTCCCTCATGTGTCTCTCTTCTTGTGGGCAAGACAAGGATGGAGAATCCCATTCCTACTGTCTAGTCTTTCTTGCACTTACCATTATTCACCAAGTATTTATGGAGTATGTATTATGTTCCAAGGCATTTGGGATATATTAGTAAACCAAAGAAACCACGATCCCTGCATGGTGGAGTTTATCTGCTAGTAGGAGGGATAGATAATAAAAAAATAAACACAACAAGTTCATAAATGTGATAGTAGATTATCAGACAGTAAGAGTTATGTCTTAGCTTGGGCTTCTATAACAAATTACCATAGACTTGGTAATTCATTACCCAACAGACAATTATTTCTTACAGTTCTAGGAAGAGGAAAATCTAAGATTGAAGCATTGGTGGATCTGGTATCTAGTAGTCTATTGAGGACTTGTTCCTGGTTTGCTGATGACAATCTTCTTGCTATGTCCTTACCTGAAAGTTGAGAGAGAGAGAGAGAGAGAGAGAGAGAGAGAGAGAGAGAGAGAGAGAGAGAGAAAGAGAGAGAGAGAGAGAGAGAGAGAGAGAGAGAGGGAGGGAGAGAGAAGCAGCCCTTTTGTGTCATTTTTTATAAGGACACTAATCCCACTAAAAAGGCTACATCTTCATGACCTTATTATCTCCATCTCCTAATATCATCTCATTGGGGATTAGGACTTCAATATATGAATATTGACAGGACAAAAAATTCAGTGTATATTATGTCATATGGTAAGAAGGAGAGAAAGAACAAAATGTGTGAGGTGGAGTAGGTGAGATGATCTGACTGATAGCCTGGTGGGAAGCTATTAGCTATTTGCTGTAGATCTTGTTCCTGGTTTCCTGGGTTTTCTTTGGATGAAATGGCATTGGGAATCCAAAAAGGCTTGAGGCATGTGCACATCGCTACCTTTACCAATTCCATGAGGTGTATCTCAGATAGGAAAACATCCAGGTAAGATTTTGCTGTGAATTCTGTTTACCCAGTTCCAAGCCCAGTCTGCCCCATCCCCACACTGCCCCCGTCTACTGCCCACGATGCAAAGAAGGATTGTGCTGGCTCCTGGGACCCAACCTTGCCTTCCCTATCCTTCTAGGAGGAAGTGTTTTCCAGAGGGTGTCACAGAGCCATAGTATCAGAACTCGACATCTGTTGGTGGTGGAGTTTGATAAAATGTTGCTCAGCAGAAGGTACAGAAAACAACTGCTTTGAACAGCTGTGGCCATTCAGTTATTTCCTCTTTAGTCAGGGCTGACCACTCTCTCACCCATGTCTGGCTTTGGGTTCTTTCTGGATAATGAAAAAACTAAGGATTGCATTCTTGGGAGCTGTGGGTGAGATTCTGGAAAGAATGTCTGTGTGATTATTAGTTTCCCAGGGTATGCTGATTTCACATGGCACAGGACACTAGTCTGGAACACCTCATTGATTTCATCTAATAGACAGGCTGAGCTTCTACTTTCTGGTTGCAGGATGTTTGAGAGATTGGGGATTAAGGAAAGTTGAGCAGAATTTGGGAGTTCCAAGTTCATCAGTTCCCAGTGCCACTTAAGGCAGAACTTAGGGGACATTGGATTGCTTTCATTAGTATTGAAAGAAGGAAGAAATTTATAGTTAGTTTGTAGATTCTTATATTTATCACAGTCTTAGAGGGAAAGAAATCTGACTTCTCAGATGGAAGGATATCAGTCATACAAATGACATCTACCAAGTGTTTTATGTAAGGGGAGGTGACAATTATTGACCAAGGAGGAAGAGACAAAATGAAGACTAGATATTTAAGAGGTATTTCACTGGTTTTTAAATGAACCTTATTCTAGAAATCCTTTGGGGAAATTGATAAACATATCTTAGCTTGGGTTCCACACTTCCAGAGTAACCATTCAGTCCTCTAGGAGGGAGTCTAGGAGTTTGTCTCTATAACCAACACTCCCAGGATCCTTATAAGATTAAACATGTGGCTCTCAGTAGGTCTGTATGTTAGAATTAACCCACCAGCTTTTCATAATTGCAGATCTTCAGGCCTCTCCCTAGGGTATACTTTCTCATTCATCTAGATTTGGGCTGAAATGTGCACTTTTAAAAGCTCCTTAGGTGATTCTGATGTGAAGTTGGTGTAAGGCACTTGTGTAAACTATGCAGTTTAGGCTTTTGTGTACAACAGCAGTGTTGGAAATGCTTCCTCCCTCACTGTGTACTGAATTGCGGGTGACTTCTGCTTATGGGACCTTATTGCATGGTGGGGTAGTGTCCCTGCCTGGTTCCACTCAGGGCTCCTCTGGAAGATTTAATGAGATGGTGGATGTGACCTTCCTCTTCCACAGTCCTAGACTTTGTGGAGTACGCGGTCAGTCCTGCAGCCTCCTCTGTGCAGGACATTTTTGCCTCTCTCCAGCTGGTGTTTCTTGAGAGGTCTAAGCCTATCTGGATGAGAGATGCAAAGGGCACTCAGAGTTTACATTACACCGCAGTCCAGCCAGGTTCCGTCTGCTGCTGTGTGTCCCGGGTGCCTCAGGTAATGAGGAGGGCGGGCTCGGGCCAGCAGCCCGCTTTAGTGCCGCCCTGTCCACCCCCACACTATCCTGACTTATTACATTGTAATAAATTGAACCATTCCACTTCATTATTTCATATTTGAGGAGATTTATAGATTGTCCTGGTGGCTGAAGAGGCAGTGATTAAAGAAGCAGTGTGCTAATGAATAAGGTTCTGCACAAAGCCGTTTTAATTAATGCACAGCCCAGGGGCTGTAAACCGCTTGCTGATAACAAACCTGCCCATTGAAGAGTTGAACTGACAACTTCCCACAGAATAAAGGCTGACAGGGCAACACAGGACGTTATTCAAGTGGCAATTAGGGCCACCAAACTGAGTCTCACACCCCACCACTGGGCTCACTATAGTAAAGCAGCATAAAATGTATTTGATTTTCTTTTTCTCTTCTTTTCTCCCCTGCAAAAGGAGTTTGTAGACTGTGCCCTCTGGAACCTGGATGTGTTTGGTCCTCCCTCATGTAGCATCTCCATGGCTCTGAACATTAGGATCCTAGTTGAACTTTCTGAAGATTTTGTTTGGCTCAGATTTCTAGAGTAGAAGATGCCTTTCATCCTTCATAAAGCTTCTGGAATATCATGTTTTTATCCTAGAATATCTTCTGGAATATCATGTTTTTTCTTCTAGAGTTCTGGAGATGTAGTCAAGTGTCCTCCCTCTCTCCTTCTCTTCCTTCCTTCCTTCCTTCCTTCTTTTCTTTCTTTTTGAATTTTTGTGGAGCAATACCTGTTGACAGTCTGGCATTGGAGGGTTTCCTCTTACCATCTCAACAGTCAAGCAGCCTGCCTTCCCATTTTGGAGGCACTTGGGGTCTCCACAGCAAGCCTCACACAGTCTCCCTTCTCGTCACACAGTTCTGTACCCCAGGGGTACTCAGTAAATGTTGTTTCCTAACAAATTAAGTCCAAAGACTGATGGGCAACACAATAACCTTTCTCTGTTCTTTTAATGGTTTCCTGCCAGGATTCGATGTTTGGAAATGCAGGAACATTGTAATAAGATGACTTTTCAGTGAGTTGATAACTGTGATGCTTTCTGCCGTGAGACAGAGCATTATTAGTAGTATGACTAACACGAATAATGGTGATTCTCATAACAAAAGGAATGCAGCCACAATAAGAGATGAAAATCCCAGCCAACAGAATGATTGGAGAAAAAAAATATTGATAATGAAGTGGGGTTTATTGAATTAACTGTTCCATTTAGCAGACACATCAGCAGAATCAAGACTAAATATAATGAAGAGTGTGACTCCAGGGATGAAGCTGAACTAGACCAACAAAGTGGGGAAGAGCAGAGCCAATTCAGTGTTATGCTCAGTGGCTGGGCTGCCTCACAGCTCAGAGAAGCCTCACAATGTAAAGGAGATCTCCAGTTGCCTGCCATGTAATCTAGACAGTTTTATTTTACCAATAATTCATTATTGCTTCTAGCCTCCTACCTGTAAATTCTTGCCCTGTAGAAAGGTCATTCTTCCTGGCAGGTAAATTGATCCTTCTAGGACTTAACTCTTTAGAGTTTTTTCAGAACAGACCTGTCAGTCAGGAGGAGCAAAGCCATAGTCCAGGTGGACAGATTTGAGATGCAGCCGCAAGTGACCTTACTACCTACTGGCTCCTCAACTCTTTGCTGTCCCCCCTTAGTGGGCAACTTGGGTCCTGGTGGTTTCTGCATTGCTTCAAATCAACCAGGGTCTGGGATGTCACTGTGCTGGCTGGCTGTCTAGTTCTCTCTTCTTCCTGCGATGCAACTGCTTGGCTGTGCTACATCCCTGTTCCTAAGGTTGTCTCCATGCTTCTCTCAGGAATGTATTCTTTTCTCCCCCATAGAAAGCAGATGCAATATTTACAGTAGAAACAGTTTTAACAAATTCTAAAAAAAGTTTGGATGTATGTTGAGTGTGGTGGCTCATGTTTATAATCCCAGAAGCTCCTGAGGCTGAGTCAGGAGGACCACAAGTTCAAAGCCAACCTCAGCAACTTAGTGAGGCCCTCGGACGCTTAGCAATACCTTGTCTCATAATTTTAAAAGATGAAAAAAAAAAGATTGGGGATGTACCTCAGTGGCTAAACACCCCTACGTTTGATCTCCCATACTCAAAAAAAAATCCAGTGTATTAAGAACATATTATACCTCAGAAGTAATAATTATATTGATACTAGTACTTCATAGTTTTAAAAAGAGTTATACAATTTCTCCTTAGTATTCAGGGACTATTGCCACATTATGTAGTTTACCTGCTTTTGACATTTGCAGTAACCGGGGTTTCTAGGAGGTAGGTGATTGAACCAAGTACAGCAGTACAAGAAGGGCACAAAGGTAAGACTCCAAATGAGAACTCTCCTCCTGGGGAGATCTTTCAACTTGGTGAATTCTACATTGTTATCTCCAGTTTTTGGTAGGTAGCTCTTAACTACTGCTAGGTATTTTATGATCAGGGTGAGGAGGAGCCTGCGACTGAGAGATTGGGAAGGAGGATGATGGGCAGCATAATTATACTAGATCCAACTTTCTGCAATATCCTCAGACTTTCAGTCATCTATCAGATATACTTTTGGAATTGAATTGTGAAGGAGAGTGCATTCAGGAAATAGAATTCTCTTTTAAGTGTCATATTAAGCATAATATTTAATGGTGGAGAATACTGTATTTGAAAAATCAGTAAATAGTGAGGACTAAGCAGCACAAAAGGTAGGAATTTTAGCTAGCAGACCATGTAACATGGGCAGTCCAATTTTATATTAAAACCAAGGAAAATGATTTCTTAACTTCTTAACTCCAGTTCCACTTCCAGAAACCTACTCTGCTTCAGATATAATGAAGGGCTAGAGTAGGAAGGAAAACACTAAAAGAAATTGCAATCCTGCACAAGGACTGAAATAGGGAAGCTACTTTTTAATTTGTCTGAATAGCATTGGCTCTTGGGAACTGATGGAATGCAGAAAGCAAAAGGGTGAGATTATTTTACCATGTCACAGTTGCTTCATGGACATACCTACTTGGGAAGAGAAAACTCTTGGTCATTGAGATTTTTCTAAAGAGATACAGAAATGTTTTCCCTTAACTTCATATATGCCAACTAGAACTTCAGCTATTTTGGCCATCTCCAGCTGCCTTCTATTTCCTTATGTTCTTTTTAGAGCATGGACTGATTTATTTTTCTTCCTTATTCCAGAACAACCCAGTCAAAGTATATAAGGACTGGTCCCAAGGTGCCATGAGATCAGAGAAAGAGAGAGAGATTTCTAGGATTGCACAGAGTACAATTCATTGGGAAACTTACTGACAGAAGCATGGTCCCAGGCAGCAGCAAGACCAGTTGGATCCTTGCAATTGGGTCATAAAGATGGGTATATACATGGATTAAGAGAAAGTGACTTCCTCCTGGCTGGAATGTACCTAGTTTATGTTAAGGTAGAATCAAAGAATCAGGCATATCTCTAAGCTCCACATACCTGTCTAATAGTTTTTTCTACTTGTGTTTTGCTGGAAAACCATGCAGGAAAAGCATCTAGGGTTACTCTCAGGCAATCATGGCAGTTATGATTCAAGATGGCAGAAGTTAGATTAAGCTGAATTTATATGCTCCTCCATTCTTACCCCTTTGATTATTATCAAAGGCTGTACCCTATCTGGAGGAGGTTACTGTGTTTAACATGTTTTCTAGCACTTTCTTCTATTTCTTGTTCCATTGAGCTAATCAGAAAAACTAAATCAATATGGCATCTGCTTGAAAAGATATGGAATCCAATATTTGGAAAGGACAGTCAAAGGTCAATCAAAGGGTAGCATACTCAAAGACCCAAGGGACAGGCATTCTACATAAATGAGTGAGATAATAGGCATCTAGCAATGCTAAGTGACTCCTGCTAGGACCAAGTCTAACACTTGTCCAGTTTTAAATACTTTTTACAGTGCATTTGTGGGCAAAACCAAATGGCTCCAAAACACCCAGAGGGTTTTCACTTATTCCAAGGGCAGTTAATTTGTGAAACTGGTGGCCATGTGCTTGCAAACAAATACGACTCCAAATTGCAAAGGCAACTTGGCTTCATCGGCAAGAGAGCAAGAGTGTGTGATTCTTGTCCTAATTTGGATATTAAGTGTCCCTCCAAGGCCCATATGTTAAAGACTTTGTTGCTTGCCTGTGGTACTATTGGGAGGTGGTAAAACCTTTAGGAGTTGAGGCCTAGTAGAAGGAAGTGAGGTCACTGGGGGACATGCCCTTTATAGGACATTTGAAGCCTGGACCCTTCCTCTCTCTCTTTTTGCTTCCCAGCTGTCATGAAGGGAACAGGTCTCCTCTGCTGCCCACTCCTATCATGATGTAATGTGTCACAAAAGGCCCAATGCAGCAGGATCAAACAACCATGGACTGCAACTTAGGAAACTGTGAGCTGAGATAAGTGTTGCCTCCATTTCAGTTGATTTATCCTAGGTATTTGTTGCAGTGAAAGAAATGTAACATGACCCTCATGTTATCCTTTTTCTATAACAAACTTTATCTTTACCACCAACCTTCCCCTTCTTTTCTCCTATTATCTTTAGTAAAATGTTCTCTTATTCCTCTATTTTTTTTCATTTTCTACAAGCATGTTTAGACATAGGAATGCCAGAGTCATTTATGATATGTTGTAAACATAAGAGAAAGAGAACCAGTGAGCTTCCTTTGAGACAAACTCAGGTGAACAGACATGACATGCACTGAGGGAAAGTGATTTCATGAACTCTGCCAGTGTTGTAGCAGCTAATGAATCACAGTTGAGAAGTAATTATTCCCTTACCCCAGCCATTCTTATCTCACTTTAAATCATTCTCTTCTTATTTGGATTTAGAAACTATCACATGATAATTATTGTTATTATAATTGGCCCTTGTATGTTTAATACAGCAGTATTAAACATCCATAGAGCATTTTCCAACATTCAAGTTTGAAGGATTCATTTCCCAGGGGTCATGAGTCAAATTTCTCGGAAGACAGCCTTTGAGGCAGTGATGGAGCAGGAAGCTTATCAAGAGTGTTCTTGGGCTCAGCCCCTGTAAGGGAGTGAGAAAAGCAGGACTGGGCAGTAGAAGTTGAATAGCTATGTAGTTGCAAAGAGTTCAGCTGATCCCATGGAGAATTATAGAAACTGGAATGGCCCTTCAGAGTCATCCCAAATTGAGGCAAAGGGTCCAAGTCTTTTATAGATGGTCCTTGAGTTACAATGGTTCGAATTATGATTTTTGGATATAATAGTGCAAAATAATACACATTTGGTAGAAATCTCTGAATACTGATTTTGGATCTTTTTCTGGGCTGGTAATATATGGTATGATTTTTCTCTCCAGAATGGGATACTGGGCAGCAGCATCAAGGTATAGCTCCTAGTCAGCCATGTATTCACAAGGGTAAACAACCAGTATTCTCCTGTACACTGTCTTGCTAAGCTATAAGGTTTGGTAGATAAGGCTTATTAAATGCATTTTTGATTTATAATATTTGCAGCTTAAGAGGACATAACCCCTCATCAGTTCAGGAACATCTGTACTACCACATTGATCCCTCAGCAAGGCCATTCCCTTAGGCTGGGTACCATTCTTGGAGAGGGACTGAACAACATTTGGGGGGGTAGTATCTTCTGCCTGGGTGGCATTAAAGCTAGAGGATCTGATGTGTGCACCAGAAAGTTATGGAAGCCAAAGATCCCCACATAATTTCTCTCTTGTCCAGATATCATTTTGTGACATGAGATTAGCTCTGGCTTTGAGAGAAGGGAACATTGACACACCACTTGGGATATTATTTATGGATGAAACATGCTCTCTTTCTTTATATACTTCTTTTCACTACTTTTACATGTTTTCTGTACGGTTCTGTGACAATATACATGGTTATCTCCTCACAAAACCTCTGTTGGCTTCCTGACAGCATATTTTGTAGCTGTTTCTAAGCGACATATAAAGCCTGTTCCAGGGAAAAACAGAAAGTTATGCCACTGTATTTTGGGCATCCATAGAGCATTTTCCAAAAGCCTACTCAGAGGGAGCAGATTGGAAATGCTTCTTTGCCTGTGATGCAGATGTTAGTAGATGCACTACTCCTTTGCCACCCATGTCCTAATTATAAAGGCTCACCTGAGATGACATCAGAGATTGGATTCTGAACCCTCCATGTAGATTACCAGTGTCTCACATCACCTGGTTTCTCCCAGATATGTCTGTGGTAAATTGGCATGCAAGGAACGGGTAGAGATAAGCCACAGTGTGAAAAGAAAAGAAAACAAAGCACCAAAGATGGTACCTGTGGTCCACAGTGTGGATGATATTTACTGGGTGATGGATGCTATGGTGAACGAGGCAGCGTGGCCTGATCAGGGTGAAACGGCTGAGCAGGAGATTGGCGAGTAAATCAATCACAGGACCTGCTCCACCAGCCAGCGGGGTTCATCAGTTTCACAGCCTCTCTCAACAGACTTATAAATTACCCCTGATGGAGGGGTGGCATGTTGGGCCAGGTTGTGGTGACTTTTCCAGCAGAGATCAATAGACTGCAGTGAAGAGAACTCAGCTCCAATGAGGTAGTTGGTGATGTGCTCCGACTTTATTTCGTCAGCCATACTTGCTTTTATAAACTCATAGATTGTGTGCCTAAGTTTAAAGATTCCATGAGAAAAAAAAATATTGGGCTCAATTTAACATCTATCTGTAGTTTACTATAGCCTTTAAGAACCTGGTTTCCTGATGTTAGTCCTGCATTCATTTGCTGTTTGTATGACTAGATGATTTACTTAAATAACCTCTTTGTACCTTGGACTTCTCCCCTTTAAAAATAGCAATAAGGGCTGGGGATGTGGCTCAAGTGGTAGTGCGCTCGCCTGGCATGCGTGCGGCCCGGGTTCGATCCTCAGCACCACATACAGACAAAGATGCTGTGTCCGCCCAATACTGAAAAATAAATATTAAAGTTCTCTCTCTCTCTCCCTCTTTCTAAAAAAAAATAAATAAAAAATAAATAAATAAATAAAAATAGCAATAATAATTTAAAAAAAAACCCAATAGTATTAACTTACCAAGAAGTACTTAAGTCTTTAGTAAGATTAAATTAGTTAATATTTATAAATATTTATAAACCACTTTAGTGGTTATTATAGGCTTTGATCTTATTGCCTGGTCAACCTCAACCCCATTTCATTTCAGAAGATGAGTTTGTCTCTTCCTTCACTGACAAAACAGCATCCTGCACCTCAGCCTAATTTACATGCATCCAGTTCTAACCTTGCTTATGATCTTTCAGTCTGAGAGATGAAGTGTGTCTTCTGCTATTCAAGGTTAGACCTTCTACCTGGACTCTTATTCCACTTCAGTCCCTGTTTTTCTGCATGTGTCTCCACATCTAACTATTCTCTCTCTTCAAGTCGTGTTTAGTTATCTTTCTTTTCTCTCTAATGGTCCCATATTCTTACTCTATGTATATACCTAAGTCCATTCTAAAAAGCAATAAACAAATTAATCAAATTTCTATTGATCCTGAATCCTAAAGTAGTTATTCTGGCATTTTTCTCTTTTATTCATTCAATATTTGAAAAGAGTATTACAAACTTTATTTTCTAGATCTTCACCTTTTAGTCATTTTTTCTGCCAGTAGTGTCTTGATTATTCTAATGAAATATTAAGACTATATGGTTTATTGAGATTATTCTGGCAAAGAAACTGACATCCTTTTTATTGACAAATGAACATTTTCAGTTTTCATTTTCTTAACTATTGCTGGTGTTGGCATTCCTTTCTTAATCCTCTAGTCTTTTGAATTCTATGATAGCCTTCTGATTTTGTAAAGATTGCATTGAGTTCACTGCTTTCAGTGCAGTTCCTTCCAAATAGTCTTTAATGTTACTTTTAACTGCATTCTGTATCTAAGTATTCTTTATAATACTGTATTTTTAACTTCAAAAGGGTATTGCTGATATATTTTTATATCCTTTTTTATTGTTGATTATATAGTTTTATTATTTTAAGGTCAGAATGTGGCCTGTGTATTTAGGACTATATTGAGTTTTTTTTTTTTTGTAGTGAAACTATGATCATGTTTTTAATCAATGTTTGGTGGGTGTTTGAAAACAAATATGTTTACTTCAATATATGTGCTACATTATGTATATCTATAATTTATGCATTAAGTCAGGGTTGTTAATATTGTTACAAATATTTAACATGTTATTATTAATATTATTCAAATGCTTGGGGTGAAGTTATAGCTCAGGGGTAGAGTGCTTGCCTAACATGTATGAGGCACTGGGTTCAATCCTCAGCATCACATAAACAAAATAAACAGGTAAAATAAAACAAACCCAAATGCTTTAACACCATTACTTTGACTTTTTGATTGGCAAATTTATGAAGGTTTCATTAAAGTCTCCTAATCCATTTACTTCAACATTTTTTTTTTCTGTTCAGATTTCAATGCTATGCTAGTCGCTGTATAATTGTGTTATTGTTATATATCATCTTGGGAGATCATAACTTTTCTTTCTTTCTTTGGTATTGGGGATTGAACCTAGGGGTGCTTAACTACTGAACTCCATTCCCAGCCCTCCCCCCCCCGCCTTTTTTACATTATTTAGAGACAGGGCCTCCCTGAGTTGCTTAGGCCCTTGCTGAGTTGCTGAGGCTGCCTTTGAACTGTCGATCCTCCTGACTCATCCTCCTGAGCCACTGGAATTACAGGCATACACCAGCGCGAATGGCTTGTAACTCTTATTTCTATTAGCTATCCCTGTTGCAATTTTCCTTCCTCCATTCTAACATTTCCTCCTTTGGCTTCATCAGGAGATGTTCCACAGGGTTTTGTTCTTGCCCAAGTAATTCTGTGCTACCTGTACTCCCTGAAAAGTCCCCTCTGTTCTGGGTGTCAAATGTTACATATATATGATTGTCGTCAAATTTAAACCTTGAGTGCAGACATTTATCCAAGGTTCTGACCACCTCAACCAGCTTCCTGATGGACTGCTCTAACTGCATGATCCACAGGGACCTTGAGCTCTCAGAGAGGCTTTTATCTCTTTCACCCATAAACTACTTTCTCTAGAGATATTATGTAGCTTACTTCATGTCCTCACCATTATCCAGACATCCAAATTAAACATTTTCAGAGTTAGCAAACATGGCTCTATTGTTTTGGGGGGTAGAAAAAATAATCTGGAGGCGATTACAATTCATAGTTTAGGGAGAAATTTCCACTTCATTTTTCATAGAATCTAAATTTTAAAAAATTATAATTATTACAGCCCAAGTCATAGTATACCCCTCCTTTTCCAACTGGAATCAACCTAAGCTCTGAGAGTAGAGGGTCTAACTGAGGTAGCAATGGTGGAAATAAAAAACTGAATGATATACTGTGGGAAGTTCTGGATCCAAGTTAATAGCTAGGTGACCTTGGGCTATTGGCTCCTAGGGAATTCAATTTCTTTATCTTGGAATTATCATGAAGATTAAATAACTTGATGCAGATGGAAATAATTTCTTTCTTGAGTATACCAGAAAAAATGATTCTGATAACTCATTATCTGATTTAAATGATTCAAAAATTTAATGAACACATGTACAGAGTGACCCACCTAATACTCACACATCATCTAAGGCCATCTTTCTTTGATGTATCCTTATATCAAGGAGCAGTGGCCTCTGGTTCCCTTAATATAATGTCTTCCTTATTTCAAGATATTTGGTCTACCCTCATTTTTCTCTGCCTTTGATAAATCACCCACATTCATTTAACCTTTTTTCTGAGTTTTTACTCTCCACCCCTTTAATCATGTTCACTGCTCAGTCTTGGACCTTTTCCAATTTTTCTGTACCTTTAGGAAAATTAGAATCCCCAAACTGAGCATAACACTCTAATAAGGGCCAAGTCAATGCCAAATATAGCTCATGACACTCTTTCTTGTCACATGAGTGACAGACAACACTGTTAAGCCTTCTCAGGATCTTAACAGTTTTAAAAGGCATACATCTACATCATAGACCCCAGGATCAAACTTCAAGGATGTGATCGGCATGCACTCATGGAAGTAACTTAATGTTGTTATTGATTCTTTGGAGAATGAGGAGATGTGCCCAGAATTTTTAGATAATAAAGCCTAATATGTTTCATGTACATGAACAAGACAGGTGCTATACACTTGGAATTTGAGAGTAAAATATGGTACTTGGACTTACAGGTTTTTTGATAATAATAGAATTCTCCTACCATTTAGACCCCTACCATTTTCAGGTCATCTAATACAGTTACAATGACTCTAGTGTTCAGCTTGCATGAGTACCTTAAGTTCTCTTCTTCCACAGAAAGCATTTAAATTTCTTAGTTGAAGAGAAGAGAGACCCACAAGGACTAGTGAAAAATAGAATCTGGAGCAGGAGGCAAATTAGTGCTGATAAGTGGTCTGAATGGTGTCCTGGAAAGTCTGAAATATTAGAGACTCATTACATAGAGAGACTGTGATTCAGCAAGCTATGGAACAAATGATATGGAGAAGGAAATTAATTTGGGAGTAGGAAGAGTAGACGATCTTGGCTTGGAAAGTTTTTACAGGGATTAGAAATTTAGGGACATTGAAATGAAGACATAAAGTGATGATTGTTTCAGGAAGAAAGTGGATTGGGTACAGGAGCAGTATTCAAGTGTATCAGTCCTTCAGTCTTCTGTTATGAGAAGCAAATAAGTCAGTGATAGATCTCACCACTTGACACCCATGCAATGTGCAGCTTAGGCACATGGATACTTAGCTGGCATTTGGGAGGCTTACTAGGTTCTTAGGATCATTACTCACTACTGGATCCCAGAGGCAAATGTGGGGGTGAGTAAACATTGCTTCTAACTACTATTCTTCTCAACTGGCTCATGGCAGAAACCAAAGCCTTTTTTCTTCCCTCTCCCCTCATCTGGATGAAGCTGAGTTTGTGCTGAATTGGTTAAACTTTTTTCACAGTTTGGAATGATAGAGGGTGCATTGTTTTGGCTGAAATTGGATGAGGACAGGTGGTGCCACCTGCTACAAGTGATTTCCTTCCAGTTGGCTCTAGAGTCACCATCCTTGGTCTTTTTGCAGTTGGTGGGATTAGTGGGGCAGGGAGGGCAGAGAGAAGGTAGTAGAGGAGGGAGGGAATCTGCAGGCACTTCGATTTTTCAGTAAATCATAATGGGCTTTCACAGGTTGGCAACCCTTTCATATATTGCAGCAGATGCACTGGCATTGAGAGATGGTTGTATAAGGACATGTTTGAATTATTGATGTTCCAGGATCCCTGTGGTGGCCTCTTTCTATTGCAGATGTCTGAGATCTTTCTGTACTTCATCAAGGTAACAAAAAGTGCTTGTCTCTAAAAAGATATCAGAAGTTCCTTGGAGCCAAGGGTCCTGATGAGGGACCTTCTAAGAGTCCTACCTTCCCTCAGCTAAATTTCTTGGTTGACAGCCTCTTATACCCTTAATTCATGCCCAGACCCTGGATAGCAGAAACTTCTGGGTGTTTTTGAAGTTCAACCACAGCAAGCCATTTGGGCAAGCTTTCTCTGGAGCAGCAAGATTGAAATGGAGTGTCTAAAACTGTTTTCATTAGTTATAGAAGGTGACAATATAATCTCTTGCAAGCTCTGCTGGTGTCTGAAAGCCCATATTTCCTAACAACAGCCCAGTGTTTGAATACAGACGTGCTCAGTATTGGAAGCAATCTCTTGTGGAGCTGCTATGCCCCAAAGCAGCTTGCTATAGACAAGCTCTGGGACCCCTTTCTCTATCTCTGCTGGTGAAAGGGATGTCTTGTTTACTAAAAGACAAAACAAAACAAAATAAAAAACAGGAAAAGCAGGTGCATGTGCCTTGGACATGCTTGGAGCCAGACAGAAGTTGGAATGTGCACTGACCATGTACACTGGGGGATCAATGACTAAGCTCCAAGATTTCCTCAGCTTCCAAGACTTGTGCCAGGCTCTGTGGGACTGCTGAGTGCTGCTCCTGCTGAAGATGCTAAGGACAGCTTGTCTTCCACTCTTCTTGACTCTCTTTAAGCACCCAAACCCATACATGATTTCACAGTGCAAAAGGAATGAGAAATGAAGTGCCCATTTCTGTGGGATGTTATTACATTTATTGAGTATCTACCATGACCAGATGCTATGCCAAATTCTTTGCATATATTATCTTTGATCCTAACTATGTCCCTATGGGGTGGTTTTTGTTTCTCTAATAGCTTGGAGAGAGAAGGACACGGATGGATGTAATTAGTAAAAAAAAAAAAATAGTATCTTTAGTGGTAGGGTTGGTCACTACAGGTGTTAGAAAGGCAGGGGATAGCAAGAATGCCCCTTAGAGGGGCAAATTGGAGAGGAATAGCTAAGGTGTGTGGTGCATGGTCTCTGAACTTTAGAGGGAGATGCTGCTGTTCTGGAGCAGGAATCCAGGCAGATTTTGTTTTCCTGGCTAATTGGGCACTTGTTCACAGTGTATCCCCACTCACAAAAGCGCACAACAAAGAAATCTGTGGTGTCCACAGGAGGGAAACAAAGCAAAACGAATCCCAGACCAGTGCAGTGCTATTAATTCAAATTAATGACCCTCCCCTACAAATAAAGCTGGTGCCTGACAGATTGCTGGCTCTTGGAGGGTGGCAGATGAGAACAAACGAGGGGCTCTGCCGTCTGGCAAGGTGATCAATGCCTCCTCTGTTTCTGGCTGCCCACATCCACCTCCTACAGGTGTTCCCATCTTTTGCAAATTTTTCAGTCGTACTCTCCTGCTCCCCTTTTCCCGCAAGAGGTCTGCAGGTGCAAGGGTGGGCCCAGGAAGGATTGCATCCCCAAAAAAGGCCAATTGAGAACCCTCAGATGTAAAGTTATACTGCCTGGCAGGGTTAGGAGGTCATTCAGCTGAGATGTGGGTGGCTGGTAATCTCTGGTCATCCCTCATGGGGAAGCATTATTATCATTGAGGCACATTTTTATCTCAATCTGCAGGCTTGTATTTATCTCTGAAAAAATAAAGAAATGTCTGCGTATGAGGGCCTCTTTTATTCACTCATTCGGTTACTCAGGCAATGCAGATGCAAAGATGAATAAGACATTGCCCCTGAGCTGTTATAACTTGATCGTCACAAATGTCTTTTTGAAGTAGGTAAGTTTAGCTTGTCTTTAAGGCAGAGGAGTCGAGGAGGTTAAGAAATTTGCCTCAGATCACTCATCAAATACATGGTAAAGATAGGATTCAAATCCAAGTCCTCTGATTCCAAAGATTTATTTTAACATTACTGAAACATCTATTCTAATTTTTTTCCTTTGTACTCTTTAGCATAAAGCAGAACATTAAAATAAATGATTTTCAGAGGATCACACAAAATTAGAATGAGAATCATCCTGAAAAATCATCTTATCTACCTCCCTGATTTGCAGAGAGAAGGTGAGGCCCAGGGCAGGAAAGGAATATAAAGTTTAAGGAATATAAAGTTTATACACACACACACACACACACACACACACACGTATATATAAGGTGTTTAGGCCATAAGACTCATTACCAGTCATCCAGTGCAGACTACTAAATGGGAGGAGGTTGAGGTATGTGAATCTTCACAAATGCAGCCACATGCAATGACAGAGGCACTCAGGGCCCCAAAGGCAACCTGTACTGTTTGCACCACGCATTTTCTGTCCTATGCCATGTAAGTGAGAGCTGCATTAGATAGTGAAATAGCTTGCCTGAATCCTGGATCTTTGTGTTTTGTTCTATCTGGACGGGATGGGGGTATTGTGAGAGGGAGCCTTTCTTTTAGAAATGAATGGAAATCCAGAGGATCTTTGCCCTACTCTTGACCTAATTGTCCATCAGTAAGTACTATTTTTGAGAGAAATCCAAAATGACTTTCTAGATTGCAGCCTTGATGATGAGCGCCATTGCTATTTAAATAACTTGTTTTCTTTTTCTGGGAGGAAGGAATCTCTTCCTTCACAAGCTTTTCCATACATCTAATTGCAAACACAAAAGCCCCTAGAAAGTTAGTGGATTTTGGATCTGTCCCATGTTTGCTAATTGCCAGAGACCTTTCTATTTAAACAAGTGCTTCTTTCATTGCAGTCTTTGCACAAACACAGCTTTGGAGAGAGTTTATATTTTTAGGAGAAAGTAAATAGCTCTGCATTGTGTTGTACTAGCAACTGTGGATGATGTAGAAACCTGGTTGCCAGGCACAGTATTTCCTGCCTTAGAAGTTGTACCCTAATGCTTCTCTTTGTTATGTCATTTCTTCATTCATTTATTTATTCATTCATTGAGTCCATATCGAATACCTTCTATGTTCCAGGCATTATGCTAATTGTTGGAAATATAGAGGAGACATGATATCTAAATCATTCCCCCAAGGACTTCACAGTTTAGAGAGAAAGACAAAGGACAGCATACTGGCTGTTATATAGAAAAGAAACCATGGAATACTATAAAATAAATAAATGGGAATTCTATTCTCTTCCAGGGTATGGAGAAGGAGTTAGAGAAAACTTCCTGGAAGAGAAAGTTAGTTATGACTTAAAATAAGGAAAAGAAATTATCTATTTGGAGAAGTAAGCATGACCAGTCCATTTTGAGTTCAGAGAGCATTTAAAAAAAAAAAGATTTGTGGAAATGAATAGCAAACTGAAAATAGTTTTATTTGATTACCTGAGGTCTGTGCAACAAAAAAGAGTGGTAAAAAATTAGACTGGAGACAGGAGGCTGCAGGTCTAATTATGAACTTCCTAACTTAGGATGCCCTGTGAAGACAGAAGGTTAAAAATGATCCAAATGCAATGAAGTGCCATGGAAAGGTCTGAAGACTCAAATCTACTTCCATTTTAGAAAAATCATTCTAACAGAAGCCCAGAGACTGCATCGGAAAAGACTGCATCGCCAGACAGTTTTAGAAGGTGTGTAGAGACAGTAGATGAGCAGGTGAAGAAGATGAGATTGATTCCAACACATTGAGAAAACAGAATTGACACAATCAGAAGGTGGTTTCCGTGTTTAGGTTGTGTTTGAATATGAGGGAGAAGAGAGAATAATTTCTGGGTCACTGGTGTGGTAGGCTCATAAGAAGTGAGAGATTGAGGAATGAAGAACATGGGCTGTCCTTTAGATCTATTAAACCTGAGGCACCTGTGTATCTACTAAGCGGACATGTCCAGAGAACACTCATCTGGAGCTCAGAGGACCTTTTAAAGGGGAGGCTTGCACATCAGGTGAGCTATTCTAGGGAAAGCATATCTGGTGGGGAGATTCTGGAAGACATAGGCAATTAATAATGGGAGTGATTTAGTGGGGAAGATTTAATGAAGAGGATGTCATGAAGCACACTAAAATCTAGCCACTAGACACAACGTGGGAAACCAGGCCATACAAAGAAGTCAGAGGAGGGCAGAATTTCAGAGTGAGTTGTTGATAGTATCTAAAGCAGGCCAAAGAATATGGAAGATAAAAGGTGAAAAGTATGCATTGAATTTTAAAACTGAGAAGCCAATGGTAATCTTCAGAAGGTGAGGCTATAGGGAAACCTATTCAGAAAGCTAGACTGCGAAGCAGTGAACAGAAATGAATCCATAGTAGAAAAGCATTGAGGAAACGGACCACCCCACATCATGAGGTTTAGATTATGCAGTTTGAGTCTTGGATAAGGACCTAATAGTAAAAGCTGTAAGTCATAATAAGCTATTCAAGTAGTCGGAAGATTAGTTTGAGAAGGACGGTCCTACAAGCCAGATCAGAGGAAATGCTAAGGCTGAAACTACTTATTGAAAATAGCTTCCTCATCCTTACATCAGGAAGAGTTTCTGATATGAAATTAATTTCTTATGGGGTTATATTAGGACTGTGGGCTCCAGAATCAAACTGCCTCAGAGCAAATTTCAGATCTGCCCCAGAGGAGCTGTGTGAGCTTGGGGAGTAACTTAATCTTCCCGGGCTTCAGGATCCTCAATGTTAAGATGGGGATAATTATAGAACCTTCCTTGTAGAATTGTTGTAACAATGACAAATAAGTAAATTCGAACACTTTGCATAGTTTCTGATAAGTAATTACCATTTGATAACTATTAGCTAATTACTCTAAAAATATTTTGTATCTCTATAGTGCCTGTAGTTGTGTATAACGTTTATAGTTTCTATACACATTGACATTATAGAGTACAGAAAAGTGCCACTAATTCATGAAAATAGTGCAGCATTACATATGTATAGTTCTTTCCTAGTTTAAACCAACTCATGGGAAAACTGAAACTCAGGGACTTAAGGGGTTTGATCAAGGCGGTCACCTAGTAGGCAGAACCAGCACTTGTACCTTGGCCTTCTGTTTATGATCTATGTTTCCATTATTACTGATCATTATTGAACTCCATATATTTTTAAAAATTTGTTTATGTAAGGTCAGGCAGCAGTGACCAAAAGGAGGCAGATTAAAAAGGCTTCTGAATGAGGCTTTATTGAGATTTGGTTCCCAGGCGAGACCCTCCAGAACAACAGGGCGGGTCTGGGGAGAAACGTGCTGGGCTCCACTGAACTGGAATTTTTATTGGGGTTAGGGCAGAAAGGGAGGGCTTGGGAAAGGAAAATGGGGGTTTTTAGAGTCCCTTTTATTACTTGGGTTGGTCAGGGGAACTTGCTAAGATCCAGGATTGGTCAGGAGACCAGCTGATTGACAGGTGGTTCTGCCAATGCCTGATTGGTGATTCTTTCTTGTGCCGGTTGCTTGGTGCTTTGTTCCCTTAGCCACTTCAACCAACCTAACAGTTTATTTGTTTTAATTTGTTATATATGACAGCAGAATGGTTTCAATATTAGTACATATATAGAGCACAATTTTTCATGTCTCTGTTTGTACACAACGTAGAGTCACACCTTCATATTTTGTGTCTTCATATTTTAAGAGAAACTTTAGTTAGTGATTGGAAAAACAGAGAGTTTTATAATAGCTACCAAATGTTGGTATGTTCCCAATCAATGTTTTGTTTTAATGTATTTTTCCACACTCTACTTTCAAAGTTTTAGTACTGTTTCCCCCCCCATATTTAACATATTTTACATTTTCTTATACAGAACCTAGAACATGGCAAGCACTTCTCTTTCTCCTCTCATTGGCTTGTCCTGCTTCTTCTCTCTTCCTTTCTTCTTCTCTCTTTTTTTTTTTTTTTGGTGATACTTGGAATCGAACCCAGGGCCTCACACATGTTAGGCAAGTTCTCTGCCACTGAGCTGTATCTCCAGTCTTCTCCTTTCTTGTTTTCTTGGTCTGATTTGCTTAAGACAATGATTCTCAAACTTTGTATTCATTAGACTCTCTTGAGAAACTTGTTAAAAAGGAGAGTGTAGGGCTTTAGATTATGATTAATTAGGTCTAGTGTAGGAACAAGAAGGAACATTTTTAAAAATAAATATCTCCACTGATTTTCTTACTGGAAGGTCTTCTCTTAAAAAATAGGTTTTGCCTGGGATGGTGGCGCATTCCTGTAATCCCAGAGGCTTGGGAGGCTGAGACACTCATCCTCAGCAAGCAAAAAAGCAAGGCACTGAGCAACTCTGTGAGACCCTGTCCTAAATAAAAACAAAATAGTACTGGAGATGTGGCTCAGTGGTTGAGCGCTCCTGAGTTCAATCCTGGGTATCAAAAACAAAAAACAGGTTTTCTTAGGTGTTTAGGTTAAATCCATTGATAGAATTGCTGTTGTCAAATAAAGATATTTTTATGTGAGGGAAATAGTTTCTGGCGCTTCCAGTCCCAGATGAGCATGGGATTTGTAATCTGGAAAGACTTCACAGTTGAGATTTGCTAGTTTTACTATTAAATGTGGAAAGCATCTGATCCAAGAAGGCGATAGTAAAGAAGAACTGAAAGTGAGGTACACTACTTTTCTTAGCCCTATTCAAATAGACAGCTAAGATAATGTTCCTTAAGGACTAATTCAAAGTGTCCTGTCAATGTACTGATTGTTCCATTCAAAACCCGTTTCCAAGGAAATCACAGTTTATAATTCCTTTTCCTTCCTTGCTGCTTTCTTTTTGATGTTGTTCTTGTTTTTATTTTATTATTTATTTGTTTTATGGTTTGGGGAATGGAACCCAGGCCTCACACATGTGAAGGACGTGCTCCGTCACTGAGCTATAGTCCCAGCCCAGAAATCACAGGTCAGTGGCAGTATGATGGGCATTAGGTAAACATTGTAAAGTGGAAGTCACAGGAATAAAGACAAATAAACATGACATTTTTACAGGGAATAAAGTTCTTTGGAAGGCTTCATGGAGCAGTTGAAATTGGAGCTGGTAGACCAAGTAGATATTTCCCTGAGGTGCTAGTACACATTACAGAGGTGGAGTAGCTTGCTATTCAATTCTATTAGCATAAAATAGCATGATCATGACCCATCATGGGGCTTAGTAAGTACTTTAAAGAATCCCAGACTATTACTTCTGAAGTTGACTGTTTTTTCTTTTTGTCTTTCAAGTTCATGTAGCATTTGTGGAGATTTATCTATTTCTCAAAGCAGTATCAATTGTTCATCATTAGGTGGCCCTCAACACAGCAGTAGCTGGTGGTTCTTTCCTTAGGGAATGATCTGTAGTTTGTTATCTTGTTGCATTTCCATTCCCTTTCTTGTTCCTTACAATCCATGATCTTCATCTCATTCGTTCTATGTTTCTCAAGCCCATCTATTTATTATACTTGACTGCTGTGGACAGCATCTACCTCTATGTTAGTCTCTTTTCAACCTCTTCTAGCTCTGTGGAAAGAGGTCATCTCAGATATTGACTTATTCATTTCTCCAAGAGTAAAATTATGGGGGGTTCCAAGAAGATGGAGTGGAGGAGAACTTGTTACCGGCATGACTCTGAGTGAGTGGTCAGACACTCTTCCTCATAGGAGCCCCCATACACGAATTTAAGCTTCATGGAGCCTGTGATAGGATTTTAAACAGCGGTTGGTTACAAGCGCAGTCCAGAACATGAGAAAATCCGAGTCGTCCTGTGTGCGGAAGCTGGCCAGCAGCTCAGCCAACGCAGAGTTACAGATCCTTTGGGGCTAGAGCATGCCAGACTGTGACCCGCATCTCCACAGGGTACCAGACTGAGGACCAAAGTCTGGACTTAGTGGAGAAACAGCTCAGCTCCCTCCTCCTCACTGGACACCCTGGTGTGGAAACGGGTGGTTGCCATCTTGGAAAATCTACCTCATCAGCTTTGGGTGGATGTTAACAGGGAGCGAGATTGGCATCGAAACAGGTGTGTGAGTCCCAGCCCCCCCTTTACCCAGCTGTGATAACTCAAAAACTTTCTCTCCAGCTCTCGGTGGGAGTGAATATCAGAGCCAAGTGAAACTGAAAAGGTGCCTGATCTCCAACTCCCCCTCCCCCAGCTGTGATAACCCAAAACCTTTCTCACCAGCTCTAGGTGGGCGTGGCAATCAGAGGTAATAAGACAGAACAGGTTGTCGTTTCCAACTCCCCCTCTCTATAGCTATGATGACTTGGTAACTACATAACTCAGAGGTAGGGCTCAGCTGATCAGGAGCACGGGAAGGCCAGGGCACCGTGTTCCCAGAGTGAACACAGGGCTGTGGAGAAGAGTCCCAGTAATTGGGGCCTGGTGGGCTGGAGAAGTGAGGGGGATAGAGACCTGGAACAACCCAAAGAGATTGGGATTGTAGAGGCACTCGGCAGGGGAGGGAGAGCCACCTCACACGGCTTGCTTGCTCCACCCTGAGGGCAGAGACTCAACCTGGAATGCACAACCCCACCTACTGGAAGAGAAGAAAACAGAATCCTAAGAGTGCATTTTTTTCTTTCTTTTTCCTTCTTTCCTTTTTTCTTTTTATCTTTTGCTTCTCTCTTTTCCTCTCTGCTTTTCATTTCTTTTTTTCTCTCTCTCCTTTATTTCCCTTTTCCTTTGTTTCTTCTTCTTTTCTTTTTACTTTCTTCCTCCTTCTCTTTCTCTCCCAACCTCCCAAGCATTACTATTTCTACTATGTGTAATTTACTAAATGCAAGTAGGTGAATGTTTCTATGCTTCTTATTGTCCTCCCAAGTACTTAGCTACCCTAAAATACATCCTGTCTATTCTCCTGTTATTAACAGGAGAATTAACCCTTCATCAGACTTCTCCTCCAAAGTAGCTAAGATATTTTAACCCCCATACCCTCACATCGTTCTCCCTAAACATAAAGTCCTGTGCCCAACCCTCAGTTCTCTATATGCTACTAGAATCTGCATGCCTTTTACGAAGCTAATGAATTTATTTTAAATTACAATTAAATCCAATATCTCTAGACATTGTCTCCCATCACAAAGGAGAGATCTCAGAACTATACAAAAGCAATACAAATCTATAGGAGAAAAATAACAATACAACAGTCACACAGAGCTGGAAAGAAATGTGAGCAACATGAAAGGGCAGCAGAATAAAATAGACACTTAGTATTGCTGTATGTATAAATATGGCTGTATAACCAATGTGATTCTACAACCTGTACATTTGGATAAATGAGAAATTATACCCCATTTGATTCAAATGTACGATATGTCAAGATCATTGTATTTTCATGAGCAACTAATAAAAAAAGAAAAGCAAAAACAAGGAAAAAAGTACCACAAACAATGCAAGACAACTCAACAATAGAGGAGTAATAGCTATAGCAGAAAGAATGTAAGATAAAGATTTCAAGATATACATGCCTTAGATGATCTGGAGTCTCAAAGAAAACCTTATACAGCAAATGCAGACAATGAAAGATCATTTTGACAATGAATTACATAAACAAATGCAAGAAGCAAAAGATCAACTCTACAGGGAGATAGAGGTTATACAAAAAAAAAAAACCAGAAATTCTGGAAATGAAGGAAATTATAAACCAAATTAAAAACTCAAATGAGAGTATCACCAGCAGAGTCGAACACTTAGAAGTCAGAACATCAGACAATGAAGACAAAGTATATCTTATCAAAAAGAGACTAGACAGCACACAAAGGCTAATAAGAAACCATGAGCAGAACATCCAAGAAATTTTGGACAACATAAAGAGACCAAATTTAAGAGCTATTGGGATAGAGGAAGGCATAGAGGTCCAAACCAAAGGAATGAGCAAACTGTTCAATGAAATAATTTTAGAAAACTTTCCAGAAATGAAGAATGAAATGGAAATCCAAATCCTAGAGGCCTACTTACAGGTTGCTGAATGTACAAAACCACAAGAGATCCACACCAAGACACATTATAATGAAAATGCCCAACATAAGAACAAGGAGAGGATTTTAAAAGCCACAAGAGAAAGGAAGCAGATTACATTTAGTGGTAAACCAATTAGGTTAACGGGTTTTCAACACAGACTCTGAAAGCTAGAAGATCCTGGAACTATGTATTTCAAACACTGAAAGATAATTAGTTCCAACCAAGAATCTTGTATCCAGCAAAATTAAGTTTCAGGTTTGATGATGAAATAAAAACCTTCCCCGATAAACAAAAGTTAAAAGAATTTTCAGCTAGAAAATTAGCACTTCAAATCATCCTTGGCAAAAAATTACACAAAGAGAAAATGAAAAGTAACAATGAAAATCAACAGTGGGAGGTATTACAGTAAAGGGAAAAACTAATCAAAGAGTAAAAACAAATCAAGTTAAATAACAAAAATTAACAAATATGGCTGGAAGTACAAACCATATCTCAATAGTAACCCTAAATGTTAATGGCTTAAACTCACCAATCAAAAGACATAGGCTGGTAGACTGGATTTAAAAAAAAATCCAACAATATGCTGCCTACAAGAGACTCATCTGATAGTAAAAGACATACACAGACTGAAGGTGAAAGGTTGGGAAAAATCATACCACTCACATGGACCCCAGAAGCAAGCAGGGGTGTCCATACTCATATCAAATAAAATAGACTTGAAGCCAAAGTTAATCAAAAGGGATAAAGAAGGACATTACATACTGCTCAAGGGAACCATATACCAACAAGACATAACAATCATTGATATATATGCCCCAAACAATGGTGCAGCTATGTTCATCAAACAAACTCTTCTCAAGTTCAAGAGACAAATTGACCACAACACAATAATCATGGGTGATTTCAACACACCTCTCTCACCACTGGACAGATATTCCAAACAAAAGTTGAATAAAGAAACTATAGAACTCAATAACACAATTAATAACTTAGACTTAATTGGCATACATAGAATATATCAACCAACATCAAGCAGATACACTTTTTTCTCAGCAGCACATGGATCCTTCTCAAAATTAGACCATATAATATGCCATAGAACAACTCTTAGCAAATACAAAGGAGTGGAGATATTACCATGCATTTTATCCAACCATAATGGAATGAAATTGGAAATCAATGATAAAATAAGAAAGAAAAATTCCTACATCACATGGAGAATGAACAATATGCTACTGGATGAACAATGAGTTACAGAAGACATCAAGGAGGAAATTTAAAAAATTCTTAGAGATAAATGAAAACACAGACACAACATATCGAAATCTCTGGGACACTATGAAAGCAGTACTAAGAGAAAAATTCATTGCTTGGATTTCATTTCTTAAAAGAAGAAAGAGCCAACAAATAAATGATCTCATACTACATCTCAAAGCCCTAGAAAAAGAAAAGCAAATCAGCAGCAAATGCAGTAGAAGACAAGAAATAATTAAAATCAGAGCTGAAACCAATGAAATTGAAATAAAATAATCAATTTAAAAAATTGACAAAACTAAAAGTTGATTCTTTGAAGAAAATAAATAAGATAGACAGACCCTTAGTCATGCTAACAAAGATAAGAAGAGAGAGAAACCAAATTACTAGCATACGGGATGAAAAAGACAGTATCACAACAGACACTACAGAAATACAGAAGATAATTAGAAATTATTTTGAAACCTTATACTCCAATAAAATAGAAGATAGTGAAGGCATCAATAAATTCCTTAGGTCATATGACCTGCCCAGATTGAGTCAGGAAGATATACACAACTTAAACAGACCAATATCAAGTGAGGAAATAGAAGAAGCCATCAAAAAATTACCAACCAAGAAAATCCCAGGACCAGACGGATATACAGCAGAGTTTACTAGACCTCTAAAGAAGAACTAATACCAATTCTCTTCAATCTATTTCAGGAAATAGAAAAAGAGGGAGCACTTCCAAATTCATTCTACGAGGCCAATATCACCCTGATTCCAAAACCAGACAAAGACACTTCAAGGAAAGAAAACTTCAGACCAATATCTCTAATGAATATAGATGCAAAAATCCTCAATAAAATTCTGGCAAATTGGATACAAAAACATATCAAAAAGATTGTGCACCATGACCAAGTGGGATCCATACCTGGGATGCAAGGCTGGTTCAACATACGGAAATCAATAAATATAATTCACCACATCAATAGGCTTAAAGATAAGAACCATATGATCATCTCGATAGATGCAGGAAAAGCATTCAACAAAATACAACATCCCTTTATGTTCAAAACACTAGAAAAACTAGGGATAACAGGAACTTACCTCAACATTGTAAAAGCTATCTATGTTAAGCCTCAGGCTAGCATCATTCTAAAGGGAGAAAAATGAAAGGCATTCCCCTCTAAAATCTGGAACAAGACAGGGATGCCCTCTATCACCACTTCTATTCAACATAGTTCTTGAAGCACTGGCCAGAGCAATTAGGCAAAAGAAATTAAAGGTATAGCTATAGGACAAGAAGAACTTAAACTAGCACTATTTGCTGATGGTATGATTCTATACCTAGAAGACCTAAAAGGCTGTACCAAGAAACTTCTAGAATTAGTAAATGAATTCAGCAAAGTGGCAGAATATAAAATCAACACCCATAAATCAAAGGCATTCCTGTATATCAGTGACAAATCCTCAGAAATGGCAATTAGGAAAACTACCCCATTCAAAATATCCTAAAAAAAAATACTTGGGAATCAACTTAACAAAAGAGGTGAAAGATCTATACAATGAAAACCATAGAACCCTAAAGAGAGAGATAGAAGAAGACCTTAGAAGATGGAAAGATATACCTTGCTTATGGATAGGCAGAATTAATATTATTAAAATGGCCATATTACCAAAAGCACTTTACAGATTCAATGTGATTCTTATCAAAATCCCAACAGTATTCCTCAAAGAAATAGAGAAAGCAATTATGAAATTCATCTGGAAAAAAAGAGACCTAGAATACTTAAAGAAATTCTAAGCAGAAAGAGTGAAACAGGTGGTATTGCTATACCAGATCTTAAACTATACTACAGAGCAATAATAACAAAAACAGCATGGTACTGGTACCAAAACAGGCTGGTAGACCAATGGTACAAAATAAAGGACACAGAGACTAACCCACAAAATTACAACTACCTTATATTAGACAAAGGTGCTAAAAGCATGCAATGGAGAAAGGATAGCATCTTCAACAAATGGTGCTGGGAAAACTGGAAATCCATATGCAACAAAATGAAATGGAATCCCTATCTCTCACCAAGCACAAAAGTCAACTCAAAATGGATGAAGGATCTAGGAATCAAATCTGAGACTCATTGTCTAATAGAAGAAAACGTTGGCCCTAATCTCCATCACGTGGGGTTAGGCCCCAAGTTCCTTAATCAGACACCTATAGCACAAGAATTAAAATCAAGAATCAACAAATGTGACAAATTCAAACTAAATTTCTCAACAAGAGAAATAATATGTGAGGTGAATAGGGAGCTTACATCCTGGGAACAAATTTTTACCCCTCACACATCAGATAGAGTGCTAATCTCTAGGGTATACACAGAACTCAAAAAGTTAAACACCAAAAAAACAAATAACCCAATAAACAAATGGGCCAAGGACCTGAACAGACACTTCTCAGAAGAGGATATACAATCAATCAACAAATATATATATAAAAAAAAATGCTCACCATCTCTAGCAATCAGAGAAATGCAAATTAAAACTACTCTAAAAAACATCTCACTCCAGTAAGAATGGCAGCCATTATGAAGTCAAATAATAACAAGTGCTGGTGAGGATGTGAGGAAAAGGGTACACTTGTACATTGCTGCTGGTACTGCAAATTAGCTGCACCAATTTGGAAAGCAGTATGGAGATTCCTTGGAAAGCTGGGAATGGAACCACCATTTGACCCAGCTATTCCTCTTCTTGGTCTATACCCAAAGGACCTAAAAATAGCATACTACAGGGACACAGCCACATCAATGTTTATAGCAGCACAATTCACAATAGCTAGACTGTGGAGCCGACCTAGATGCCCTTCAATGGATGAATGGATAAAAAAAAATCTGGCATTTATACACAATGGAATATTACTCAACACTAAAAAATAATAAGATCATGGCATTTGCAGAGAAATGGATGGCATTAGAGCAGACCATGCTAAGTGAAGGTAGCCAATCCCAAAAAACAAATGCAGAATGTCTTCTCTGATATAAGGGGGGTGACTCAGAATGGTGTAGGGAGGAAGAGCATGAGAAGAAGATTACCTCTAGATAGGGAAGAGACGTGGGAGGGAAAGGGAGGGAGAAGGGGAATTGCATGGAAGATGGAAGGAGACCCTCATTATTATACAAAATACATGTATGAAGATGTGAGAAAAAAAGAATAGTGTTACCTTAGATTGGGTAGAGAGAAGTGATGGGAGGGGAGGGGAGGGGATGAAGGGAAAGGTAGGACAGTAGAATGAAATAGACATTATTATTGCTGTGTGTATATACTCGACTGCATGATCAATGTGATTCTGTAACCTGTACACTCAGAAAAATGAGAAATTATATCCCATCTGATTCAAATGTATGATATGTCAAGGTCATTGTACTGTCATTTGTAACTAAATAAAACAAATTAAAATTTTTTTAAAAAAGTAAAATTATTAACTTCTTAAGAGTGTAAGGCTCTGAGAAAGACCAAGAGGAGGTTGTTGAAGGCAAGGACCTAATGGGGAATCTTAACTGACAGTGTCAAGTTCCAGTAATGATATGCCAGACCATATAGGGGTTATTATATCATTATAGGGGTTCCTCATATTTGAGATATGAGGAACCCCTATAAAGGCATGTGGCATTGTGTTAAGGGGCATCTCTTCTGTTATGCTGAGTAGCAGCGTTACAAATAGTGCTTTAGGTGCTTTTCCGGAAGGCTTCTCATTTTCAAGAAAATTGGGGCTTAGGATGCTGGATAAGTCAACAATGATAAAGTATATCAGACAGTATGGAATTCCTCAAGAATTTACATCTCTAGCCTTGCTTCTTTTTACTTACTTTTTTGTTTCAATTTCTTTCCATTTTCACAAGTCATGTATGCTTTGTTTTTTTTACTTTCCCAATGGATACAGGAGACCAATGAACAGCCAGCCTATATTTGGGAACCACCATAAGACAGACAGAAAAAGATGGTCTGGCAAACCTCCTTTGTGGTTGGTACTAAATGTTACTCAGC
Source organism: Ictidomys tridecemlineatus (assembly GCF_052094955.1). NCBI lineage: Eukaryota > Metazoa > Chordata > Mammalia > Rodentia > Sciuridae > Ictidomys > Ictidomys tridecemlineatus. The sequence continues at coordinate 116,798,181 of NC_135480.1, read as the reverse complement.
TGTCTAACTTCCCTTCTAAAGAGGATAAGAGATGCTTCAGGCTGTGTGTAGAAGCTGATTGCCTCTGGGTCGGTACAAGAGAGGAGGGAAAGAACAGGTCTGAGTTCTTTTTTTAAAACTTAAATACCATAAAAAGATACAGTTTCTGTATTTTTATTTTTATTATTGCCTAATAACTTTTGCATTAAGAAAATTGTTATTGGGATCGGAATGTAGCTAAGTGGTAGAGTGCATACTTAGAAGGTGTAAAGGCCCTGGGTTCAGTCTCCATCATCAATGGGAATAAAATCATTATCAAAATTAACAAATATTTACAAGCTTAATTGCCATGCATTGATTACTCATTATGAACCAGAAACTATCCTCAAAACTTGGCATATAGGATCCTTATCACCACCCTCCAAATTGCATTATTACTAGTTTCATTGTACAGAGAAGAAAATGAGGCTTAAATAAATGATTTTGTTAAGGTTACATGGTCAATAAGTAGCAAAGCCCTGTTTTCTTTGATTCTAAATTGTGTACTTCTTGTTGTCCATAATATATAGTCTCCAGATTCAATGCACACATCCTTATATAGATTCTATGGATTTAGAAATTCTTCACACTTTATATAAACCTGCTGATTCTCTTTTAATAAAAAAAAGGAAAAGAGAAAAATCTTTATAAAATCTTAATCTTGAAGACAGTAACTAAGCTACTTATGAGGCATATGACTAAAGTTAGGTTTATTCTATATCCCCTCTTGTGTTTGAATTTTAAGCTGACTTAAACAGATTGAAATGGTTATGTTCATCATTTTACTCTGTTTCTGTCACATAACCATACATGTATTCTTGCTTCTTAGATATCTGTAGCTATGTTGGTGTGTGCAGATATCCTAACCAAGTATTCAACATCCTACCCCCAAATTCATTTTTGCTTGTATATTAGAGGTAGGTTCCATTTCTTGCAACCAAATAACCTTAACTAATGTTTTCTTGGTTGTCTACCTCTGTTAATTTACTCAGTGAATATTTATTAAGAATCTACTGTGTTATAGGTAATTGGTAGGAACCGATAGGAATGGTAACCAAGGCCTTGCTCTCAATAGACTTATCTAGTGTTGGGTAGGAAGGAGAAATAGGCAGTTACATTTCATCATGATAAAGATTCCATTGTATTTTATAAAAGATGCTCCTAATTAAGATTTTCAGGAATGTCATTTAGAGACCGCTTCATGGAGGGAATGAAATGTATGTTCAGAGTGAAAAAATAAGGATTTGTTTGCCAGTGAAGAGGTGGAGAAAAGAATATTCTCATATAAGAGATCCATGGAGGGTGGAAGGAAGGAAGAACAGATGCTTTGGGGGAACCAAAGGCATAGAACCAGATTATAGAACACAATGGGAGTAGGGATAAAGGGAAAACTAAATTATGAAGCAGATTATGAAGGACCATGTAGATTCCTATTTAATTGTAACAAATGAATCCATGGGGAATTAGTGGAAAATTTTAAGCAATGAAGTGACATTTTTACTTACTTGTTTTTATTTATTTATTTTTACTGATTTGGAAAAAAATGACAGTGGAATGCATTATAATTCTTATTACATGTATATAGCAATTTTTTTCACATCTCTGCTTGTATATAAAGTATGTTGACACCAATTTGTGTTGATGTTTGTAACTACAGTGCAGAGAATGTCTTGGAAGGGCTGAGATTGACTACTGCAGAAACTAAGGCCAGCTATGACAATGGTGGAAGCTAGAGTTGTACCAATAGTGATGGAGAAAAAATGACTACACAGGCAGACTCATGTAGAATATAGAGGGCTTTGCAGTTGTTTGGACAAGGGAGTCCAGCACAGTGGGTGAAGAGGAACGTGTATATTTTGTGAGCAACCAGGAGAAAGGTGAGGATATGCTCTGAGACTGAAAGCATAAAACAAGAACTAGATTTGGGGTAAAATAATGAGTTTCTTATTTCAAAGTTGCCCAGTGTCCCCTATAAGCTCCTAATCTAAAAGTATTGAAGAGCATCAACAAGACAAGCAAAGTGTGTGTGTGGGGGTGCAGTTGGAACTTATTTCTTTGTTCTGCTTGAAACCTTGGTTGGAAATAATGCAGAGGATGAATGAAATGATTGAGAAGAAAGCCAGGGATCTGGAAATGGTTCTTGGCTATGGAAGAGCTGGTTATGCATTCTGTTATCAGCAAGAGCCCTTGGTGTGTGTACCTCAGGGCTGTTTATCTCACTGAGAGCCAGTATGTGGGGGTGTTTACACTGGGGCTATTTCAGCCCTGGCTGGTGGATAATTAATGAGTTTGTTTTTGAGCTGGTGAGTGGGGGCTGACACAATGCGGCAGGTACCTTTGTCTCAGTCTCTTCCATTCATCTTTATCAGATTTGCCAGACTCTCCTTCACTCTGTTCTTTCTACACTGAGAGCAGCTGAGCATGGGTCTGAAGAAGGATCTTTTAGGATAATAGTACGGATGTTTTCTGTGCACCTATGACTTTTCTAATGATTGTTATCTACCCACTACCCTCCCCTACCTTAATTTCTTACGTTCCTAGTAGACCAAGAATAGCCTTCTACACATTTTCCAGGATGACATTTTCAGTAATGAAAATGTCTTAATTGGTCTTTCACTTTCTCTCACTCTGTTTTTCCTTCAGGTATGTGATTAAGGATAATGTTAGGGATTTGAGCTACAGTTGCATATGAGACTCATATGAAACACTGTCTCAGCTATTTTCTTGTTTTCTCCTTTGTCTGAAAAAAACCCTCCATTTAACCTTTAGACTCAACTCTTAGGCCATTGTCTGGTAACATCTTCTCACCCTGACACTTTACCCTTTTGGGTTACAAACCTAGGTGTCTGCTTTGACTCCTTCCTATTCTTTACTTTCTACATTTAATTAATTGCCAGAATCTGTTACTGTATGCACTTTATATACCTTGTTAGTTTTGCACATATACTCATTCAACATTTATTTAGCTACTAATTTTTTTTTAGGACCTTGCTAAATTACTGAGGCTGGCTTTGAGTTCGAGATCCTCCTGCAATCCTCCTGCCTCATTCTCCCAAGCTGCCAGAATTACAGGAATGTGCCACCATTCCCGGCACTACTATCATTTTAAGTCAGCTTCATAATTGTCAGATTTGAAATTTAAAGATTTAGACAGATTGTTATGGCATTCAAACGCAATATTATTGGTTATCTGAATTATTCCATCAGCATCTTAATGGGAAGTTCTGACTTCCATTTTACCCTGTTTACACTTCTCTAATCTACGTTCAAGGGTCTAAATAAAAGTCTTATAATTTTATTCCTGTGTTTAAAATTTTTTCAACAGAGTCCCAAGACTGAGCAAACTACTAATCACCTAATGGCTAAAGTAAGGTTTATAATTAAAGCTTCTTTTCCCTCATAATACCTCTTACTGTAATTACCCTAGGAAAATGTACTCTATCTTAAATATGTCAACAACCTAACCAGGTACTTCTTCCTTCCTAGCATCTTTGGACATCCTCCTTCTTCATCTTCACCTTCACTTTGACAAGTTCTACTCAGTGTTCATTTCAACTTAAACTGGACATTCTTTTCCTCATCTCCTCCTTGCCTTGGTTATATGCCCTTCCCATGTGTTTCCAGAGCTCCAATATTATCATTTATGACAATGTAGTGCAATGATCTTTCTGCACACTGGTTTTGCACTAGACAGTATGCATTCTTTAGGGAAGGAACTGCACCTTATTCATTATTATTTTATTCTCAATATTCATTCTACTCTATTTAGTGCTTAATTATTGGAAAACCATGGATAATCATATTTATTATTTCCCCTAGATTCTTTCCTAGGCACCTTGTTTATGCATTGATGAAAACACAAACAGCATTGCTTTGTTCATGTGTCCTCTACTAGGTGGCTCGTTCCTTATTGTCGAGGATTACATTGAATCCATCTCTGTATTGTGTATAGGACTTAGTGCAGTTTCTGGATGATAGTGCAGTTTCTGGATGATATGTGCTGGTTCTTGCTAGACACTGAAGGCACCCTGATGAACAAATACATGTGCTACCAGTGTTTACATACTATATGCCTCTCTGGTTAATTATCTGTCTGGTCTGAAGAAATACCATTCGAATCTGTAAAATGGAATGTTCCTAGATTGACTTTAAAGCTTAAGGTTCCTTTGGCACTAGGGGTGTAAAATTCTATCTCATTGCTTTTTGCTCGTGCTGAGGTGATTATGATTTGAAAGATATCGGAAGTCTTGTTACTCTTTCTTTGATCTGTGTTGCAGCTCCTGCTTAATTTATATAGCTGAGACTGGTTTTAGGGTTTGGGGTAGATGGCTGGGTTCTGCTGTGTGAATACAACAATCCCTTCATCTGCATGCAGTTCCTCTAGAGTGCCTAGGTCCAGGCAGCTTCTGGTGGTAGACCTAAAGACCCTTGGAAGTTCTCTATACAATGCAAACTCTCAGCACCACCCTTTGCTTAGAGCCAGAAATGGAATAGAATAAGATCTCTTATTATTGCCAAAGGCCTGGTATCAGTTCCAGTAAGCTTGAAGAAGAAGCTGAGACTCTGTTTCCTTTTTCCTTTCATAGTGTGCATACTGAGTTGGGGAAGACAGACCAATTATATTCGCATAGTCTTTCTCAATCTGCCAAGTGGGGATGATGTGGAGAGAATTTGGAGTCTCTTGGCAGAAGATGGTTATATGTAGTTTCCCAAGATCTTGGTGAACATCTCTGGAAAAGAGGGGGGCTTCCCTTTTTGAACAGAATCCCAGCATCTCTCCCCTTCCATCTTCTATTATCACTGAGGCCACCCACAGGAATAACAGCTATATCCTTCATCTCTCCCATTCAAAAAGTTAGCAGGACATCCACACAGTCTATACTTCAGAGTGTCTTCTATTCCTTATGGCACCTCATGGCTTAGTGTCAACTGTTTAAAGTTATCTCCTCAGCTCCCTGAAACAGATCTCCTCATAGAAGCCTGACTGCGAAGCCAAATTCTGCAAATCCATTTAGGGAAAGAAAAGCCTTTTAACTTAATTTCTTCCTCAGAATTATTTATGTCCCTGGTCAAAAAAGTGCTCTTTTACCCTTGCAGTGTCTTCTAAATGATGTCAGATGTTACAGATGTCACCCAACGGCAGGATTCTCAAGTTGCAGGCTGCTTAATGCTTTGGAAATGATGTAAGGCTGAGATCTGAGTGAGGTGCAGTGGTGGGGAAAGCTTATTTCCAGAGTCCAGCATCCCCAACCCATCTGAATTAGGGAGACCTGTGAGTTATGGCAGCCGAGCAGGCTCCAGAATGGATGGTTCCTTCAATTGCTAAAGACAGACCTAGGAAGCTCCATTAACCAAAGTGCCCTCCAGTGGCTTCTTTCCTCACAGGCACTAAATGTATATAATGAGGAAGTCTTGGAAGATTTTCTCTCTCTTTTCTGACTTGGGTTAGTGAGGGGCCTCTGCATGGAGGTGCATAATCCCTAATGATTATGGGTCTGATCTAGTGCCATTTCCCTGTTATCTAATTACCTGTTCTTCTTCAGCTTGGTCTGATTTCCAGAGAAGAACTTTGTGCTCCAAAAATTACGATGTTCTTGTATAAAAAATGGGGTTAATAAAGAGGTTTTCTTCATAGAGCTTTTAAGACACTTTGTTTATCCTCAGATGTTAGGTGGAAGGCAGTCGGCTACTTCAATATGTTCACATCATTGTGTGTATTGTCTTAATAGCATTTATCATCTTATGAAATCTCTGATTTAGTTTTTATTGGTTGCATATTGTCTGCCTTTCTTACCTCAACATTCATAAAAATGAAGCTCAAGCTCTGTAGAAAGATGGGGAATTTTCTATGCCCAGGTTCTGACTATGCTTTATTAAGTTATAGCAGAGCAGTGCTCTCTTGGAGGACTGCTAAACATGTCAAGTGAAAACATTCATTTGAAGAAATCAGGAATATGTACTAAGGCACTGGAAACTGGAGGTCCAAAATATCTTAAAAGGGGAAATCCCAGCGATCCATATCTATGCTTTTTCCTTGTGGTATTTTCTCACTCTTTGCATAAAACAGGGGACTAAGAATTCAGAGGAAGGCCTCAGGCAGAGGGCCACTGCTAAGATGCACAGAAACAAGCAAGATGTTGACAGTGATCTGGTACCAGAAAGACAAAAATTAGAGATTTGTGAAGTGAGGATCCTGGCCAGAGGGCAGTCTAGAAATTATAGCTTGAATTTTTGCTCAAGATATTTTTCAAAGTCTGAAATCACAGGGACCCAAGAAGTTTAGTAGAAAGCCTTTGAAATACAAAATGAAGTCTTTGGTGGTCATCTACAAAAAAAAAAAAAAAGAGACGAGAATTAGGGTTAAGGAACCATCAATGTGAATGATACCTAGTGGAGACCCCATGCTCTCAGTTGACGTCTCTTAAGTGTAACTAGAGATAGATAGAGCCTTGCCAAAACTCTAACCCTTTCTTAAAGCAATTTTGTTAGGATAGTAGCTCCAGTACCATGCTGTATTTGTTACTACAGCTCTGTAGTATAATTTAAGGTCTGGTACTGTGATGCCTCCTGCTTCACTTTCTCACTAAGGATTGCTTTGTCTATTCTGGGCCTCTTTTTTTTCCCTAAATGAATTTCATGACTGCTTTTCCAATTCTATGAAGGACATCATTGGAATTATAATAGGAGTTGCATTAAATCTGTATACCACTTTTGGTAATTTGACAATATTAATTCTGCCTATCCAAGAACAAGGAAGATCTTCCCGTCTTCTAAGATCTTCTTCAATTTCTTTCTTTACTGTTCTATAGTTTTTATTGTAGAGGTCTTTCACCTCTTTTGTTACATTCATTCCCTAGTATTTTTTTTTTAGGCTATTGTGAATGGAATAGTTTTCCTAATTTCTCTTTCAGCTGATTCATCATCAGTGTATATCAACACAGTTGATTTATAAGTGTTAATATTATGTCCTGTTACTTTGCTCAATTCGTTTATGAGTTCTAGAAGATTTCTGATGGAATTTTGAGTCTTCTAAATAGAGAATCTGATTATCAGCAAAAAATAATATCTTGAACTCTTCTTTTACTATTCATATCCCTTTAATTTCTTTCTTTTGCCTATTTCTCTGGCTAATGTTTCAAGGACTACATTGAATAGAAGTGGTAAAAGAGGGCATCCTTGTCTTGTTTCAGTTTTTAGAGGGAATGGTTTTAATTTTCTCCATTTAGAATGACGTTGGCCTTGGGTTTGGCATGTATAGCTTTTACAATGTTAAGGTATGTTCCTACTTTTCCTAGTTTTTCTAGTATTTTGAGCATGAACAGATGCTCAATTTTGTCAAATGCTTTCCTTCACATTGAGATAGTCATGTGATTCTTATCTTTAAGTTTGTTGATGTGGTATTGGCACAAAAACAGACATGAAGACCAATGGACCAGAATAAAAGACATGGAAAAAACTATATATATATATAGTTATATATAGTTATATATAGTTATATATAGTTATATTATACTAGAGAAAGACACCATAAACATGCTGCATTGGATAGAGGATAGTCTCTTTAACAAACTGGAAATCCATATATAATAGAATGAAATTCAGTTACTATCTCTTACCCTGCAGAAAACTCAACTCAAAGTGGACCAAGAACTTGGGCATTAGACCCAAAATCCTACATGTACTAGAAGAAAATGTAGGCCCAACTCTTCATCACATTGGCCTAGGAACTGACTTCCTCAACAAGATCTAAAGTGCAAGAAGTAAAACCGAGAACCAACAAATGGGACAATATCAAACTAAAAAGCTTCTTTACAGCAAAGGAAATAATCAAGAATGTGAAGAGAGAGCCTACAGAATAGGAGAAAATGTTTGCCACTTGTACCTCAGATAAAGCATTAATCTCTAGGATATACACAGAACTAAAAAAACCTAACACCAAAAAAGTCTATAAATGTTTCACAGAAAAATAAATATAATTGGTCAACAAATATATGAAAATATGTCCAACATAGCTAGCAATTAGAGAAATCAAAGTAAAATCACACCGAGATTTCATCTCACTCTAGTCAGAATGACAATTATCAAGAATACAAGTAAATAAATGTTGGTGAGGATGTGGGGAAAAATATGCTCATACATTGCTGGTGGGACTGTAAATTGGCGCAACCATCGTGGAAAGCAGTATGGAGATTCCTTAGAAAGCTTGGAATGGAACTGCCGTTTGACCCAGTTATCCCACTCCTCAGTATATACCCAAAGGACTTAAATTCAGCATACTACACTTATGCAGCCACATCAATGTTCAAAGAGAGAAATTCACAATAACAAAGCTGTGGAACTAGCCTCCGTGCCCTGCAACAGGTGAATGGGTAAAGAAAATGTGATGTATATACGCAAATGGAATATTTCTTAGCCATAAAGAAGAATGAAATTGTGGCATTTGCTGCTAGATGATGGAACTGGAGACGATCATGTTAACTGAAATAAGCCAGTCCCAAAAAACTAAAGGTGGAATTTTCTCTCTGATATGTGGATTCTATCACAAACAATCTGTGTGTGTGTGGCGGGGGGCAGAATAGAAGTTTATAAAGGGAAAGGAGGATGGAAATAAGAAAGGCAGTAGAATGAATCGTACATTACTTTCCTGTGATCATGAATGAATACATAACCAGTAAAACTCCACATCATGTACAATCACAAGAATGGGATCCTAATTAGTATGAGTTATGCTCCATGTATGTATAATGTGTCAAAATACAATCCACTGTCATGTGTATCTAAAAGGAACAAATAAAAACAATTAAAAAGAAAACAAAATGGGTAACAGCTCCACACTTTGTGCTTCATACAGGAAAGGGGAAACCATCTCAGAAGGAAGGTAACATCATTTGAAAAAAATATAATATATTATTTTTTGTAATGCAATCAGTAAAAATAAATTGCCAGACACAAGAAACAGGACTGAAAATTATGATGTGAGTCAGGTCAGAAAGTTGCTCTTTATGATACTCAAATCACATCTATATATTTTCATACAAATACCTTTGGAAAAATGTTTTAAATGTTCAGGAAAATAGAGAAAAGAGAGACAAAAATAGAATTTAAGCAGAAAATTTGAATTTATTTTTAAAAATATCAAAAGGTATGGTAAAAGTCCAATCCACATATGTGATAAAATTTCTAAGCAACATGCACACCTAATTCCTTCATTAATAGTTTGTTGTATTGCATCATTGCCTCATTTTAATAATATTCTTTGATAATGTAAGATAATATTATTAGGTACATAAGAATTCCCTACTAATTTTGTATCTTCTTATGAGTCTTAAAGGATTTCAAAATATCTATAATATAAAATAACGAAAAAACCAAATGTAAATTCAGAACTGAAGAATACAGTAGATAAAATTAAGAACTTACTAGATTTGTCATAGGACAAGAAAGGAATAGAGGCCAATGGAAAATATGCATACTAAAACACAGAGAAAAAAAACATATAGAAACATGTAAAACTGATTAAGGAATGTATTAGACATTGTTAAAAATCAAAATAATATAACTGTAGTCCCAGAAGTAGAAAAGAACAAAAATCAATTAGGAAAAACAAATAAATGAATGTAGAGTAGACTTTTCAAACTGACGAAAGGCAACAAATCACAAAGTCAACAGTCTATGACCTTCAAGGAGAAAGATACTTGAACATAAGTACATCAGAGTAAAACTACCAAAAATAAAAATATATAGGCAAAAATGAACATCTTGAACCAAAGGGGAAAATGCACATTACCTAAAGGGTAACAATGAGATGAGAGAGCCTACAGCTGACTTTTTAGCAGAAACAATGGAATGCAAAAAACAGTAGGGTGTCATCTTTACAAACAAACCTCCAAGTAAACTGAAAAACTAGGCTCATTTACCTACTTAAATTATCCTTCAAAATTCAAATGTACATTACAAAATCTAGATGACCTTTGTCAGTAAATGTCCATTAAAATAATTAGTAAAAATATTTTTTCATACAGAAGAGAAATAACCCCAGATAAAATAAAGCAAATATAAAAATAAATAGTATTCACATATTAATGTGAATACATATAAATATATTTTACCTATACAAAAAATTAATTTCTTGTTTTGTGGGGTTTAAAATAATGCAGAATTACAATATAACAGTAAAAAATATAAAGTTTGGAAGAGAGATAATAGATTTTAAATATTCTAGGACTCTAGCATTGAAAATCAATGTGTCAAAGCTAATAATCTTCATTACAATGTTATTAGATAAAAAGTATTTTATAATCTCTAGGATTGCTAAAAAGAAATTATGACATAATATAATAAAGGTAAAAGTAAAATAATAAAAATGTATTAATCAAAAGGAAAGGAAATGAGAGAAAAGTAACATTAAATAGATCAAACAGAAATAAGCAATAACCTAGTAGATAGTGCACATCTTTCAGTAATTACATTCAATGGAAATGGGCTAAATATTCCAGATAAGGTAATAAGATTTTCATACTGATTGGATATAATCTATTTATAGGAAATATGCCTCAAATATAAATTATAGAAAGTTTTAAAATAAAGATGTAGAAGTATAAAATAAAAATACAGAAACACAAAAGCTGAAAGTTAAAATAATTATTAGCTCATATTATACATTAAAAAGTTGTTAAGTGAATGAATAGTATTCTTCTTCAAATACTAATGATAGTGAATAATCCCCAATATTTTATATGGTTTCATAAAAAGGCATATTTGACTTGAAAGTTAGTGTTTACTTACTGTATTGTTTGTCAGAGATGAGCAAGTGTAAGATAAAAATCCTAACATAAATAATTAATGAAGTTTATAATGAAAGCAAGTCTTGATATCATTTATGGGATTGTATTCTCCACACCTTTTCTTGTTAAAGCTGTTTACTTATTTGTTTACTATTATTTGTGACTCTTCTTGTATTTTGGCTTGTTTATAAGCTCTGAGAGATAAGATTTAGTTCAAATCCAGTTCTAAGGATCCGTTACTAATAGTCTATGACCAGTGTCCATAAATTGAAACAAGGATTGTGGATACCTGAAAGTAAGAGTGGAAGAGGAATCCTGGAAGGAATGGCTGGTTCAGAAGGTGACCTGAAAGGAAAATGTTGACATCTCCACATACAGGAAATTCCATTAAAGCTACTCTACTTTTAGTATCCTAGGAACAAAGGTCATGATAAAATATACATCCCAGCTTAATACTTGCTGAATGAATTGAGTTTTTAAACTAATTTCTAAAAAGACATAAATTTATGATTATCCTTGAATCATCATTATATAATTTTATCATTACACAGTAATTTATCCTGTAAAATTCATTAACTTACTCAGAGGAATTTCTCTGATAATTTATTCCTCTTTACAGGAATCCTTATTCCTGTTCCTTATTCCTAAACCAGAACCAGTTTCTTCCTTATATATTAAAAAATAACCATAGGAATGATGGAGATGTGTTCAAGGAGACCACAGATTATGAATGAAAGTTTTATGTATTAAGAATGACAGTCTTATGTCCAGTAATTACCTTCCACCTTCTCATTTTTTCATCTTCCCCTACACTTCTCTTCTGACCTTTCTCTCTCTTTATATTTTTAGTATTAACACTACTCAGCAACAGTCTGCTTTGCTAAGAGATACCTCCATCTTTTAAAGATAAATGTTGAGTAGGACAATTGAGGTTGATCATAGAGTAATTAATTATCCATAATGGTTATAGCAGAGATGAGTAATAGATAATCTCTGGACTGAGCCAGGAAATAATTCATTGTGCTGTTACTTTGTGAATTTAGTTGTCTGTAATTGGCTCTTATCTTTATACACGACCTTACAAACCCATTATAAACAAAAGGACCAAGACTGGTATAAAACCTGTAATAACATCAAATATTCACAGATTTTCTCAGTGGATCTGAAAAACTTCTGTGATTGCAGTTCCCTTTCATGATTTGAGGAAAACTATTAGACAAGTGTTTCTCAAACTTAAATGGGCATAAAAGTTACCTGTAGATTTTTTTAAAATGAAGATTCTGTAGGTTCTTAAGGTCTAAGTGGGCACGGAGTTTCACTTCTAATAAGTTTGCAGGGGATGGAAATGTTGCTTGTTGTCTAACTACAATTTAGATAGAAATTCTTTAGACCAGTGATTTTTTAATCCTGGCTGCACATTAAAGTCAAGTAGAGAATGTTACAAAAAAATTATCCATGCCTGTTTCCCATTCAACATGGATTAAATTATTACCTCAAAGAATGAAACTTCACATCTTTTAAAAATCTTTTCTGGGTGCGTAGTTTGGAACAGCAAATGTAAATTCTTTCAGTAGAAATATACATATTTTCACATGCAATTTCTGGAGCTCAAAGAATCCCAAATTCAATTCATAAGGAATTGAGAACTTATGCTCAAAAGAAAGATCCCTTTAAGAACTGGCACAGGGCATTCTTTCTTTTGTAGACTAAATAGTGTGTCTCCCCACCCCCACAAAAAAATAGATATTGAAACCCTAACACCCAATGTGACTGTAATTGGATACAGGGTTTGGAATAAGTAACTAAGGATGAATAACCATTTTGAATAAGTAATTAATGAACTTACAAAAATGGGTTTCTAATCCAATACAACTGATGTTTTTAAAAGAAGAGGAATATGGAGATCCAAGATGGTGGGCAAGAGGAAGACAGAATTCTGTGTCACTCTGTGAGCTGGGACTCAAGATGTGAGAATACTGCTTCCCTGCAAGCGATATTCCTGCTTCTGCACAGAAATCATGGCCACTGTGCCTGTGCAGGGCTCCAGGCCTCAGCATCAGAATAGGTCTCCCAATTGCTTGCCCACTCTACTGGGTGCCAGAGCAGGACCATCTGCATCAGCGCCTGTGCAAAAATTTCACTCACCCACTTGAGCAGAAATCCTGAATGCAGCTCCCACACAGGACACCTGAAAGCTACCTATGCACAGGATCTCCAGCCACCAGTCCTGTGTGGACAACTATCAACCAATATGAGGCTCCCCTGATTGCCTCCATCTTGGGACTCTGCAGCAACAGATCTAGTCCTCTACATTGTAGCCTGCCTACACTGGGGAACTACACACAGGCTCTGAAGATAGCCAGAGCCATGTGCTGCATGCCACAGAACCAGTCTCTGAACTCATCGTCCAATGCCATTGTGCAGCTCCTCCCACCTGACCAGACACTCCATCTCTGAAAGCAAATGCCTCCACAAACCTACTGATTATATTGTAGATAATAATTAAATTCACCATTTCTGTACATTGTGACCAAACTGTAAATGTGTATTATGAACTGTTTGTTTTTAGCTGGTATATTGTTTATATTGGGATCTGTTAACATTGTCCTAATCCTCAAAAGAGAGGTATTGGAACCCTACAGGGGCACTATAAGCCTATAGGGTAAAAACAGTAATGCCTCAGATCCACAGTGCTAGAAGGGAAGACACACAAGCAATATGAAAAGACAAGGGAAAAAAGTGCCTCAAACAAATCAAGATACCACATTATTAGAATCCATGGCCAGCACAGCAGATAAAATGACAGAGATGGAGTTCAGGATGTACATAATTAAGATGTTCTGTGAATTAAAGGATGATAAAAGAGAGCAAATACCGGCAGCAGAACATCGTTTTGATAAAGAGCTATATAAACAAGTACAGGAAACAAAGATTACTTCAATAGGGAGATAGAGGTTCTTAAAAAAAAAAAAGAAAAGAAAACAGAAATACTTGAAATGAAAGAAACAGTAAACCAAATTAAGAGTTCAATTGAAAGCATCACCAACATATTAGACCACTTGGAACAGGACATCAGACAATGAGGACAAAATATATAATCTTGTAAAGAATGTAGACCACACAGTGAAAATGGTAAGAAACCAAAAGCAGAACATTCAAGAAATATGGAATAGCATAAAAAGACCAAATTTAAGAGTATTGGGATAAAGGGAGGCATAGATTTTCAAACTAAAGAAATGAACAATTTATTCAATGAAATAATATCAGAAAAATTTCCAAATATGAAGAATGAATAAAAAAAATCAAGAAGCCTATAGGATGCTGAGTGTACAAAATCACAACAGATCCACACCAAGCCACATTATAATGAAAATGTCTAACATACAGAATAAGGAGAGAATATTAAAAGCCATGAGAGAAAGGAATCAGATTACACACAAAGGGAAACCAATTATGTTTTATGGAGATTTTTCAACCTATACCCTGAAAGCTAGATGATCCTGGAACAACATATATCAATCTTTGAAAGAAAATGGATGCCAACCAACAATCTTGTGTCCAGCAAAATTAAACTTTAGATTTGATGATGAAATAAAAACCTTTATGACAAACAAAAGTTAAAAGGAATTTACAGCTAGAAAACCTGCACTACATAACATCCTTTGCAAAATATTCTATGAAGAAAAAATGAAAACAATAATGAAAATCAGAAATGGAGATATTACACTAAAGAAAAAACTAAGCAAAGGAGAAATCAAGTCAAATGACAAAAATAAACAAAAATGGCTGGGAACACAAATCATGTCTCCATAATAACCCTGAATGTTAATGGCCTAAACTCACCAATCAAAAGACATAGGTTAGCTGACTGGATTAGGGGAAAAAAAGAACCTACAATATGCTGCCTCCAAGAGACTCATCTCAGGAAAAGACATATGCAGATTGAAGGTGAAAGGTTGGGAAAAATCATACCACTCACATGGACTACAGAAGCAAGCAGAAGTTTCCATCCTCATATCAAATAAAGTAGACATCAAGCCAAAGTTAATCAAAAGTGATAAAGAAGGACATTTTATACTGCTCAAGAGAATGATACATTAACAAGACATAACAATTATAAATATATATGCCCCAAACAATGGAGCATCTATGTTCGTCAAATAAAACTCTTTTCAAGTTCAAGAGTCAAATAGACCACAACACAATAATTTTGGGTGACTTTAACACACCTCTTTCACCACTGGATAGATCTTCCAAATAAAAGCTTAACAAAGAAACTATAGAACTCAATAATATAATCAATAACTTAGACTTAACTGGCATATATAGGATATTTCATCCTTCAATGAGTGAATACACTTTATTCTCAGCAGCACATGAATCCTTCTCTAAAATAGACAATATATTATGCCACAAAGCAACTCTTAACAAATACAAAAAAGTAGAGATACTACCATGCATTCTATCAGATCACAGTAGAGTAAAATTAGAAATCAATGATAAAACAAAAAATAAAAACTACTCCAATATCTGGAGACTAAACAATATACTACAAAATGAACAATGGATTGCAAAAGACATCAAGAAGGAGATTAAAAAATTCTTAGAGGTAAATGAGAATACTAATACAACATATCAAAATCTCTGGGACACTATGAAGGCAGTGCTGGGAGGAAAATTTATTGCATGGAGTTCATTCCTTAAAAGAAGAGAAAGTCAACAAATAAATCATCTAACATTACATCTCAAAGCCCTAGAAAAAGAAGAACAAATCAGCACCAAAAGCAGTAGAAGACAGGAAATAATTAAAATCAGAGCTTAAATCAATGAAATTGAAACAAAAGAAACAATTGAAAATATTGACAAAACAAAAAGTTGGTTCTTTGTAAAAAATAAATAAAATTGACAAAACCTTAGCCATGCTAACAAAGAGGAGAGAGAGAACTCAAATTACTAACATAAATGATGAAAAAGGAAATATCACAACAGACACTACAGAAATACAGAAGATAATTAGAAATTATTTTGAAAACTTGTACTC
Organism: Ictidomys tridecemlineatus; assembly: GCF_052094955.1. Lineage (NCBI taxonomy): Eukaryota > Metazoa > Chordata > Mammalia > Rodentia > Sciuridae > Ictidomys > Ictidomys tridecemlineatus. The sequence goes on along the minus strand of NC_135480.1, from coordinate 116,782,338 downwards.
CAATAAAATAGAAAATATTGAAGGCATTGAAAAATTTCTGGAGTCATATGATTTTCCCAAATTGAATCAGGATGATATACACAATTTAAACAGATCGATTTCAAGCAATGAAATAGAAGGTGACATCAGAAGCTTACCAAACCAAGAAAAGCCCAGGATCAGATGGATACACAGCCAAGTTATACAAGACCTTTAAGGGAGAACAGATACCTATACTCTTCAAATTATTTTATGAAATAGAAAAAGAGGGAGCACTTCCAAACTCGTTCTATGAAGCCAGTATCACCCTGATTCCAAAACCAGGCAAAGATACATCAAAGAAAGAAAACTTCAGACCAGTATCTCTAATGAATATAAATGTAAAAATTCTCAATAAAATTCTGGCAAATCGAATACAAAAACATATCAAAAAGATCGTGTACCACAATCAAGTGGGATTCATCCCAGGGATGCAAGGTTAGTTCAACATAAGGAAATTACTAAATGTAATTCATTACATCCATAGACTTAAAGATAAGAACCAAAAATGATTATCTCAATAGATGCAGAAAAAACATTCAACACAATACAGCATCCATTCATGTACAAAACACTAGGAAAACTAGGTATAACAGGAACATATCTCATCATCATAAAAGCTATCTATGCTAAGCTCCAACATCATTCTAAATGGAGAAAAATTGAAAGCATTCCCTCTAAAAACTGGAACAAAACAGGGATGCCCTCTTTCACCATTTCTCTTTACTATAATACTTGAAACACTGGCCAGAGCAACTAGACAGACAAAAAAAAAAAAAAAAAGGAATACGGATAGGAAAAGAAGAACTCAAATCAGCACTATTTGCCAATGATGATTTTATACCTAAAAGACCCACAAAATTTTACCAGAAAACTTCTAGAACCAGCAAACTAATTCAGTAAAGTAGCAGGACACAAAATCAACACTCACTAACCAAAGGCATTTCTGTATATTAGTGACAAATCCTCTAAAAGGGGACGAGGAAAACCACCCTATTTACAATAGTCTCAAAAAAAAAAATAAATGCTTGGGACCCAACCTAATGAAAGTGGTGAAGACCTTTACAACAAAAACTACAGAATGCTAAATAAAGAAACTTAAGGAGGCCTTATAAGATGGAAGGATCTTCCTTCTTCTTGGATAGGCAGAATTAATATTGTCAAAACAACATACTACCAAAAGCACTATTCAGATTTAATTAAATTCCAATCAAAATTCCAATGACATTCCTCATAGAAATAGAAAAAAACAGTCATGAAATTCATCTGGAAAAATAAGAAACCCAGAATAGCTAAAGCAATCCTTAGCAAGAAGAGTGAAACAGATGGCATCACTATACCTGATCATAAACTATACTACAGAGAACAATAGTAACAAAAACAGCAAGGTATTGGCACCAAAATGGACTGGTAAACCAATGGTACAGAATGGAAGGCACAGAAATTAAGCCACATAATTACAGTTATATTAGACAAAGGTGCCAAAAACATACATTGGAGAAAAGATAGCCTCTTCAACAAATGGTGCTGGGAAAACTGGAAATCCATAAGCAACAAAATGAAATTAAACCCCTATCTCTCACCATGCATAAAACTCAACTCAAAGTGGATCAAGGATCTAGGAATTAAATGAGGCACTGCACCTACTAGGAAAAAAAAAGTAGGTCCAAATCTCCATGATGTTGGATTAGGCCCCAATTTCATTAATAAGATTCCTATAGTGCAAGAATTAAAATCGAGAATTAATAAATGGGATGTCTTCAAACTATAAAGCTTCATCTCAGCGAAAGAAACAATCATTGAGGTGAAAAGAGATCCTATATCTTGGGAGCAAATTTTTACCACTCACACATAAGATAGAGTACTAACTTCTAAGGTATATAAAGAATGCAAAAAGTTAAACACCAAAAAAAACAAGTAACCCAATCAAAAAATGGGCCAAGGAACTGAACAGACACCTCTCAGAAGATGATATATAATCAATCAACAAATATATGAAAAAAATGTTCAACATCTCTAGCAATTAGAGAAATACAAATCAAAACTACTCTTAAGATTTCATCTCATCCCAATCAGAATGGCAGTTATCAAGAATACAAGCAATAATAAGTGTTGGCGAGGATGTGGGGGAAAATGCACACTCTTACATTGACAGAGCGACTACAAATTAGTGCATCCAGTCTGGGAAACAGTATAGAGATTCTTTAGAAAAATTGGAATGTAACCACCATTTGACCCAGCTATCCTACTCCTTGGTCTGTACCCAAAGGTCTTAAATACAGCATACTACAGGGACATAGCCACATCAATGTTTATAGCAGCACAATTCACAATAGCTAAACTGTGGAACCAACCTAGATGCCCTTCAGTAGATGAGTGGATAAAGAAACTGTGGTATATATACACAATGGAATATGACTCAGCAATTAAAGAGAAAAAAATCATGGCATTTACAGGTAAATGGATGGAGTTGGAGAATGTCATGCTAAGTGAAGTAAGCTAATCCCAAAAAAACAAATGCTGAATGTTTTCTCTGATATAAAGAGGATTCATAATGGGGTTGAGAGGGGGAGCTATCTAGATGAGCTCTAGATAGGGCAAAGGGGTGGAAGGGTTAGGGAGGGAGCTTGAGGGTAAAAAAGATGATGGAATGAGATGGGCATCATTCCCCTAAGTACATGTATGAAGACACAAATGCTGTGAATATACTTTGTATACAACCAGAGATATGAAAAATGGGCTTTATATGTGTAATATGATTTGTAATGCATTCTGCTGTCATATATAACAGATTAGAATTTAAAAATTAAATAAAGAAAAAGAAAAGGAATAAACACAAGGCTGTGCCTACACAGAAAAGGTCATGTAAGGACACAGAAAGAAGGTAGCCATTGCAAGCCAAGGAGAGATACCTTAGGAAAACCCAATCCTGCTGGCACTTTCACCTCATACTTCCTACTTCAAGCACTGTGAGAAAACAAATTTCTGTTTTTAAGCCCCCCAGTCTTTGACAACTTGTTATGGCAGCTCTGGAGAATATACAACTCCCATGAAAACTTCCCCTCCATTTTGTCAGAGTTATTCATTAATTCAACAACTATGTATTGAATATCTACTTTTTATTAGGTATCCTGTGAGGAAACGGGGCATAAAATTATAAAATACAAGAAATTCTATTTCTCACTTGTGTGCAAATAGTGACTTCCTAATAGTCTATAGGATTACTGCTAGGGAAAGGAGAAAGACTCAAACTTTTTCTCATTTTGCTTGCAAGTCTTACTGATGTTGGCAAATGTGAGGTCATATCTATTGTATCTGTTTGGCCATCATGGAGCAGATAAGAATAAAAAATTAAAGAGATGCAGTAATAACTATTTCCCCAAATTCCTCATCTAGTTTCAGTATCTGGTTGGGGTAGTAGAGTGTTTCCCAAACTCTCTGCTACGGCTCTTTGGGGTAAGTACCACACACAACAAACTCACAGGGACACTAGAATTATTTTAAGAAAACAGGTGGACACTGTAAAACCCACAAGTTCAAGATAATGCTATTTTAATAGCATGTGACATTTGTTTTGATGATTTCATGTATTTACATAGCTTAGGTTTTTTTGGTTTATGTGAAATAAAACATGTATGACACAGAAATTGTGGAACAGGAAATGCATATGGTGGCATACAATTTAATTCTGAGGTTTTGGAAGTTGTGTGGTGCCCACGGGCATGTATACCATTTGCAAGTAATTGTAGTTTTATGAATAAAATTAAAATATATTTGTTTTGAACTCATGTTATTTTTTTCCAAATGGCTATTAAGTTATTAGGAACTAAAAACTTAATTTGTTTGACCTAATCATTTAATAAATGAGTGTTAGTTTTTTGCTTGTTTTTTTTTTTTTTTTTGTTGTTGTTGTAGTTTTTGTTGGTTTTGGCCTAGGAAGAATGTGAAAAAGATACTGAGACACTAAGCATACTGCGAACCAAGATTTGGGAACCTCTGGTGTGGTGATTTGTCTAGGTTTCTTGGAACAATCACTTTGGAGGAAGCCAGCTGCCAACTAAGATGTCCAACTACCCTTGGCCAGATGTGAGGAAGCCCAATAGCCATTTGAAAAGCTACATGGAGAAAAATGCCCAACCAACTTCCAGCTATTCTAGTCATAAATACTACATATGAGAGTGGAGAAAATTTCAGCTTACTCCAGCTTCAACTGCCAACTGACCAGAATCATATAAGCAGTCTCCACCATGTGACAATTCCCCTGATTAATCCATCAGCTCTCAGAACTATAAGAAATAATATATTGCTGTTTTACAATTACAATCATATACTGCTGATTTATAATTTTGTAGTACAATTGCATTACTAAAGCAGTACAATTGCTGTATTACTGAGTTTTAATATAGTTTTGCAAGAAGAAATTAATAACTAGAACAGAATTTTGGTGCTTCAAAAGAGGTGCTACTATAACATAAACTTAAAACCTGTGTATTTGTTTTTGGACTGAGCAATGAGTGAAAGTTGGAATATCCAAAGGGGTTTTGTTGCAAAATCTAAAAAGACTTTTGGAGAGGGCTTGAAAGAGAAGAAAATGTTGCTGAAGTTTAGAGAAAAGGGAACCCTTGTGATATGTGTGTGTATGTGTGTGAAGGATATCATAATGGCACTATGGCCTGTGGTCATGCAGAAACAAAAAATGGTAGCAAATGAATCTGTGATCTAGAGAGAGATTTTCAGGAAAAACATAAAAGGTGCCAGTTGGCTTTTTCTAGCTGCCGGTTATAAAATAGGTAGAGATAAATTAAAGAATGAACAAATTGTTTTCCAAATATTATTGAGAGGAAATATAAGTGAATCCTGGTTTATTGGGCTCAGAAGTAAAATTATTATTATTTTTTTATCCTAAGACTGCACCAGCAAGATTCTCAAACTAGAAAAAAGCCCTCAGGAAAAAGATAACATTCGGGGCACTATGACTGAAGTGTGGTTTCAGAGTTAAAGTACCAAAGATATAAATCCTTTTGATTATACTTCAAAATAGGTAAAGACATGCCTGCTAGGACTTCTAAAATATGTAGTCTGTGCCTTTTAGACTTTCATTTTTATAAAAGGGTATTAAGAGTATATCTTGTAGCCCCTTGAAATTAGAGAAAACACTGTTGAGAATCTTAAGATTACTATTTCATAGTACTCTGACTTTGAGTTGAAAGGAGAAAAGGAAAAGGGGCTGTCTCAAGGGAAAAAAAATAGAAACTACAGCTTTTGTCTCAGGGAGTGCATTATAATTTGATACACAGGAAACCTACACAATTTTTGAAGAAATTATATCATAATCGACCAAAAAGAAAAGGGACAGTATACAACGTAGACTTCAGATAGCCAATCTTTATGAGCAGAAAAAAAAAACCTGAGGAGGCTTCTTTAGCTTAAAACAAGGGTCATTTTTTATGCAAAAGAAAAGAAAATTTCAGAGGATGGAATCAAGACCTCACAGGGAAGAATGAAGAATTATTTTCTGAAAGTAGGACTGGGATGTAACCAAAACTAGAAATAAAAGCTTGACAGAATTTCAGAATTGTACATATTACTTATTTTATCCCCTTTTGGAATAATAAGGTGATTATTCTGTGCATGTGTCACCATTGAATCTGGGTAGGGGCTGAGTGGGTAGATGATTGTCTTTGTTTCATTGGTCTTAAAACCAAAAGAAAGTGTACTTGAGAAGTTTTATCCAAGCATTCATACCAAAATATGACCTAACTTAGATGATACCTTGGTTAGGAAACTGGTCCCAACTTAGTTCTGGGGTTTTGAAAATAACCCAATCAATAAATGGGATAAGGAACTAAATAGACACCTCTCAGAAGATGATATACAGTCAACAAATATATGAAAAATGTTCCACGTTTCTAGCAATTAGAAAACTGCAAATCAAAACTACTCTAAGATTTCATGTCACTCCAGTCATAATGGAAGCTATTAAGACTACAAACAACAATAAGTGTTGACGAGGATGTGGGGGAAAAGGCACATTCATACATTGCTGGTGGGACTGCAGATTGGTGAAGCCAATATGGAAAGCAGTATGGAGATTCCTTCGAAACTGGGAATGGAACCACCAATTGATCCAGCTATCCCACTCCTTGATCTATAGCCAAAGGACCTAAATACAGCAAACTACAGTAACACAGCCACATCAATGTTATAGAAGCACAATTTGCAATAGCTAAACTGTGGAACCAACCTAGATGCCCTTCAATAGATGACTGGATAAAGAAACTCTGGTATATATATACAATAGAATATCACTTAGCATTAAAAGAGAATAAAGTCATGGCATTTTCAGGTAAATGGATGGAGTTGGAGAATATTATGCTAAGTGAAGTAAGCCAATCCCCAAGTCAAATAGTGAATGTTTTCTCTGATATGGGGATGCTGATCCATAATGGGGACGGGGTGGAGGAGCATGGGAGGAATGGAGGAACTTTATATAGGTAAAATGAGAGGGAGGAAAAGGAAGGGGACAGGGGGTAGAAAAGATGGTGGAATGAATGAACATCATTACCCCAAGTATATGTATGTAGGCACAAGTGGTGTGACTCTACTTGTGTACAACCAAAGACATGAAAATTTTGCTCTATATGTGTACTATGAATTAAAATGCACTCTCCTGTCATATATAACAAATTAAAATAAATAAATAAATTTTTAAAAATATTCTGGGGGTTTTGAGATATTATTGTAATGTGATGAAACTTTATTGAACTTGGGAGAGGGTGAATATATTTCTCATGAGGGAGTGTTCTAGGTGCCAAGGGTTGACTATGGTAGATTGTCTCTATAATGGCTACCATCTTTTCCTTCTTTTACTATGTATATTACCATCATTGAGATAGATTCTGTTACTAAGCTTCCCTTGAGTTTTTACTGGTCTTTGTAACTTGCTCAACCAACCAATAGAATGTGGGGACATAACATTCTAGGGCTTTTGAGGTTAGATCATAAGAAGATATGTAGCTCTATCAGAGTCTTTTAGTAGACTTGGAATGTGTGAGAGAAAGCAGTTATAGCATCAGAAATCCAAATACACTAAGGCTGCCAGCCTGTAAAGAAGCAAAAGCCAACCACATGGATAGGCTGCATGAGGAAAGAGAAACATGCTCAATCAACTCCCAGCACTTTCAACCATTCCTTTCCGAGCAACAGACAGGTGAGTGAAGACATCCTCAAACAACTTCAGTTTCTATGACCTTACGACTGCAACATTATGAGGGACCCCAAGTGAGAACTATGAAGCTTAGCCCATCAATTCTCAGAGATACTGATATATAATTGTTTGAATAATTAGATGTTGGGGTGCTTTTCTGTACAGCAGCAGATAATTGGAGAAATTAATAACATTTTGTTTTTCATATGACCATGTTTATAAATGCTTCACCTTTGCAAAATGTATGACAATTAAACTCATGTTGAAAATCATAGAAATAATGAATATTCAATCTGCCTACTTGTAGAGGCAGAGAGAGCAGTGAAAAAAGACCAAATTTCCAACATAACTTTTGCCACTAAGTAACTATCCTTGTTTAAAATCAATTAAATGCATTGAAATTCAATGTTCTCATTTGTAAAGTGGGATAAATATTTTGCCCTTCCTTGTCTACAAAGTTATGATAAAAATCAAAGTAGACAATGAATATGAGAACTCCTAAGAAACGATAGAACTTAGCATTAATTTAATGTAAGGAACTTTCAATGTGATCCTATTTGTGAGAAAGAAATTCAGTTTTGACAGTATATTCAATTTTAATAGCAAAAAATGTACTTCATCAATGGAAATCACAGTGCAAATTCTTAAGACTCTGTCCCAGAGATTAAGGTACAAGCTTTGGTGTCCTAGTACGGTATAGCCAGAAAATCCACAAAGTGGTAAGAAATAGAACCATGTGACGAAGGATTGTTCATTCCTTACTTTTATGTAACAAATTACCCTAAACTTAATGGTTTAAAACAATATGGCTTTATTATCTCACACAGTTTTTTGAGTCAGGAATTTAGGAGTGCCTTGGCTGGGTTGTTCCAACTGAAATTCTTCCAGGAATTGGCAGTCAAGCTGTAGGCTGGAGCCGCTGTCATCATCTGAAGGTTGGATGGAGGATAGGGATCCATTTCCAACATGGCTTTCTCATAGAAGCTGTGCATAGAGGGCTTGAGCTTCTTGTCACCTGGACACCTTCATAGTACTGCATCTTTAGTGTCCTCAAACTGTATCAGTTCAACCCCCCACCACCTACCCCCAGAGAAAAGGATCTAAGGGAGAGCAAGACAGAAACCTCATGGATTTATGACCTAGCCTGAGAATGACATACCATAATTTCTGCAATATTTTACTGATTTGCATTGGTCAGCCCTATTCCTTGTTGAAGGAGAGAGGATTCACAAAGTTGTGAATACTAGGTAGGGGCCTCTGTGAAGGCTACCTCAAAAATACAGTGTGTACCAAATAAAAGAAAATGAAGATAGTTAAGAGATGAGAAAGAGGGGAAAGAATTGTGGTACCATTGTGATGAATCAAAGGGAGAAGTGATTAGGCAAAGTGGAATCAAGAGAAAGAAGGGGAAGTGGGCAAATTTATCATTTCCCCTGCTTCTTCTATCTTTTTAGCACTACTTTTTCCTTTAGAATCACACTCAGCAGAAAGGCATAAATCTGGGCACTGGCCTCACCTGCTGTGAACCAATTTCCTCTCCAGCATCCTGACAACACCACAGGGGCTCTAGAAGCACAGAACAGCAGTGGCAGAGGGATTCATACACACAGCTGGCGAGTGACAGGACTTGGATCCAAACTTGGACTTGTCAGATGCCAAAGCTGTTGTTCTTTCCACCATATTATCAACTTGTTTTCCAGGGCTAAGAGAAGTAGTATTCTAACTTTTGGTGCCTTCACCCATCTGAGCTTACATGATCACTCTCAGAGGTTAGAATCCTCATAATTCAATGTTAAGATCAGAAAGTCTTGGTTGTGTTTATTGCCCCCAATAACCTTATTGCATATTTCTACCTCATTGGTTTCCCATCTTCTCTCATATCTCAGTTCCATTCTTTGCCATTTATCTCTCCCCCTATTATTATTTGTCTCTGTTAACATGGTTATTTATCCCCATAAAGCATCCTGATAGACAAGGAATGAAGAATGTTGCTGCTAAGTCATGGGATGCTGAAGACCCTCTGTGGAGACTGTGGAAGCAGAAATACCTGTTCATCTGACCTAAGTAAAAACTGCATGACATAATAGGAAAAGTGAATTTAAAACTTCCTTTTCTGTGGGGGAAAATAGCTTAGACAGGAAGATACTCAGAGGAGTTGACAGGTAATACACATTTCTTCAGTTTTACTTCTAAGTTGAGAATGTTACACTTGTGAATAGCCTTGCTCTGTCTTGCATCTTATCACAGAGTTATCTCTCTTTTACAGAAAAGGGAGGGAGAAATAGAGAATTGCTATGTTTGGCGGTGAGATATTCCCCAAAATCTCGCATGTGAGACAATGTAGAAGGTTTAGAGGAGAAATGATTGGGTTGTGAGAATCTTAACCCAATCAGTGAATTAATCTCCCTAATAGGGATTAACTGATTGGTAACTGAAGTGGCAGGGTATGGCTGGAGGAGATGGGAATTGAAGGTGTGGCTTTTGGGTATATATATTTGTATCTGGCAAGTGGAGACTTTTTTCTCTCTCCTTTCTGATCATCATGTGAGCTGGTTTCCTCTGCCACATTCTTCTGCCATGATGTTCTGCCACACCTTGAGCCATGAGAAATGGAGCTGGCCTTCTATGGTCTAAGACCACTTGAAACCATGAGCCCTCAGATAAACTTTCCTCTTCTACAGTTGTTCTGATTGGGTCCTTTTAGTCACAACAGCCAAAAGCTGACTAAAACAAGAAAGAACATTTTTGGATAGTCAGGGAGATCCAGAACCCCAGAGGGATCATGTCACTGCGCACAGGGATTTTTTCTTCAACTTGGCCTCTTTCTAACTACCAAAATATTCTGATTCAACACACACACACACACACACACACACACACACACACACACAGTATGCACATATACACTTTTGCAGACTCACATATAACTTATTCCTAGTCATTTTATTTTGATTTCTTGGCCTCCTTCATCCTGCAATTCTCTGTACTTCCACTGTGTAACAGACTCTAACCTCCTACTATGGAAAGGTAGTGTGGGGCCTACATTTCTGAGAGGCTGACTGATTTCACTTTTGATGTTGGCATCTAAAAGAAGTAAAAAAGCTTTAGCCATAAGCTGTTGTAAGGGCTTTATTGGAATGTCAGTGTTCCATTGTTTTTTTTTTATGGCAGCATTAAGTGAGTTGACATGTCATAAACTGTCCCACAGGATGTCTTAGGGGCAGGTAACAGTGGAAAGGTAAAGAAAACCTACTATTTGTGGACACAACCCAGCTATCGTGTCCATAAATTGCTGACCCTTTGGAATGCTCAGGTCAGTTTGCTTCTCTTTCATGCTATATCCCAGAGTTGAGGTGGGCTACAAAAGCAGTGAAGTATATAAATGTTAGAAAGCAGAACACCCTGGGGGGCTATGACTCCTACTGAAATGGAAATGGCTGAAGAATACTCTGTGAATACCCACATACAGATTTGTACAGGGATATAATGGGTTTTCTCTTCCAGGAGATTTTTTAAGAAGCAGATTCCTTAAATGTTATCTAACTTTTGTGTTTTTAACTTTCTATGACTTTAATGAAATGCCTGAAATAATTAACTTACAAAGAAGAAAAGGTTTATCTCCATAGTTTTGGAGATTTTAGTCCATGATCCAATGATTCTATTGCCTTGTCTGGTAAGGCACATAGCAGAACAAACCACTCCACTTCATGAGCCAGGAAGCAGAGAGAGGAAGAGAAAGAGATTGAAGTCCCCAAATTCCAACTATGGCATGCCTCAAATGACCTCAGGACCTCCTACCAGGCTCTGCCTCTCAAAGGTTCTACCACCTTAAGGTAATGCCACCCTGGGACCAGTCCTTTAACACATGGACATTAGGGGGGATATTGAAAATCCAAACTATAGAATTTTGTGATATAAGCTTCTTTCTGGAGGCAGAAGATTATTTGGGTAGCACCACAGTGGTGCTCAAGCTCTTTTATTTATCCCAGATGCTTCATCAATCATGAAATTAGCCAAGTACTCAGTAAAGCAAGCCCCACCAGCTGCCCACCCAGGAAAGCCTGTCTGAGCCTCTATCCTCCTTTTCCCTGTCCCAACTCTCCCTGTGTTTGGGAGTCATTATCGTGCAGCGGCTGTGTTAGAATCAGACAGCCCAGGCCCTGACCCACTTGTCTGGCATTTTGACAGAAACGAGAATTACACCCTTTGCCACTTGAAGGCTGTTGAGTTTTTTTGAGTGTGTCCTAACAGCAGGCTGACTTTCATAGAGCTTTAATTGGATGTAGGAAGTCTGCTAGAAAGGACCCTTGGGGAAAGGGTTAATTTCTAATGCTACACCCTGAAAAGTAAATGTTCACCAGACAGACTCCACAATTTCATCCCTTCCAGCCTCTAGGCCATACAGTTTCTCATGCTGAGAAGCTGCTCTACACAACCCGGCATTGCTGACTGCAGTATAGCCCAGGAGAAAGAAAGTGGCAGAATCTCCTGGCCTCAGATGAGAATCTCATCTGACCCAAAGGTGAGACTCAGGGTGACTTTTGAGACTAGATCTGCTTTCTCATCCCAGTGTAAACAACTGTATTTGGCCCCTGAAACGATCATAAAGTCTTCTTCCAAGTTCTGCAGATATTGGACTTCATGTCTTGTGTCGGAGGCAATTTCTATCTTTTTTTCAGGAGGGTCCTCTCTCTGTGTGAGAGAGGAGGCAGCTATTTGGGCTGGATCATCCGTTGAGACTGAGGGGTTAAAGGAAAGGATGGTGGATCATATATACCTATCTACAGTCTCCGTGTTTATCAAAGGAGTGACCTCTTACTGATGAGATTATATTTTTCTGTATTTCAGGAAAGATTCTTTTTCTATGTTATATTAAAAAGGCTCAGATATCCCTTCTTGAATTACAGAGTTTGCAGTAGTCAGGTGTCCTGATGAAAGAAAGGGAGGGAAGTCTGCACAAAAGGGCTGGTCCTTGACTCTAGCACTTGTTCAAGGAGGGTGTCAAAGGCAATGCTCAAGCATGATGCCTCTTCCTACCACAATGACCCTGGTCAAGGAGCTGCAGGCTGGCAGTGGGTGAGTTAATTTTCTCTTTGTTGCTGAGACCATTGGAATTTGCCCTTGTGTCTATTCTGTCTGAATGGATGATGGTCCTCATGCTATTCCTTGAAGTGCTCTATCTTGCATAAGGGCCAACTTTGATATTCAACATCACAAGCTTCTCTTCCATGAGGCAGATGAAATGGAGACCCCCTCCCACTTTCTTCAAGGCACAGTAAGGGAGCATAATTTGTTCTTCATAGATCTTTTCAGCTTCCTCCCGTATGATTTTATATAAACTCACCAAAGTGTACGTGAGCAAATGTACATATGGGGATACAAATAAGTCCTCTTGAAAGACAGGTTGAGGAAGTGATTGCATAGACTGGTTTAAACATGGATTTTTCCATGTACTAACTTTCCGTGACTTTTCTCTCTTTTGTGTCTCTGTTAACTTTTTTGTGAAGTGGGGCTGCTAATGGAATAAACTGCATTGTTGAGAGCCACAGCCAAAGGGGCCCCAGCAAACTTCCAGCTGCCAGCAAGCTTCAGACTGCCCCAGCAACATCTAGCTGATTGGCTCCTCTGCGGTGATGTTCATTGGGCTGTTTCCCTGCCCTTCAGACTGCCAGCTGATGATTGGCTCACAGCTGCCCCAGCAACATCTAGCTGATTGGCTCCTCCACGGAGCTGCTCATTGGGTGACTTCTTTGGCTCTGCCCACGCAACCCAGCCAATCGGCCTCAAGAGGAGGAGGATTGTGGGAGGTTGAGAGGCTGGTGTGGGGGAGAGAGGCTGGTGGAAGCCGGTGGTGGCAGTTGGGCTCTGAGGGTTTTTCCCTGGAGCTGTTTTGTTTGGCGTTTGTAGTTCTAAAAATAAAGTTAGTTTCTTTTTGACAAGTGGCTCCTGATTTGTGCCAAGCCAGACTTCGGCATTTGGTGGCTCGCACGGGGAGCAACTGAGGGTAAGTAAACTGCTCGCCCCTGAGGGCAGGGCGAGAGGATGGGGAGCCATTCTAAGTCTCCTCTTTTGTTTTGCTTCGTTTTTGTTTTAACTTTCCTGTCCCTGGAGATGAGTAAGAGGGAAGAAAAACCACTCACATCTGAGGAAAAACTATTTGCGTCTGAGGAACAGATAGGGAGAAAGGACGGATGCACACGTCAGGAGGATAGAAAGGCTGATATAATGATTTTGTGTGGTTCCATTTTTATTGGATTCTGTCTCGGTTTTATTTGCTGTTATCTTGCTGGGTTGTATTATAGTAGAAATACGGGATCAGCAATTAGTAAAAAACAAACCGAAAGACTGTTAAGTAAATTGTTAAAGGAAGGAAGCTTCCCAGTAAAATCAAGAGCAGTCAGGGCATACGTTGATATAATACAAGAATATAGCCCATGGCTTTTTAAGGAGGAGTTGTTAGATATATCACAATGGAACCATCATGGTGAAGATTTAAAAAGAATAGAAAAGAACAACCCAGGGACTCTGCCAGTTGGCACATTGTCATTGTGGACGTTGGTATCTAGTTTGCTTAGTCCAAAGCCTTCAGTTCAGACAGAGGTAGAGGAAGAAGAAGACATATTGATTCAAGTAGAAGAGGAAGTCTCTCAAGTTAGTCAGACAGAGGAAAAGATTCAAGTAAAAGCTCGAGCTAGTCAGAAAGAGGAAAAGATTCAAGTAAAAGAGAAGGTCTTTCGAGATAGTGAGACAGAGGAAGGAAGTTTAGAGCAGAAAAATCTATCAGGGGAAAAGTTAAAACAGGTGACTGCTAATAAGACCCTTTTATTAGAGAGCGTAAGTGTCCAACCAACAGCACCGCCTCTACAGGAGACTGCTACTAACAGCATTCTATCACCAGAGAGCGTAAGTGTCCAACCAACAGCACCGCCTCTACAGGAGACTGCTACTAACAGCACTCTATCACCAGAGGGCATAAGTGTCCAATCAACAGCACCACCTCCATATGCTAAGAGACTCCCAACCCCCGCAGTTGATAGTTTGGATCCTGAGACAGGATCTCAAGTATGCCCTGTATTTGAGGTAGGAGGGCAGCGAACTTACCAGGGTTTAAATTTCAAATCAGTGAAGGAGCTAAAAGAGGCTGTAGCAACCTATGGTCCTCAAGCACCCTTCACTGTAAGCTTGGTCGAATCCATTACCAACTTAAGCATGACGCCAGCAGATTGGGCTAGTTTGTGTAAAGCTGTGCTAAATGGAGGACAATACCTGTTATGGAAGGTTGCCAATGAGGAATTTTGCAAGGAGACGGCTAGTCGAAATGCAGCAGCTGGTTATCCTCAGAGAAATCTAGATATGTTGTTAGGAAAGGGACCTTATGAGGATCGGCAGCAACAACTTGCATATGATCCTGGTGTATATTTACAAATTGCTGTAGATGCAGTTAGGGCATGGAAGTCTTTACAAGAACCTGGAGGTTTACAAGGTCAATTATCTAAGATAATACAAGGAGCTAATGAACCTTACGCTGAATTTGTAGATAGGCTTATTCAAACAGCTACCAGAGTTTTTGGGAATACAGAACAAGCAATGCCATTTATAAAACAACTGGCTTATGACCAAGCGAATCGTTGGTGTAGAGATATCATTAGACCATGGAAACATGAAGATTTAAACACATATATTAAATTATGTAGAGACATTAATGAACAAGGGCAAATTGTGGCAGCTGCAGTAAAACAGGCTTTAGATGCCAGGCCAAGAACATGCTACAATTGTCAACAAACAGGACATTTTAAAAGGAATTGCCCCATAGGAGGAGGGTTTAACAAAACTAGGTATCAAACAAGTAGAATACCGGGTATTTGCCCACGATGCCGTAGAGGGAGACATTGGGCTAATGAATGCCGTTCTCAAACCACCATAGAGGGTACTCCATTATATTGGGCTAATGAATACCGTCCTCAAACCACCATAGAGGGTACTCCATTATCAAAAAACGAACAAGGACAAGGTGTTTATCCACAATATCGTGGACAAAGGCATCGGGCTCCGTTGCCAAAAAATGGACAGGGGGCCCCAATGCTCCGGGGCCCCAAACCACAAATATACGGAGCACTGGAGGAACCCAGCAACCCCAGCAACCCCATCAGGGTAGTGCCCAGCACATCAGATCCCTCATCAGACAAACCAGAGGGAGCGCAGGGTTGGACATCTGCGCCTCCACCAAATCAGTACTAACTCCAGAGATGGGAGTTCAAATCATTCCCACAGGGGTAAAAGGACCTCTTCCCAAAGGAACAGTAGGCTTATTATTAGGACGCAGCTCTTCTACTCTAAAAGGACTTTTGATAAGTCCTGGGGTAATTGATTCCAATTATGAAGGTGAAATAAAAATTATAGCCAGTTCTCCAAAGGGTATATCAGTAATTTCACCAGGAGATAGAATAGCACAGTTACTAATAATACCAAGCCTACATGATAAATTTTCCAGTCATGTTGTAGAAAGAGGTTCCAAGGGATTAGGCTCCACAGGTGTAGATTGGGCTATGCTTTCTTTAAATTTAGATTCTCGCCCCATGCTAAAACTAAATATTCAAGGACATGAATTTAATGGGCTACTGGATACAGGTGCAGATCTTAGCATCATCTCTCGTCAAGAATGGCCAAAACATTGGCCATTACAACAAGCCACTCAATCGCTTCGAGGCCTAGGAGTGGCGACTAATCCCGATAGAAGTGCAATGCTATTAGATTGGAAGGATCCTGAAGGATGTGAAGGAACTATACAGCCATATGTATTGGATCATCTTCCCGTAAATTTATGGGGACGAGATGTCTTAGATCAATTAGGTTTGACATTAACAAATAATATCAATCAAAATGCACCCACTATTATGGCTAAACAAGGTTTTAGGAAAGGAAAAAGATTAGAAAGACAAGAACAATGTATAGCAGCACCAATACAAATAGATCAAGGAACAGACAGACATGGGTTGGATTTTCACAAAGGGCCACTGAGACAATAAAAATTACATGGAAATCAGAAAGGCCAGTATGGGTTCCTCAGTGGCCCTTGACTAAAGAAAAGACACAAGTAGCCCATGATCTGGTCAAACAACAATTAGCGGAAGGACATATACAACCTTCTGTATCTCCCCATAATACTCCCATTTTTGTCATCAAAAAGAAATCTGGTAAATGGAGATTACTGCAAGATTTAAGAGCCATTAACAATGAAATGGTCATTATGGGACCTGCTCAATCGGGGATTCCTCAATTGTCTGCTTTGCCAAAAACCTGGTATGTTTTAGTTATAGATATTAAAGATTGTTTTTTTTCAATTCCAATTCATCCTGAGGATAGTCCACGTTTTGCATTTACTATCCCTGCACTAAATCATGAAGGTCCTGATCAGAGATATGAATGGAAAGTACTCCCTCAAGGGATGGCTAACAGTCCAACTATGTGTCAAATTTATGTTAACAAAGTAATCCAGCCACTTAGAAATCAAAATCCTGAACTACAAATATTTCATTATATGGATGATGTATTATTAGCACACAAAGCTAAAAACACATTGCTAGAATGTTATGCCACACTTACAAACTTATTAAAAAATTATAATCTAGAGATAGCAATAGATAAAGTACAATTAAATTTTCCAATTAATTATTTAGGAGTTCTATTATCCTCAACCATGGTCCGTCCACCAAAAATTCAAATACGAGTAGATCAACTCAAATCACTTAATGACTTTCAAAAGTTATTAGGAGACATAAATTGGATAAGGCCTTATCTAGGTATTCCAACAGGAGAATTGGGACCTTTATTTGATATCCTAAAAGGTCCATCAGATCCAAATTCACCCCGAATGTTAACGCCTGAAGCAAGAAAGGCATTAAAAATCATTGAAACATATATGGAAAATATGCATTTGGATAGAATTGATATAAGTTTGCCTTTATTATTTATTGTATTACCAACAAAAAATATTCCTACAGGAGTATTTTGGCAAGAAGGTCCATTATTATGGATACATTTATCTTATTCTCCTAACACTATTCTTACTAGATATCCTGAGGCTGTAGGACAATTAATACTCAAAGGAATAAAAACAGCAAAGGCAGTGTTTGGAATTTCTCCCCATAAAATTATTACTCCATATACTATGAATCAAATTGATGAATTAGCTAATGAGTTAAATACTTGGGCAATAATAATGTGCAAATCTAATGTTTCATTTGATAACCACTTACCATCTAATCCTTTATTGTCTTTTTGGTCATTGCATCCTGTAATTTTTCCAAAAATGACAAGAAAAACACCTATCATGAATGCTCCAAATATATTCACTGATGGGTCAAATAATGGTACAGCAGCAATAGTTACACCTGATCAAACTTTTACATTTTTAGTACCCAAACAATCAGCTCAAAAGGTAGAGCTTAATGCAGTATTACAAACTTTTGTGATGTTTAAAGATTCTGTATTTAATTTATTTTCTGATAGCCAGTATATAGTTAATGCTATAGTATCCCTTGAAGATGCTGGTAGAATTTCCCCTTCTTCTACTGTTTTCTCTTTGTTTTCCACTATACAAAGTTTAATCTGGGACAGAAAAGATCCATTCTTTATAGGACATATCAGGGCACATACAGGATTGCCTGGAGCCCTTAGTTTAGGCAATGATTTAGCAGATAAAACTACACGTGACATACATATTTTCTCTGTACTAGAAGAAGCTATAAATTTTCATGAAAGATTCCATGTCAATGCTAATACTTTACAAAAGCGTTTTAAAATAACTAAGGAACAAGCTAGACAAATAATAAAACAATGTCAAAATTGTGTGACCTTTTTACCACAAGTTAATCTTGGAGTCAATCCTAGAGGATTGATGCCTAACCATATTTGGCAGATGGACGTCACACACTTGCCAGAATTTGGAAAATTAAAATATTTGCATGTTACAGTTGATACTTCTTCTGGATTTTTGATGGGCTCCCTTCATGCCGGTGAAAAAACTAAAGATGTTATAGCTCATTGCTTACAAAATTTTGCCACTGTGGGCATTCCAAAACAGTTAAAAACAGATAATGCCCCTGGTTATACGTCTACTTCTTTTAAACAATTTTGCTCATCATTTGGCATTACTCATATAACAGGAATCCCATACAATCCACAGGGTCAAGGCATAGTTGAAAGAGCTCATCAAACTATTAAAATGTACTTATTAAAGCAAAAAGATGGAATTGGGAAGGGGTATATATTCCCCAAAGATAAACTTAAAATAACGCTTTTTACTCTAAACTTTTTAAATTTGGATTCATCAGGACTTAGTGCTGCAGAAAGGCATATGTGTCCAAAAAATGTACATAAGCCCAAGGTACTTTGGAAAGATATTCTAACAGGACAATGGAAAGGTCCTGACCCAGTAATTGTCTGGAATCGGGGGTCTGTTTGTGTGTTTCCACAGGAAGAACAGCAGCCGATTTGGATTCCAGAGAGATTAACCAAGGTTCTGACCCAGAACAGCAGCCGATTTGGATTTCAGAGAGATTAACCAAGGTTCTGACCCAGTGATTGTCTGGAGTCGGGGGCCTGTTTTTGTGTTTCCACAGGGAGAACAGCAGCCGATTTGGATTCCAGAGAGATTAACTAAAGCGATTTCTGCAGACCAAAAAGAAGATGATTTAGCTCAAATCCATAATAGCTGATATCCAAAACTCCAATTTGGCTATCCTTACATCTGCGACAGAACCAGGATGCTTTTTTCAATATCTATTTTATTATTGCCCTTTCCCATATCATGAAGTTCTATTTTATTTTTTTGAGCTCATACAGACCTAGGTTAATGTTTTGCTGATCAGTTCTATTTTTTTTTGACTATAGAGTTTTTAAACATTGCAATAGAGATTTTACCTGTAAAAAGTTATAAGGCCTTTACTATTATGTTATGTGTTGTATGTATTATATTATGTGTGCACACTTGTGTTTTGTGTTATATGTTTGAATGTACGTATGTCCAATGTACGTATTTCCATATATCATATATGATGAGCGCTCATGAAAAGATGGATCCAAATATTTTTTTTTTTATTCACGTGATTTAAATGGTTTAATTTAAATTGGGTAAATAACTGTTAAGAATTGTTTTAATATGTAAACAAAAAAGGAGGTTAACAGATCTGTTTGTTTACTGTCACCTTTCATTTTCATTATATTTAATAATTCTCTTCACTATAATGTAAATTGTTAAGAAAATTGTTTTCTTTTAGTGCCTTCTGGAATGTTACCTAATTTTTTCTTTAGCCATTATTGCCAGAATAATGTTAAGAAAATTGTTTTCTTTTAGTATCTTCTGGAATGTTACCTAATTTTTTCTTTAGCCATTATTGCCAGAATTTCTATCTTCATCCCAGTGCCAATGAAGATAATATAAATTGTTAAGAAAATTGTTTTCTTTTAGTGTCTTCTGGAATGTTACCTAATTTTTTCTTTAGTCATTATTGCCAGAATTCCTATCTTCATCCCTGTACCGGTGAAGACAAAGAAAAAACTAATCTACAGTTTCTGCAATAGCCATCACTGAACTGCTTACAGAACTTGCACTGAACTGCTTACAGAACTATGTGTCATTTGTATGCATTGTGAACTATCTGTTGGTGCAGCGACTTGTGGTAGTGTTGGGGTATTTTTGCTGATGATATCATCGGTGGTACAATTTTCCCAAAAGGAGCCGTCAATTGACTTGGTATATCTTCCTCCCTTCTGCTTGTCATGATCATTCAGCTAAAATTTGGGGGTCAACAGAGGTGAGGCAAAGAACCTCACCCCCCCCCCCCCGCTGAGACCTCTCCACAGGTGTGGCTGTACTGGACCGGTAGTCAATGACGGGTAAGATCCAATTACAATGGTACCAACCTAAGACAGGAGGCTGACGCCCTGAGGTCAGCTCATCCGAAGACGGGTAAGGACCATATGTATTGGACAACCTAAGGCAGGCACGGTCCATAAGCCACATGCTTGTTGTTTAAACAGAGAGGGGGAGATGTTGAGAGCCACAGCCAAAGGGGCCCCAGCAAACTTCCAGCTGCCAGCAAGCTTCAGACTGCCCCAGCAACATCTAGCTGATTGGCTCCTCTGCGGTGATGTTCATTGGGCTGTTTCCCTGCCCTTCAGACTGCCAGCTGATGATTGGCTCACAGCTGCCCCAGCAACATCTAGCTGATTGGCTCCTCCACGGAGCTGCTCATTGGGTGACTTCTTTGGCTCTGCCCACGCAACCCAGCCAATCGGCCTCAAGAGGAGGAGGATTGTGGGAGGTTGAGAGGCTGGTGTGGGGGAGAGAGGCTGGTGGAAGCCGGTGGTGGCAGTTGGGCTCTGAGGGTTTTTCCCTGGAGCTGTTTTGTTTGGCGTTTGTAGTTCTAAAAATAAAGTTAGTTTCTTTTTGACAAGTGGCTCCTGATTTGTGCCAAGCCAGACTTCGGCACTGCATAGTGTCATTAAGATAAAGAGAGTTAATATATGTAAAGTTTTTAGGGTAGCACAGAGAACAAATATATCATAGATTATGATTACTAATTCCTTTATTTCACACACATGAGCTTGAATATAGAAACTGTTGGCCTCTTGAAAATCAGGACAGGTTTTCCGAATTTCTCAGTAATTGGAAGATTGTACTTTTGATCCATTGCTCTCTTGGGTCGACAGTTGGCTGGCAGTTAAGACCCGCCACTGGGACAGATCTCTGGTCTCCTCTTCAGTCACACTCCATGCTCTCTCCCTCACATTAGCTGGGATGCTCCATATTAACTGCTTCTTCCTCTTATATGAAAGAGTGAGAAGGTAAATTGAGTAGGGAATGAAAGACTGATAAAATCTCTTTCCCTATTATAAAGCTTGAGTTCTATAGTAGTCTGTCTTTATCTATAGGATTATACATTCCAAGGACCCCAGGGGATACCTGAGACTGTAGAAAGTACTGAACTCTCTCCATAATATATTATTTCCTATATACATGTACCTATGATTAAGTTTAATTATAAATTAATCCCACTAAGAGATTAATAATAACTTGTAATTAAATAGAACAATTATAACAATACTGAAATGAATGCTAAGGGAATGTGGTCTCACTTTCAAAAATATCTTATTGTACTATAGATCTTTGCAACTTCAGCATGCATTTTTTTTCCTTTTCTTATTAAGTTGAGAACTTTTACCTTTTCACTTAAAGGAAGTATTTTATGGCTTCTCGTTGGCATATTCAAACTGCCAGCATCACTACTTTTGTATATGGGGGCCATTATTAAGTAAAATAAGGGTTATTACAATGTAAATACTGCTATACCATGATACTTAATCTGATTACTGAGGATGGGTACTAAGTGACTGATAGGAGAGTAGCACAGATAGCATGGATGCTCTGGATAGAGAAATGATTCACACTTCAAGTGGGATAAAGTAGGATAGCATGAGATTTTATTATGCTACTTAGAATGGATATAGTTTTAAATTCATGAATTGTTTATTTCTAGAATTTCCCATTCAATATTTTGGGATCATTGAGGTAACTGAAACCATGGGTAGAAAGGTATAGATAAGGGGGAACTACTCTGGATTGGCTAGAGATAAAATATAATCATATGAATTTATATATGCTTGTGCAAAAACTCCTCTCTCTCTGGACAATGTAGCATGTAAATCCAATATGATATTTATAGGCAATGAGTACCTATACATCAGTGTAAATTTAAATTTTATTTTATTGTATCCACTTGCCTCCTTTTAGTACCATATTCAACATGCATATTATTTTTGCACTTGAAAGGCATTATGAAATTGATAGTGATCATAAAACACCTTAAAAGTGGGACAAACATAACTTAGAGTTGATAGATTTATATCCAGTGGTGTTTATAAGTTGAAGTTTCCTTCTGTGTGAGTTCACAGACTGTATTAATATGTAAGTGAGGCTTAACTCTAAATAACACAGTTTATTTTTGCTGACCAGTGGAATTAGAAGTATCATTTAGTAGTTGAAGAGGCATAGGAGGTAGTATTAGAGGTAAGTTTCCACATGTCTGTGCCCTGCACAAAGGTACTTTTCTGAGGAGATAAGGAGGAGTTGAAATCCACCCTGTGTTCTATTGGCAAACCACATGATCCATCTCAGCACCACATTGGCCACAGGAAATAATGTGTTAGTCAACCTTTTCTTGCTGTGACCAAAATACCCAACAAGAACAAGTTGGAGGAGGAAAATTTTATTTTGGCTCATACTTTCAGGGTTTAGTCTATGGTCCTCTGAGCCCATTGCAATGTGCTCAAGGTGAGGCAGAACATCACAGGAGAAGGGTATGGGAGATGAGCGCTGCTAACCTCATGGTGACCTGGAAGCAGAAAGAGGGGAGGGGAAAGTGGCCACAAGGAAAATGAAACCTTCCAAGGCATGCCCCCAGTGACTCACCTCTTCCAGCCACATCTCATCTGCCTACAGTTATCACCCAATCAGTGCATTCAAGCTAGGATGGACTGATTAAGTTTTAGCTCTTGTGATTTAATCATGTTACCCCTAAATATCCCTGCCCTGATTTGGAAGATTTTAAGAACAACTCATATCCAAACCATAGCAAATGGCATTTTCCAGAAGGGATGAATGTTTCTAAAAGGTATATAAATTTTTATTTCCCAGTAGGCATTAAACCAGGTGCTTAGAAAGTAAGAGTTCAACTCTTGGCAAATTACTAATTAACATTGTGAACTGGGGAAAACAAATGTTCTGAAAGTTAATTCCTTATCTATATTTTATTTTCTATAGGCATGTTGTGAGAAATAAAAAAGATATAAACTAAAAAGTTATGCTGTGGATCCCCAAATCTGTAAGTGCTGAAAGCACAATAGCGAATAAGACAAAGTCTCGTGACCTGCAGGACTCTTCCACTTGATTGTACCATGGTATCTAAGGCTCATCCTGTCCAAAACTGGAATCAGCATCTTCCTTCCACCCTCCTCTATTCTGTGTGTTAGTGGCTTGCATCATCTTTACCAGATCACCCGATTCAGAAGCCCGAGTCTCTTTTATCCCAACATTAATAAGACCTATCAATTCTTTCTTTTTAATATTTCTTTTATATAATTGCCACTGTTTGGTCAATTTCTCATTTCTTCTTGCAGAATTTGTAATGATAAAGAGGAAAATAATGATAGCATCATTTTATTTATGCAACAAATATTTTTGAGCCCCCATAATGTACAATCTTTTCTTTTTTTTTAAAGAAAGAGAGAGGAGAGGAGAGGACAGGAGAGGAGAGAGAGAGAGAGAGAGAGAGAGAGAGAGAGAGAGAGAGAGAGAGAGAGAGAGAGAATTTTAAAAAAATATTTATTTTTCAATTTTCAGTGGACACAACATCTTTATTTTATTTTATGTGGTGCTGAGGATTGAACCCAGGGCCCCGCCCATGCCAATCAAGCATGTCACTGCTTGAGCCACATCACCAGACCCAAACAAATAATGTTTTCAATGAGAAAATATCTGCAACACTACCAGTCATTAGTCTAAAGCAAGTTAAAGCTACAATGAGATACAACTGTATACTCATTACTTTGCCTAGAACCATCATTACCAATAACCTGATAATTCTAAGTGCTGACAAGGATGTAGAACAACTGAATATAATGATAATATGATATAATGAGGTGGAGCAAATATAATTCTCATATTTTTCTGCTGGGAAGGCAAAGCACTATAGTCACTATAGAAAAGAGTTTGGCAGATTTTATAAAATTAAATATACATTTATCACATAACTCAGAAATTCAACTTATAGGTATTTTCCTGAGTTAAAAGAAAGTTTTGCTCTCATAAAAGTTGCAAGTGAATATTTATAGCAGATTTTTCATTATACTCCCCAAATTGGGAACAACTCAAATGTCCTTCAGTCAGGGAATAAGTGAATGAATGAAAGAATGAATAAAAGATGGGGCAACATAAATAGATTTTAAATGCATTATGCCAAGTGAAAGAATTCAGACTCAAAAAGCCTATGACTGCATGCATCCAGTTATAGACCAATCTAAACAACAACAACAACAAAAAAAAACCAAACAAAACAAAAATAAGACTACCTGGACAGGAAGTAGATAAGCAGTCTCCAGGGGTCAGGGGTTGATACAAAGGGGTGTGGACCAATAAAATAGAGTTGTCTAATGTTACTACTGACTTCTTCTTGGAACCTCATCACAGGTCCTACAGTTTCTGCTCCACTCCCACCTTGAATTTTGCCCTCTCCAGGCTGCTAGAGAGACCTTTCTAGATAAAAACCTGAGCTTAGAACTCTGGATTTAAAAAATCTCTTGGTGTTTGCCATTGTTTTCAGTACCCAGTAACCTGAGTAGACACTATCCCATGTCATAGCTTAGAGTACACAAGGCCCTTCCCAAACTTGTTCTATTGGCCTCTCTGACTTCCTTTTCCACCTCTCTTTCTCATGTACTCTTTTCTTTACCTCCTCCTACATACTTGAAGTTTACACTACTTAGCACCTCTTAGACAACCCACATAGTCTTCCCTCTTCTTGCGTCTCTTTTCCTGTGTTTCCTAGTCTATGTAACTCCTACTCCTCCTTCAAAAGCCAGCTGGGACCTCACCTACTCCATTGCTGCACATGTTTCCTTCTCAGAAAGTACCCACAACACTGATGGGTTTGTGATCATGGGGTCTCCCTGCCCAGGAGGCAGATTGCTGAAGACAAGGACCCTGTTTCAGTATCTCTACCCCTGGCACAGTCCTGGGCAGAGTGCAGACACCCAATAAGTATATTTTGAAAAAAAAATGCTTCTTAATTATAATCTGGAATTTTTCTTTTAGAGTTAAGCTTCTACCATCTCGGTATGGAAACACATAGATGTGATAGGTGTGTTCTAGTATATTTTGATTGACTGGTTTTTCTTTCTTCTTTTTTTGGTACTGGGGATTGAACTCAGGGGCACTTGACTACTGAGCCACATTGCCAGCCCTATTTTATATTTTATTTAGAGACAGAGTCTCACTGAGTTGCTTAGCACCTTGCTTTTGCATTCCTCCTCTCTTTGCCTCTGAGCTGCTTGGATTATAGGTGTGTACCATGGTTCCAGGAGACTCTGATTTTTCTTATATTCTAGTGACCAATGCCTTAGGAATAAGAATTGAGGGGGAAGAGATATTGAGCTCCCATACTTTTCTGAGGGATCGTCAATTTCTTGTCCCCATTGTATTAATTTTGGGTAGGAAAGTTGAATGCTACTGATAAAGATCAACTTAAAGAGAGTCCTTGTTTTTTGAGAAATGAGACTAGTAAAAGAATGCTTCACTTGCTGTGAAGTGTGTGGAGTAAAACCTAAATGAGGACAAGGTGGGGAAGTTTGCCTGGGGAGTAATTAAGAAAGGTGGTCAGTCATCTGTGTCTTGACATGGGCTGCTGGCATCCATGAGGAAGGTTTGTGGTTAACAAGGAGGAGGTCTGTAGCACAGGGATGCCTAATTTCAGCAGCAGTAATAACTATTAGGGTTGGACTTTGGCTCTGCTAGTGTTTAGCAGATCTGGAGGGACATGCCAGTGATTCTAAGCTGTTCTTTGTAATTCCCTTAACTGCCCTTGGCTGACCTAGTTATTAAGAAATCTTAATTCCCTGGTCTTGTTAGTGAAACAATCACTCTTGCTTCACATGTAAACATATATATGTGCTTTCATCGTTGTCTCTCGTGGTCTTCAGTTTTATTTAACAAGACTGGATCTTTAAACTTGGAGGGCATTTTGATATTCTCAGAGTCAACATCCATTACTAATATTACAAGATACAATTTCTGAGAGCATGCATCTTTGTGAGGCAGGAGAAACTGGGGAAAAAGCCCAAAGGAAGCTGGAGGGCCAGGGGCTCAGTTCCAAGCTTGACTGTATTATAGGAGGCTCTATCTGCCCCTGCCTGGGCTGGGGCATCCTGCAGAAACTTAATCCTTTTGAATAACCATTCAGCTCCTGAGATGAGCTCTCCTGACTGCCATGTTGAAAATGTCAGCCCCAGATGGTCTGGTGGTTACATTTTCTCAAAACAGTTGGGAGCCTCTGCCAACTTCTCTAAGGAATGGAAAAGATAATTTTTAAAATGCTGATTAACAGAGCAAAATGTACTTGAGCTGGTAACAGATTTTTTCCCTCCTCCTTTCCACCCATTTGCTGCAAACAATCTATGGTGATTCAAAACTTGAAAAAGAAGCTGATGGTTTCTCTGAGAGATGATGCCATGGAGAAAAGTGAAAAAAATGGTGGCCAGAGAAGGAAAAAACATCCCTAAGAGATGTAGAGAATCAGAGACTTCTTCCCTTGATTTTCTCATGCACTGTGAGGCACTCATGGGGTTGACATCCATGATTCTGATGCCTTTCCTGTGGACCAACACTCTGCAACTCTTCCAGGATCCTGTTTATGCATTAAGGATGTGATAAGGTGTGAACTGGGGAACTGCAAAGTAACTTTGGTCCTTTTGTTCTTGTCATTCAGCATCCTTTTTTTTTTTTTTTCCTTGAAGAAGCCTGAGGAGGTCTAAGCCAACTTTCTGGTTCATCCTGACCCAGGCAGTTAGTCTGTTTATGTTTACTTGAAGTCATCTAGAACTTAAACACTAAGTAGGTAATCGTGTTAGCTTTCTTCCATTATGACAAAGTATCTGAAATAATCAAATTATAAGGAGGAAAAGTTTATTTTGGCTCCTAGCTTCAGAGGTTTCAGTTCATGGTCATTTGGCTCATTGAGTTGGGCCTGTGATAAGGTAGAATATCATGGTTGGCAAAACATGGTGGAAAAAAACTTGTTCATCCTGTCACAAACAGGAAGCAGAGAGAGGGATAGGAAATGGTCAGGGTTCTGGTATTCCCTTGAAGGGCACACCCTCAAGTGACTTCACTTCCTTCAATGAAGCTGAAAGTTTCCTGCAGGTTTCACCACCTCCTAATAGCACCTTAGGCTGGCAACCAAGACTTTGATACATGAGTTTGGGGGAACATTCAAGATCCAAACTGTAGAAATGACTGACTACAAGCTATTTTCTTTGATCATATGTGAATACTTGTATTTCTGATAATGCTTAGTATCTGGATTCCAGTCCCTGTTTGCCTACTCTTTCAGACTCTCTATAGTCTGTGTGTTTATTATAGTCCTAGAAAAGGTAACCTATGAGTCTTCAGCCCTGAACTCACTGTACAATTTTAATTTTCATGAGGTCCATCATAAATGAGGCAAAAGTGAGAGAACTGGCAAGAAATGGAGCAGAAACTGCTCCTGGGTCTTTCTTTTCATGGAAAAACAATATGGATATGGAATCTTGCAAGATGATTAATGGAAACCAATGGGTTAGTGTTTTATCCCCTTGAAATCTTCTGAATTTATACATCAGGGACAGATGTGCCTACCATAAATAAGAAGCAGAAGCAATGGGACTCTGAAAATCTCTTATCCTCACCCTGATGACAACGTGCTACGTGCCAAGCTTCTACCTGATCAGGTGATTACAGACACTTCTTCCTTTCTCAATGACCCTTAAAGATC
The DNA here is from genome assembly GCF_052094955.1 of Ictidomys tridecemlineatus. Taxonomy (NCBI): domain Eukaryota; kingdom Metazoa; phylum Chordata; class Mammalia; order Rodentia; family Sciuridae; genus Ictidomys; species Ictidomys tridecemlineatus. The sequence goes on along the minus strand of NC_135480.1, from coordinate 116,754,528 downwards.
TCTTGTTTTGAGGGGTCACTTTTCTTGTCTCCTTGTCCTACCTGATGTTGCTGGGTAAGAGGAAGTCATTGTATGACATTTTCTGCTAGGCTGTCTCTGTCACTGAGGAGCCAGGGGACTTCTCTGTATTTATTCTGAAGTCCCAGTCCTTGGATAAGAGTAAGCAGTTTTATTTATGAATAGTTTTAATGTCTCTATTTTTGCTCTTTAGGTGTTGATTTCCTCTCAGCCAGGTCTTCTCCTTTCTGGGGAGCTCAGGTGGCCTCTCTGTAGTGTTCTTGGTGCACACAGAGACAGAGCAATTGTAGGCCTGTTTGTATGTGATCTTCCCACAGTTGTTGGAAGAATGTATATGTTGATTTTAGGAACTCCATAATGTTTGAATAGCTGGGCTAGGTTTTCCCAAATCCCCACTTTGACCTGCAAGTATTAGGGATGGTTGAAGTTGCATGAGCTTCTTTAAGGAATTGAGTTACAGTAATGATATATAGCAGTGAATTCAATGGGACCTTCAAGATCCTAATTTATCTTAATCTCAAAAAATTCTTAGCAATTTTTTTTTTAGCTTTTTACTTTTATTCTCAGGTCACTCTGTAAAACTAGCATTTTCACATGTTGCTTCCTTAAGCCTTCCTTCTATATTATCACTATGACTAACATATGTGTTTACAAGAAAGCATATTTACAGATACATTCCTTCAGACTTTAAATTGTAGACTCTCAGACAGTACTTTTTATCTTCTGACTGAAGATATGTCTAGCACATTTTGTTCAAGGCACATGAATCAAAAACTAGGCATGATCTTTGCCTTGAAGAAACTTTCAAGCAGCCAGCAGTTCTACTCCCAGGTATACCCCCAAGGGAAATGAAAACATATGTTCTAACAAATACTTTTGCAAAAATGTTCATAGGAACATTATTCATAATAACTCCAAAGTGGAAACACCCCAAACACCCTCAACTGATGAATGGATAAATAAAGATAGCCTATCTATACAATGAAGTACTACTGAGCCATAAAAACAAGTAATTTACTGATGCATGCTGTAAGATAGATGAACTTTGAAAACATTAGTCGAAGAGAAAGACACCAAAGACCACATACTATGTGGTTTCATTTATATAATATGTTTAAAATATGGAAATGTATAAAGGCAGAAGCAAATTAATTGTTGCCTAGGCCAGGGGAAGGGAGAAATTGGGGATAAATCAGAAGTGACTTAATAATTATGAACCATTTTCTAGGGTGGTGAAAATTATCTCAAAATTGACTGCAGTGATAGCTCAACTACTCTCTGAACCAAAAACTGTTGAATTGTCTACTTTAAATGGGGGAATTTATGATATGTGGGTTGTATCTCAATTTAGAAAGAGACGGAGAGAAAAATGTTCAAACAGAAGTCAACACAAACACTTTCTATCTAAAATCCAAGATAAAATCTTCAGAGTTATTTCTCTCTGCAGCTCCCATGCAAGGATTCTTGCCTCACCAGAGGACATAGTCCAGTGAGTTGAGCAAAGGGAAGGTCTTCCCACCCCAGTAGTACTTTAGAGTATGTACAAGTGTCAGGGCCTAGCCAGGAACAAATTGGAAGCCCTGGGGTTGGAGTAAACCTATCTCATGACATTTATCACTTCTTATATAACAAGCAGAGAGATTTTTATCTCCAGGTTTCACTGTGCAAAAAATAGCATTAATGCTGCAATATTCTATCTGCTGGGTTGCTTGCACTCTATTTCTTTGATGAGCTGAAAAGAGAGATGGAGACAGCATATTGGGAGATGTGGAGGAGGCAGAATAGCTTTTGCCAGAAACCTGGGAATTATCTCTGATACCTCCCTCTCTGTTACCCTCCCAAGTCAAATCAGTTGCCAAGTTCTGTGATATAAAAACTGAATATCTCTACTTCTGTCCAGCTGTTACACTGCCACTGGACTATAAGCTGTTGTATTCATCCTTCATCATCAGGATCTTCTCCATCATAATCTCTTTCCTGAATTACCATAGTAACCTCTTGAACTGATCCTCCTATATCAACCAGTTCCATTCTCTACCTCACTGCCACCTCCTCCAAGTCTTTTACAGATTGTTATCAGAGAGGACATTTAAAATTGCAACTCTGACCTTGAAATGCTTATTTTAAAAACCTATTCCTTATACCCACATTTTTCTAGATAAAGCCTGAAATCTCACAGTTTAGATCCTTCCCACATTCGCTACTCACTCCTCTGTAGACACAATGGTCTGTTCCAGATCCTTGAACTTACCACAGAGCACATTGCAAGCTCAAGACTTCCACGCAGAAAATGTCCTGCCACGTTCTTCTCCCTACCTCTTCTGCTAATGAATTTTGACTTGTTCTTTAGATTTCAACTTGAATTTCATATTTCTCAGTAAAGCCTCTATATTCCTCCTGTTTCCCCATCCCCAGAATCTCATTATATGTTCTCCTACCCCAGGATTTCCCTTTCACAGCTTTGGAGCACTCATTCCAGTTATAATTAATTATTCATATACTTATTCATTTAGCGTCTGTCTCCCTAACTGGACTGCAAGCTTCTAGGGAAGTGGGATTGTGTCAGACTTATTCTCCAATGTATCCTCAGTACCTGACCCAGCCTGAGCTGAACAGTAAATGCTTAATCACTATTAGAGACAGAAGGCAATAAAGAAAGCCCAGCAAAAGGAAGGAAGGTCTGGAAGGAGGGTGAAGGGGAAACAGGGCAGGATGCTTGATCAGCTCAATGGCTCCTCTGCTGAGTGAGGGCCTGTTTGTCATGAAGGCTTGCTGAGGTAGGCCTGACCATGCTGAGAGAGTTCAGCCAGGTGGGAGTCAGAGGAGCTGGTGAGTGGAGATCCTGCAAGCAGGACTGGGGAAGCTGAGGACTTGAGAATGTGTCTGTCATATCAAGTACAATCTGGCAGTGTTGGAAAATTCAGAGAGGGGAAACTGTGAGGGAGGCAGGTAGGGGCATGGAGAAAAAAGTTTCAGATGGCACTGTTGCTGGTAAGAAGTCCTCTGTACTAATGGGATTGGGAAGATGTCATTATTACCTCCAAGAGGAAGCTGCCTTGGCTTCTGTTCTCTCCTGTGGAAATTGCCATCTGTCTCTCTTTTAGATGTCTGTGCTGGGGCCATTTTGACAGTCTGGCCTTCTTGTGATTGTAGATTTGTTTTAGAGCTACCTCTGCTGTGGCAGGGGAATTAGTGTTTTCACCCCAAGAAAGGTAGTTTGTTTATCTCTCTCTCTCTCTCTCTCTCTCTCTCTCTCTCTCTCTCTCTCTCTCTCTCTCTCTCTCTCTCTCTCTCTCTCTCCCTGGAGGGGATCAGAGTTTTGCTATGTTGCCCAGATTGGTTTCCAGTTTGAAATTCCCCTGCTTTGGACTCCCTAGTAGCGAAGTTTGCAGGTGTGCTCCACCACTTCTGATTAGAAAAGTTATTTTCTAGAATTTGTTCTTTACAGACTTCATGGACATGCAATGGCTCTGCCTTAAACATCCAGTAGAATAAAAACCAGGGGAGTCTGTCTGGAGGCAATGAGTGGTACACAGCTGGAGCCAAAGGAACATAAATGAATATTCTTTTGTCACTTACTAATTGTGTGACCTTGGTCAAGTTCTATTACTTGTTAGAACCTGAAATCCCCATTTGCAAATTTAGCACAAGAATAATACCTACTCCACAAGACTATTGTAAAATACAGTCAAATATTCTATGTACTTGGAAGTAAAATTCAATAAATACTAGATATTTTATTAGAAATTTGTATTAGTTCTTCACAACCCTTCCTGCAAATGTTGTTTTATTAATAATTTATGAACTGACATTCTTATACCTCTACTTTAAGCCAATTTTCTACTATTGTGCTTCAGGTGAGCGTAGGGAACAGATGTTCACTCTCCCCTTGATGATGCCTTTGGGGACAGATGTTAATGTGGTCAAGAACTTGTAGTTTGTCACTGTGTAGATCAGTCGACCTTTCCTGCCGCAGTCTGGCTGGGCACAAAATCACGAGCCACTCAAGCAGGAACAAACTTTATTTTTGAAACTGCCGCATATACCCCATACACGCCCTGGAAGAAGCCGATCCACACACGTGGCGTTCTCCCGGAACCCCAGAATAAGTTCCTCCCCCGAAATTCCCTCCTACTGTACTTCCCCAACCAATCCGAACTCTCCAGGAGTCCCATAGCAGGCTGAGGTGAACAGCAGGAGTTCAATATCCATATGAATGCAAATCTTAACATAATCATATCATCTCAATGGCTAGCTGGTCACCCTTCAACCAAAAATGCCATGCATCATATTACTTGGCTGTGGCTCTTAGCACTTTCCTGTGAGTCTCATGTTGCCTCACCCACTCTAGTCAATTTCTGGCAGAAAAGGGAGATTGCAATAAAGAAGTGTGAACTTGGATGAAGATTTTCAATATTACTACTTAATAGTGCTGAAACCTTCGGCAAGCCACTTAATTTCTCTGAATCTAACTTTTCTTATTTGTAAAATCAACATCCTAGTACCAATTGTTTACTTTCTGGATTGTCCTGAAGATTAAACAAAATAACATGTTTATAAAGACTTAGAGCTGAGCCACATATACATCACTTATTTTAAGCAATGAATTGGTTAATTTTATGTGTCACTTTTACTTGGTTAAAGGATACCCAAATGGTTGTTAAAACGTTATTTCTGGGTATCTGAGAGGGTTTTTTTCAGAAGAGATTAACATTTGGATCAGCTGACCAAGTAAAGAGGATCAAGCCTCACCAGTGTGTGTAGACCTCCTCTGTCCATCAAGGACCCAAATAGAATACAAAGGAGGAAGGGTAAATTCCATATTCCTTCTGCAGCTGGGACATCCATAGTCTCCTGCTCTGGGATATGGAAACTCCATGTTTTTCAGTTTTCAGGCCTAATGACAGCATCCCTCCCCAAGATGCCCCACTAACCTGATGCCCATGATGCCCTACTCATCTGATTCTCAGGTTTTTAACTCAGATTAAATTATACCACCAGATTTTCTGGCTCACCAGCTCACAGACAAAATGCTGTTGGACTTCTAGACCCATATAAGTGTGTAAGGCAATTTTCATCACTGCTGTCCTCTTATCTATCTACTCGTGTATCTATTTATCTCCCATTGGTCTGTTCTTCTGGAGAACCCTGACTCATGAAAACAGTTTCTTAACTTTGAATACAACTCTGATTGGTCAACATAAATCCATTTCCCAATTAGGAAAACACATTTCAAGCATTGTATTCTATGGCCTAAGTTAAGCAAGTTTGCTCTGTAAGTGGAAAAGACTCCTTTTAGTTCTTTTATGCCCTAATCCTCCCTCAATTCTTTTAGTGAGGTCCTCTTTTCTTATCAAGAGATAATCACTTCAACCTATTTCGGGTCTATATTATCTCTCTAAAGTTGTCCCCCCAATTCTTAGCTACCCATTTTATGTTACTATGTTAATGATATTTCTGAAGTGTATATCTGAGTATATACCTCTTCAGTTAAAATTCTTCATTGGTTTCCCTGTCACTTTTAGGATAGTGACTCTTGCAACCCAATTTCCAGACTTGTATCTATAATATATATAAAGAACTCTCAAAACTCAGCATGAAAACAACAAGAGAAAACATAGACACAAGATTTAAATTGATTCTTCTCCAAAGAAGATATATGGATAAATTAACACATTAAAAGGTGTTTAACATCAGAGAAAATAATGCTATGTGAAGTTAGCCAATCTCAGAAAAACAAATGCTGAATGTTTTCTTGGATATAAGGAGGTTGATTCATAATGGGATAGGGAGAGGGAGCATGGGAGGAATAGAAGAACTCTAGACAGGGCAGAGGAGTTGGAGGGGAAGGGAGAGGGCATGGCGTTATAAATGATGGTGGAAGTGATGATCATTATTATCCAAAATACATGTATGAAGACACGTATTTGTGTGAATATACTTTGTATACAATCAGAGATATGAAAAATTGTGTTCTATATATGTAATAAGAATTATAATGCATGCCACTGTCATATATAAGTAAAAAAATAAATAAACAAAAAAGAAAATAAAATGCTCCCAAAAGATGTTTAACATTATTAGTCAATAGGAAAATGGAAAATAATACCTCAGTGAGCTACCAATACTCATTAATTAGAATTACTAAAAAATATTTATTATATCAAGTGTTGGCAAGGATGTAGAACAACTGAAACTCTGACACATTGCTCCTGAGAATATAAAGGGGTACAATCACTTTGGAAAATAGTTTGCTATTTTCTTAAGAAAACAAAACTAAACATGGTCACCATATGATCTAGCCATTCCATCCTTTGGCATTTATTTAAAAGAAGTGAAAGCATATATTTATACAAAGAGTTATGAATGAAAAGTCATATAAACTTTGTGGTAGTCAAAAAATGGAAAGAACAAGAAATGTGAATCTTACAATAAGTGAATAAACAGACTCTTAGATTAAGAAGAGAATATGACTAGTGGTGGAAAAATTAGTTATGAAATTCATTTGGAAGAATAAGAGACCCAGAATAGGCAAAGCAATACCTAGCAAGAAAAGCGAAGTATGAGGCATTAAATTACTGGACCTCAAATTATACTACAGAGCTGTAGTAACAAAAACAGCATGGTATTAACACCAAAACAGGTAGGAACAGAATACAAAACACAGAGATAAACTCACATCATACAGTTATGTGATACTAGGCAAAGATGCTAAGAACATATGTTGGAGAAATGATAGTCTTTTAAACAAATAATGATGGAAAACTGAAAATCCATATACAGAAAAAAAGGAAATTTAACCCCTATCTGTCAACCTGCACAAAAGTCAACTCAAAGTCCTAGGAATTAGACCAGAAACCCTGCAATTGTTAGAAGTAAATGTAAGCCAAATACTCCAACATGTTGGCACAGAAAACTATTTCCTTAACAAGATTCCTGGAATGCAAGAAATAAAAAAAATAATCAATAAGTAGAATGGCATCAAATTAAAAAGCTTCTTCACAACAAAGAAAACAAGACCATAAAGATAAAACCTACAGAATGGGAGAATATATTTTTTGTCTGCTTCGTAGGGCATTAATGTATAGAATATACAAAGAACTCTAAAAACTTAATACCTCCTCCCCCAGAAAAAATAAACTAATCAGTAAATAGGCAAAAGAACTAAACAGAAAATTCTCAAAAGAAGAAATATAACTGGCCAAAAAATATATGGAAAAATGTTTGACATCTCTAGCAATTAGAGAAATGCAAATTAAAACTATAATGAGATTTCATCTAACTTCAATCAGAATGGTATTTATTAAGAATAGAAATAATAATAAATGTCCGTGAGGATGTGCAGGAAAAAGTGCACTCATACATTGTTGGTGGAACTTCAAAATTAGTGCAATTCATTGGAAAGCAAAATGGAGACTCCTCAAAAAAAACTAGGAATGAAACCAACATTTGACCCAGCTATCACACATCTCAGTATTTATTCAAAAGATTTAAAATTAGCATGTAGTATGCTATAGTGATACAGTGATACAACCACACTAATATTTATAGCAGTACAATTCACAGTAGCCAAGCTATGGAACAAACTTAGGTGCCCTTCAATAGATAAACTGATAAAAAAATGTGGTATATATACACAATGGAGTATTATTTAGCCATAAAGAAGAATAAAATGATGGCATTTGCTGATGGAACTGGAGACTATCATGCTAGCTGAATTAAGCCAGTCCCAAAAAGTTAAAGGTTGAAAATTTTCTGATACAAGAAGCTAATCTAAGATAAGAGGTAGAAAGAAGAGGTAGGGGTACAAAATAAGAAGAAAATAAGATTTATTAGGATAGAGGAAGGCACAGAGATATAAACCAAAGTAATGCACAATCTTTTCAATGAAATAATATCAGAAAATTTCCAAAACCTGAAGAATGAAATTGAAAATCAAAATCAAATAAAAGAGGCTTACAGGACCCTAAATGTATAAAATTATAAAGGACCTACATCAAGGCACATTATAATGAGGAATAAACATAAAGAATAAGAATAGAATTTTAAAGGCCACAAGATAAAAGTGTCAGATTACATAAAGGGAAAAACCAATTTTTATCTCAGCTGATTTTCAACTTAGACCCTCAAAGTAAGGAGGTCCGAGAACAACATTTACCAAGCTCTGAAACAAAATAGATGCCAACCAAGAATTTTATGTCCAGTAAATAAAGCTTCAGATTTGAATATAAAATAAAAACCTTCTATGAAAAACAAAAGTTAAAAGATTTCACAACTAGAAAGCCTGCAATACAGAACATTCTCAGCAAAATATTCCATGAGGAGAAAATTTTTTAAAAAAAGTTAAAACTAGAAAAAGGGAGGAACTACACTGTAGAAAAAAACAATCAAAGAAGAAATAAGCAGAAACCAAATCAAATTAAAAGCCAGAAATAAACCAAAATGAATGGGAATATAAATCATATCTAAATAATAACCCTGAATGTTATTAGGCCATTTAATGGCCTTTAACTCATAAATCAAAAGACATAAACTGACAGATTGGGTTAAAAACCAAGACTCAACAATATGCTATCTCCAAGAAACTCACCTCATAGGCAAAGACATCCACAGACTAAAGGAGCAAGGTTAGGAAAAAGAACACTCATATAAATGGTATAAACAAGCAGGGATTTACATCCTCATATCAGATAAAGTGGACTTCAAGACAAAGTTAGTCAGAAGGGCCATGATGGAGCATCTACGTACATCAAACAAACCTTCTCAATTTCAAGAATCAAATAGGACACAACACAATAATTCTGGTGACCTTTAACACACCTCTCTCACTACTGGATAGATCTCCCAAACAAAAACTAAACAAAGAAACTACAGAACTAAATAATACAACCCATAATTTGGACTTATAAGACATATAGAATATTTCTTCCATCAATGAGCAAATACACTTTCTTCTCTGTAGCACATGAACCCTTTTCTATATAGACCATATAATAGACCATAAAATAGACAAAGCAACTCTTAGAAAAATACAAAAAAAAAATGTAGAGACAATACCCTGCATTCTATCAGATCATAATGAGATAAAATTAGAAATCAATAATTAAATAAAAAATAGAAGCTATTCTAACACCTGGAGACTAAATAATATGCTACTGAATGAACAATGGGTTTCAGAAGACACCAGAGATGAAATTAAAAAAATACTTAGAAGTAAATATGAACACTGTTACAACATATATAAATCTCTGGGACACTATGAAGGTAGTGCTAAACGGAAAGTTTATTGTTTACAATAGAAAAGTTTATTGAATTCATTAAAAGAATAGAATGTCAACAAATAAATGAACTATCAACACATCTCAAAGCCCTAGAAAAAGAAGGACAAACTAACACTAAAAGCAATAAAATGTAGGAAATAATTAAAATCAGATCTGAAATAAATGAAATTGAAACAAAAGAAGCAATTCAAAAAGTTGACAAAACAAAAAGTTGATTCTTTTAAAAAACAAATAAATTGATAAACCTTACGCAATACTAATGAAGAGAAAGAGAGAGAAAACCCAAATTAATAAAATTTATGATAAAGAAGAAAATATAACAATGAAGACTACTGAAATGCAGAAGATAATTAGAAACAATTTTGAAAATTTATACTCTAATAAAATAGAAAATCTTGAAGACATTGACAAATTTCTAGAGACATATGACCTACCCAAACTGAATCAGGAGAACATATACAATTTAAATAGACCAATTTCAAGTAATGAAAGAGAAGATGCCATTAAAGTCTACCAACCAAGACAAGCTCAGGATCAGGTGGATTCCCAGAAAAGTTCTATAAGACCTTCAAACAAGAATTATTACCAATATACCTTAAATTATTCCATGAAATAGAAAAGGAGGGAACCTTGCAAACTCATTCTATGAAACTAGTATCACCCTGATACCAAAGTCAGAAGACCCATCAAGGAAAGAAAACTTGAGACCAATATCTCTGATAAGCATAGATGCTAAAAATTCTCAATAAAATTCTGTCAAATTATATACAAAAACATATTAAAAAGATAGTACACCATGATCAAGTGGGATTCAACTCAGGGATGCAAGGTTGGTTCAACATATGGAAATCAATAAATGTAATTCATCACATCAATAGACTTAAAGACAAGAATCATAATCATCTCAATAGATACAGAGAAAGCATTTGACAAAATACAGCACCTCTTTTTGTTCGAAACACTAGAAAAACTAAGGATAACAGGAACATACCTCAACATTGCAAAAGCTATCTAAGCTAAAGCCAATGCCAACATCATTCTAAATGAATAAAAATTGAGAGCATTTTCTCTAAGAACTGGAACAAGACAAGGATGCCCTCTTTCACCATTTCTATTTAATATTGTTTTTGAGACTCTAGCCAAAGTAATTAGACGGATAAAAGAAGTTAAAGGAACAAACAGGAAAACAAAAAAAAAACCAAAAAAAAAAAAAAAAACCAAAAAACTCAAACTCCCACTATTTGCCAACGACATGATTCTATATTTAGAACATTCAGAAAATTCCACCAGAAAACTTCTAGAAATAATAAACAAATTCACCTGGATATAAACAACAATAAATCAAACACGTTCCTATACATAAGTGATAAATCCTTGAAAGAGAAATTAGGAAAACTACCCCATTCATAAAAGGCTCAAAAATAAAATAAAATACTTGGAAATCAATCTAACAAAAGAGGTAAAAGACCTCTACAATGAAAACTATAAGACACTAAAGAAAGAATTGGAAGACCTTAGAAGATGGGAAGATCTCTCATGCTCTTGGATAGGTAGAATTAGCATTGTCAAAATGGCCATACTGCCAAAAGCATTATACAGATTTAATGCAATTCCTTTTAGAATCCCAATGACATTCTTCATAGAAGTTAAAAAAAATAGTAAAATTCATTTGGAAAAATAAGAGACCCAGAATAGCTAAAGCATTCTTTCGGAAGAAAAATGAAGCAGGAGGCATCACAATAATACACCTTTAAACTATATTACAGAGCCATAGTAACAAAACCAGCATGTTATTGTCACCAAAACATTCATGTAAAACAATGGTACAGAATAGAAGACACAGAGACAAACCCACATAAATATAATCATCTCATACTAGACAAAGGTGTCAAAAACATTCATTGGAAAAACGATAGCCTCGTCAACAAATGGTGCTGGGAAAACTAGAAATTCATATATAACACAATGAAATTAAACCTCTCTCTCTCACCCTGTACAAAACTCAGCTCAAAGTGGATCAACTCAAAGGCACTAGAACAGAGACCCTTTGCCTAATAGAAGAAAGAGCAGGCCCAATTTTCATCATGTTGGCTGAGGAACTGACTTTCTTAACAAGACTCCTACAGCACAAGAAGTAAAATCAAGAATCAGTAAATGGTATGGATTCAAACTATAAAGCTTCTCAGTGAAGAAAAAAATCAATAATGTGAAGAGAGAGACTACAGAATGGGAGAAAATGTTTACCACAGGCAACTCAGATATAGCATTAACATCCAGGGTCTATAAAGAACTCAAAAAAACAAAACCTCAAAAACAAACAAACAACAACAACAACAACAACAAAAAAAAACTCAACACCAAAAAAATAAATAACCTAATTAACAAATGGGCTAAGGAACTGAATAGACATTTTGCAGAAAAAGAAATACAATCAATCACCAAGTATATAAAAAATATTCAACATTTCTAGCAATTAAAGAAATGCAAATCAAAACTACTCTAAAAATTCATCTCACTTCAGTCAGAATGGCAATTATCAAGAATGCAAACAACAGTAAATGTTGGTGAGGATGTGGGGAAAAAGTTACACTCATACATTGCTGGTGGGACTGCAAATTCGTGCAACTTTTATGGATAGCAGTATAGAGATTCCTCAAAAATCTTGGAATGGAACCACAGTTTGGTCTAGCTATCTCACTCCTTGGTTTATATCCAAAGAACTTAATATCAGTATATTATAGTGAAGCAGCCACATCAATGTTTATAGCAGCTCAATTCACAATAGATAAACTATGGGACCAAACTAAATGCCCTTCAATAGATCAAGTGTATAAAGAAAATGTGGTATGAAACACAATGAAACATTACTCAGACTTAAAGAAGAAGATATGATGGCATTTGCCTGTAAATGAATGGAGCTGGAGAACAACATGCTAAATAAAATAACCCAATCCCCAAAAACCAAAAGCCAAAGTTTTCTCTGATATGCAGATACTAATTCACAATAATGAGGATGGCTAGGGAAAAATAAAGGTACTTTGGATTAGGCAAATGGGAGTGAAGGGAGGAGAATGAGTACAGGGGTAGGAAGGATAGTAGAATGAATTACACATGATCACACTATGCACATAAAACATTGCATGACCAGTGTGATTCTACAATATATACAACCAGAAGAATTAGAGGTTATACTCCATTTATATATGATGTGTCAAAATGCATTCTACTCTCATATGTAACTAATCAGATCAAATAAAAAATTAAAAATATTTAGACTTCAAAAAAATTATCCTGATGAATGAAGGCAGACCAAAAAAGAATATGAACTATATTATTTCATATACATAAAATAGTAGAAATGTAAGGGAGAAGGAGAAATTACAAAGAAGCACAAGGAAATCTTGAGTTAATGAACATATTTATTATTCTGATGGTGGTGATAATTTCATGGACATGTACAAATGGCAAAACATATCAAATTATACATATTGTGTTTATTTTATGTCAAAAGTACCATAATAAAACTCTTTTTTATTATTAACATGATTATATTTTTCTTTAGAGAATATGAAATACTTCATGAATCATATGGGATGCTAAAAATAAGAGAGGAAGAAACTGATTATTAAAACAACCAAGCAAGAAATATCAAGAAATAGTGCAAAATACTTGAACAATAGTAAAATTGTTATTTTTTTAATGGTTTGATTTTAAGAGAGTTTATTTTATTTTATTAATTTTTTATTTGTTTTAATTAGTTACATGTCAGTAGAATGCACTTATATACTTTGATATAGATAAACATAGATGAGATATAGTTTCTCATTTTTCTGAGTGTACATATTGTAGAATCACATTAGTCATACAGTCACATACATACATAAAGTAATAATGTCTGTTTCATTCTATGATCTTTCACTTCTCTCTAAGGTAGCGCTATTCTTTTCTTTTTTGCATTACAATTCTTAATACACATACATACCACATACTTTATATACAAATAGAGATATGAAAATTGTGGTATATGTGTATTAAAAATTGTAACACAAAAATAAATAAATAAAACTTTTAAATTAAAAAAAAAATTAGGGCAAAACAAAGACAGAAGCTTAGCTTTAGTATTGCCCCTTTGAATATCCCTTTCCTGGCCACTCCTGTGAGCACTATCTCCTTTGCTAGATTGTATGGGACTCAGAGAGGGGCCCTGATGTTTATTTCCATACAATGTGCAATGTGATTGGTTCTTCCCTCACTATCTGAAAGTTGAATACAAATAATTGTCGGTCTTCCTTAAAGCCATATTCTAAGATTTTTTTTAAAAAATCTGGAGTTCACATTCTTTAAGCAAAATCTATTTTGTCAGTGAAATTATTTCTAGCTGAAAAAGGAAAAAAATACTTATATACATTTAAGAAATAGAAAAAATAACTCCAAAGAGGTTCTTGACTACTAAAGGAATATAAATCACGTTGAAAAAAAATGATAGTTTTTGCAGGTGGGCCTGCCTTAGGAGAGGATGAGGAGGGCTAGAGGCCATTTGAGATACTTTATTCATGAACACCACATCCCTTGGCCAAGTAGCACCTACACAATGATCCATGGAGGGATTTTTCATTTTGGAAAGCAGGTTTATTAGTGAAATTATTACAAGCATTAATATCCGGAATGTTATTTTCTTGCTAATGATGCCATAATGGGTTGCACTGGGATACTATAACTGCTCCAAGTGCATAACTTCCCAAAGCTGCATACCTCCTGGATGATACATGGGGGTTAGCCGCCATTAGTTCAGTGGTTGCATTGGCTGCTATTTGGAGCCAGAGTAAGAATCTTTTGCAAGTTTGGGAAAGACCCAGGTTTAATGTTACAAATGACTATGGTAAAACATTCACTGCTTTTTGCAGAATCCCAACATACCTGTTTTGTTTTTTTTTTAAATAGAATGGTAAAGTGACAGTACACCTTAACAAGGGGACAGAAGCTTGATACCTGCCAATGTTGAAACCGTCATCAGCTTGTAGCTTCACACATGGTAGGATTGCCTTCAAGGAGTCCTTTCCTCATAGGCCATTCATTCCAACTGACAGGTTGAGAATGAGAACAATCCTAGTTAAAAGTTGTAACATGTGGTGCCTATGTGCCTAGACTAGTCGAATCTCCACAGGCAAACTGCTTTATTTCGGGATACTGTATGCACGAGAGTCAGTACTATCCATTGCACATTACGGAATGAGGATGTACACACCTTACTGTGTGCCCTGAAAGAATATCACTCATAAAATCATTCCACGGAATGTTTTATGCAGAGGCTAAAACCTGGTATACTGAGATAGTCCTGAGGAAGGCAATACCGTGTACATGTTTTTTTCCTGAAAAAGTTGTTTTGATGTTTTTACCCTGATCATTGTCCAGGTCATGTGGTATTTCCTGGGAAATTTCCAGGTCATGCTATACTTTGAATATAGTTTGTCCACCTGACCTCATGTAGGTCTTTAATCCCCAAAGTCATGTGTCAGTGTGTATTAAGAGGATGGTGTTTAGAGGTATGGCCTTTGGAAATTAATTGATTGATTTAAGGTCATCAAGATGGAGCTCTGTGACTGTATCTGGGTGGCTCTATGAAGGAAAGAAGACCAGAACAGTCACAGAGAAAGACACATGTTTTCCCTGTCTTTTTCCACTAGATGCTCTATGCCACTTTGGGACTCAGCCAGAAAGATAGCACCACATGTGGCCCTACAACTTTGTACCTTCAGGACCATGAGCCAAAATAAACCTTTTTTTTTTCTTTATAAAGTGAGCATGCCACAAGTATTTCACTATAGTAATGAAAAACAGACAATACATATAGTATTTTGTGGCTTGTGGTCAATGTCTGTATCTTCTTCCTCTGTATTTGCTCATCCTGATAAAAACTTTTTTATAATTTCTGGGTACTACTGGCCCTAACAAACATGCCAGAGAGTCAAGTGTACAATTTATCAATTTATTTCTCCTGTGTAGAAGACAGCTCTTTGGAGACAGTAAAAAGAGGAATAGGAGTAAGGCTAGTGGGGGCAGAGAGTGCCTGATTGGAAGTCATGAAAATATTAATTGACTAGGAGCATGGATGATGGATCTTAAATTTCCAGCACAGAATGGTGGAAAATGCAGGGACAGTGCATTGATATTAAAATGCAGGGATTGAGACTTAACCACACAGTAGTTGTGTGCCCATTTGCAAGCTACTAACCTCAGTTTCTGTTTCCATGTAATAGAGACAATACCTACCCTAAAACCTTGTTGCCAATATTTAATCAGATAATATATGAAAACATGTAGATGGGAATCAGCACATAACAGGTACCAAATGGTTATCAGCATCCCTCCCATTTTGCTATCACTTTTCTGCTTAGCCACCCTGAAAGTGACTATCGACTTCCCCATCGTTCTTCATGGCTGCAGCAAAACTTCAGGTTTTCTAATGTAATATGTCCACTTTCTACTTTGAAAGAATAACAGCTATTTCTACATATTTTGGTGTGGAATGAGGATATAACCAGATGTCTGGACCTTTCATTCTCCTGGTTCCATCATAGGGACATCATCACTTCTGCACCTGACACCCCTTTGGATATCAGAGGAGTGAGGACAGCAGATACACCAATAAGAAAGTCCATAGTAATCTTTTAAATTAAAGCACTAAAAGTGGAGATGTGGAGGTTTGAATGTCTCCCGTTCCCTCCAGCTTTTAGAAGCTCTTTTGTCCATTGTTACCCAGTGAATATTGCACAACACCCTAGACCACATATTTCTTCTGTTGGGATATACAGCTTAATGATACAGAAGCCACTCAGTATAATGGGGAGAGAAATGAAGGAGTGTGTGTGTCTAGTTGAAGCTTTAAGGATGTCATTTGTATCAAACCCTCACCTCGTGTCTGGTCTGGGCTAGATGGAGGAGAAAACAGAGAAATGATATTTGGTTCCTGATCTGAGGGAGTTTGGATTCATGTGATGAGTACACCCTGGTTACGGTGTGGTGTGATAAGATGGTGAAGGCAGACTGCAACTTAGCTAGCTGTTGGAAGAGGTCATCTTTGACCCTAGTCTCAAGGATAAATAGGAGGTGGGAAGGAGGTGCTTAGATAAAACTCATGATACCTATATGACCTTGGGAAAGTCTTTTGCTCACTGTGATCCACATCACTTCATGTGACAGATTAGAGGGCTGTGTTATCCTTTGTAGGATTTCTCAAAGGTTATTGCCTTTTGGTGCCATATTTGTTCTGGAAAGTAGGTTGCTCTTTCCTCCAACTTAAGCCTACTACTATGATTCCACTCTGGTCTTGCACCTCAACTCTCAGAGAGCTCAGGATCAAATCTCATCATTTCCGGGGCAGCTCATGTTCACCACTGTGTATCAGATGCTTGGATCTACTGACCTCCAAGGCTGAACTCCTGTAGAGGGAGGTTTATCAACAAGGGCTGTCCAAATATTTCCTAGCTAAATCGTAAGTCAACAGACAGGAAAAGGAAGGCCTCCGAGGAGAATTTGGAAAGATGGCAGGTTAGAGGTTTGGGAAAACTTAAGGAGAAGAGAGGATCTAAATAAGATTGACCCAGTGGGACTATCTCCCAGAATCCCTGCTCCAGGGCTTTCAGATAAAATATCTAACTGCTTTTTAGCAGCAGCTTTTTCTCTCGAAACAAAACCCCCCATGTTTTACATTTCATTGCAAGCACCCAGCTGCTGATAAACCTGTCAGGAACAATTGTGTCCTACTAGAGATAGGCTGTCAACCTCCTGTCTGCTGGGGTTTCAACTTTCAGGATTGCTCCCTTTTCTGAACAACCAGGATTTGAGGAAAGAGGGTCTTTATTTCCTTCTCTCCTCTTCTTTGGTGACTAGTGTTAGAATCTGCCACCAAAGAAACACATGATTGGATGTCAGGGCTCCAGGGCCTGAGCAAGGGAGGCCAGGAGGCTAGAATTAACCACCCAGATACTGCTCTCACAGTGGTAAAGAACTGGGCTTGGAGCCAGAAAGACTAGACGATTACAACCCAGACTCTCTCATTCACTAAATGTGCCTTGGAACCATTAATTATATCACTGAGCCTTGATTATTTTTTTCTCTACTTATAAAGGTGGAGACTATAATCTGTCACTGGGCTCTTTGGAGGATGAAATGAAATAAATGAAAAATGCGTAGTACAGTGTCTGACAGAATACTGATAATCCACAACTGTTACACCATCATTATTGTCATCATCATCATAGTTATCTTCATCACCATCATCATCTACAACCAGTCAGGGAGTTAGAACATTAATTGAGGAAATAATAAAAAGACATGTCAAAGAAGAAGACTTCAGGAACCTTACCTATAGTAATCCCCCTTTTCTGCTACTCAAGGCAGGTAAAATGGAATGCTTGAGAAATCCTTCTCCTGCTGCTAAAATTTAGAAGCAGCATATTGTGTCCAACTTCAGCATTTGGAATCATCTTTGGAGTGGTAACAAGAAACAAGGAAGTGATGGAGTTCCTCCAAAACTGTTGGAGGCCAACATCTGATGTCTCCATTCAGAATAGGAACCACCCCCAGCACCCATCATTATTTGTGTCTTACAGAATTAACTAACTTCCTCTTGATCCAATTTCTTTTCAGAGTTGGGGCAACCTGTGGAGTGCATTTTTTTTAATCCCTCAAATTTTTTTTTTCTGATTCCTTCCTCTGTAATTCTTTATCCTTACCTTGAATGGCACTTCATGTGATCAATAGAGATGTGGATATTCCTGGTTATTGTCTCTGGAATTTCAGGTTATCACCAAAGACATGCTTTATTCCTAGAGGATTACACTTGATGCTTAAAATAAGAATTGTCATATTTCTTAAACAGCTTAGATTATGACGGCTCAGTTTTAGAAGGATGGTTTTGGTTTTTGAGGTCTCCATGAGTTACTAGGACCTGACCATTCTTTATCCTAGGGAGGAAAATTATTTCTCTGTGCTACAGAGAACTGCTTATCAATGGATTGTTCCTCAATCAAAATAAGAAGGACATCATAGTTTGGTGGGATTAAGGTAGTTGGAAATAATTCTTTTTCTTTCTTTCTTTCTTCAAGCCTCCACATGTCAGTCTTGCTCATTCATATTCACTCACATGAAGCATCTTGGTGTTCCTCCCTTATCTCTTTTAATTTTACCTTTAACTTTTTGTAGCAGAAACTGTTTGTGCTTGCCAATATGCATGGGATTCTCTTAATTTTTCAACCTCCCTTTTAATTTTGTTCAGTTCTTGCTAGTGGGATGTTGAAGAAAGTGAGCACACTAATTTTTCATGACTGCTCCCTAAAACAAGGCATAGAGTCCTTGTATTAGTCTGTTTCGTGTTGCTATAACAGAACTCCTGATGATGGATCCTCCTGATGCTGGATATAGAAATGAGGTTTATTTAACTCAATGTTTTAGAGGCTGAAAGTCCAAGATTGGATGGCCTCATCTTTTCAGCCCCTAGTGAGGGACCACTGGCTATGTCCAGCATATGGGAGAAGTGGAAGTGGAAATGCATTTGTGCAGAGAGGACAGAGTATGTTGGGTAGCTTGGGTTCATAAAATCCTGCTCTTGCAAGGTGGGCATTAATCCCTTCTAGAAGTGGTGCCCCTAATGACATAACCTGTTTCTATTTTTTTACTTTTCATTTCTTCTACCACTTCAATATTGCAACATTGGGGAACAAACTTCCACTATATAAACTTTGTGGGGACAAACCGTACGCGAATCATAGCAGTCTTTTAATCTCTTTGTCTCTGTCTCTTCCACCCACCTTTCTTTCTCTCTCTCCCCACTCTCCTTTCCATGTCTAGGAAATAACTAAGCCATAGATCCTGGAATTACTGCATAGAAAACTATATATTGAACATCCAACCAGACTATCACATGACCAAACCACTGAGGTTTGGGAGTGTTAGTTATAACAGCTAGCATTACTTATACAGACATATAATCCATTGCTTTTCTTCTGAATGAAGAGCTTAACTGCCATTAAACCCATGTTAATGTAAGGCATTTTCATCCCTTTCTCTACCACAAAACATTCATGAGGAGAGAAACCTTTTATTGTTTATATTTTTGTTCCCAACACTTAGAATAATCATTGGTGCATAGTTTATGTTCTACAAATATTGATCAAATAAATGAATGAGTCCAGCATCTTCCCTTTGCCTGATAGAGACCTGGTTCTTTCTGTAAAGTGCTTAGGGCTGTGGCTACTATACAGACTGCTATCCTAGGATCATCCTTTATTTCAATTTGTCAATAGCAGCAAGCTAGCCCACATTCTTTTGGGCTAAAAGGTGGTGTGACAGCCCTTGTGAAATCCTGTTCAGCAGGGTCTTCACTCTTCTTTTGTGCAATCTCACTGTAGATACAAGAGCTCAAAGCTGAGAGAGGCCTCTGCCCTGGCATAGCAGGCTTTTTATCTCTGGCACTCTCAGCTGAGGGAGCTGCTCACAGAACTGCTGTCCAAACTTAATGTTCAGAACTTAGCAGTGGTAGGGATGGATAAGAAAGGGAAGGGGGTGGACAACACAGTCAGCTCACTCCCACCTCATGGACGCCTTCTTTCTAGCCCTAAAATTCATTGACCCTTAAGGAAAAAGTATTAGGATCTGAGATGAGCCTACCTGATATAAGCCCTGATGGAATTAATCCCTGTGTCTCCAGGTAGACTTTACTCTGAACTCAGTCTCATATCTTTTTTAAAAAAGCAATATTTCTCCAACTAAGATATGTACTTCAGTCCTTGGGAGTATTCTTTAAAAAATACAGATTCCCAAACCTCATCCAAGTGTATTTAATCGGTATGTCTAGGGATAGAGCCTGGGAAATCTGTGTTTTTGAGGGCATCATTGAGTCTGATCACACCCCTGGTAATAAAGGCTTTATTTAAATAAATGCTTTCAAGATCCTCAGGGAATAGTCCGAGAAGGGCAATAGCAGGGTCAAATAGTGGATCCATTCCCAGCTTTCCCAGGAATCTCCATACTGCTTTCCATATTGGCCGCACCAATTTGCAGTCCCACCAGCAATGTACAAGAGTACCCTTTTCCCCACATCCTCTCCAGCACTTGTTGTTGTTTGTCTTCATAATGGCTGCCAATCTTACTGGAGTGAGATGGTATCTTAGGGTGGGTTTGATTTGCATTTCTCTGACTGCTAGAGATGGTGAGCATTTTTTCATGTACTTGTTGATTGATTGTATGTCCTCCTCTGAGAAGTGTCTGTTCAGGTCCTTGGCCCATTGTTGATTGGGTTATTTGTTAACTTATTGTTTAATTTTTTGAGTTCTTTATATATTCTGGATATTGGGGCTCTATCTGAAGTGTGAGGAGTAAAAATTTGTTCCCAGGATGTAGGCTCTCTATTTACCTCTCTTATTGTTTCTCTTGCTGAGAAAAAACTTTTTAGTTTAAGTAAGTTCCATTTGTTTATTCTTGTTATTAACTCTTGGGCTATGGGCGTCCTATTAAGGAATTTGGAGCCCGACCCCACAGTATGTAGATTGGAGCCAACTTTTTCTTCTATCAGACGCAGTGTCTCTGATTTGATATCTAGGTCCTTGATCCATTTTGAGTTAACTTTTGTGCATGGTGAGAGAAAGGGATTCAGTTTCATTTTGTTGCATATGGATTTCCAATTTTCCCAGCACAATATGTTGAAGATGCTATTCTTCCTCCATTGCATGCTTTTAGCCCCTTTATCAAATATAAGAAAGTTGTAGTTTTGTGGGTTGGTTTCTGTGTCCTCTATTCTGTACCATTGGTCCACCTGCCTGTTATGATCAATGATCATAGCGGCACAATTCACAATAGCTAGACTGGGAATCAACCTAGATGCCCTTCAATAGATGAATGTTCAAAACTCTCGAAAAACTAGGGATAACAGGAACATACCTCAACATTGTAAAAGCAATCTATGCTAAGCCTCAGACTAGCATCATTCTGAATGGAGAAAAATTGAAGGCATTCCCTCTAAAATCTGGAACAAGACAGGGATGCCCTCTCTCACCACTTCTGTTCAACATAGTTCTCGAAACACTGGCCAGAGCAATTAGACAGACGAAGGAAATTAAAGGCATAAAAATAGGAAAAGAAGAACTTAAATTATCACTATTTGCAGATGACATGATTCTATACATAGCAGACCCAAAAGGGTCTACAAAGAAACTATTAGAGCTAATAAATGAATTCAGCAAAGTGGCAGGATATAAAATCAACATGCATAAATCAAAGGCATTCCTGTATATCAGCAACAAATCCTCTGAAATGGAAATGAGGACAACCACTCCCTTCACAATATCCTCAAAAAGAATAAAATACTTGGGAATCAGCCTAACAAAAGAAGTGAAAGACTTATACAATGAAAACTACAGAACACTAAAGAGAGAAATTGAAGAAGATCTTAGAAGATGGAAAAATATACCCTGTTCATGGATAGGCAGAACTAACATCATCAAAATGGCGATATTACCAAAAGTTCTCTATAGGTTTAATGCAATGCCAATCAAAATCCCAACGGCATTTCTTGTAGAAATAGAGAAAGCAATCATGAAATTCATATGGAACAATAAGAGACCCAGAATAGCAAAAACAATGCTAAACAGGAAGTGTGAATCAGGTGGTATAGCGATACCAGACTTCAAACTATACTACAGAGCAATAGTAACAAAAACAGCATGGTACTGGTACCAAAACAGGCAGGTGGACCAATGGTACAGAATAGAGGACACAGAAACCAACCCACAAAACTACAACTTTCTTATATTTGATTAAAGGGGCTAAAAGCATGCAATGGAGGAAGGATAGCATCTTCAACAAATGGTGCTGGGAAAACTGGAAATCCATATGCAACAAAATGAAACTGAATCCCTTACTCTCGCCATGCACAAAAGTTAACTCAAAATGGATCAAGGACCTAGATATCAAATCAGAGACAAGGCATCTGATAGAAGAAAAAGTTGGCTACGACCTACATACTGTGGGGTCGGGCTCCAAATTCCTCAATAGGACACCCAAAGCACAAGAGTTAATATCTAGAATCAACAAATGGGACTTACTCAAACTAAAAAGTTTTTCTCAGCAAAAGAAACAATAAGAGAGGTAAATAGGGAGCCTACATCCTGGGAACAAATCTTTACTCCTCACACTTCAGATAGAGCCCTAATATCCAGAGTATACAAAGAACTCAAAAAAATAGACAATAAGATAACAAATAACCCAATCAACAAATGAGCCAAAGACCTGAACAGACACTTCACAGAGGAGGACATACAATCAATCAACAAGTACATGAAAAAATGCTCACCATCTCTAGCAGTCAGAGAAATGCAAATCAAAACCACTCTAAGATACCATCTCACTCCAGTAAGATTGGCAGCCATCATGAAGTCAAACAGCAACAAGTGCTGGCGAGGATGTGGGGAAAAGGGTACACTTGTATATTGTTGGTGGGGCTGCAAATTGGTGCAGCCAATTTGGAAAGCAGTGTGGAGATTTCTTGGAAATCTGGGAATGGAACCACCATTTGACCCAGCTATTCCCTTCTGGGTCTATTCCCTAAAGACCTAAAAAGAGCATGCTACAGGGACACTGCTACATCGATGTTCATAGCAGCACAATTCACAATAGCAAGACTGTGGAAGCAACCTAGATGCCCTTCAATGGACAAATGGATAAAAAAAATGTGGCATTTATACACAATGGAGTATTACTCTGCATTAAAAAACGACAAAATCATAGAATTTGAAGGGAAATGGATGGATGGCATTAGAGCAGATTATGCTAAGTGAAGCTAGCCAATCCCTAAAAAACAAATGCCAAATGTCTTCTTTGATATAAGGAGAGTATCTAAGAACAGAGTAGGGAAGAAGAGCATGAGAAGATTAACATTAAACAGGGATGAGAGGTGGGAGGGAAAGGGAGAGAGAAGGGAAATTGCATGGAAATGGAAGCAGACCCTCAGGGTTATACAAAATTACATTCAAGAGGAAGTGAGGGGAAAGGGAAAAATAATACAAGGGGGAGAAATGAATTACAGTAGAGGGGGTAGAGAGGGAAAAGGGGAGGGGAGGGGAGGGGAGGGGGGGATAGTAGAGGATAAGAAAGGCAGCAGAATACAACAGACATGAGTATGTCAATATGTAAATCAATGGAAGTGTAACTCATGTGATTCTGCAATCTGTATACAGAGTAAAAATGGGAGTTCATAATCCACTTGAATCAAAGTGTGAAATATGATATATCAAGAACTATGTAATGTTTTGAACAACCAATAAAAAAAATGTGGCATCTATAAACAATGGAGTATTACCCAGCACTAAAAAATGACAAAATCATAGAATTTGCAGGGAAATGGATGGCATTAGAACAGATTATGCTAAGCAAAGCTAGCCAATCCTTAAAAAACAAATGCCAAAAGTCTTCTTTGATATAAAGAGAGCAACTAAGAACAGAACAGGGAAGAAGAGCATGAGGAAAAGATTAACATTAAACAGAGACGAGTGGGGGGAGAGAAAGGCAGAGAGAAGGGAAAGCATATGGAATTGGTAGGAAACCCTCAATGTTACACAAAATTACATATAAGAGGTTATGAGGGGAAAGGGGGGGGAAACAAGGGAGAGAATTGAACAACAGCAGATGAGGTAGAGAGGGAAGATGGGAGGGGAGGGGAGGGGGGATAGTAGGGGATAGGAAAGGTAGCAGAATACAACAGTCACTAATATGGCATTATGTAAAAATTGTGAATGTGTAACTGATGTGATTCTGCAATTTGTATTGGGGGTAAAAATGGGAGTTCATAACTCACTTGAATCAAATGTATGAAAGATGATATGTCATGAGCTTTGTAATGTTTTGAACAACCAAAAAAAAGAAAATTATAAATATATTTTTCAATATGAAAAAAAGCCCTCAAAAAAATTAAATAAATAAATAAATAAATGCTTTCTGTGTGACAGGTTCTTCTATTACCATTTCAAATACATAACAATCACCTTACAATCTTGGTATTATAACTATTGAGTTGATTGATGAGGGGATAAACTTGAAAAGATATTTTACCTAAGACTTACATGCTATCTGGCCCAAGAGGCTTCCCTTTTAACTATTTCCTTTAATCCAGTAAAACAACAACAACAAAAAAAAACAAAAACAAAACAAAACAAAAAGCATGATGTTTGAAACCCGAAAACTCAAATTCCACTTCTGGTTAGGATCTTTCCCACGTCATCTTAAGCCTCATTTTACCTCTGAAATAGTGTGAATAGTGCTTGGGAATTGAAGGATGCTATACAAATGGCATGCTGTCTGTTGTTATCATTACTTTTTGGTTTAAATGAATTTTCTATTCCCCTAGGCAGATTCCTGTTCATGGTTTGTGGTTGTGCTGGGCAGAGTGCATTTGCTTTTTATTTGCCAGAATGCTTTTTTCATTCCTAATGCATGATTTTGTTGGGGTTGCAACTCTGCAGAGCTCAGGGTTCCACTTGAGGTTCACACAACATGGAATCTCAGTAAGAGCAGCCCATGGGCATGATGAGTTGATAACAGGAAGAGAAGATTTTAAAGAGGCTCCTGGGGGAGGCAGGGGAGATGCACCAAGTAGAATGTTTCTAACTCTCTCTGCTTCCCCCACCAGATTTCCAACACCTTCCAAAGGATGACATACGAGAACTATCCTCCAAATATCCATAGGTGCTCTCTCAATTCTTTTGAACATTGGTATTCCCTCAGTCTGGAATACTCTTTTTCTTATCCATTTCTTTCCCAACCCTCTTTCACATGGCTAGCTCCAGACACAATTTAGGTCTCAGATGAAACACAGTGTTCATCTGTAAGGTTTCCTGATCCCAGGACTTCTTCTCTCACTTGAGAATGCTTGTTATATAGTTACTAAGTTACTAGAACATCCCATTCACTTCCCCCACCCCACCTCCTTAATACTTAGAACAGTGCTTGGCGTATACAAGACCCTCAAGTAAGTGGCAAACAATCGAAAAGCGTCCCCATTTTCATTTGTAGTCCTCAGACTTTCCCTCGTCTTTTGTACTCAGTTGGTTAAGTGACTATGAAATAGATATTCCAAGCTGATGACGCACATGCCCTTGGAACCTGGCACATTGCAAACTGACCTTATCACTTCGCAATCCCTACTTCTGTCTCTGTGTTACCATCTACCTGGGTATCAAAGCTAAAATGTATTCAAGTGTGACCAAACTTCAATAGACTTTATCAACCCAACATCTTTAATCTAATCTTTGCATTATCTGCACTGCCACATAGCCTATGGTAGGTGGGCCTCATCCTTTTTGTCTCTTCAAGTTATAAGAATAATGTTACAACCTACCTTCTCACTGGTCATCCATGTAGGATGGATGACTCAAATATCAGAGATATGTGGATGGCCCGAATATCGGAATGTTTTGTGTAAAGAATGTAAATCTGGTCATGGAGTTAACTTTGTGGTGTCAGCTATTTCTTATACTCTACAGAAGATCCCTGTCCTTTAGTGAGGTCCAAATAATCTGCCTCATGATCTAGATTTGAGGTCATGTTGACTTGTACGGCTTCCTTCCCAGCACCCAGAACTCCAGACACATGCAATTACTTCAAGTTTTCATGCCTCTAATGCTGTGCCCTGGTCCTCTGGACCATGCACCTCCACTGACCTGCTCATTGGCAAACTCTGCTCATACAAAATTCCACCCATCCAAACTTTGCTCCAGTACCTTATTATCGCAGGAAAACCTATCCTTGGCATTTCCCTGGAAATCATATATGATAGACTCCTCTCCTACTGAATGTACTCTGTGTTCTGAAGTCCTTGCCACCGACATTTAATACCCTTTTGCCCCCATTTGTTTATATCATTGTTTCTTTTGACTATATTGCAAACTCCATATGATTATGAATATACTTAAACTCTTTTTTCCCCACTTTTGAGTCATTAACACACTACCTGGCACTTGTAAGTGCTCAATAAATGTTGGCAGAACCAACAAGTTTCAAAGTGTGCCAAGGAAAGCATTAAAAAATAAACCTAAATTAGCCAAAGGCCGAGGATGACAATGCAACTTCCAGAAAAGAAGGGCTCTTGCACTTGCAGACTACGTGGTGTGTGTGGGTCTTTAGTGGCTGATAGTGCCCATTTCAGGTATCTGGGCAGGGAGGGTAAAGAACTGGCAGCCCCATTTGCTGAACTCAAAGGCCCATCACTACTTGTGCCAAGACCACATTTTTTATAGCTTCCCCTGGCCCATGAGTGAATGTAGCAGGGAACCCAAGGCAGGCCTGTCCCTGGAGAGGGTAAGACTCCTCAGACATGAGATTATGGCCTAATACAGAATAGTCTGTGAGCTTCCTTTTCTCTCTCTTCTCCCATTTCTTCTTCACAGGGATCAGATCTGTAGGAATCAGGAGTTCTGAACACTCTTATTCCTTTTCTCCCTCATTTTACTTCACAATATTTCCACTGTAAAACTTTTGCATGTCTAATCCCATCTCTATGGCTACTTCGTGGGGAACCCAAGTTAATATCAAGGGTGGGCTTCACCAACCACCAGCTTATCAATTAAAGATATGCATTCAGGAACTAGGGAGAAGGCCTTTGGCTGGATCAGTGCTCCCCCACCCTGCCCCCATGAGACAGATTTTAGCCTTGGCTCAAGTAGTTTACCTATTCCCCATGAATTCCCACCCTAACAGTCATTATAGTACTTTGAGTCTCTGAATATGGATGTCAACTTAGAACCTATGTCCATTAGTCTTCAAAATGTGTATTTCTCTTTCCTTAGTTCACAGTCACCTTATTAGAGAGGGTCATGGGTCCCTTTGAGAAAAGACTTGGGAATCATCACTGTACATATACATGCTACAGCATTTCAGGGCTCTTCCTGCTATGAACCCTGCCAACTCTGAATTCAGTCAATGGGTTTCTGATCCGAAATTGACTCAGGTATGGAAACTGAGCAAGGCCTTGTGACTGTTTTGGTGTTCCTACACTCAGATTCTGCCTTCTTGCCCTGCTGCTATTGCTATAAAGGTTAAGTAGCATGATGTTGGTGGTCCACCTATTTTGCTCTTGGGTACACTATAATATATCAATCATCTCTAAGATTTTTCTGCAAATCAAGACCCTCTAGCTGACCCCCTGACTTTTGTAGTCTTAATGAATTGCGGCATCTAAGCACCACCATCTGGCCTCTATTGCCTTGACCCTGTCTTCTTCTTGGAAATTCACTAGCCCAGGTCTATGACTGTCTCTCCTACCACTCACTGGCCTTGACCTACAAAGGTGTGGCCTTCTTGAACTTCTTGGTAATGATAATTCAGGGCCTTCCTTAGTGTGTTCCTTAGTGGTTAACGTGTTTTTAGGGCTTCCTATGGAGCATAAATCTCTGCAGGTCTCTGGGACTCATCTCATTCATGTGCTCCACCATGTCACATCCTTGTCTTCTTTACTCCTCCTTCTGTTGGCTTCTGGGACTACTGTGTTAATCAGACTCCCATCACTGTCCGAATACCTGATAAGAACAACTTAGAGGGGAAAATTTTGGGGGATGCCTCAGAGTTTCAGAGATCTCAGTCTATAGTTGGCTGACTTTATTATTCTGGGCCTAAGATAAGGCAGAACATCATGGCATGGTAAAGGAGAGCTGCTCAACTTATGGCATGGTAAAGGAAAGTTCTCAGAGCAGCCAGGAAACAGAGAAAGCCAGGAGCCAGGAACAAAATGTAATCCCCAAGGCCACGCCCCAGTGAACCTCCAGCCATACCCCACTGCCCACAGTTATCACCCAGTAGTCTATTCAAATTATTAATCCATGAAATGAATTAATCCACTGATTAATTGCATCTCTCATAGTCTAATTATTTCATCTCTTAATATTTCTACAATTGCCTAACACATGAGCCTTTGGAGGATACTTCATATCCAACCTGCAATAACCATCCAGACATTTCCCGTGTATTGACAGCAGGCCATCACTTCCTTTTGCTTCAGAGAAACACCACAGCTGTACATCTGCCCCATCCTTAGTCGCTTGCCTGGGGTTTAGCTCCTTTGTCCAAGGAAGGGGCCCAAGTCAACAAATTCTCATATATGCAGCTTATTTATCAGGCTCTCTTGCAGGTAAGTAACCAGAAGACTCCACTTGAGCCTCCTGACTTCTTGACTCTTCACTGCTGTCTCTGTCTCTGTTCCCTCCCTATTTCCAAGGGGTTGAGGGTTCTCTCAGTTTACTTTGGTTCTGTGTTTTCAATCTTGTGTATTTCCCCTAAATAAATCTCTTTCACATTTAATTCCACTTTAATGTCAGTGTTTTTTGGAGGACCTACATTAAGCAGGTCCTCCAAAATATTACTTTATTAAACTTGCTCAATGGTTCTCTGTTTTGAGCTATTTTTAACCCCATCCTAAGGACTTTCAGAGATTTGCTCAAAATCACTTATATAGGAGGTGGAAACTGGGATTCATATCTTGACATCAAATCAGAAGGTGTTTGTTACCATGGGATTTATCAGAGAATAATTTCTGGAGGAGGACATTTGGAAGATAACTCTGGGAAGGGGGAAGCAGGGTTTTATTCTGAATCATGGGAAAGAAGAAACAATGAACAGAGACAGGAACGAGAAAAGTTTACATCTCAATATACATGTGTTTGGTTCTCATACATACTGAAAACTTTGTGTGCATCTGTGTGTTCATGCACACGTATCTGTGTCAGGATTACTTATTTAATGCAGACCCAGAATGTGAGTAGGCCATATGCAAAGCAGGGACACAAAAACAGGAGAAACATTCAGCTTTGATAACCTTCTACAAAGTCTTGCAATTTACCAAATGTGGAAAGAGAGCTATTTTAATTTTAATACACATTCAATTTTTCTTTTATGGCTAAGTATTATATTTATGATCCATTTTAGACAAGGGGCCACCTTAATCTTTTCAGTACTTGGAGCTTTTACAGGTCTCAATTCTTAGGTCCTGAGTGGAGGTGAGGGAAAGGTGTGGGTAGCTTTTTTGTTTTCCCTTGGGAGCAGAGGGCTCTTCCACACAGCAAATCAGTCCAACAGAAGGGAGGAAACACAACTAGCTATAGGGCTCGGGAAGTAGCCTTGTACTTGAGCAGGGTGATAATCTTCTTTCCCCTGCTCTCCTCCTCCAATCTCCTGCTGGCTGGGGCTCCCTCCCTGGAGGATTCTAGGTAGAAGCAGAGATCACTGAGCAGTGAAAGTGAAAATAATGAGTCCCCTTGTCTGTGACTGTTCCTGTCACATCCGAGAGAGACCCTGCAAGCTCTAGTGCTGAGAGAGCATCAGAGCCTACCCTTGCCTGCCTCTGCTCAGCTCCTGCTCTGGGCATGCACCCGTGGCCTCTGCGGCAAGCCACAGCCGCCTTGGCTATGAAGGCGGCAGTGTGTGCAGGGAGCTGGGAAGCTGGCAGCTCTAAGAGCACGTGAGAGGTGGGAGCCGGGTGGGCGAGGGGGAGAGGTGTCTTCATTCCATATGCAAGTCACTTAATGAGAAAGCTGCATCTGCTGTGCAGCCCCCAACCTGGGGAAGGCTGCCAACTTTCCTTGTGGGTGGCTGCAGCAAGCCTGGCCTGCTCACAGACTTGTTCTCCAGCCATAACTGGGTGCAGCTGAGGCAGGGGAACAGTTCTTGCAGACAGAAAAAGAAGGGTGATCAGGGGATTGAGATCCCCTGGTGTGCTTGCTCTGCAGGCCTGGGCATGGCAAGAATTCCAGCCCATGTGCTCTGGAGGGATAATTTCCACTACTTTTCATTGTTTCAGCTACTGTTAACTCTGCCATATTCAGTCTCTTTCCCTGAGTTGATTCAATGCAATCTTGAACCAATGCACAGCCTCACTCAGACTCTCTCCTCCTAGGAACTTCACCCTGAAATGTTGTTTTGTCTTTATTTCCCTCCCCAAATTTTCAGAATCATTATCACTATCTTATACTTGATTCTATTATTTCCACCTTAATACTAACTCCATTCTATGGCCCCTTTGATCAGGTTTCTCTTTTGCCAGATCTGGGTGCTCATAGCTTTATAGGACTTTCTGGTTCTTTTCTGGTCCCATTCAGAGGGACTTTTCATGGTATTTGGCAAGGTGGAATCATTTCTTTCTTGCAGGTATCTCTGCCATGGATTTTGTGGCCCCCACAACTTCACCACTCACCGATGGCTTTCCCAGTGCCTTGGAAGGGTCCCTCACTACTTCTTTCTGAGCATGCTATTCTAAAGGCTGATTCCCTGCCATCTTTTTACTCCTTTTCTTCTTCTCTCTGTTCTTCTTCCTCTTCTTTTCTTCTTTTTCCTCCTCCTCCTTCACTTTCTCCTCTTCCTCTTCCTCCTCTTCTTTCTTTTTTTTTCTCTCTCTCTTTTACATGGAGCATTTATTTTAGATGATAACTAGAATATCTGTTCAAAGAACATTTTATTTTTTTCCACAATTTAAAATTAAAGAAAATTGCAAAGTATAATATAATTTACATGCATATCTTCACCATGCAAAATCAATGACTGTTAGTACTTCGTCTCCTTTGTATCTAATGTATTCATTTTTATTTTTGAGGAAACACAAAGTTACAGAAAAAAAATTAGTTTCCTTCAACCAAATCTGTATTCTGTTCACTCCATGTCTATATTTGTAAGTACATAGGTATACATAAATGATACAGAGAACTTGCTCTGTCTCTGGTGTTTGTCACTGGCCTTTTGATATACTTAAAGAAATCCAATTTATCCTTTTCAATAATTATATAGTATTGTATCATTAATATATTGTGTATATTGTGTTATTTGTGATACATCCTCCTATTAATAGGCATTTCCTTCCTTTTTAATATTTTCTTATTAACACCAAAATTATGCTTCAATCAACATCCTTGAACACATTTTTTTAATATACGTATATGTAAAGTTTTTTCTAAGGTATGTACTTAGAGGTAGAATTGCTAGATTGTAGACTATTTTCAATTGTATAAAATATGCCATTTTTTCCCAAAGTGAATGTACTAATTTATATTCTTAGTAGCAGTTTATAAGGATATCATTTCGCCCAAATCTGTGTCAACACTTGATAATGTCATACTTTAAAATTCTTGACAATCTGTGAGTGAAAAATTATATCTCATTGTTGCTTTAATTTGTATTTGTCTATTAATAATCACTTACAATTATATAGCACTCACTTTGTGCCAACCACTATTCTAAGCTGTTTACATATATTAACTTAATTCATCTTTGCCACAACATTTTTAGGCAGTTTCTATTGCTATCATCCCATTTGACAGATCACGAAAATAAGGAGTAATAACTCATTCCAGATTTTATGGATGGTAAGGTAGTAGTGGCTTTAGCATTTGGACTTGGCCTCTGAGCTGCACCATGACATCATCCAGATTCCAAATTCAGGATAGAGCAAGTGTTCATTCATGAATTTTAAATCAGACATTTTCTCTTCTATGAAGTTTCCTTCTTACATTCTTAGATTTTTTTATTTGATAATTTGTCATTTATTTCCTTATTCTTTAAAAAAACTATATAACTTGGGCATCACTTCTTTTTCTTTTATACATGATGCAATCATTTTCCCCAGATATGACTGTCTTTTTGTCCTCATTTATAGCTTTTGTTTACATTTTACTTCTTTATTTTTTTAAAGGAGGTCTCTGTGTGTGCCCCAAATAGTTTTGAACTTTTGGGCTCAAGCAATTCTTCTGCTTCTTAGACTCCTAAGTATATGTCACTGTGCCTGGTATGATTTTATATTTGCCATATCCTTCTTTTAACATTTTTTCCTCTTTCTTGAACAGTTCTGCCTATTTTGCTAACTTTACTCAGTTAATAACTACATCTCAACTTCTGATAAAAGTCGAAGACCTGGTTCACAGATTTATCCAAAAGTGTCTTCATACCTTTATGACCTGCCTGGGACTTTCAACATCAGCTATCTTACATGCATCTTTCTTCTCAAATAAATTTTTCCTTCAGTATTCTCTATTTTCATAAATAGCACCACATTTTAAATCACATAGTCCGTAGCTCTACATTGCTGGAATTTTTTAGAGGTTTTTTTTTTAATCTGTTCTTTTTAGGTATAAATGACAGTAGAGTATATTTTGGCATATATGCATGGATTATAACTTCCCATTATTGTGGTTATGTATTCATATATGAACATTGGAAAGGTATGTCTGATTCATTCCACTGTCTTTCATATTCCCTTCCCACTTCTGCTTTTTGCTTTTCCTTGTCTTTCTTTTCTTATACTGAATCAGGAAACAAATTGTATAATGCCTTTCAACATACAGTCCCTGCTTCAGCAGCCACCACCTAATGTAAGCATTTGATTACTCAGACCTGATAGTCGTAACAGACTCCAAATTGTCTTCCTAAAAAGTTGTCTGTTTGGTGGTTTCCCATTTTTTCTGGAAATCCTTTTTGCTCCCCCTCCCACTCTGACTTGGCTTGGGTCCATCACAACTTTCCTTTAATTACCTTTTTAAAAAGGCATCTGGGGGCTGATGCTGTGGCTCAGTGGTAGAGTGCTCGCGTAGCATACAGGAGGCACTGGGTTCAATCCCCAGCACCACATAAATGTCAAATAAAGATATTGTGTTCATCTAAAACTAAAAAAATAAATATATTAAAAAAATAAAGGCATTTGTTCCAGTCGGCCAAGATAGCCTCTCCCTGACCCAGGCACCTGCTCATTCCTCCTCTGACAACCACACCCTACTCCTCCTCCTGGAACTCTTTCCTTCTTACATCTGATACTTCTGTGTCCAGCTGTCTCCCCATATTCCCTCTGAAGCCTTTTTCTGCATTTTCTCCATCTCTGACATTTTCCAGCACATATTGTCTGGACCACTCATAGGGCACTTAATCAGAGGTTGCCTTGCATTGTTATTCAGTGGTTTCATTAGGCTCTATTGTCAGATTCTGTAGGGAAGGGACCATGTCTTACATTTCCTTTGTGTGATCCAGAGCACCTCACACAGTATGCTACACACACAAGGTGTTAGTGGCTTTTTGTGTGAGGGATGGATCACAAGCAGGCACCTTTTACTCAGAATGAAATTGGCACACCTCTTCTCAAACAAAGGCGTTTTCTAATGTCAGTGCTGTACTTTGGTGGGAACACTGAGTTTCCAAGGCTGTGTGTGGGTGGATGCATCTAGCTCCTCCTTCCGAAAGTTTGCCATTGTGTTTTCATACAACCCAAAGCAGAGAAACAAAAAGCTGTTATTTCCTGGAGCCTTTATCTGACCACTGCTCTGATGCTCACAGGTACTGGTCTTTCCCCAGTGCTAGATAACAGCAGAGATGGCAACAGGGAAGAATGAGCAGGTGCCTGGGTCAGGGAGGGGCTATCTTGGCTGACTGGAACAGATGCCTTTTATTTTTTAAATATATTTATTTTTTAGTTTTAGATGGACACAATGTCTTTATTTTACATTTATGTGGTGCTGAGGATGGAAACCAGTAGGGATAGATGAGAGGGGAGTCATCCTAGAATGATAAATGTCTATAGGCAATTATTTAAATAGCAAAAACAAAGAGTACTGGTAAGCCTTCAGTTAGTCCTTGTTGAGTGAATGTGCCTCCTATGAGGAACTACGGAATCACTCTTTTCAATTTCTCTGTGTGGAAAGAAAAGGAAAGAAAAAGATCATAATCTCTGGCCTGTTCTTGACTCCAACAGTAGATTTTGTAGATAGTTTTTATTTTATTGTTTTTCTGCTCTCGTTTTTTTGCAGTGTTAGGAGTAGAACTTAGGGCCTTGCACATGCTAGGCAAGTGCTCTGCCACTGAACTGCATCCCCAGCCCTTCCAGATGGTTTTTAAAGAGCAACCTTTCTGAACCAGTTTGTGTCTATACGTAGCCTTCCCTCCCACCTGTGAACAAGCTTGGGTGTCCCCTAAATCTATCCAGAACTGACAGGAACCTCTGCATCTCTCCACTTCACAAAGGCTTCATGCCACCCACTGGTGGACCAATTCTCGGTCTTGCTGTTTCCATCTTGGTGTTTCCCTCTCTGCCCAGCATACTTGGTTGGTAACATACATTTTGGAGTCTCTTTTGAATATAGTCACATGTTACTTAATGATGGGGACATGTTCTTGGAATGATATTGTCATCAGATGATGTTCCTCAGTGTGCGAACATCATGGGGTGTGCTTAAACAAACCCAGGTGGTCTTGGTCCATCACTTGTTGTGGCCTCTTGCTGCTATCAAGAGACACAGTAAACACGAGATATATGATGCTGTGGTTGACATAACAAGGCATACTTGTAGAAGTACAGTCTAAAATGAGGATAAAAATATTGTATGTACAAAAGCCAGTGACAGTTTTTTATTATCTTAGTCAAGTATCTTGCGCTGCGTATAATTGTATATGCCATGCAGTTATTCGTTAACAACAGCATCACCATAACATGGGGGTAAAGTGTCATGTTCAGACATTAGCAAAGCTACAATGTCACTAGGCAATGGGAATTTGTTACTCCATATTTTTGCAGCCCTTCAAAGCCAGGACTTGGGCTGATTACTTATCTAAATAAGTAAGGTGCTAAAGAAACTATCCTCATCAGGGCCTCCGTCTGTGCCTTTTCTTTCCTGTGGAAGTCTGCTCACTCACCCTCCTGTGAAGTCAGTGAGCAGTGATGGCAAGGACACAGGTTTGGTTCTCTCTAAGGTCTGCTTTCTTTTGGCCCACCTTTTCTGTTGATGGTCGGCGAGTCCTTCTGAGTCCTGAGAGCCTATTCAACAGCAGAGCCAGCAATTATTGAGGGGTGGTGAGGAGGGCTCAGTGACATGAAGGAGTAGTTGGTGGAAAAGCTATTGATCTGGAAGTTTTGTGCCTGTGATGCAGAACTGTGATGTTGATCACTCCACCTAAGCTGCAGAGCACAGGACGGCACCCGGCCAAGAGTGGAGGAGTCTCCTTGCTTTGTCCTTTTACTACCAACACCTTTTCTAGGACATGATTTTTCAGCATCTTTTTGTGCCTATTTGACACAGAGGGTTTTGTATGTCAGTTATCCAGAGAGAATGGTAACTTCATTCCCATAAGATAAAATGATGTGATCAAATAACTGAGGTGAATGGGCAGAAAAGCTTAGACAGGAAATATACTGGGGTGGAGCAAGGGCAATACCCAGGGGCAGCAGAATAGTAGGGATCCAGAGACAAAAGGGGTTTTCATACACATATGGGTACTACTACTTAGGGGAAGAATGCCCCTTGGTTGGGTCCCAACTCCCTGAATCTAAGGTGAGCCAGAACTCAGTGTGACTGCTATGACTAGATTGTAAGACTTGAATAGAACCCAGTTCACCTGATAATACTTGAAAGAGATTTTGTTTGTCTCCTCCTATCCAGCCAGCACAGTACTTTCTGTAGAGTCCCTGCTAAATAAATATTTAATTTGATGAATGAGCAAATGAATAGAACCATGGGGAACATTTTGTTGCTGGCATATCAAAGACTTGCGAAGGGGTTGATTCTAATTCTGGCTACCTAGATTTCTCAACTGGGAAACCGTCAGATCCCTGAGGGTTAGTTAGAAGAAAATTCTGAAAGTGGTGAATTAAACTCAAATTTAATAATCTTAGGTTAGAAACATTTCCCCCATATCCTTATCTGAGAAATAATAGGACACAAAAGTGATTGTGACAGAATCCTCCAGCAAATTTTTTTCTTCCCAGGTAAGACTGCACTTCCTGGCTTCCCTTTCAGTTCGATCAGCCAACAGAGTATGGGTGGAAGTGATTTCTCACACTTTCAGACCATCTTCGAAAATAAATTCATATTCACTTCTCCATACTTGTTCCCCATGGGCTTGATGTAGATAATGTGGTGGCTTTAGAGATCATGGGTTAGGAAATCAGAAAGCCACAGCTAAAGGAACTGAGTCCCTGACTTGCCACTTGAGGAAGTGCCTCAGATTGGCTGGGAACGTGTCCTTGCTACTTTATATGGGTGGGAAATACAGTCCACTGAGATTCAAGTTTTGTCTTACCATCTAGTGCTATTAGAAATGATCCAGGGCTCTAATTGTGTTATGCTATAGAGAAGAGGTCTCTCCCTACAATTCTGCAGGGTAAGTTAAACCAAATTGCTCTCCCAGTGCTTCAGGCCTAATGGCTTAATTATTGAAAGTTTTAAAGTTGATTGCTCAAAAGGTTTTTGTTTGTTTGTTTTTCTCCTCCTCTTAATGTGTAAAGAAAGTGCTGAGAGTTGAAGAAGGAGAATGTAAAGAATGAGTAAGACAAGGACCTTATCCTTATGGGACTCCAAGTTGAACTTGGTGCTTCTGATGTTGATTGGTGATCTGACTCTCATATCTTGGGTACTTGACCTTGGCTTATAAATTGGTCTCAAGACCCTTGTGTCTTTAGCCTGCTACTGCTTAAACCATTTACTTCCTTCTAATACCAACCTGTATCATTTTCAATAGATCCTAGTAACCTGCTGTATGTTGATATTTAGCTGATTTTTTTTTTCTCCTGATTCTGGACTCAATCTTCATTCACATCAGACTAGCAATAGTGATTACTCTGGAGAGGCCAATTCTTTTCATGGTAAAACTAGAATTAGTGTTGGTTCCCTGATCAATGATGAGAAGCAACTAATGTTGACTGAAAAGAGACCAAATGGTAAAGCAAACATAGCAAAAGTACACTTTGTGTCCTATCCACTGCTCCCAAAGTTTGAGCAATCGTAGGTTACATAGGACGAAAGCCCCTAGTTAGAATATGGTCATTGCAGCTTGTCCATTGCTAATGGGATCCAGGTGCCCTCTCCATGCCTCATTAATATTATAAGCTTCTGTGTTCTAAAGCCATACTTCCCAGGAGGAACTCCAACCAGAGATACCAGCTGCATTTTGACATCTGGATGGGATTGAAATGTTTACATTTGTATAATGTAGCTTGAAGACATATTCATCATAATTTACAGGCATGTCTTCTTAGTGACAAGAAAAAAACACGGAGGAAGGTAGTTGTTATTGCTATTAAGAAGCTACTAAGTATTTGTATAGAGTACCTTCTGTGTACAAAGCACTGAATTACACATGTTTTGGAGAATTCATGGAGAGGGTTAGCAAAGAAGAGCAAGGTGCTTTCTCTACTTTGAAGGACCTTGGTATTTAATGTGAAAAAGATGCACAGACACTTATAAGGAAGTAATCCAACAATGAATGGAGATATAAATAAGGAGGAGATAGGAAAGACTTCCTGTAGCAGGTGGCACATGCTTGGTAGGATGAATAGAAGTTGGTTAGTCTAAGTCCATGATTGATTGGGTTGGGGAAAGTATCATATAGCTTTGGACATAAGGCTTGTTTACAGTAATATCATACAATTTAATGTGTATGTGTGTGCATTTCATATGTTGCATACTTTTAACAGTACTATTTTCAGGATTTTTGAGTAGTGTGAGCTCTTTTTTGAGATTATATTCTCATAAGGTGACTTATTAAGTAATTAAAGTAATTTTATTATGCTTTTCTATGATTTTCCATATTTATAGTCTCAATTAGGAAAGAAAATACAATCTTTTGTTAGTCTACATAGCTCAATTTGAGTCCAAATAATATGTGCCCAATAATAACTTTCACTTATTGAACATCTTTTATGTACAAGGCACTTCACATTTAATCATCACAACAATTTAATTAATTATGTATTGTTATTGCCATTTTGTGTATTAGGACTCTGAGGCTCAAAAAGGTTAAGTGGCTTACAAGTGGTCAGGCAGCTGAGAGATCAAGGGAAAGAATGAAGAGTCCCCAAATAGGTCCACACGCATATGGTCAGTTTATTCTAATGAAGTCATCATTGTCATTTGATGGAGAAAGAATAGTCTTTGAAACAAATGGTTTGGTTCAATTGGGGATGCCTTCCGGGGAAATAGTCAGTCCAAATCATGTGATATGTAAACATGAAAATTGGACCTCCTAATGGTTATTGCAAATGTACTAGTTCTCATCTATAGAATGCTTCTAAGAGAATGTACCTCAATTGTCTATGCTCGTTTATGGTAACCTGTAGTTTGCTCTTTTGCTAGAGAATGTTTATTTTACTCAGGAAATTACTAGGTTATACCAGAATATAAAATGTAGATGATTCAAGAGAAACTACTCCCTTTGGGTAACTGGTACCTGTGTGGCATGTATCACCTAGAAATCTATCTCCATTCTGGGATGGTACTGACATTCTGACACGGAAGAAAGGACATGGAGATACTGCTGGCAGTTTCCAGGACTCTCCATGCTTTGCTCCTGTTTTGTTGCAAATTACATCCTGAAAATGTTTAGTGAGGTTTAATATTGAATCATATCTGATTCCTGTCAATCTGATTATACTATGTCAATTTAGCATTATTTCAAGTGTATTTACATTCAATGTAATAACTTATATGATTGGGTTTAGGCATAACATTTTCCTATTTGTTTTCTATCTTTTTTTTTGTATTTTGTAGTACTCTCTTCCTAGTTTCTTTTAGGTTACTTAAATCTTTTTTATTAATTTATTTCCCCAACTAGTTCATTAGAAATAATTCTTTTTGTTAATTTGTAGTGTTTGTTCAGGGATAACAATATACATTCTTAGTTTCCAAGTTCCAGAGAGATGAAAACTTATATCCCCATAAAAAATCTGTACAAAAATGTTCATAGCAGCTTTATTTTAATAGTATCAAACTAAAAACAGCCAATACATTGTCTTTCAATGAATGAACTGTTAAACTGTGACATATTGATATCATGGAACACAACTAAATAGTAAAAAAGAAAGAAACTATTGATACATGCAGTTGTGTACATCCACAGAGATCCATTCAGAGAAAAAGCAGTTGATCTCAAAAGATTAAATACTGCTTAACAATATATATGTATACAGATTATTAAATTACAATATTTTAGAAATGAAGTTTAGACAAGTGTTTGCTAACAATTAGAAAATGTGAGGAGGGACTAGGTGAGGTTTTTAATTTTTTTAATTGACTTTATTTTTTAAAATACATGACAGTGGAATGCATTCCAATTATTATTACACATATAGAGTACAATTTTTCATATCTTTGTATATAAAGTATGTTCATGCAAATTCATGTCTTTATACATGTACTTTTTGCATTACAATTCTTATTACACATATATATCCACAATTTTTCATATCTCTGTTTGTATATAAAGTATGTTGTGTCTTCATACATGTAGTTTGTTAATGATATTCATCACATTCCGCCATCCTTGCTAATCCCCTGCCCTCTATCTTT
This sequence comes from Ictidomys tridecemlineatus, assembly GCF_052094955.1. Taxonomy (NCBI): domain Eukaryota; kingdom Metazoa; phylum Chordata; class Mammalia; order Rodentia; family Sciuridae; genus Ictidomys; species Ictidomys tridecemlineatus. Next base: position 116,714,885 of record NC_135480.1, on the reverse strand, counting down.
CCCTCCAATCCTTCTTCTTTATCTAGAATTCATCTATTCCTCTCATACTCCCCATCCCTACCCCACTATGAGTCAGCCTCCTTATATCAGAGAAAACATTCGACATTTTTTTGGGGGGGATTGGCTAACTTTACTTAGCATTATCTTCTCCAATGCCATCCATTTACCTGCAAATGCCATGATTTTATTCTCTTTTATTGCTGAGTAAAATTCCACTCCAGTCAGAATGGCAGCTATTATGAAGACAAACAACAATAAGTGTTGGCGAGGATGTGGGGAAAAAGGTACACTCATACATTGCTGGTGGGACTGTAAATTGGTGCAGCCAATATGGAAAGCAGTATGGAGATTCCTTGGAAATCTGGGAATGGAACCACAATTTGACCCAGCTATCCCTCTCCTCAGACTATACCCAAAGGACTTAAAAACAGCATACTATAGGGACACAGCCACAACCATGTTTATAGCAGCACAACCTAAAGCCAACCTATATGCCCTTCAGTGGATGAATGAATAGGTGAGGTTTTAAAAGGCAACACAAGAGATCATAAAGATTATAAAAGTGTTCTGTATCTTCATTGTGGTGAAGGAAACAAACAACATATATGAAAAATTGTATAGAACTACAGACATTTGAGTACAGGGGAAACTACAGACATATGAATAAGGACAAGAGATTATAGCAAAATCTGTATCCTGGTTATGATACCATACTAAAATTTTATAATATTTTATCATTAGAACAAATGTATAAACAGTGCACATGGGATCTCACTGCATTATTTCTTGCAACTGCATGATAATCTATAATTATCTCTATTAAAATTTCAATTAAACTTATAATCATAGTCAATTATTGTACCAAATACCACTTCATATCCTTCTCACTTATCATTTCACAAATTAGCAGTATAATTCCATTGTACTTACCTACCAACTTTGTGCTCTTAATATCTTTTACATATGCATGTTATAAACCTTAACCTACAATGTTATATTTGCTTTAAATATAAGTAGTCCTCACTTTACATACTTTTGACAGAATTTTCATTCATTATCTTTGTTTAATATTTGTCAGATTTCCATTACTGTAACACAAACTTCACATAATCAACTAATAAAGAAGTTTTATTATGACTAATAATTTCAGAGGTTCCAATCTGTCATCAGTTGGCCTTATTGCATTTATGTCTGTGATGAGACAGTACATTGTGGTGGGAGCACATGGCAGGGGAAAATAGCTAATCTCTTGGCTGGGAAGTGAAAGAGGAAGAGGAAGAAACCAGGGTCCCACAATCCCATTCAAGTTTACATCTCTAATGACCTAAAGATTTCTCACTAGGTCCTACACCTAAAAGTTTTCACTACTTCCCAATAGCACTAAGCTAGGGACCAAGACTTTCTCATATGGGCCTTTGGGGGCTCCTGATCCAAACTATAGCACCAGTCCTCCAACAATGAGGTTTATTAGTTCAGTTACTACAATATATTGATTAACTGTGAGCAGTTGTATAAGATATAAAATTTGCTGCTAGCTCTTCAGTTCACAAATCACAACATAAATGACAGATGCACATCATGATTGGTACCAATCATGTTACTTCTTTCAAAATCTAAGGTTAGAGCTTGGTGCAGTGGTGCATGCCTGTAATCCTAGCAGCTCAGGAGGCTGAGGCGGGAGAATCGCAATTTCAAAGCCAGCCTCAGCAAAAGTGACATACTAAGCAACTCAGTGAGACCCTGTCTCTAAATAAAATACGAATGAGGGCTGGGGATGTGGCTCAGTGGTCAAGTGCTCCGGAGTTCAATCCCTGGTACCAAGAAAAAAATCTAAGGTTATGTCACTGTGCATCTGTTATTTAGTTTATGCACAGGCTGCAAAGTATGGAGTTGTGTCATCTTCTTGGTTCCCACACCACAGATGATCTCACATATCATTTTACTAAGGAAGTTGGCCAATAAAGACAAAAGTACATGAAAGGAAGAATGAAAGATTATGTTGGAGGTGAAGTTTGTGTGGAACTTCATTGAAGTTAAGAAGAAACATCTATATGAATGTTGACACTGTCATCCTAGATATTATGAGGAGCTTGATGAAGGTGTTCTGGGAAGTTTCATTCATCAAGATAAATAAAGTATCCATGAAGGAAAGGGTTATAATGGTGTCTAGAAGAGAGAATGCTGACAAAATACTTGCACATACACATTAAAAGAAATTTCAGAGACATTTCATGCTATTGAATCCTCAGTGGCTAAAATAGAAGCTGGCCTATGCTTAACAAGGGATATAAAAATGTTCCAAAGCATAGAAAAAAAAGCTCATTCTGTGTCAGAGTTTATAAAATGAAGACAACCACTTTTCAAACTACTCTTAATAATTCATTTTTATAATGAAAGCACTTCAATTCTCAACGTTTCTAATGTTTTAATTATAGCACACCAAATAAATGTTTAGTATATAATTTTAAAATTTTCTTATATATTCATATAATCAAGAGAGAGTTAATATTTTAAATGATTCTTATTAGTGATTTATAGTTGTATGTATTAGTGGGCTTCATCTACACTGGATATAATTAGCTTCATTTTAGTCCCTTAGTACTTCTCCTGCCTCTTCCTTCCTCCCTTTCCCTGTTCTCCTTCCTTTACTGCATTGGTCTTTCTTCTATTTGTTTATTGTTTTTAAAGTGGAACTTTAAAGATAGATAATGGTGGAATCTACTGTGGTATATTCATATATGTATGTAGCATAATTTGGTCAATCTCATTCTGTAGTTCTTCCTTTTTTTCATCCCTCTTCTCTCCCCCTGAACACCAGCAGCAGATGAATGAATAAAGAAAATGTGGTATATATAAATAAAAAATAGCTTTACTCATTCATAACGAAGAATGAAATTATGGTATTTTCTGGTAAATAGATGGAACTAGAGAGCATGATGCCAAGTGAAATAAGCCAGACTCGGCAAGTCCAGGGTTGAATGTTTTCTCTCATATGTGGAACCTATGACAAAATAACAGAAAAATTAGAAAGTTAATGTCATGATAAAACAATTTTAAAGGCCATACAATAATTACATTTTCCTCATCAATTATTAAAATCACTTTGCATAGCTTCAACCTATTCAGTTATTTTTATGATCTCATGGTGAAGACTACCTATAGATGGTTCTTTATTTTTTTTTTAAGGAAATAACGAGACAGGGGAAACCATAGTATTTTGTATTTACTTATATACTTAGCATTTCTGTTGCTCTTCTTGCCTCCCTGTATAACTTAATATCCATGTGGAATTATTCAAATACTCCTTGTATATCTCATGGTGAAAAAATTCATTCAGGCTTAAGTTACCTAAATATTCTGTATCTGACCCTCATATTTAAAGGATATTTTCACTGAGTATAGATAGCATTCTAGGTTGATAGTTGATTTTCTCTCGACACTTTAAAGTTTTGTTCCATTTAAATTCAATAATCCTCATATTTTCCTAGATGGAATGTGCACTTCCCTGAACTCAGCTGCTTCAAGATTTTCTCTTTCTCTGATTTTTATTGGTTTTCCTTGTATTCGTTTGCATGGGCTTGTTAAACTCTTGGATCTGAATGTTATTTTTCATCAAAATTGATAACTATTCAACTATTGCCTTTCTTCAAATATTTTTTCTGCCCCATTCCCATTCTATTATCTTTTCTTTTCTTTTATGTATGTTGGATTGTTTAAAATTATTTCATGGATCCCTGAGACTTTGTCCATTTTTATTTATCAGTTTTAATCTCATTGAAATTGGATACATCTTATTAAAAACTTCTAAATTCATTGACTTATCTGTTATATCTAATCTACAATTAAACCCACCTAAAATTTAAAAAAATTAAGTCTTTGTACTTTATCCTTCTAGAATTTTCCTTTTGTTATTTTTAACAAATATTTCTTTGTTTTCTTGTTAAGACCATATGTTTTGAATTTTTAAAAGTTCTTTCAACATATTTTTTTAAAGCTATCTTAAAATTTTTGCTGAAGCCAACATCTGGTTCACTTGAGGGGTGTTTCTATTAACTGATATTATTTTTCCTTGGCTAGGGGTCTTATCTTCTCATATTTAGGCATTTTTAGTACATTTTTATAGTTTCGTAGACATTGTTGCTGTATACTGTAGTGACTGGTTTATATAATCTTTCTCTGAAAAGTTACTTTTAAATTGATTTTATTTTTTTAAATACACAACAGCGGAATGCATTATAATTCTTATTACACATATAGAGCACAATTTTTCATATCTTTATATATAAAGTATGTTACTTTTATTCTAGAATGTAATTCAATTACTGAAATGATTTTGAACTTATAAATACTTGAATTTTTGCTTCATTGGGGTAAGTTTTGGAAAATACAATGTATTTCCAAAGTCCCTTGAATGTAGCTATGCTCAGTTCCCATACTGTGTCTTCCCTGTGGCCTTTGTCAGTATTTGCTTTTAGACTTTATTAGGGAGGGTCTAGTATGGTGTACTCTCAGGCTTGTTCCTTACTCCTAAGGCATGGCCTATCAGTGTGTCAGCTTGATTCCCACGGAACTAACAAGATGTCAATTCAGTCCCTCTACACAGGGGGACCAAGACTTTGCATGCTCCCCAGAACTGCTTTATCTTTAATATAACTCTTTGCTATCACTTCACAACATTCCCTGTCTTTTAAGACTCACCTGGTCTTAACCTGGGGAATATGAAACCCAGCCTTTTGCCAGAGTTTTTTGGGAAAGTTCTCCATGATTTTCATGATTTTCTCATGTTTTCCCCCATGCCCTTTTAGATGTGCAACCTTCTTTTCTCTGTTTCTTTGTCTTGCAGATCCCAGCTGTCTCAGCTCCTCTGAACTATGAACTCGCACCTTTACCTAATATGGCTACTATATTAGATTGACTCTTAACTCATGTTGATAAGATCAGGAAATTATACACAAAAAGAAACCTGAGAGAGTCATGAGGCTCACCTCAGGAATTTTTCTTCTTTCAAAGATTGGGATGCGGAATTACCTGCTGTCCAGTACCTGAAAGCAATTGATTCATATATTTTATTCAGTTTATGGTTAATTAAGTTGGTAGGGCTAATTTACTGCTAATTAATATGTGTTATTCAGAAGTGGCAATCTCACATTCCATTTTGAATTGATCAATGTCTAAAAGTCAGAGACCCAGTTCATAGGAAAGGAAAACTAATTTGATGTATCCTAGCCCCTGAAACATTATCTAAGTGAGAGCACCTGATATCTCGTCATTCATTTTCTACTCACTCTGACTTTTTCTCTATCTGCATTATACTGGGAACATTTTATTTTGATATTTATGCTTATGAATGAGGTTCATCCAGTACTGAATGAATCTAGGAATCAACCCTGATCTTCATGTGCTATCTAGTCACTGCACACTTGTTTTCATGAAAATATTGGCATGACAAGACAATGAAATGAATGAAAATGAACAAAACCATATTTTATTGGTTTTAAGTTATAACATCTCCTTCTTCAATTTTATTGGCTCTGAAATGTAAATTTATTTTGCACTGGAAGTTTAAATTTTCTTTTGTTTCCAGAAAGAACTAATATAAAATTGATGCCTTACCTTAAAAAAATAAATGGAATTTACCATCAAGAAAGGTATTTATAGACATTTACTAATTTGCATTCTACTCTGATTCTATTTCTTTTGGCTCAAAATTTTCAAATACTTTTTCAACATGGTATTGCTAGAAATTGCCACTTTTCTTCACAGAAAAGAAAACAAATTGATTTTTTTTTAAGCAACAACAGTGGATTTAAAGAATTGCCAGGAGAAATGGCTCTGTGATGTTAAAATGCATTTGTACTTAAAAATCTGAGGTAATCTTTCCTAAATTTCATTAAGTATAGGATAAAACATGATGATGATGATAACAGATAATGCTGTACTAAGGGAGGCCTTACCTGAAAATAGGGAATTGACCTGAGAACCTTTTCGAGCTGAAGACCTAAAGACTTAGTCTAGACTCTAGAATTCCATTTCCAATTTCATGATCCTTTCATCAGATATTTCCTGAGCCAATACAGACTAGCTCAAATTAAGAGAGACTTTATTATGGAAGAGTGATTATAGGTGTATTGTTTACCCACCCTGGAAGAAATTTCCCATCACATTGCCATGTCTTATTTAAGAAAAGAAACACTTCTCCTATCTTGACATGTTTATCATTGTGTTCCTGAGCTAATTATCTCTGTGGGCTTAGTTTAGCTCCTGAAACTGATAGATTATTATCACATCCCCTAGAGATGATGCATGCTACACATATGCAGCTGCATGCCAGGAGGGGAACAGTTTTGAAGTTTCATCTTTGTAGTTTACTGGGAATTGTCTATCATAGACCACATCATTACATGGCAGCATTATTAAGAGCTTATGTAGGGAGTATTCATGTATATATACAGCAATATATATACAATATGTGTCTTATATGTTACATGTGCCTGTGTGTCAACTTTGCTGCTTTATGTAACTTGAAGTAAATGATGGTTTCATTGTCTTGATTGCTTAACTGAAATCTAAGGTGCTCTATTTCTCATTGGTTTATTTCTAAATTTCCTCTATGTCAGGTTCAAAATTTAATAACTCTCCTCCCCTCTGTCTGTGTCTTCTAATCTAAACCCTTAAGGCATTTTAGCAGCTAACTCTAGATAAGCAGCATTCTTTCTGAAATTGGTAAAGTTAGGGTACTCCATTTTCATTACAACTTGAAATTCACCAAAGCCACCCTGCTGGCACAGAAACTGGGGACCAAACATTGGCAGGGAAGATTTCATGTGAACCACTGATTTTATCATTCATCTTTTTCTAAGAGGACCCTGACTAGCCATTTAGAACAGTTGCTACCAACTGGGGGATGACAGAGTTGGAACAAGCACTTAGCCTTCCCACAAATGTTCCTTGGTCCTCAGGTTCTCTTGGGTACTACCTTTTTTCCTGTCTCCAAGAATTATACCCATAGCTGGATTCAGCTGATATACTGAATGATTGATGATATTTTGAGGCTGGCACTAATATGGACTGAATGAATTGGGGACTAACAACATGGCAAATGGCCCATTGTAACATTTTTTTGAACTCCATTTTTCTTAAAAATGCTACTAGACTCCTCAAAATGTAAGATTCTTGGTGCTTATTTTTTGTATGCAATCATTATGGCACATGGAGAAATGGTTGTGTAAGAAAGGAGGCTATGCAGGAGGCCTGTAAAACCAACTACAACCCAGATCCTAATATCCTCTTGCTTAGATTCCAAATCCTGTGTGTTATATTTTTCCATCTCAGAAACCTAAATTCCCATGGTTCCTGGTCAATTATGTGCAGTGAGTTCCCTTAATTCCCTTGGCAGACATTTTCTCACATATTTGGAGGTTAAAAGTAAGGGGAAAAAAAAACTTTCCAAAACATAAACCCCAAACTAAAAAGGAAATGTTGTAGGAAATGTTGAAACTGGGAGCCCGGGTACCATGGCAACTTGGTTTGCCAAGTTCCCGTCTCAGACAGCTGGACCTTGCTTGCAATGGTTGCTTCTTGGATGGGCTTTGACCACCAGTTATGTGGCTCAAGCCAAGTTTATTGAAAAGGAAAACTGGATTTGGCATGGTCCCATCTCCTGGGAACATCATATATACAAGAGCTCCTGATTGCTTTGTTTGAAACCATCTCCAACCATCATCATTTCTGTAAGGAGGGTAGAGATGTCCAGAAGCAAAAAAGTTTAGAAAAAAAGAAAGGGAATTATTTGGTTGTTAAAAGGACAAGACTCTCTAGGACTTTGGGAAGGGCATTTTCTGCTGTTAATATTATTCTCAAGAAACATTTCTGGCATTTTTTTCCCTCAAGGACAAGGAACCATACCAGCAATGAGACAGACCTTCCCCTTAAGGTTTTTATGATCTTACTGAAAAACCATGGCACATATAAGGTAGCAAGTGATAAGTACAGGCAATATTTTAAGAGGTGCTGCCTAGATGTTGAAGGAGCCAATAGTGGGGATGAGTCAGGGACATCAGTTAAGGTTCAATGCTAGAACGCTGCTAAAGCAGACTAAATCTTTGACAGTTATTTTTCCAACAGAGGGTCAATATCCATAATATATAAAGTATTCAAAAAGTCGCCACCATAAAAACCAAGTAACACAATCAATAAACGGGCAATTTAACTAAGCAGAGGCTTAAAAAAAAAAGAGAAAGAAAGAAAGGAAGAAATACCAATGGTTAACAAATATATGAAATAATTTTCAATATTCCTAGCAATCAGGGAAATACAAATAAGAATAACATTGAGATTTTATCTCACTCCCTTTAGAATGCAGCTATTAAGAATATAAACATGATGTAAGGAAAAAAGTACACCCATAAACTATTGCTGGGATTTGTAAATTAATATAATCACTGTGAAAATCAGTATAAAGCTTCTTCAAAAGACTAGAAATGGAACAACCATATGATCCAGTTATACCATTCCTTGGTATTTATCCTAAAGAATTAAAGTTATCATCCTATAGCAGTACATGCATACCCACGTTTATAGCAGCACAATTCACAACAGCCAAACTATGGAACCAGCTTAGGTGTCCATAAGTGGATGAATGCATAAAGAAAATGTGTTACATATATACACAGTGGAGTTTTATTTAGCCACAAAGAAGAATGAAACTACATCATTTTTGGGAAAATGGATGGAACCTGAGAGTATAATGTTAAATAATATAAGGCAGACACAGAAAGCAAGAATTAGATGTTTTCTCTCTCATGTTGAAACTAGAGTTTAAAAGAAGAAAAAAAATGAGGGGGAATGTATTATGAAAATAGAAGGAAGACCAGTAGTGTAGAGGAAGACTACTGGGGGAGGGAAGAGGAGAAGGAAAAGGGAGTACTGAGGAATTAAATTGACCAAAATATAGTGTTCTATTGTGTTTATGTATGAATATGTAACAATCAATCCCTTCAATATGTATAATTATAATGCACCAATAAAAAATTCAGTTTGGCTGGGGATGCAGCTAAACGGTTGAGTACTTGCCTAGCATGCACAAGGCCCTGTGTTCAATTCCAGCACTATGAATAAAAATTCACAATTGAAAATAAGAAAAGAGAAAGAAAGAATTATTGGGGAACAACTGCAGGTGTTTGAACAAAGAAGTAGATTAATAACATCAGTGCTTAGGAGATTTAATATAGATGGCAAACCATTACAAAGAAAGATAGTGAAAGGAAGAGAACCAAAACAGAAATCCCACCTATATTAGTTTAATTTTATTTACTCTTTCTTGAAAGGCTATTCTATTCTGCATGCTTCACAGAAAAAGAAGATAGACAATTTTGAGCCCAAGTTTTCTGAGCTCTTTAAGAGAATTCAACTTTTTATGAAGCTAACTGGACTCCATCTGATGTGCCTTTGGTTTACATGTCTCAAGAGCCACCATCTGTCAAAAACTAATCTCTGTACTTACATGGACATTATTTATCTCAGAAAATGGAAGATTGGCATTTTCTGTAGCAAGGAATGACATCTTTAACTCTTTTGAGCCATTCCTCCTCAGTAGAGATGCCAAGAGGCTGTTCTCTCACGAGGTGGTAGAATCCTATACTCTCCACTGGGAAAATAACCTTGGAAGTGAATTCAGCAGGATCCTGCTTTTAGAATTCAAGATAAGCAATATGAGTTCTCTCCTTACAAGCCTATTACACATTATGTGCAAAAGAAACATATTATCTTTTTAAAAACTATTACTGTTAGTGAGAATATTATATTTCAATCCTATGGCATTTTTTATTTTCCAAGTACTTCTAAATAAATAATAAGACTCTCTAAACATCTACCAACTGTGGTAAAGACCACTATGAATTCCAGTATGAATTAATGGAGCATCAGCATTCTAAAATACATACTTAAAAAAGAAATGCCAGTGAAATAAAAAATCTAGTTCAAGCAGTAGTTATTGAGGGATGCTACCTGCTGGTGCAGAGTACCAGTCCCTTGCTTGTTTTCAGAGAAGTGTTGGTACAGGAATCTGTAAATAAATAATAGCTCTCATAATAATCGATACAATTGTCAGGAACAGACAGAAATCATTTTAAAGCATGGGTGGACACATGGGAGGGAACCACCACAGAGCAATGCCCAGTAGACACTAGTTCCATCTCATTTTCCTTTTCCCTTACTATGATTCCATTCATAGATGATGTTCTTTTTTTTTTTTTTTGAAAGGTGAAGTACTGGATGTGGAACCATAAAGGGACACTCTCTATCACTGAGCCACATCTCTAGCTCTTTTACTGTTTTTTTTTAACTGTACATGTCAGATATTAAAATGGAAATAAAACAAAGATGTGGATGGATGGAGTATCAAATCATTATAGAAAGGAGGAGTATTTGTCGTTCTGCAAGGAATTCATATTGGTATTCCTTCTTTTCCCCAAACGAACAAAAAAAAAATCATTGTTTTCAAGTAAATATAGCTGTGTCTCAAGTAATAAGAATCCTTAGGGGTAGAAGGATACAAAATATTATGTAACTTTTAATGTTCTTTATTTCAGTTAATTATAAGAATCCAGTGAGGTCTCTAATATTATCCCAGTATTAGTGATGATGATGCTTGAAGATGAGAGGTAACTTTCTGAGATTATGCAGCTAGTGGGTATGAGGGTAAGTATTTAAATGCATATCCAATGTGATGCTCTGTAGCCTTGTCTATTTGACCATGTCCCTAAAGAAGAATTTGTAGTTAACATATAAAATGCTCTTAAAGTAATACTTCTAAAGAACTGGTGAGGCATGGATGTATTATATTCTCCTAAGAAGTAAAACACTTTCTCAGTGATCCCTTATAGGAGGGATTGTAAATTCAAAATCCCACAGCATTCAGGAAGGAAATAAAAATGTGTGAGTTTGACTGGGTGAAAGATAATGGAAATCTGTAGGACCCAGGGAGAATGGAACATCTTAATCTCTTAAAGACTGTAAAAATCGATGCTTTTAAAAACATTCTGTGGTTTAATGAACATTTCTGTAAGATTCACTTATTTTTAGGCACCCTACCTTTTTGAGTGATCCACACAGAATTATCCTATATATTTTTTTTAATTTACATTTTAAAAAGTTAAGCTTCATGTCAGTACCTTTAACATGCATGAACTAGTTGGGACCCAATTAGAGAAGACTTATTATTATGATTTTTTACATTGGCCCCAAAACAATGATACTACATTAGGAAAGGACTGTGAGCCCCAGCCTCATATTGGCTGACTTAAAATATACACCATGACAGGCTCTGCAACTAGTCATGAAGTGTGCAGTAAGGTCCAGAATGGAAGGGGTAGGGATTGTTGGTGGGAGCTCTAAAATTAGACATAGCCCCAGAGTTGATGTGTGTGTCCAATTGACTAGAAGCCCGATATTCTTTAGCAGAAGGAGATACACCAGGCCAGACATGGGAAGGTAGAGCAAAGGCACACAATTTTCTGAATAATGAAACAAAATTCTTTAAAACAAAATTCTAGGATAAATACTTATAAGGAAATAACAACTTCTTTCCAAGACCAAAAGGACAGTAATCTAGTGGGATTCTAACATGGTGCTACTGCTGTGGAAAACAGTGCGTTGGTTCCTTTAAAAGTTTAATATAGAGTGGCCATAGACACAGCAATTCTACCCTTAATTATGCACCCAGGGAATGAAAAACGTGTTTGAACCGAAACTTGTACATAAATGTTCACAGCAGCTCTTCACAATAGCAAAACGATAAAGACAACTCAAATGTTCATCAATGGATGAATGGATCAACAAAATGTGGTGTATCAACAATGAGATTTTATGGAAGGAAATATTATTTGACCACAAAAGAGTATGTACCAATGCATGATGCAACTTGGGTGAAACTTGAAAATGTTAGCTAAGTGAAAGATGTCAGGCACATATATTATATGATACCATTTGTATGAACAACACAGAATTGTGCCTTTTCTATAGAGATGGGAAGTAGAGAAGTTGTAACAGCTGCATAACTTGGGGGAGTAGTTATGTTTTTCTTTTCAAGGTGAATGTTTTGAAATGGATGGCATTAGAGCAGATTATGCTAAGTGAAGCTAGCCAATCCCTAAAAAACAAATGCCAAATGTCTTCTTTGATATAATGAGAGCAACTAAGAACAGAGCAGGGAGGAAGAGCAGGAGGAAAAGATTAACATTAAACAGAGACATG